>NC_092719.1:200331078-200977693 GCF_047496885.1 Scyliorhinus torazame | reverse complement strand
AAGGGGCAATTTAGCGTGGCCAATCCACCTACCCTGCACATCTTTTGGGTTGTGGGGGCGAAACCCACGCAAACATGGGGAGAATGTGCAAACTCCACACGGACAGTGACCCAGAGCGGGGATCGAACCTGGGACCTCAGTGCCGTGGGGCAACCGTGCTAACCACTTGCGCCACTGTGCTGTCTGCCCTTTGTGAGAAAAGTTATAGCTCATGGAATATAGAAACATGCATACAAAATTAGCTGAATGATAGGAAGCAGAGAATAACGGTCAATGGATATTTGTTGAGCTGGAGATAGGTTTGTAGTAGTGTTTCCCAGGGGGTTGGTATTAAGATCCTTGCTTTTCCTGATATATATTAACGATCTAGTACGCGGTACGCAGGGGACAATTTCAAAGCTTGCGGATGGCACAAAATTTGGAAGTACTGTAAACTTGTGAAGAGACAGTGTAGAACTTCAAAAGGACAAAGACAAGCGGAACGGGCAGATAAGTGGTAGCTTAAGTTCAATGCTGAGAAGTGTGTGGTGATGCATTCTGGTAGGAATAACATGGAGAGACAATATAAAATAAGGGGTAAAAGTCTTGTGGCAGGACAGATGGAAAACGCAGTTAATAAAGCATATAGTTATAAGGATAGATTGGGACCATTTTCCTTGGAGAGAAGGTGGCTGAGAGGAATACGATAAAGATGTTCAAAATCATGAGCGGGCTGGACAGAGTAGATAGGAATAAATTGTTCTCGCTCGCAAAAGGATCAAGAATGAGAGGGCACAGATTTAAAGTGATTTGCAAAAGAAGCAAATGTGATGTGAGAAAAAAAACTTTTTTCACAGAGTAGTTTGGGACTGGAATACATTGCCTGGAAGTATGGTGGAGGCGGATTCAATTGAGGCATTTAAGAGGGCATTGGATCATTACTTGAATAGAAGAAATGTGCATGGGTACGGGGAAAAGGCAAGGGAATGGCACTAAATCATGATGCTCGGTTGGAGAGCACCCGGTGCAGACACAATGATTCAAATGGCCTCTTTCTGCGCTGTAACAATTTTGTGATATATTGTTAAATAAAATTATGTGAACTATGCAGCAGAGAAACAGATCATTTGGCCGAACCAGAATTCCTGCTCCAGCGATCTATCATTCCTTATTAACTCCATCAGCATAACGCTCAATTTCCTTCTCCTTCATATGCTTATCTAGACTTCAACCACTCCCCTCAGTAGAGTTCCACTTTTGCACCAGTCTCCGGATAGAGAAGTTTCTTTGGTTTGATTTCTTGGTGACAATCTTAAATTGATGGCCTCCAGTTTTCTTTTCGACAAGTGGAAACACTCTTAATTTCTAACAAAATGTTCCATAATTTTAAAGACCTCAATTAGGTCATTCTACAGCCTTCTCTTTCCTGGAGAAGTGGGGAGCAAGCCTGTTCACCTTTTCTTGCAGTTTCTGGTACCATTCTTTCAATCTTTTGCATTCTCTCCCGTGCCTCTTGATTGTCTTTCTAATACAGAGACCAGAACTGGACAAAGTACTTCAAGTATGGTCTAACCAAGGTTCAATATGTTTCGCATAATCTCGATTTGCAAATCCCATTCCTCCAGAAGTAAACCTTTGCTTTTTTTTTTAATGGCTGTATTATTTTAGTAATTTGTGTATTAGTGCTCCCAGAATCCATTTTCTTTACCATTTAAATTATTTTAATACATTGAAATTCTTATTTTCCAAGTAATATATGACCTTATTTTTCTTACCAAAATGCAATATCTTGCAGTTATCTATGTTGAAATTAATTTGTCAATGCTATGCCCATTCTGAAAGTTTATTAATGTCTTCTTGCAATGTGTCGAAATCCTCCTCAGTAATGACTATCTGGTGCCATCTGTAAGTTTAGAAATTTGTGGTTTTGATTTCAAAATCTAAATTGTTAATATTAATTGTGAACAGTGTCCAGCACGGATCCTTCTATCCCCTACTTCTTACTTCTGCCTTGGTGTTGCTACCCTACACAAATTAAGATCCCTATCACATTCTTGCTGAACTTTACAGAAATCTTGAACATTATTCTCATGGTTGGTAAACAGCTTACAAACTTCTTAAATTCAGTATATTCTATATATTTAACATATTTAGTACAAATACTGTTTTCCATGCTTTTACTGGTGCGTAGCGTATGTATGCTGACTTCATCCATGGTCACCTTTCAGACACCACAGATGATTAATAACATTCTATTTGGTCCAACCTCAGTGTCTACATAGATCCCACAACTTCATTGTGGTGCAACCTCTACCTTCCTGTCATAATCTACAGCACAAAAAACTTTATTCAAATTGCACCATCAATCATTGATTAATTTTCTGAAGCCACATCACTTAAGTGTCAGTTTTCTCCAGCTTGGTTTTACACCTTCATTAATGGCACTCGGACTAAGAATAGTTGCGGATTCTTGCTGCAGAGAAGCCAAATTGATTATGTGCAGCGTAAGTACTCAGGTTACTTTAACAACTGAAAAATAATTGTACTTTCGTAAATCACACCAGGCAGATGTTCTGTTCTTAAAAGCAGATTTAGATATTTTTTGACAAACCTCCGGTAAGTGGAGCTCCTATTCTACAAGTTGTCATTACATATGTATTTTATAGAGTGTTAGAAATATTTTACACGCAGCCAACATGTGCAGGATAGCGGCCTTACTCACCACTGCCTAAGCTGGTGCCTCTCCCGTCTCCTAGCAGAAAAACTGAAGAAACAAACGGTATCCGCTTTTATATATATATATTGCCTCATCATGTCCTGAGGATGTTTCGAAGCAATTTGCAGCAATGGCTGCTTCATGTTGGGAAACCCTGTAGGCCAGTGGTCTTCTGTAGAACTGTTGACAGTCAAAATGGTTTGCTCTACCCAATTTAACAGCTATACGATCACGCTTGTGAGATATCTGTTTCTTAAGCTGATGGATCCTCACTTTTAAAACGGTCTGTAAAAACTACTTTGACTAGGATTTCATCTGCCTTAATATTTCTTTCTTTGGCTTAGTGTTGTTTCTTTTCGTTTGTCATGTGAGGTGCCTTGGGATGTTTTAGATGGATTCTTTATTGAAAAATTACCGTGGTGGCAGGTGCCAAATTGTGATGATGATATAAATAAAACAAGTAATTATGATTCATTTAAAAAATATATAAATCTAGAGTACCCAATTCATTTTTTTTTCCAATTAAGGGGCAATTTACTGTGGCCAATCCACCTAGCCTGCACATCTTTGGGTCGTGTGGGCGAAACCCACGTAAACACGGGGAGAATGTGCAAACTCCACACAGTGACCCAGAGCCGGGATTGAACCTGGGACCTCGGCACCGTGAGGCAGCAGGACCAACCCTCTGCGCTACCGTGCTGCCCGTAATTATGATTCATAATAGAAATCACTTAAATAAATTGGACAAAATAATAAAAGGATTGCACAATTATGATAATTCCAGTGTACAAATAATTACAATACTTTGCAAAATGCAGGTTTCCTTAGTGTATGGAGTAAAAATGAAAGGTCTACTTCACTCTGCATTTGTATTAATGTCCATAGATCAGATGCTATCACGTTGAGTTCATTAAATACTTAATTTATATTCCATTGCATTCTGTTGCTTTGGCACATACCATCGCAGATTAATTTTAGTGCTTGCTTCGGAATTGTTTTGAGCTTGTTCGCATGCTCTTTGGTAAACCCTGCATTCCAAAAAGATGCTCCATAAATAAAAATGGGTTTTACATAACTATTAAGCAGATTGGGTGTGATGCTTGACAGTGGTAGTGGAAGCTGAGCTGAACAATGATTTCAAAAGGAAATTGAATGGGCACTTGAGGGAAACCAATGCAGAGCTATGAGGATTGAGCGAGAAGAAGGGGACTGATTGAATTGCCGTACAGAGCCAGCATGGATCGGATAGGCCAAATGGCCTCCTTCTGTGCTGCAATGATATTATGACAACTATTCTATAGCATGTTTATTTTTTGTTTGAACACTTAAAGGCCACAACCCATTACTTTGTCATTACTTTCTATTGGGGATAGGTATAATAGGAGAGGTGGTTGGTAATCAGCTCATTTTAGGTAGTTGCGACCGTTATAGTTCCACAGTAGTGATTGTCCAGGTCTTCTGTGGGGCGCTTCTTATTGCAGACAGAAACCCTACGGGAAATATTGCAGTAAAGCAACAGAAAAGATGTTGGTTTACCTGAATCTAGCTATAATCCAGTTGGGTTTAAATGATGGGTTCAAATTTGGTTAAGACAATGGTCCCCGACGGTGTACTTTTTTTTGGTTTAGCACAATGAGACGAGTACCACCCATGAGATTATGTATGTGTGTGCGTGTGCTATACCCCAAATGAGCAAAGGGCACCCACCCGAATGTAGTACCCCCCTTCTTTCCTGTCCTATTAAAAATGTTCTTGAAAGGACAGGTTTGCCCACTCCCATCTGCCTGCCCATGCTGAGCATGACAATGGGCTCAATTGCCTTGTAAACAAACCCAATTGACCTTGAATTATTTATTTACAAGCTGCTGATTTTGGCACCTGCCCACCCACTCATACATGATCCTATTTCCTCCTTAATGGAAATCTGAGGTTTGACATAAAGTGCCTGGAATTTCTACTTGATTGCACTAATTTTCTTGGTGCAATTTGCACCAAATTGGTGTAACTGGTGCAAAAGGTCGTGGAATTTCAAAGCAAATTTTGTTCAGCGCATCTCGGGTTTCCACAACTTGTTGTGTTCGAAGCTAAACCTAGCCATAAAGCTGATGATAATCACCACTGGAGGTTTCCACTCATTGCTGTTGTTTGCAGGCTTTGAATTATTAAAGATTAAATCGTGCCTTTTGGGTGCAAAGACATAAATAGGAGCGTTTTAAAAGATAGTGAATGTTTTTTCCTAATTTACTAAGATACTTAACCAGAGCTGCGGGGACTCAGTGGAAGAGCGCGAGGAGAGCGGCGGAGACTCAGTGAAAGAGCACGAGGAGAGCAGCGGAGACTCAGTGAAAGAGCGCGAGGAGAGCGGCGGAGACTCAGTGAAAGAGCGCGAGGAGAGCAGCGGAGACTCAGTGAAAGAGCGCGAGGAGAGCGGCGGGGGCACAGTGAAAGAGCGCGAGGAGAGCGGCGGAGACTCAGTGAAAGAGCGCGAGGAGAGCGGCGGAGACTCAGTGAAAGAGCGCGAGGAGAGCGGCGGAGACTCAGTGAAAGAGCGCGAGGAGAGCGGCGGAGACTCAGTGAAAGAGCGCGAGGAGAGCGGCGGAGACTCAGTGAAAGAGCGCGAGGAGAGCGGCGGGGGCACAGTGAAAGAGCGCGGGGAGAGCGGCGGAGACTCAGTGAAAGAGCACGAGGAGAGCGGCAGAGACTCAGTGAAAGAGCGCGAGGAGAGCGGCAGAGACTCAGTGAAAGAGCGCGAGGAGAGCGGCGGAGACTCAGTGAAAGAGCGCGAGGAGAGCGGCGGGGGCACAGGATAAAAGAGCACGAGGAGAGCTGCGGGGACTCAGTGAAAGAGCGCGAGGAGAGCGGCGGGGGCACAGGATAAAAGAGCACGAGGAGAGCTGCGGGGACTCAGTGAAAGAGCGCGAGGAGAGCGGCGGGGACTCAGTGAAAGAGCGCGAGGAGAGCGGCGGAGACTGAGTGAAAGAGCGCGAGGAGAGCGGCGGAGACTCAGTGAAAGAGCGCAAGGAGAGCGGCGGGGACTCAGTGAAAGAGCGCGAGGAGAGCGGCGGGGGCACAGGATAAAAGAGCACGAGGAGAGCTGCGGGGACTCAGTGAAAGAGCGCGAGGAGAGCGGCGGGGACTCAGTGAAAGAGCGCGAGGAGAGCGGCGGAGACTGAGTGAAAGAGCGCGAGGAGAGCGGCGGAGACTCAGTGAAAGAGCGCAAGGAGAGCGGCGGGGACACAGTGAAAGAGCGCGAGGAGAGCGGCGGGGACACAGGATAAAAGAGTGCGAGGAGAGCGGCAGGGACACAGGATAAAAGAGTGCGAGGAGAGCGGCGGGGGGGACAGTGAAAGAGCGCAGGGAGAGCTGCGGGGACACAGGATAAAAGAGCACGAGGAGAGCTGCGGGGACACAGCTGCTGGAGAAGCGGCCTTCAGATTTTCGGCGGGAGCAGTCGGGACGGTAAGTTTATCCTCTTTAAAAACATTTAAACCTTACCTTTTAAAAAAAATATTTTTATTCAAATTTTTAACATATTTTCAACAAAACCCCCCCTTACAGAAAAAAGGAAAAACAAAGAACACATAAATAAACATCTTACAACTCTTTAAGGGTAAATCCACATTTGAAATGTGGGGGTCTTTTAAGGAAAGGTTGATTAGAGTGCAGGACAGACATGTCCCTGTGAAATGAGGGATAGAAATGGCAAGATTAGGGAACCATGGATGACAGGTGGAATTGTGAGACTAGCTAAGATGAAAAAGGAAGCATACATAAGATCTAGGCGACTTAAATCTGATGAAACTTTGGAGGAATATCGGGAAAGTAGGACAAATCTCAAAAGCGCAATAAAGAGGGCTAAAAGGGGTCATGAAATATCTTTGGCTAACAGGGTTAAGGAAAATCCCAAAGCCTTTTATTCGTATATAAGGAGCAAGAGGGTAACTAGAGAAAGGATTGGCCCACTCAAAGAGTAAAGAGGGAATTTATGCGTGGAGTCAGAGGAAATGGGTGAGATTCTTAATGAGTACTTTGCATCGGTATTCACCAAGGAGAGGGACATGACGGATGTTGAGGCTACCGATGGATGATTAAATACTCTAGGTCAAGTCGGCTTAAGGAAGGGGGAAGTTTTGGGTATTCTAAAAGGCATTAAGGTAGACAAGTCCCCAGGTCCTGATGGGATCTATCCCAGGTTACTGAGGGAAGAAATAGCTGGGACCTTGACAGATATCTTTGCAGCATCCTTGAGCATGGGTGAGGTCCCGGAGGACTGGAGAATTGCTAATGTTGTCCCTTTGTTTAAGAAGGGTAGCAGAGGGATAATCCAGGGAATTATAGACCTGTGAGCTTGACGTCAGTGGTAGGCAAACTGCTGGAGAAGATACTGAGGGATAGGATCTCTTCACATTTGGAATAAAATAGACTTATCAGTGATAGGCAGCATGGTTTTGTGCAGGGAAGGTCATGTCTTACAAACCTAATAGAATTCTTTGAGGAAATGACAACGTTAATTGATGATGGAAGGACTGTAGATGTCATATACATGGACTTCAGTGAGGCGTTTGATAAAGTTTCCCATGGCAGGTTGATGGAAAAAGTGAAGTTGTATGGGGTTCAGGGTGTACTAGCTAGATGGATAAAGAACTGGCTGGGCAACAGGAGACAGAGAGTAGTGGTGGAAGCGGGTGTCTCAAAATGGAGAAAGGTGACTAGTGGTGTTCCACAGGGATCTGTGCTCGGCCCACTGTTGTTTGTGATATACATAAATGATCTGGACGAAGGTATAGGTGGTCTGATTAGCAAGTTTGCAGATGATACTAAGATTGGTGGAGTTGCAGATAGCGAGGAGGACTGTCAGAGAATACAGCAAAATATAAATAGATTGGAGAGTTTGGCAGAGAAATGGCAGATGGAGTTCAATCCAGGCAAATGCGAGGTGATGCATTTTGGAAGATCTAATTCAAGAGCGGACTATACGGTCAATGGAAGAGTCCTGGGGAAATGTTTTTTTTAAAGAAAAATATTTTTTATTAAGGTTTTTTAACAACACAATTTTTCCCCTTACAAACAGTAACCCCCCCCCCCGTAACAAAATAACGCAAAATCTCCCTGAGCAAGATATATACATGGCAAGATGGTATATTTACATAGCTTTATACACTGGCTCTTGGCCGCACGTACCGTTTCCCCCCACCCTCCATGCCATCTCCCGCATGTCCATCCCCGCAAACAATCTCTCGTTCCCCCCCCCCCCCCCCCCAGGGTTTCTGCTGCTGCTGACCGACCTTCTTCTAACGCTCCGCAAGATATTCTAGGAACGGTTGCCACCGCCTGTAAAACCCCTGTGCAGACCCTCTCAAAGCAAACTTAATTCTCTCCAATTTTATGAACCCCGCCATGTCGTTAATCCAGGCCTCCAGGCTAGGGGGCTTCGCCACCTTCCACAATAGCAAGACCCTTCGCCGGGCTACTAGGGACGCAAAGGCCAGAATGTCGGCCTCTTTCGCCTCCTGCACTCCCGGCTCATCCACTACTCCAAATATTGCTAGCCCCCAGCTTGGCTTGACCCAGACTTTCACCACCTGGCATATTACCCCCGCCACACCTCTCCAGAACCCCTCCAATGCCGAGCATGACCAAAACATATGGACATGGTTCACCGGGCTCCCTGAACATCTTTCACATCTATCCTCTACCCCAAAGAACCTACTCAGTCTCGCCCTCGTCAAATGCGCTCTGTGAACCACCTTAAATTGTATCAGACTGAGCCTGGCACACGAGGAGGAGGTATTAACCCTACCCAGGGCATCAGCCCATAGCCCTTCCTCAATCTCCTCCCCCAGCTCCTCCTCCCATTTACCTTTCAATTCATCTACTAGCGCTTCCCCCTCTTCTTTCACCTCTTGGTATATTTCCGACACCTTGCCCTCCCCGACCCATACCCCCGAGATCACCCTATCTTGAACTTCTTGTGCCGGGTGCAACGGAAATTCCCTCACCTGTCGCCTCACAAAAGCCCTCACCTGCATATATCTAAATACATTTCCCAGGGGTAACTCAAATTTCTCCTCCAGTGCCCCTAGGCTCGCAAATGTCCCGTCAATGAACAGGTCCCCCATTCTTCTTATTCTCGCCCGATGCCAGCCTTGGAATCCCCCGTCCATCTTCCCCGGGACAAACCGGTGGTTACCCCTGATCGGGGACCACACCGATGCTCCCATTGCACCCCTGTGCCTTCTCCACTGGCCCCAGATCCTTAGTGTTGCCGCCACCACCGGGCTTGTGGTGTATTTTGTCGGCGAGAGCGGCAGCGGTGCCGTTACCAACGCCCCCAGGCTCGTTCCTTTACAGGACGCCATCTCCATCCTCTTCCATGCTGCCCCCTCTCCCTCCATGACCCACTTGCGGATCATCGCCACATTTGCTGCCCAGTCGTAACTCCCTAGGTTTGGCAAAGCCAACCCTCCTCGGTCCCTGTTGTGTTCCAACAACCCTCTCCTAACCCTCGGGGTCTTATTTGCCCACACATGCCCCATAATACTCCTACCTACTCTCTTGAAAAAGCCCTTGGTGATCACGATGGGCAGGCACTAAAACACGAACAAAAACCTCGGAAGGACCACCATTTTGACCGACTGCACCCTACCCGTCAACGAGAGTGGGAGCATGTCCCATCTTTTAAAATCCTCCTCCATTTGCTCCACCACCCTCGTCAAATTCAGTTTATGTAGGGCCCACCAACTTCTGGCTATCTGGATCCCCAGATACCGAAAACTCCTCTCCGCCCTCCTCAGCGGTAGGTCCCCTATCCCTCTTTCTTGGTCCCCTGCCTGTAATACAAAAAGCTCACTCTTCTCTACATTAAGCTTGTAGCTCGAGAACTCTCCAAACTCCTTCAGAGTCTGCATGACCTCCACCATCCCCTCCATTGGGTCCACCACGTATAGCAGCAGGTCATCCGCATATAGCGATATCCGATGCTCCTCTCCCCCGCGGACTATTCCCCTCCATTTCTGAGACTCCCTAAGTGATATGGCCAAGGGTTCGATCGCCAATGCAAACAACAGGGGGGACAGGGGGCACCCCTGTCTCGTCCCTCGGTACAGCCGAAAGTACTCCGACCTCCGCCGGTTCGTCACTACACTCGCCACCGGGATGCTGTAAAGGAGCTTAACCCATCTAATAAACCCTCCCCCGAACCTGCGCAATACCTCCCAGAGGTACTCCCACTCTACTCGGTCAAAGGCTTTTTCCGCGTCCATAGCTGCCACTATCTCCGCCTCTCCCTCCTCCGATGTCATCATTATCACGTTTAAGAGCTGCCGCACATTGGTATTTAACTGCCTGCCCTTTACAAATCTCGTTTGGTCCTCGTGAATCACCCCCGGGACACAGTCCCCAATCCTAGTGGCCAGTACCTTCGCCAATAGCTTAGCATCCACATTGAGGAGCTGTACGATCCACATTGCAGTGGATCCTTGTCTCGCTTTAGAATCAACGAGATTGTCACCTCCGACATTGTCTGGGGCAGGGTTCCCTCCTCTCTTGCCTCGTTGAAGGTCCTCACTAGTAGCGGGGCCAGCAGGTCCACATATTTTCTATAGAACTCCACCGGGAACCCGTCCGGCCCCGGGGCCTTCCCCGCCTGCATGCTCCCCAAACCCTTACTCAACTCCTCCAACCCAATTGGTGCCCCCAAACCAACCGCCTCCTGCTCCTCCACCCTCGGGAACCCCAGCTGGTCCAGGAATCGCCTCATCCCCCCTTCCCCCCCTGGGGGCTGGGATCTGTACAGCTATTCATAGAAGTCCTTGAATACCTTATTTATTTTCGTTGCACTTCGAACCGTGGCTCCCCTTCCATCTTTGATTCCCCCCCATTTCCCTCGCTGCCGCCCTCTTACGGAGCTGGTGCGTCAGCATCCGACTAGCCTTTTCCCCGTACTCGTAAGTCGCCTTCCTCCACTGTGCCTCCGCCTTGCCCGTGGTCAGCAGGTCAAACTCCGTCTGGAGCAGTCGCTTTTCCCCAAGTAATCTTTCCTCCGGGGCCTCTGCGTATCCCCTGTCCACTCGCAAGATCTCCCCCACTAACCTCTCCCTTTCCCTTTCCATTCCCTCTGTCTTCTCCCTATGAGCCCTGATGGAGATCAGCTCTCCCCTGATCACCGCCTTCAACGCCTCCCATACCACCCCCACTCGCACCTCCCCGGTCGTTGACCTCCAAGTACCTTTCAATACACCCCCCCACCTTCCCACACACCACCTCATCGGCCAGCAGTCCCACATCCAGCCTCCACAGCGGGCGTTGGTCCCTCTCCTTTCCCAGCTCCAGTTCCACCCAGTGCGGGGCATGGACCGAAACGGCTATGGCTGAATACTCCGTCCCCTCCACTCGCGGGATGAGCACCCTGCCCAGAACAAAGAAATCTATCCGGGAGTAAGCCTTATGCACGTGGGAGAAAAAAGAAAATTCCCTGGCCTGCGGTCTTGCAAGCCTCCATGGGTCCACTCCCCCCATCTGATCCATAAATCCCCTAAGTACCTTGGCCGCCGCCGGCCTCCTTCCCATCCTTGTCTGGAGCGGTCCAGTGCTGGGTCCAGCACTGTATTGAAGTCCCCTCCCATTATCAGTCCTCCTACCTCCAGGTCCGGAATGCGCCCCAACATGCGCTTCATAACTCCCGCATCATCCCAGTTCGGGGTGTATACATTTACCAACACCACCCACGTCCCTTGCAACCTACCACTCACCATCACATATCTCCCTCCATTATCCGCTACGATAGTCTTGGCCTCAAATGACACGCTTTCCCACCAGAATTGCCACCCCTCTATTTTTTGCGTCCAATCCCGAGTGAAATACCTGTCCTACCCATCCCTTTCTTAACCTGACCTGGTCCGCCACCTTCAGGTGTGTCTCTTGGAGCATTGCCACGTTTGCCTTCAGTCACTTCAAGTGCGCGAACACTCGAGCCACCTTCACCGCCCGTTCAGGCCCCTCACGTTCCACATTATCAGCCGGATTGGAGGGACTCTCACCCCTCGTCCCGCCGACTAGCCATCTCCTTTTCTGGGCCAGTCCCTTGTCCGCGTCTCCCTCACTCTCCAGTCCCCCAGCCGGGGGACCCCCGTCCCAGCCACCTCTTCTGTGTCCCGTTCTCTTTCGGCCAGTGCAGCAGCAACCCTTCCCCCCCCCGCTAGATCCCCGTCTAGCTTTTTTGCTCCCCCCATATCCCTCCCGTAAGTCAGCTGACACCTGCTGACCCCGGCTTCCCCCGCCATCCCTTTGACTCCCCCGTGTGGGAATCTCCCAATCAATGTACATTCCTTTGCTCCCCTTCCCGCCTTTCTTGCCGCGCGCGGGAAAGACAACCCCACGCTTTCCAAAGCCTGCCCCGCCCCCATGGCGCAGCTCCTGTCGTGGCCTTGTCCCTCTCCCCCAGCCCATATAGCATTTCCTGCGCGTGGTTAACCCCCTATGTACAACAACCATCATACTTCAACACTCAAACACCCCTCTCCCACACAAACCCTCAATTAGAGTCCAATTTCTCAGCTAGTATAAAGGTCCACGCCTCTTCGGGCGTTTCGAAGTAGTGGTGTTGGCCATTATGTGTAACCCACAGTCGTGCTGGCTGCAACATTCCAAATTTCACTCCTTTCCGACGCAGCACCGCTTTGGCCCGGTTGAAACCCACTCTCCGCTTAGCAACCTCCGTGCTCCAGTCCGGGTATATTCTGATCTCCGCATTGTCCCACTTGCTGCTCGTTCCTTCTTGGCCCATTTCAGGACCCTCTCTCAGTCTGTAAACCGGTGAAATCTCACCACCATCGCCCTTGGCGGCTCTTTTGCCTTGGGCTTCCTCGCTAGCACTCGGTGCGCCTCATCCAGCTCCAGCAATCCCGGGGGGGCACCCATCTGCGTCCCGATCATTGTGCCGGCATATGCCGCGGCATCGGCCCCCTCCACTCCTTCTGGGAGTCCCAGGGTCCTCAAGTTGTTTCTCCTTGATCTGTTCTCCAGGTCTTCGAGTCTTCCCGCCCACGTCTTGTGCAGCGCCTTGTGCCGCTCCACTCTCTCCGCCAGGCCCACGAGCTCGTCGTTCTCACTCACTTTTTCCTGGATCTTCACCTCTTGGGCTTTCTGGGTTGCTCCAAGTCTTTCAATCATTGCCAGTATAGGCGCCACCATCTCCTTACGCAGCTCCTCGAAGCAGCACTTGATGGACTCTTTCATCTCCTCTCTGTCCGCGGGCGCCGCCATTTTGCTTTTTTCTTCTTTCTTCTCCCGCTGCTCCAGGGCCGCTTTTTTCACCGTTTCGCTGCGGGTCCGATCCATGCAGGTTAGTAGGGGACCTTTCTCCTTCCTTCCCCACGGGTTGGTTTTTAAAAAAAAAGTGCCGTTGGGGCTCCGTTAGCGGGCCCAAAAGTCCGTATTCGCGGGAGCTGCCGAATCACGCGGCTTAGCTCCGCATCGCCGCAACCCGGAAGTCAGTCCTGGGGAAAATTGATGTACAGAGAGATCTGGGAGTTCAGGTCCATTGTACCCTGAAGGTGGCAACGCAGGTCGATAAGAGTGGTCAAAAAGGCATACAGCATGCTTGCCTTCATCAGATGGGGTATTGAGTACAAGAGTCGGCAGGTCATGTTACAGTTGTACAGGACTTTGGTTAGGCCACATTTGGAATACTGCATGCAGTTCTGGTCGCCACATTACCAGAAGGATGTGGATGCTTTAGAGAGGGTGCAGAGCAGGTTCACCAGGATGTTGCCTGGTATGGAGGGTGCTAGCTATGAAGAAAGGTTGAGTAGATTAGGATTGTTTTCGTTGGAAAGATGGAAGTTGAGGGGGGACCTGATTGAGGTCTACAAAATTATGAGGGGTATGGACAGGGTGGATAGCAACAAGCTTTTTCCAAGAGTGGGGGTGTCAATTACAAGGGGTCACGATTTCAAGGTGAGAGGTGGAAAGTTTAAGGGAGATGTGAGTGGAAAGTTTTTTTTACGCAGAGGGTGGTGGGTGCCTGGAACGCTTTGCCAGCGGAGGTGGTAGAGGCGGGCACGATAGCATCATTTAAGATGCATCTGAACGGGCGGGGAACAGAGGGAAGTAGATCCTTGGAAAATAGAAGACAGGTTTAGATGAAGGATCTGGATCGGCGCAGGCTGGGAGGACCGAAGGGCCTGTTCCTGTGCTGTAATTTTTTTGTTCTACCATAACCTAACTAGGAAATAGTTCTGTATATTTAAAAAAAAAAGTAATTTTCAGTCATTTAGAATTAGATTACGCAGGCTAGATTGACAACAAAAAATGTTTATTTTTTTGCGGTAAATTCATTTTCAGCTGCATTAATCAAACTTCAACAAGTTACTACACTTAAGCAGATGACAGAATTTTTAAAAAAAAATCTTTTAATTAACTTTGCCCACTTATGCTGGGTCATGGCAGATATTCTGTTTGGCAATATGCAAGTGAGTTCCCATGAAAACTGGGAGGAAATGAAATCTCAAAATCATTGCAATTTTTGGTGTGACATGTGCCAGAATCACCAGCTGCGTCCAAAGATCGATGGCTATTTGATCAGTAATGTAAAGTGACACATTGTACTTTGTGCAGTGGCTACTAAACCTCATGTGGGAACATTTCATTGATAAACAAAGTTAATTTCAATGTTGTCTGAGCAACAAAGAGCAACTTTCCCACAAGGCTGTCCAACCAGCAGTTGAATATTCTTGTGTTTCTTTCCAAGGCTGTTAAAAAATTGAAACGGCATTTTGAAGAAATAGTTGAAGTAACAAAAGCACCATGTGTCTGAAAAGTGTGGCCTTATAGCACAGCACTACTAAAACTTGTGAATCTGAATTCCAATAATATCCATGTGGGAATCTTGAAGCCTATATGTCACGTCAGTTTGAAATTCTGACTTGGATTGTGCATTGGAATTCTGTGAAAGTAAAATGTTATAGAATTAATTTCCCTATATTGTACAGCAGAAATGTATTCTTTTGATAACAAAAGGAATAAAATAACTCAATTGTTGTCATACTAGAACTAGGCCTAAAACAGAGAGCATTATCAAGAATGAAAAATGAAAATGAAAACTGCTTATTGTCACAAGTAGGCTTCAAATGAAGTTACTGTGAAAAGCCCCTAGTCGCCACATTCCGGCACCTGTTTGGGGAGGCTGATACGGGACCATCTACATGTATGACACTGTGTAGTGTCAAACTGTTAATGGGAGAGTGTTACCATGGTTTACCCAATGTGGGCGATGGCCTATTCATTTGTATGTGAAAGTTTAGAGTACACAATTAATTGAGTGCCCTTAAAGATGAGACAATGCAGAATATATAAGTGCCATTTCAAAACAACAAGGTCAATGGATGGGATGTCTCAGGCAGGTTAATAAATGTCCTTTAAGCACTGTGGACCAAACATCCACGTCAGCTTGGTTTGAAATGAAATCAATTACAGGAGGGCTCAACACAATTCTGGCATGTGAAATTCAAGAACTAACACCAAATTAATTATTGAATTAGCTGCCTTACTGAGAGAGGGCACAAAATAAATTGTGTGGGTAAGTTAAAGAGCACATTTGTACAAATACATTTCGGAAATATTAATGGTGCACCGCGGAAGGCAATTAAACTAACATCCAACCTGTTTTTACCCTTTATCCTGGAGTGGTGTTAAAAGTTGCAAACTAGTTCACTCAATTTGTTCAATTTGAATTATCTGATCATTTTTAAGCACCTAATTCCCACTTTACTGTGTTATTTGCAGTGTTTATTTTCAAATTACCAGATAACCAAATTTATTGTATAATTATCAGGAATAGATGATATTTCATTCTTTAGCAAAAAGAACTCACCTTGGACCACAATAATTCAACAAAATGGAAACAATAATGGGAAAACTGTCAGAGACTGATCAAAGTGGGTGAGCGGAAATGAATCTAGATTCTGTGTTGAATTTCTTTTCTTGGACAGAATTAAATCCAAGTTATCGTCGCTGATTCAGTTGAATACGTGCCATTCAGTACAATAGTTAACAAGCAAAGGTTGCAGAGCAACATTATTACATAGGTTGCAAAGCAACTCTATATTGACCAGTGTGTTTAATGAGTCCAGTAATTACACAACAAAATAAACAAAATCAGTTTGGGTGAACGGTTTAACTGTTTTTGGGCTCGCACGGTGTCAGGGTAGAGGACAAATGCAAGTTTCCGATTTGCACATCAAGTTTGGCAGCCACTTAAACAGTAGTTGACTCAGATTCATGAAAACATTAACACATTTATAATTTAATTTACTCCAGTGTCCAAATGATTGGTTAACAGAATGAAAGAAACATATTCAGGAACACAATGTTTTATTGTGAAGAGTTCAAATAAGTACTCAAGATCATGTGTAAACGAATCAACAAAATATAGCAGACACAAAACTTTGCCAATCTGGGGTTCGAGGTCGAACACACATTAAACATGCAAGTACGGAGTTTATATCATAGAAAACAACAATTTGGTTTATTGTGTCTGTGCTGTGCTTTGCTAGTCCAATCCAAACCTGGGCTCACTAGCCACATTCTACCTATTATTCTGTTATTTGATTTGACCTTAAAACACAATCTCTGCCACAACCACTGCACCATGACCAAGCATTTCGTACTCCAGTAATCCTCTCAGTAAATAAAATTTCCTAGTACCCTCATTTTATTTAGTCCGTTGTGTTCCACTGGTCTCTAATTTCTCCTACTCGTTTTCCACTGCTGGCATCACACTTGTGAATCTCTGCAGTTAGTATATGTCCTTTTTTATAATGCCATTTTTAAGTAACCATGAAAGCTAGATGAAATAGTGGTTGTCAAGCCCCCTACTTTTGTGTTAGAAAAGTTTCCTCCGAAACCTAAGTAAAAGCATTTTTACATAACAAGAACAAAACTGGATCCAGTGTTACTCCAATCCAGGAGACATTCATCCTCATTTCTTGTCCATTATCGATTTTCCGTCTGTGCTGTTACATTTCTTCTTACACCATATCCTTGTAATTTTGCAACAATTCTTGTGAGACAGCCTTACCGAATATTTGTCGGCTAGTCCATACATTTAATTCTAGTACTTTGTCAAATTAGTCAGTTCTTCAAAAATATTCAAATAAATTTAGCAAACACAGCTTGCCTTTAGCAAATGTTTGGTGACTGTCCTTTATAAACATGCGATTTCTAACATGACTTTTATTCTGGATTATGGATTCGAAAAGTTTTTCCACAACTAATATTAACTGGTTCATATAATTACAGATAATGGTGGAAATACTCAATAGTTTCACAGGAAATGTGGAGAGTAATGTTTAATCAGAGTTAATGTTTGATATTGTGCCTCCTTTTAAGGATCAGATGGCTTTAGCAAATTTATCCAAAGAGCTCCATTTATTGGTTTAACCCCTTAGGAATATATTTATTGTACGTTCTATCCATCCTAATTTCCACTGCCAATCTCTTGACCGGTTTGCTCATATTCTGCCCCATCATTGCCCCTGGCAATAATCATGATGATTTTAATCTACATATAAATTGGAAAAATTAGATCGGCAGTTAAGTATTTTGGAGGAGGAGTTCATAGAATACTTTTCGGATAATTTCTTAGAGCAGTATGGTCTGAAACCAACCAGTGAGCAGGGTATATTAGATTTGGTATTGTGTGAAGTGACAGGATTAATTAATGACCTCCGAGCAAAGGCAGCAGTGACTACAACACGATTGAATTTGACTTTTGGCTTGAAAGAGTGAAGAGCAAGTCTTAAGACTAATATTTAAAACTTAAATAAGGGCAATGATGTAGGCATGAAAGCTGAACTAGTTGAAGTGCAGGGACACAAAGCTAGGGCACTGATCAATAGAAAAGCAGTGACAGACTTAAGGAAATATTTCAGAATACACAGAATAAGCATATTCCTATTATAAGGAAAAATGATAAAGGGAGGACAATCTCATAATCTGTGGTTAAGCATAGAAGTTAAAGAAAGCATCAAACTGAAGGAAAAAACATAACTGTGCAAAGGTCACGTGATTGGTCAGAATATAAAGAATGTCAGGGAATGACTAAAAGGTTAATCATGAGAAAGAAATTAGAGTATGTGAAGCTAGTTAGAAATGTAAAAAAGAATAGCATGAGTTCCTATAGGTATCTATCAAGGAAAATGGTAAGTAAAGTGAGCATTAATCCACTAGAGAGTGAGAGTGGGCAATTAATACTAGATAACAAGGAAACAGCGTATTAAATTAACCAGTATTTTGGTTCTGTCTTCACTAAAGATACAAGGACACATTCCAGTAATAGCTGTAAATTAGGAGGTGAAAGGGAGAGGTATTACAATCACTAAGGAAGTGGTCGTGAGAAATCTGATGGAGCTTCAGCCTGACAAGTCTCCGGATCCAGATGGACTTCATCATGCGGGCCTTAAAAGAGGTGGCTAATGAGGCAGTAGATGCGGTGGTATTAATTTTTCAAAATTCATTGGATTCTAGAAAGATTCATCAGACAGGAAAGTAGCAAATGTGACCCCCTCTATTCAACAAGGTAGACTGGCAGAAAACTGAAAACTATGGGCTAGCTAAGCTTGATGTCTGTTGTGGAGAAGGTATTAGAATCATCATTAAGGAGATTATATATAAGTGGGCATTTCGAAAAAGGTCACGGTTACTGCGAAAGCCAACATGGCTTTGTATAATGGAAATCATGTTTAACCAACTTATTAGTTATTTGAAGGAGTAACATGTGCTATGGATAAAGGGGAGCCTGTAGACATACCATACTTAGCATTTGATAAGATACCACATCAAAGGTTACTGCTAAAAATAAAAGTTCATGGTGCAAGGAGTAAAATATTAGCATGGATAGAAGATTGGCTGGCTAGTGGAAAACAGAGTATGCATAAATGGGCCTTTGTCTGATTTACAGGATATGATGAATGGAGACCTGCAGGGTCTGGGAACCTCAACATTTTATAATTTCATCAATGACTTAGATGAGGGAGCTAAGACATGCTAGCTAGATTTGCAGATGACACAAAAATAGGTAGGAAAATATGTCGTGAGAAAGACACGAGGCGCTTGCAGGCGGATGTAGATAGGTTGAGTGAACGGGCAAAAGCCTGGCAGATGGAGTATAACGTTCGGAAAATGTGAAGTTCACTTTGACAGGAAGAATAAAAAGCAGATACTTAAATGGAAAATGACTGAAGAATTCCATGGTGGAGGGATCCAGGTAGTCTAGTGCAAGAGTCATTAAAACCAAGTATGCAGGTACAGTACACAATAAAGAAGGTTCATGGAATGTCAACCTTTATTACAAGAGGAATTAAACATAAAAGTAAGGATGTTTTGCTTCATTGATACCATATCTTGGATACTGTGTGCACTTTTGGCTTCCTTGTTTAAGGAAGGGTGTAAATGTTGGAGGCGGTTCAAAGGAGTTTTACTAGATCGATACTGGAATGAGCAGGTTGTCTTAGGAGGATAGCTTGCACATACGAGTTTCCACTGAAGTTTAGAATTACTTGATTGAAGTATGCCTGAATGGTCTTGACAAGGTGGTCACAGAAAGGATGTTTTCTCTTGTGGGTGAGTCCAGAACTAGGAGGCACGATTTTAAAATTAGGGGTCGCCCTTATGGGACAGAGATGAGAATTCTTTCTCTCAAGAGGAAGTTGTGTGAATTTGGAACTTTGTCTCACAAGGCAGTGGAGGGATGGGTCATTGAATGTTTTTAAGGCAGGGGTAGATCGATTCTTGTGAAGCATTCTTGTTAAGCAAGGGAATCAAAGGTTATCACAGATAGATGGGAATGTGAAATGCGAAACACAAGCAGATCAGCCATGATCCTATTCAATGGAGGAGCAGGCTTGAGGGGCTGAATGGCCTACTCCTGCTCCTTTTTGTATGTTCATATTGATTTGGGTTATGATCACTTACCTCACTAAACATTGCTTTTAACCAGTGAAGCACCCTGACTGTTGACTCGTCATTCCTTTTTTAGACATTGAACCCAGGTTACGGTCAGTAGTTTTCATTTGTTCTCCTGCTTCCACAAAATATATTCTCCCTACTTCATTTTTCAGATGGAAATAAACAGTACTTATTTCTTTGTTGAATTAGAAACATACTTATCTAAGAAACAGGACTGGACCCATTCTAAAAAGCATTCTACACTTAACTATGTGCTATCTTTATTCTAATTATTACTGTCCTATTCCTACATGTCTGTGAACTGTCTGCACAGCTCCCCTTCTATGCCATCTCCATTGTCCGGTGACCCTTTGCCTTTCTAGTTTTAATATAATCCATTTGGGATAGTCTTGTGTTCTGCTCGCATATATAATATAATACTTACTAACCAAGACATTCACAAAGCAAGTCTAATCATGCCTGTGTTGCTGAGACAGACTTCACCCGTTTTTCTTTCAACTTACGGCGCTACACACATCCCTGACGAAAAACAGGTAACTCAGAACAGCTAGCACAAGAGCAGGTCTGTCAAAAGGTATTTGTCCAATTAGATCTAAAGGTACAGAGCAAAATATTAATGAAGTGAAAGAAAAAATAATCAGAAAATGTATAATTAATCATGTAAGTCGGGTCCTTATAGGGGGTCGGGATTGGGGGAGCTGGTGACAACACTGCTTCCGTTTTGTCCCATTGAACCATTCGGGAAGTCCTGTGGTGGTCGCCACGTTGAAGATTTGGAGGCAATTTCGGCAGCACTTTAGGTTGGGAGCGGGGTTGAGGCTGATGTCGATCCGGGGGAATCGTGAATTTGAACCGGGGAGGATGGATGCGAGGTTTCAGGGATGGGAAAAGAGAGGGGTGAAGGATTTGCTTTTGGAGGGGCAGTTCACAAGCTTGGGGGAGTTGAGGGGAAAGTTTGGCTTTCCGCATGAGGAGGGTTTTCGATAAATGCAGGTGCGGGACTTTGCTAGAAAGGTTTTTCTGATTTTCTGATGGTGCCTGCCTCCTCGTTGTTGGAGGAGGTGCTGTCGGTAATGGGGTTGGAGAGTGTGGTCATCTCGGCGAGTTATGGAAGCATTTTGGATGAGGATAAGGTGTATATGGAGGGGGTTAAGGCAGAGTGGGAGGAGGTGTTGGGGATGGTGCTGGTGGATGGATTGGGGTGTGAGGTGCTGCGGAGAGTGAATGCCTCAACCTCGTGTGCGAGGCCGGGGTTGATACAGTTGAAGGTGGTGCACAGGGCGCATTTGCCGAAGTCAAGGATGAGCGGCTGATTGAGGGGGTAGAGGATACTTACAAAAGGTGTGGGAGGGGCCCAGCTAATCATGTGCACATGTTCTGGTCCTGACCGCAGTTGGGGAAATTTTGGGGGTTGTTTTTCAGCACCATGTCGGCGATCCTGCATGTGGATTTGAAGCCGGGTCCGCTGGGGCCATATTCGGGGTGTCAGATCTGCCGGAGTTGCAGACGGGTGCGGGGGTAGATGTTTTAGCCTTTGCCTCATTGATTGCTCGCAGACGGGTTCTTTTGGGGTGAAGGTCAGCTTCTCCACCCTGTGTCTCAGCGTGGCCGGGGGGGATCTAATGCAGTTCTTGCATCTTGAGAAGGTAAAATTTTCCCTAAGGGGGAGGTGAGGGGTTCCACAAGAGATGGGGCTTACTTATTTTGCATTTTGGAGAGCTAGTTACATGGGTGGGTGCATCGTTTATTGTATTTGGGGGTGTAATGTTTTTGTCTTGTTTTGTAAAATGTTAAGAATTTGAATAAATACGTGGCAAAAAAAACTGATCATGTAAATCTTATACTTTACACATTGAAATGAAACATGGGGCCGATTCTCCGGCTGCGTTGAGGCCAGCGCAAATCCCGCTATGTTGGGAGAATGCCGGGAGAGGCGCGAAATAGGATTTGCGCTGGGCACCAAACTGCTTCCGATGCTCATGACCTGCTCCGATTAGCGTGATTTGGCTCACACCCTCACTGGCTATGAACCAGATTAGCATATTTAAATCTTCATTTAAATATACAGGATGAGTGTTAATCTGGAGTCGCCCAGCTCCTGCAATTCCCCCACCCACCGGCGCAAATTACTACTGGACTCCACAAATGGAGAACAGATAGGATGACCACGCTAGGGAGCCGGAAGCTGTTTTAGCGCCCAGGTGATCGGGGACAGGGTAGCCCCTAGCATTGTTAACCTGGCACTGCCAGGGTGGCAGGCTGGCACTGCCAAGGCTTGATGGGGCAGGGCATGGAGAGGAAGGGGTCTTTGGTACCCCCATAGTGAAGTGCTGCTCATCTGGGGGTGGGGATCTCTTTGCCGGCGAGAAGGGGGGGGGGGGCGCGATCGTGTTCTGTAGTGGCCTGTTCTCGGAGGATCCGGTCTTGTCTTTGGATTCTGCACGTCATTATCGGTGCAAATCTCCCCTGGCTGAAGAAAAAAAGACTATGTACGGGAAGATCGAGAGCAGAATCATGCTGGAACAGCCAGCATGATTCGCACCGAAATCGCTGAAAATTACACTTACATTCTTTGGGAGAATTCCACCTATAATTTTCTCAAAACAGTGAAGTGATTGAGAACATTATTGCTTTAAAAAATACCTTGGCCAGGATATCTTGAACTTCTAAGGAGCTTTGTTCTCATGTATAAAGGCATACCTATCTGAATATTGCAACAATGCCAGCTGCACTCAATATTAAGGCCACAGTAGTGATTTTATATTATTTTATATTGTATTCCATTTGGTACAGCTGACTCAACAACAACCTTCAAAAAGCTTCTTAAATGCATTTGAAACTTCTTAAAATCAAGTTACATTTCCTTCTTCATCCAGAAGACAGGAAAGCCTTTGACATCTCGGTAGGGGGTCTCCAACTGGTTCTGTGTCGTGTCTTCTTTCTCCTTAAATGGTTTATGCTCGTCTCCTGGTATATTCGAATGGCAAGGAAACTGGGATAATTGTGGGGGTGGGGGTGGAATAGGAATACAGGTGTCTAACTGCTGAGTGGTTGAGATACACGACACAGGAGCCTGATATTGTCCAGGTTGCGAAGAGCATGTAACGAGAGAAGTGGATGGAGAAGTTATTGACTCATTTGACCGCGAAGATGGGGTGGGATGAAGTGGCGGAGGAGGATTAAGTCCACATATTTGAGCAGATGCAGAAACCGCCGGAGCCGACATTTGTAAAGTGGGGCGAGGGAGAAACTTAAATGGTGGTGAAATAGCTGGAGGATTAGGAGTCGGGATTGTGGTCTGTAAATATGAGCGAGCTGAGGAGGAGTTAGGAGATGTAGGATGTGGAGAAGTTCCTGAGGATACAATACCTGAACAACCTGAAGCTGTCTCTGATGATTGAGAGTGACTGGTATTGCATGAGGGTTGCACAGTAGAACTCAGAGACAGCCTTTCAAGGAATTCCATGTGTACAAATGACGTCATTGACCCTGCATTCTGGACTGGTTTGGTTAACACATATCCCAAGTGGGAATAGAAATGTTGTTTATCATGAGTAGTGAGATACAGAGTCTTGAACCCACGGAGCTGGGCATAGGCCTCTGTGGCCTCCATTAGTTTCCTACCGTAACCCTTGCCCCGGAGCTCCTTAGCAATAACAACTGTCTCCACAAACAAGGCAGTGGGTTTGCCAACTACATGGGAAAGCCTACTGTGGCCCATCAATTGGCCTTTGGTTTCAATCCTCGGGTTGCAGTCATTCTTTGGAGTTCTTATCAACACGAGACATACTGGGAAAGAATTTGAGGATTTCTGGAGCGAATGAATCCGAGATGTTTTGCTCCTCTTCCATTCTTCATTGATTAGGTCTGCACAGGCCTCCACAAACTCGGGACGGTGATGTAGAGGAACTGCTCTCAACTCTTCAGTAATGATCTTCTCACACTAACGGCAATAAAATGTTAGAATTCAATTTAGTGTCTATTCATGTGCTAACATAAAGAATGTCCATCTTTGGGAAAAGACAGCAGGTTGCACTGAAACATTATGTAACCACCGTAGAACAAATGCATTGATCTTTTGTTTGAATATTTTTTATTTGTTCTCTTACACTCCAATTAGACCCTGTGACCTAATGAAAGCCACCATTTTGTCAGTCTTCCTCTAGCTTATTTATAAATACATACCAGCTGGAGGCAAGATCCGAACAATATTGTAAAGTTCTATTTTGATGTTTCAAAAGGGTGTGATAACAGTAAACCATAAAATAGCGGACAACATTAACAGTCAATATAATAGGTGATTAAAGGCTAACAGGATAAACAGTAAAAATAGAACTTACAACAAAATATTTTTTAAGACATTGGAAACTACAAAAACCAACACAAGCCACATGCATCATTACACCCAGACAACAAAAAAGGCCACAGATGAACACTGCAAAACAGCTATGCAAGCAGCGTTGAATTAATACAGTACCAGCAACCACTGAATCAATAAAACTTGTGAGCATGGACACCATTAATAAATATACTACAGAGCATAGTGATGAACTAAAAACAAAGCTAATGGACCAGGCCAGCTGTACAGTAATGAAATGAAGTACATTAAAGCAATAGGCAGCAATGATAAATCAATGTGGGCAGCAACATATTAATGAAGTGAAAAGGGCTAGTGCTGGATAAATAGAAGCGAATGGAATCCAAAGTTGAAGCAACATTTAAAAAAGCTGGGTGGGCAGGTTGGTGGATGGTCTAGTGAGTGGAATAGAACAATATGTCCGGTGGCAGAGCATCCAAACAAAAATGAGTCGAAGAGGAAAAAATAAAGCAAATGTGTGAGATAAAAAGATATGAGTGGGGGGGAATTTTGAAATCAAATGGTATATTAACCTTGATATTAAGAGATTGGAACACAAGAGTGAAGCCGTCTTATAGTAATTGCCTAGGACTTTGAGATTACACCTGGAATTATGGTGGAATTTAATGCACGCCCCAGAGGTGAGTTTGGAGGCCGAGGGTGTGGAGGTGATGTGTACTGAGAGAGGAGGTATGGGATGGAGGTTATGCAGTCTTCCCACCTCCCTCTGGTTGAGCAAGAGGACAAGAGGACCACCTGAGCACGTGGAGGCCTATTGCGAGACCCGATCAAAAGCAGAGTCAAAGAACCTAGCCAGATCGCAAAAAAAAAGCTGATATATGCTTTTACGTTCGTTGCAATAATCAGGCAACATTGGTAGACTGTTTTAACAAGCGTGGCTTGAAGAACATTGCAGCTGGATCCAAAGTTGGCACCATAACACATGCCGAATGCATGCAAACATAAGTTAGAGCAATAAATAGGCTTCAAATCAATTCACCAAGATTAGGAAAGCAACTAGCTGGCCAAAACAATTTGTTCAATAGATTTCCTGCAGAATTGCTGATGTTTAAAATGGCTCCATAATCGCAACTGGAGCCCACCAAATCCCGAAAAGCACAAGAAGAGAAATGATTACTGCAGCTCCATTTAAAAAAAAAGCTGTATTGCCCTGAGTATGTAAATGCCATGCATGTTAAACTGGCAGACCAATTAAGGCAGATGAAAGGGCCAGACCAGGCACAAAATTGGGCGTTATGGAGAAAAACATTTTAAGATATGTGATAACACAGGCTTGATTAAGAAAACAGGCTGAACAAGTGAATACAGTGCTATATTCAGTAGGTTCAATAGCTATCTGCATAATTGCCAGAGAAGGAATCAAGGATAATTTATTTAAAGTGATCTGATAATTTTGAAGAGGTCATGAAGTTATTTAACACAATTTTGGGGTAAGAAAAATTTGACAAGAGTCCAGAAGCCCGGGGAACCCATTGACTCTTTCATAACTAAGTTATACAGATTGGCTGAAGGCTGTGACTATGGTGACTTAAGTCAGAGCTCAGAAAAGGCCAAATTGGAGTGGGAGTGGCCAATGATACATTTTCAGATGTACTACAGTCTAAAGAATATCTGACTTTCGAAAAAGCTTTCTAAATCATCAGATAATCGAAAGGGTCATTGATGAAGCAGCTGGAGATGGGTAGACAGAGGACTCTGCCCTAAGGAACTTTGACAGTGATGTCCTAGAACTGAGATGATTGATTCCCAACAACTATCTTTCTTCGTGCAAGGTATGGCTGCAATCAATGGACAGTTTTCCCATTGAATCCAGTTTTTTTGGGACTCCTTGATGCCACATTTGTTCAAATGCTGCCTTGATGTCGAGAGCAATCACTCTTATCTCACCTCAGAATAAGGCATCAGCTGAAGATGAGAAATTTCTTCACTCAAAGATGGTGGGATATTGAACTCTCCCGCTCTATTCTAGAAAGCGTGGTTGTTGAACATATTCAAAACAGTGATCAATAAGTATTTGTATACCAAGGGATATGGGGGTAGTGCGGAATAGTTGAGTTGGGGTAGATCAGCTATGATCGAATTGAAAGGAACAACAAGTTCAAAGGGCTGGATGGCCTACTCCTATTTTTACTTCTTGGTGTGATTCAGCGGCCTTGTCACGCCCAATATGGAGCCGGGACAAAGCCATTGAATCTTACGAAGCCTCAATTAGGAATCACGATGCTTGAAATGTCGCACAAGATACAATGGAATGTCGCGACCTGGATCTATCTCTCACTGGGCATCCAGGTGTGCATATTTAAATGAGCCATTCTGCTCATTTATATATGCGCTTGCCCAATTCACCCGGGGCCCGGGATTCGCTGGCCTCGCTAGTGAGGCCTCAGCCAGGCGCTGCTTGGTACTAGTTAACAAAGTTGTGAACCACTCATGTTGGCACCTTGGGGAGTCTCGCTGGAAGTTGAGGCCCCTGGATAGTCAGGGACTGGGCAGGGTGGCACCTTTGCACTCCCCTTGGCACTGCCACCTAGCACTTCCAGGGTTCCTGGTTGGCACTGTCAGGGTGCAAAGCTGGCACTGTCAAGGTGCCCAGATGCCAGGGTTCAGGCCGAGGGGGTACCTTGTCCATAAGAGGTGGGGCGAGGGAGGAAGGGTAAGGGGTTAGAGGACCCTGGAAGAGGTAAATTGGGGTCCTGAGGTTGTGGTGGTCGAAAGGGGGCTGGGGGAGTCAAAAGATCAGGGCCGCCTTTAAAAATGGTGGCCAGATCTGTGAGTAGTCATCCAGCTCGCCAGTGCAGGAAACTACTTATAGTGGCCTCAACAGGGAGTTCCTCGCCGAGGCCAAAAAACCACCAAAGTGGCATTGAATAGTGGGGTCTTTCTTGGCACTGCAGCACCGAGAAACACCCCACTAAACTCGTCACTCAGCGGACTTTAACTTGAGTCCGCTGAATTGCGCTCCTTATGTCACATTCTAGCTTGCACTTATATAGAATTTTCAGCACAATAATGACAACGGCATTTTACACGGAGTTCTCCCACATTCAAAACAGTGTAAATCCAACATGAAACTAAGCAAGACTATGGTTGGTGTGACTTACCAGAAACAGCAAAATAATGTTAGCGGGAAAAAGTAAAAAGGATGCCTTGTGGCTATCTCTCAAATCAGTGCTCACAATTCTTCAACCACTTTTAAAAACGTTTTATTAAATACTGAAATAATAGCCGAATTCAAAAGCGTTCTTTCACCACTTTTCTTCAACTCCTATCATTTGGGATGATATACAAAAAGACTGCGGTATTACCGGCACAACGCCTATCATTCAGCAAAAGCTCACCAACCTGAAATGTGACAATGGGTCAGCGACTTGAAAGGTTAACCCCGCTTCTCTCACCATGGAAACTGCCTTGACCTACTGAGTATTTCACATTATTCTTGAGTAAATTGCATTTATTCAAATACTTCCTTAGCTTTTACTGAAAACACTGAACCCGGAATTTTACGGGGGGGGGGGGGGGGGGTTGGCTGCCACAAAAATGTGCTTTTCACTGCAGCCACAATGCTTCAGTACGGGGCGTGTACAGCAGCAGGGACAGGGGCGTGTACAGCAGCAGGGACAGCACCAAGTGAATTACTCTGTAATGGACGGTGTTGAGCAACTTAAATATTGTTGTGGCCGCACCCATCCAGAAACAGGGCGAGTATTCCATCAAATTTCTGATTTGAGTCTTGCAGGTGGAGAAAGTTTGAAGCGACTTCCGGTTGCGGCGATGCGGAGCTAAGCTGCACGTTTCGGCAGTTCCCGCGACAACGGACTCTCCAGAGGAGCCCCAACTGAACTTTTTTGAATTGATCCCGTGTGGGAAGGTGCAGTAAGGTCCCTCCTTACGATATATGGCCGAGATCAGCGGTGGAGCGGCGAAGAAAGCTCTGGAGCAGCGGCAAAATCGAGGGGGAAAAAGCAAGATGGCGGAGGGTGGCGAGCAAGCAGCATGGAGGCCGGACCAGCAGGAGTTCCTTAAGCACTGTGTGGAGGAGCTGAAAAAGGAGGTGCTGGCACCAATGCTGTTGGCGATCGAGGGGCTGAAGAAGACCCAGAGGACCCAGGCGGTGGAGCTTCATGAGGTGAAAGATAAAATGAATGACAACGAGGACGAGATATTGGGCCTGGCGGTAAAAATGGAGGCGCACGAGGCGGTGCACAGGAGGTGGGCCGAGAGAATTGAGGTCCTGGAGAACAGGTCGAGGAGGGAGAACCTCCGGATTCTGGGTCTTCCCGAAGGAGTGGAGGGAGCTGATGCCGGGGCATATGTGAGTATGATGCTCCATGCGCTGATGGGTGCGGAGGCCTCTCCGACCCCCCTGGAGCTGGAAGGGGCTCACCGGGTCCTGGCGAGGAGACCCAAGGATGATGAGCCGCCAAAGGCGATAGTGGCAAGGTTCCATCGCTTCGCGGACAAAGAAAGTGTGCTGAGATGGGCCAAGAAGGTGCGGAGCAGTAGATGGGAGAACGCGGTGATCCGAGTTTACCAGGATTGGAGCGCGGAGGTGGCAAGGAGGAGAGCTGGCTTCAATCGGGCCAAGGCGATGCTGCATAAAAAAAGTCAGGTTCGGCATGCTGCAGCCTGCGCGACTGTGGGTCACTTATCAGGACCGACACCATTATTTTGAAACGCCAGAAGAGGCTTGGTCCTTTATTCAGATGGAAAAACTAGACTCGAACTGAGGGGATATGGTTGTGGGGGGAGATGTTGGTTGTATATGGGGTTGTAAGTATGCGTAAAGAATAATTCATGGGTGAGAGGATGGATGGGGATGTGGGTAGAGTTCGGGTTCAAATTCCTAAAATTTCCCTTTTTTCTTTTCTGTAGACGAGATGATGATGATGGGGAATGTGGGCGTTGGTGCTGGAGGGAGGTGAGACTCGGGGATGAGGGAGCTGGGATAATGGCTGCAACAGGAGCTGCGCCACAGGGGGCGGGGCTGGTTCAGGAAAGCGCGGGCTTTTTCCCGCACCAAAAAGGGGGGGGGGAGAGGAGGAAGGCAAGGAGGAGAGTCTCCCACACGGAGATCAACGGGAAGGCAGACTCTCGGAAGTAATATGGGGGGAGCAAAAGAGCTAGATGTGGATCTAATGGGGGGGGGGGGGGGGGAGGGGGGATTCTAGGGTTGCTGCTGCACTGCCCGAGGGGGAACTGAAAATGGAAGAGGTGGTCGGGGTGGGGGTTCTCCGCCTGGGGGACTGGAGGGTGCGGGAGGCGCAAGCACGGGACTGGCCTAAGATAGGAGATGGCTAGTCGGCGGGGAGGGGTAACCCCCCAATCCGGCTGATCACGTGGAATGTGAGAGGCCTAAATGGGCTGGTTAAGAGGGCCCGAGTATTCGCGCACCTAAAGGGACTGAAGGCAGACGTGGCCATGCTTCAGGAGACACATCTGAAGGTGGCACAGCAGGTCAGGTTAAGGAAGGGATGGGTGGGACAGGTGTTCCATTCGGGGCTGGATGCGAAGAATAGAGGGGTGGCAATACTGGTGGGAAAGCAGGTGTCGTTTAAGGCCAAGAACATAGTAGCGGATAAGGGAGGCCGATACGTGATGGTGAGTGGTAGGTTGCAGGGGACGGAGGTGGTACTGGTGAATGTATATGCCCCGAACTGGGACGATGCTGGATTCATGAAACGGATGTTGGGGCGTATTCCAGACCTGGAGGTAGGGAGCTTGATAGTGGGTGGGGATTTTAACACGGTGCTGGACCCAGCATTAGATCGCTCCAGATCCAGGACGGGGAAGAGGCCGGCTGCGGCCAAGGTGCTTAGGGGGTTTATGGACCAGATGGGGGGAGTAGATCCGTGGAGATTTGCCAGGCCTTTGGCCAGAGAATTTTCTTTTTTCTCCCACGTGCATAAGGCCTACTCCCGGATAGATATTTTTGTTCTGGGCAGGGCATTGATCCCGAAAGTGGAGGGAACGGAGTATTCGGTCATAGCCATTTCAGACCATGCCCCACATTGGGTGGAGTTAGAGCTGGGGGAGGCGAGGGACCTACGCCCGCTGTGGAGATTGGATGTGGGACTGCTGGCAGACGAGGAAGTGTGCGGGAGGGTGCGGCGGTGTATTGAAAGGTATCTGGAGGCCAACGACAACGGGGAGGTGCAGGTGGGAGTAGTATGGGAGGCGGTGGTCAGGGGAGAGTTAATCTCCATCAGGGCTCATAGGGTGAAGAGAGAGGGCAGGGAATGGGAGAGGTTAGTGGGGGAGATTTTAAGGGTGGCCAGGAGCTATGCAGAGGCTCCTGATGAGGGACTACTCAGGGAGAGACGAAGTCTCCAGACGGAGTTCGACCTGTTGACCACAGGGAAGGCAGAGGCACAGTGGAAGAAGGCACAGGGGGCGATATATGAATATGGGGAGAAGGCGAGCCGGATGCTGGCAAATCAGCTCCATAAGAAGATGGCAGCGAGGGAAATAGGCGGAGTCAAAGATGGCAGGGGAACTACGGTGCGGAGTGCGGGGAAAGTGAATGAGGCTTTTAAGGCCTTTTACGAGGAACTGTATAGGTCCCAGCCCCCAGGGGGAAAAGAGGGGATGTGGCGATTCTTGGACCAACTGAGGTTCCCAAGGGTGGAGGAGCAGGAGGTGGCTGGTTTGGGGGCGCCAATTGGGGTGGAGGAGCTGGTTAAAGGACTGGGGAGCATGCAGGCAGGGAAGGCCCCGGGGCCGGATGGGTTCCCGGTGGAGTTTTATAGGAAATATGTAGACCTGTTAGCCCCGTTGCTGGTAAGGACCTTCAATGAAGCAAGGGAGGGGGGGACCCTGCCCCCGACAATGTCGGAGGTGACGATCTCTTTGATCTTGAAGCGGGATAAGGACCCACTGCAATGTGGGTCGTATAGACCGATCTCGCTCCTTAATGTAGATGCCAAGTTGCTGGCAAAAATGTTGGCCACGAGGATTGAGGACTGTGTCCCGGGGGTGATTCACGAGGACCAGACGGGATTCGTAAAGGGTAGGCAGTTAAATACTAATGTGCGAAGGCTCCTAAATGTGATAATGATGCCATCGGTGGAGGGAGAAGCGGAGATAGTGACAGCCATGGTCGCGGAGAAGGCCTTTGATCGGGTAGAGTGGGAGTATCTCTGGGAAGCGTTGAGGAGGTTTGGGTTTAGGGGAGGGCTTATTAGTTGGGTTAAGCTCCTGTATAAAGCCCCGGTGGCGAGTGTGGTCACGAACCGGCGGAGGTCGGAGTATTTCCGGCTGTATCGAGGGACGAGGCAGGGGTGCCCCCGTCCCCTCTGCTGTTTGCATTAGCAATTGAACCTTTGGCCATGGCGTTAAGGGAGTCGTGGAAATGGAAGGGGGTGGTCCGAGGGGGAGAGGAACATCGAGTGTCGCTGTACGCAGACGACCTGTTGCTGTATGTGACGGACCCAGTGGAGGGGATGGTGGAGGTAATGCAGATCCTACGGGAGTTTGGAGATTTTTCAGGCTATAAGCTCAATGTGGGAAAGAGTGAGCTCTTTGTGATCCATCCGGGGGACCAGGGAAGAGGGATAGACGACCTACCGTTGAGGAGGGCGGAAAGGAGCTCTCGATACTTGGGGATTCAGGTAGCTAGGAGCTGGGGGGCACTGCACAAACTTAATTTGACGCAGTTGGTGGAACAGATGGAGGAGGATTTTAAAAGGTGGGACATGTTGCCACTCTCGTTGGCGGTTAAAATGGTGGTCCTCCCGAGATTTCTTTTTCTATTCCAATGCCTCCCAATTGTGATTACTAAGGCCTTCTTTAAGAGGGTAAGCAGGAGCATTATGAGATTTGTGTGGCGAGCAAGACCCCGCGGGTAAGGAGGGGGTTCCTGGAGCGTAGCAGAGATAGAGGAGGGTTGGCGTTGCCGAATTGGGCAGCTAACGTGGCAATGATCCGTAAGTGGGTGATGGAGGGAGAGGGGGCGGGGGGGGCGGCGGCATGGAAGAGGTTGGAGATGGCGTCCTGCAAGGGAACGAGCCTGGGGGCGCTGGTGACGGCACCGCTGCCGCTCTCGCCGACAAGGTACACCACGGGCCCGGTGGTGGCGGCAACGCTAAAGATCTGGCGGCTGTGGAGACGGCACAGGGGTGCGACGGGAGCCTCGGTGTGGCCCCCGATCAGAGACAACCATTGGTTTGTCCCAGGAAGGATGAACGGGGGGTTTCAGAGCTGGCATCGGGCAGGGATTAGAAGAATGGGGGACCGAATAGAAGTCCGGGTCAAGCTAAGCTGGGGGCTAGCACTATTTGGAGTAGTGGACGAGCCGGGAGTGCAGGAGGCGAAAGAGGCCGGTATTCTGGCCTTTGCGTCCTTAGTACCCCGGCGAAGGATCTTGCTAATGTGGAAGGAGGCGAAGCCCCCCAGCGTGGAGGCCTGGATAAACAATATGGCAGGGTTTATCAAGTTGGAAAGGATAAAGTTTGCCTTGAGAGGGTCTGCGCAGGGGTTCTACAGGCGGTGGCAACCGTTCCTAGATCATCTCGCGGAGCGTTAGATGAAGGTCGGACAGCAGCAACAGCAACCCGGGGGGGAGGGGACATCGTTCGGGGGGGGGGTTTCTCTGGGGGCATGTGATCAAGAAAACACACGAATGACCCGGAAACTGACGTGTACAGGAAGAATCCAATGTACAAAGTTCTGTATCGTATTGACTTGCTATGTTCATGTCTTGCCACGCGAGTTCTCTTTCTTTTCTTTGTTACGGGGGGGGGGGGTTGTATGTAAGGTGGAAAATATTGTTGAAAAAATTCTTAATAAAAACATATTTTTTAAAAAAGAGAAAGTTTGAAGCGTCATGAAGTGAGCCCCAACCTCAGCTCTGTTTAAGTAGCCATGGTATTTATATAGAACATAGAACAGTACAGCACAGTACAGGCCCTTCAGCCCACGATGTTGTGCCGACTATTTATCCTAATCTAAGATCAACCTAACCTACACCCCTTCAATTTACTGCTGTCCATGTGCTTGTCTAAGAGTCGCTTAAATGTCGCTTATATAGCTGGTTCAGTTCAACTTCTGCTCAAAGATGACCGTTAGATGTTCATGGCAGGGGTCTTGCTGATGATGGTGCGATTTTGGATCATGGGGAGGTGGTTAGGTTTTACTGTTTAATATGGTCACTACTTGTCACACAAATATTATCAGCCACATGTTAACCCACGACTTGAGCCGACTTCATTTATATGAAGTATAAATGTAGCTGAACATGATGGAATAATCAGCAAAAATTCCAACTCCAAAGGTCAAAATATGTCCTTGGCATCCAGTATCAGTATGGTGCAAATGAAGGGGAATGCATTGGGAAATGCACTTGTCAATATTGCACATGTTGGATGCAGTGTGATTGTGCACCCAAAGGTTCCCAAACATGACATGCACAAGTTGACTCCAAGTCACTTCAGTTGTGCAAGAACATCTAAAAGGCCGGTGAACTAAAACAAATCAGTTGTGCTCTACAAAAAAAAAAAAAGAGGATCCATTGATTGGATGCTCTTTAAACTATTTGCCTGAAGGAAGCTTGAGGACATGCAAGAACAGGAGCAGAAACTCAAAAATTCCCCATATACATTAGTCACCCGAGTACCCCGTTACACCGAAAAATTGACAGAGCAGGAAATTGCAGTCATTGTCTCAACTGATTTGATCCTTTTCCTAATACAATGCCACTCACTAGAGCTCTGATGAAGAGGTGCTGTACTTTACAATATTTCTCAGCTTGACCCAAACAGATTGTCCTGTTAACAGTTGAGGCTGAATCTACTTTAAAGGAAGCACGATTTTCATGTGTTACTCAATTAATTGCTGCTAACTTCCTGTACCACCAAGGAGTTATGTGAACACTGGTACTTTAACAAGTGTTAGAAACTGCTCAAAATTCTCTCCTCAGACACAACCCAATGTCATGAAGATTGTAAGATAAAATCTAGATTTGTGATCCTAGCTATTTTTAAGATCTTTAACAAACATAAAAAAACAGACATGTCACATGTACTCCATTTGCTTTTACTGAAGTCCTAGTGACTGGCTAGTGACCTGCCAGTCCCCTATCATTTTGTGACAGGCCAATAGTCCGACTACGATGACACATTCCCTGTTACCATTTGAAGAATTACAACAATGCAGATTTACATGAATGCCCGATATGATTGCATTTTACATCCAGTTTGAAAGGGGGAAGTGTGGGTCTAAAAAGATTATTTTAAGCTTCAGTAAGTGCAATTATGTGCGCATGAAAGCTGAACTAGCTGAGTAAACGGGAATACAAGGTTAGAGGTTAGATCAATAGAGAGGCAATGGCAGACATTTAAGGGGATATTTCACATTACTCAGTTACAAGCATATTCCTACTATAAATAAAAAGTCTAAAGGGCGGGCCCACTGTCTGCGGTTAACTATAGAAATCAGAGAAAACATCAAACTTAAGGAAAAAGCATCTAACAGCGCAAAGCTGAGTGGCAGGTCAGAATATGGTAAAGAATGACAAAAGATTAATCATGAGAAAGAAATTAGAGTATGAGAGGAAGCAAGCTAAAAATGTGAAATTAGATAGCATGAGTTTCTCCAGGTATTTAAAAAGGAAAAGTGTAAGTGAAGTGAGTGTTGGTCCTCCAGAGAGTGAGAATGAGCCAATAATCGATAAGAAAACGACAGATGAAATGAACAAATATTTTGCTGCTGTCTTCACTATAGAAGATATAAAGAACAGCTGAGCAAAATATGTAAATCAGGAGATGGAAGGGAGAGAGGAACTTGTTGAAATTACAATCACTAGGGAAGCGGTACTGAGTAAACAGTTGGAGCGGAGTGCTACAATTTCATCCTAAAATTTTAGAAGTGACTGATGATGTAGCAGATACATTGGTGTTAATTTTCCAAAATTCGTTAGATTCTGGAAATGTTCCATAAGACCGGAAAATAGCAAATATTCAAGAAGGGAGGGAGGCGGAAAACTGGAAACCATAGGCCAATTTGCTTGAAGTCCATCGTTCCGGAGGTGGTAGATTCGTCCATTGAGGTGGTTATAACTAGGCATTTAGTAGGAACTCGAGGTAATCTGGAAGACCCAGCATGGCTTTGTGAAAGGGAAATCATGTGTAACCAAATTATTGGAATTCTTTGAAGGAGTAGCATGCGCTGTGGAAGAAGGGGGAGCATATAGACATACTGTACTTGGAATTCCAGAAGGCACTTGATAAGGTGCCACATCAAAGGTTATTGTGAAAAATGAAAGTTCATGGTGTAGGGGGTAACATATTGGCACGGATCGAAGACTGGCTGGGTTGGCAGAAAATAGAGAATATGCATAAGTGGGTCTTTGTTTGAGAGTGGCAGAATATGCCGAGTGGTGTCCTGCAGGGGTCTGTGCTGGGGCCTCAACTTTTTACAATTTGCGTCAATTACTTACATGAGGGGCGCAAAGGCATGGTAGCTAAATTTGCAGATGACACAAAGATAGGTAGGAAAGTATGTTGTGAATAAGGAGGTTGCGGACAGGTTAAGTGAGTGGGCAAAAATCTGGCAGATGGGAGTATAATGGGGGCTGGTTTAGCTCAGTGGACTAGACAGCTGGTTTGTGATGCAGAACAAGGCCAGCAGCTTGGGTTCAATTCCCATACCAGCTGAGAATTCTGAGTTCTCCCTCCGTGTACCCGAACAGGCGCCAGAATGTGGCGACTAGGGGCTTTTCACAGTAACTTCATTGCAGTGTTAATGTAAGCCTACTTGTGACAATAAAGATTATTTATTTATAATGTGAGAATGGTGAGTTTGTTCACTCTGGCAGGATGAATTAAAAAAAAAAAAAGAGTATTACTTAAACAGAACTGCAGAACTCCAAGGTGCAGTGAGATCCAGGTGTTCTACTGCACGAATCACAAGAAGTTAGTATGTAGGTACAGCAAGTAATTAAGGTCAATGGAATGCTTCCCTTTATTACAAGAGGAATTGAAAAAAAGAGTAAGGATGTTATGCTTCAGTTATATAGGGTGCTTCTGCTATTTTGTATATTTGTGGTTCATGTGATTGCCCCATAACAGTACATAAGTAATTCCATAGAAATGCATTGTGATTTTAAAACTAGTTCTAAGTCACTGTGCAGGAACAAAAGGACAGCTACATGCCACACACATTATAGGCAAAAGCACCTGCATTCCTGTATTCATTATACCTATCTCCTAGCTTCAGATTTGTTTGAATACATTATGCAAAAGTGCAAGTGCATAGGGCTGGAAAAGTTAAGAAGAAAACAATTCCTTTTGTACTTCAACTTGGAAGGCAGTTTAACTGATGGTCAGGAACAGATGCAAAGCCAGGTAATATCTAGTGAAAGAGAAAGATAAATGGGGGGGGGGGGGGGGCAGAGAGTGTGGTGACAGTCAGTTCTCATCTGCTTCCACTTCCTTAAGACATACAAGACAGATTTTAAGAGCACTGTGTTCTGAATAACAGTTTCAAAAATACATCTGAAAACATGGTCCGCATAGTCTGACTTTTAGCAGCATTTAACTTACCGATTGCTGAAATGCCACTGTGCGTGGAAGTGTTAATCCTCGCAATGAATTGCAGGAATCAGTGAAAAAAACTGCAACATAACTGGAACACTTGTTGCAAGGAAAAGGTTTTGGAAACACCCAAGCAGCAGGAAGTGACTAAGAATCTTGTGACTGTCTTACAAAAAATATTCTTGAGCAATTCCCCTTTACAATCTTGTCAGAATAAACACATGCAAATACCACTTTCTTTGCTTGGTCACCGTTAAGCGTTATGATTTGAAGTGCAAACTTAGAATCAGAAAGATAATTTCTTCAAGCCCAGAGTTGTGTTGAACTTAGTTGCACTTTTTATTTTAAAAGTTTATATTATACAGAATGGAAAACTAAAACATAATTTAGAGTCCCAACCACCATTGTTACGGTATGATTATTTTGGTAATTTGGGAATGAACAAAGCCAATTTTTACTTGAACAGCAAGTGAACAGACAATGGAAAGATTACTGAACCCAAAATCTTCTGTAGTATGGGACCACTTTTATTCAATTTCAGGTTTAAATTTCCAGCCTCTCCTGCATCAAGTCCTGGCTCAGCCACAATTCCCCACATCTCAATATCCACAAAACTGATGCAATTTGTCTTCACCCCTTCAACTACCTCCTCTGTTTGCTCTGACTGAATCCACTTCATCTTCTGTTGAACTGAGAGTTGAGTATTAAATCCCACCTCAGAAGGTGGAGTTTCCATTTGTTTTCTGCCAAGTTTCAAGTTCAATAGGCTGAATTTGCACAAAGCAAGAGGGAGTTTTAAACATAGGATTAAGTGTGCTCAAATATGCTTACATTTGTGTTTTCCACAAAGTTTTATGTTGGTTCAAGATTCAATTCACCTGAATCATGCTCACAATCTGGCCATGCCCTCCAAGTTGAAATTGTGAGATTCCACTGATCACACACATTTCTGAAGACTGTTCAAATTATGCTCATTTTGTTAGACTCATATCTTAAAGGATTTTTGATTAGGAAATATCGAATTTATTAATTTGAAACACTTGTCAGTTTCTCAAGTTATTAAATGGTTTTATATAATGTTGTCATTTTCAGTGATTTTATATCAGATTTCTCAAGAGGTGGAGTACCCGACACCCTTATAAAAATGCATAATTTTGGCGAATAACTCATTGCCGACTATATTAGTAAAACATTCTGAAAAATATCAAGAATGCCTTTTATTGTGAGGAGCAAAAGAACAACCTGATTGAGCTGGTTCATGGAAGATTCTGTGAATACATTTATGCAGAAACTTGAACTTTAACCTAACCCTCGGCTTCAAACTCATTTTGGTGGTAAATTCATTGCAAGGTCCTTTCTCACCCCTTCTAAAATTTCAGGCCTCAACCGGGACCTGGGATTCATGTCGCATTACATTAACCCCCACCATCTGGCCTGCGAAATCCTACCAACTGTCCTGGCTTGACACAATTCACACCTCTTTAACCTGGGGTTACCCCATCTCTGGATCTGTAAAGATTTAATCACCTGCTAATGCTCATATTGCAAGCATTGTCTGGCATCTTTGAATCTGTCTATATATATATATATATATATGTTTCTGGAACATACCTCTTCATTCACATGAGGAAGGAGCAGCGCTCTGAAAGCTAGTGACATCGAAACACACCTGTTGGACTTTAACCTGGTGTTGTAAGACTTCTTACTGTACTCACCAAAGTCCAACGCTGGCATCTCCACATCACCCTTCTAAAGAAACTGTTGTCCATGCTTTCTTCACTTTGAGTACTTTTAAGATCTACATTGGGCCATTCCCTTTGTTGCTGAGGATGGCAACCTTTTTGGCAACTTTAGTATCTGTACAGGCCAGGAGCACAAAACATAGGAGTCCATGGCAAATTGGGAATGGGGTCACGTAACCCACGTAATGGGGTTGCTGTTCTAACGTAAGGATCACCAACTCCTCACTTCACCAGTTCATAACTACAAATATGAAAGGAAGCCTGATTCAAAGTACTGGGTCCGGATTTTCCTGTTGGAAATGGGTCAGATTACAATGGGCAACCCACCTGTTGGTAATTGGGAGTGAATCAGGATTTTGATAAGGTTGGGTCATAATTGATAGAGATGAGTCTGTTGCCCAAATAGGCAGGCACGAAGGCCAATTCTGGAGTGCACAAGATAAAAGGCACGCCTCAGCTACCACTGTTGTGCCTGTGAATTTGGTTGCCATTTGAAGTGCTGTCAAGTCTAATTAAGGCACATTAAAAAATTGTCCTGCTGCCTCTCTATAGTGTATTCTATCTGAAACTCCTTTTGCAAACACCTACTTAATGAGCCAAAAATGATCTGTGAAAAACTTGGCATGGGCCATTGCTTTGAACCGTAACACTGCCGGCTCAGGGCTTAATTCCAATTAATGTGAATGAGTGATGGCCCTTTGTTTTCTCTCATGTGTGCAGACCGGGGCCCAGATTTTGTCGATGGTAACCGTCTTATTGTGCTCAGGCTTTTAGGGACTTGCTATCCTGGCGCAATGAGGGGTACAGGAGAGGTGCAGAAGTGCTGAGGCCATGTCCCCTTTGATGTCTATAGTGGAAAGTATGTCCTTTGAGGCTCAGCAGCACTGTAGCTTTTTAAAAAGTTCTTAAATCTATTTTGTTTATCTTTGACAGGCTGTTGATTGCTTTTTAAATATTTATTTATGGGATATGGGCGTGGCTGGCTAAGCCAGCATTTATTGCCCACCCCCCGTCCCTAATTGCCTTTAAGAAGATGGCGGTAAACTGCCTTCTTGATATGCTGCAGTCCATATAATGCACGCAGGTATACCCAGTTAGAGAGGGAGTTCCAGGATTTTGAGCCAGGTGGAGGAACTGCAAAATATATTCCCAAGTCAGGAAGGTGAATGGCCTGGAAGGGACCATGTGCCTGCTTCCCTTGTCCTTCTAGATGGTAGCAGTCATGGGTTTAGAAGGTGGAAACTTTTGACCTTGTATAAACGTTAAAGCAATGCAAGTAAATGTGGAAAAAGGTGGAGCATGGCAATTGTTCTGCAATTTTGCTTTTAAGTACATTTTGTATAAGTCCAAAGAGGTGCAGGTTTTGTGGATTAGCAATGCTAAATTGTCCCTTAGTGTCCAGGGTTGTGTGGGTTAGGTGGGGTCACAGGGATAGAGCAGGAACCTGGTTAGAGTGCTTTTTCAGAGGGTCTGTGCAGACTTTTTGGGCAGAATGGCCTCCTTCTGCACTGTAGTGATTCTATGTTTCTAAAAATAAGGCCTCCCTGATACATTATCCACTGTAAATAATGTCTGGGCAGGTTGAGGGCATCAAGCTCAAGTCTTCAACAGCAGGATCCGTGTCGGATGCATCTACAGGATCTGGGCAGTGTTCCCCAGCCCTCTGCAATTTTAAAGTTCAAGGAGAAATACTGTGCACATGTATGCTTCAGATCATCTTCTAGATCCTGACACACAAAAGCAGTGAATGCTGTTACTCTGTTTGGGCCTGTAATTTTAAGATAATGCAGGCAACAGTAAAATGGTAGAATTGCACAGACCAGCTGCTTTGAGGGGGCTCGCTCAATAACGCTTAGATTAAATCCTAAAGTTGAGAGGTCACCCAATGAACGATAGAGTTCAATGAACCTTACTAACCTTGTCACACAGCAGAAAATCATTCCACGATGCCTTACACGAATTAGCAGTGAGGCAGCTAAGCCTACATATGAGGTCCTCATCATTTCTGTGTTACAGAACTCACTGGCTGCTCACATTCCTAGAATGTTCCTTCATTGATGATTTTCAAATCAAAATGTTTTGAAATGTACTTTTACAATTTTATGAATGAATTATATTTTTCAGGTTAAAAAAAGCTTTTTAGCTGGTGATCTAGTTGGGATGAAGCAAACACACATTTTGAGACCTGTAAGACCTCCACACCAATTGCAGGATGTCAGTGTTCAAGCACCAAGTGGAGCCAGGGAAGAACTGCTCCAAGATTTTTGTTGCATTTTTGAAGCAACCTCCAGGCGCTCATCAATGCTGTGAGGCGGGACCTGATCTTCGCGGAGGGATGAACACTGCCCCCAATCACAGCGAAGAACATCTGGCTGGAAATCATGGACTTGGTAGATTGGTAGATGCGCCTGGAGTATTTGAGCAAACCTGAAAGAGTCGGTCTTTATTTGCACTTGTTTTCCCTCATGTCCAGGTGCAGGGGTTGGTTTAGCACAGTGGGCTAAGCAGCTGACTTGTAATGCAGAACAAAGCAGCAGCGCGGGTTCAATTCCCGTACCGGCCTCCCTGAACAGGCGCCGGAATGTAGTGACTAGGGGCTTTTCACAGTAACTTCATTGAAGCCTACTTGTGACAATAAGCGATGATTGTTATTTTTGTTAGCTTTGTTTGTTCTGGTGGTTTCTGTATTCCCAATAGTACCACCTCCTCCTTCATTGCCTCAACCCTTTGCTGTGGCCACCTGATGCCCGGGCCTGCCACTGCACTTCTTCAAAGGCCTTTATTTTTGAGGGTGCAGCATTCTTTTCTAACTGCACCCTTCCTGTCGATTAGGTGTAGTCCATACAGTGTGGTTCTATGACAAAACGCCTTGAAGCACCTGACTTCTCTCTCTTCCATCATCTCTTGATATGCTCCTGCATATTTCCAATCTGGGGAGTGAGCTCTTTCATACAGTCACTAACCTTGAAAGATTTTTGCTGTCTGCTGATGCGCCTCCATTTCAATCATGCCTTCTCTAACTAATTCTAAACACTAAGGGCTCCCGATGACAGTCCGCCTCCCGCAAGTTGAGATCAATTTGAACTTGGGCCCAATATTAAGGCCTTAACTGCAATAACTGGCCCCATAAGTGGCACGGCTTAGCTTGGGCCCCATCTGTTTGAAGCCGAATGGGGCCAGGAAAATCCAATATCGGGTGTCTACTTAACTGTATAATTGTAATGCTAGATCCTATTCAAAATGCTGTTACAATCTCAGCTGATGTTACCACTGAACAGTCAGGTCGCAGAATGGAGCCCTGGCTAATGGTAAAGTTCTTGAAAGTGTGGATGAGCAGAGGGATCTAGGTGTCCATGTACATAGATCCCTGAAAGTTGCCACCCAGGTTGATAGGGTTGTGAAGAAGGCCTATGGAGTGTTGGCCTTTATTGGTAGAGGGATTGAGTTCCGGAGTCGGGAGGTCATGTTGCAGCTGTACAGAACTCTGGTACGGCCGCATTTGGAGTATTGCGTACAGTTCTGGTCACCGCATTATAGGAAGGACGTGGAGGCTTTGGAGCGGGTGCAGAGGAGATTTACCAGGATGTTGCCTGGTATGGAGGGAAAATCTTATGAGGAAAGGCTGATGGACTTGAGGTTGTTTTCGTTGGAGAGAAGAAGGTTAAGAGGAGACTTAATAGAGGCATACAAAATGATCAGGGGGTTGGATAGGGTGGACAGTGAGAGCCTTCTCCCGCGGATGGATATGGCTGGCACGAGGGGACATATCTTTAAACTGAGGGGTAATAGATATAGGACAGAGGTCAGAGGTAGGTTCTTTACGCAAAGAGTAGTGAGGCCGTGGAATGCCCTACCTGCTACAGTGGTGAACTCGCCAACATTGAGGGCATTTAAAAGTTTATTGGATAAACATATGGATGATAATGTCATAGTGTAGGTTGGATGGCTTTTGTTTCGGTGCAACATCGTGGGCCGAAGGGCCTGTACTGCGCTGTATTGTTCTATGTTCTATGTTCTAATAGACCATAACTTTTATCTTTTGTTTAGAGACATGGATGAACAGAGTCACAGGACTGCCAATTAACTTTAACAAAATAAAACTATCTAAGAGGAGGAAGTGGTATTGTCACTGGACTAGTAAACCAGAAACCCAGGGGACCCGGGTTTGAATCCCACCACGGCAGATGGTGAAATTTGATTCAATAAAAATTTGGAATTACAAATCTAATGATCAACTACTATTGTCGATTGTCGCAAAAAAACATCTGGTTCACTAATGTCCTTTAGGGAAGGAAAATTATCACCCTTACCTGGTCTGGCCAGACCCAGAGCAATGTGGTTGACTCTGAAATAGGCTAGGGATGGGCAATAAATGCTGGCCCAGCCAGAGCCGCCCACTCCCCGTAGATTAATAATTTTTAAAAAAAAATTTATTAAACAAGAAAGGTTTAACTCCTTCACTCAGTACACAGATTTTTAAGGACAACACAAAATATATCTTATACCATAATGTTCTCGGTAATTACACAGTCCCTGTAAATCAGGCCACCTGTGGTCAGACACACCATATTCTGAAACTATGTAGTAGATGCCCCACAATATAACTTGTCACACTATGAGCCAACTGGTCTCACTGGAATCTTACTTTCACCCCAGTATTTCCAACTCCACTCTTGGAAAAACACACCTTGGAATTTTCTCCCAAACAACAATTTTTCTCAGGTGCCTTAACCAAGGATCTACTTCTAGGAATTCAATTTACTCTGTATTGGATTACCACGTGAATTCAAGCTTCCACACTCTCTCTCAGGTACCCAGTCAGACTAACAGACCACGACTGCTTCACAGGTATATTAAGGTGTCATAGAATTTTTGATTTACTGGCTGGCTTCTCAATTTAAATCTGGTTCTTGCAGTTGTCTCTTTAACTTAGAGCACTTTCTTTGCTTTTTACTTTATCTTCACCCAACAGGACCTTGTTCAACTTCTTGTTCTTTGTTCCTTTAACCTAGTTGTTTCCCATGGGCATACTTTTTGTCCAAAGTCTCTGGTTTCTGGACTTTGTTCTTTTGGGAAGTCCACTCCCTGTAGCTCCCTTACCTTGTCTAGCTTCTTCTGGGTCCAGCTTAAAACTAAACTCAAAAGTTCTTTCCAATCTAGGGTGGCCCCTGGTTGCTAAGCAACAACCTAGTTTTCCTCTAAACCCTGTTTTCTTTCACATTGTAAACCCTTTTGATTACAATGCAGACACAATTTTAAAGTGACCAAAACCAACCAACTTGCAGATATCTTTGTTTAACATGAACTAACTAAAGTTTTAACCTTTTCTTATACAGAAATTATACTCACTTAGAGCTATACTTTGTTTCCATTACCCACAAATACAAATATAGGTAACTTAAAACTACCACTGCTTCCTGCCAATGCACAACAATTGCACCATGTGTAGAGCTGACTGACATGTTGAACAAATCACTATTAAGCTGTTCGAAGACATATTTTGTCACTCCCTCATCATCAAAGACCAACATCACAGTAAGTTGGATTTGAGTTAGAAATTCGTGGAGGTAATCGCAGGAGGGATAAATGACTGGACAAAGTTCAAACAGCTGTCATCAAACAAAAGCACCAAGAGTGCTTTGATACAAATTCTGATTCATGTGCTATTTACCCCAGCCACATAAATTAAAACAACATTAACACAAATAGGCAGCACGAGCCAAACATCCAAAACATTTTGCAGGCTAAAATAGGAGAAATGAGAAGCTTCTGAGAATGCAAATGGAACCACCTAGTCGTGTGAAGGCCAGAATATTAAAAAAAACTTGCAATGAAGACTGCGTCTGGACCACTCACATTGCTGTTGCTCTCAGATGCACAAACTGATGGAACATTAGGTTCAAACGATTGGATAAGATCTCAACAAGGTAAAATGATCGTATTAACTTTACAACAGGGGCACCCAAACTGGGGGTCATAACCCCAGTGTTGTTGCGGGATGAGCAATTGGGGTCACAAGCTGCCCCTCTTCCAAGGCAGCAATGAACGCTGTGTTGATGAATCTAGGTCCTAATGGAGCTCTTGCAACGGGTCACTTTTAAGAGAACTAAAGTTCCCAGTGTGCTCTACAGCAAGAGCCTAGCTGATTATCGTTTTGCTGCCTTGAGTTTGATCTAGTTGTATTCACTACGCTGCCCTCAGGCCACTTGACTCTTCCTGTGGCTTGCTCGCCATCTCCCCCTCCCGCCCATTGCCTCTCTCGCTCCCTTGGTTGCATCCTGCCCTCTTGGTGCCCCTCTCATGAGCCCTCATCCACAGGGAAATGGCGAGTTGGAAGGACAGTTGGCGAGGGAAGGGGATGAAGGCTGCGAGTCACAGGGAGGCAGCAATAGGAAGAGGCAACAAGCTTTCACATCACAGTGAGGGTAGAGTTAGAAAGATGTGGGTTTAAATATCGCTCCAAATGTTAAACACAGAATACAGGTGAACACTTGAGTACAGTACTAAAGAAGTGCTGCACTGGCAGAGGTACGGTAATTAGGATGAAATTTAATTTGGGGTCCTACATGTCCTCTCAAGTGCCACAAAAAATTCTATAGCATTACTTCAGACAGAGCTGGGGATTTTCTGTCCAACACTTATCCCTCAACCAACATCACTCATACAATAATTTACCTCATTGCCGTCAGCGGGAGCTTGCTATCCCTAAATCACAATAATAACTGGACTTCCAAACTACTTCATTTGCTGTGAAGTACTGCGAGATGTTGCAAGGTAATAAGAGGCGCTATATAAATGCAAGTCCACCAAACTCCATAATTAAATGTAATGAAATGTGCTGTCAACCTTTGCCACCTAATCACTTGAGATTTGAATGCATGTTTAGTAATGATATAATAGTGAAGAACAAATACTTACTACACCCATGATATCCATCAACCTGTTTTTTTAAAGAAAAAATAGATATTTTTTAAATTGGTCAAGATATCCGCTTAATGGCAGAGGAATTTTATATGAAACTGAATGACTTCCACCATTGCCCCTTACACAATTTAATCAACCGGCTGCACGGTCAGGAAAATGGTTGTGGTTAGTTTGAGACATTGCATCCAGATGCAAAGGTTGATTAAATTGTGGTTTGAAAATGGGGAAATGCATTAACGTACCACTTTTGTTTCTTTCCACAAGCAATAGGCAGATTTCATCAGATGGAAACCTCGATGGGTCGCAGGGCTTCTCTTTTACTATATGACTCTATGAATTGTTTAGTGGGTTTAACCAGTGAGCAGCTCTGCTGAACAGATCAATAAAGTCTCAATTGAAAGCGGGTCTGGGCTGAGTTTGCAGATCTTGGTAAAGGAGTGCTACTGTTAGATTCTCCAAGGAGGGAAAATTGGCCAGCTTGTGCATATAGCAGCTTCTGCAGGGAGGGAGAGGAGGCCAGATGATGCCAGAATCAGTTTTGATCATGACGTTGAATGACTCTCACTGTCAAGGCACATAGTCTAAGCTTCGATTGGCCTTAGAGTCCCCTTGTCTGTGGATAACAAGAGGGTTTAAAAACCAGGAAGGGTTACAAAAATCACCAGATGTTGCCTCGCTGTAATGAGTAGTGCCATCAAAGCAAGCATGCATTGATATTGGGTGAGCGCAGGACTGAGCTGGTTGTACTCCACAATGAATCTCAGTCCCAGAGAATCATTGCAGGAGTTCCTCAGGGTTGTATCCTAGGCCCAACCATCTTAGCTGCTTCATCAACGACCTTCCCTCCAGCATTCGACAACACCTCCCAAACTTGCGACCTCTCCTACCTGACAGGACAAGGGCAGCAGATGCATGGGAACACAACCACCTGCAGGTTTCCCTAGCTCCAAGTCACAAACCATTCTGGTTTGGAATTATTCTGCCGTTCCTTCACTGTTGCTGGGTCAAAATCCCTGAATTCCCTTCCTGCACCACAGTTGCCTGCAGGGGTTCAGGAAGCAACTCACCACCACCTTCCCAAGGGCAATTAGGTATGAGCAGTAAATGCTCACCTTGCCGGCAACACATTTCCCATTAAATAAATTAAGTGCCTGCCAGTGCTTAACGTCACACATTAACAATATGGTAGACGTGTTGCCAGTGGATATCAAAATATACTCCAACAACTGCCCGAGGAGAGAAAATTAGGAAAAAGAAATAAATAATTGATTCCCACCACCATCTTACAGAATTATGGATGCACAGAGCAAGTTTTGGTCATGTTGGGTGAGGCAGCATCTGTGGAGAGAAACAGAGTTAGCGTTTCAGGTCGATGACCCTTCATCCAACTGAGGAAAGACAGAAATGTTTTGACAAGTGAAAGGGAGGAGGGACAGGAAGAACAAAAGGGACGGTCTGAGATAGGATGGAGGGCAGGAGAGATCAAATGACAAAAGGTTCATGGTACAAAAGCCAAAGAGAGTGGTAACGGATATAAGTAAAGGAACAAAAAACATGTCCAGATAAGGAGTGAATGGCTGGTAGCAGCTGTCCATTTGCACAGTTAAGGAATAAAGAAACAAGAAAAAAAGCAACCAGCAAATAATGACACAAAAAAGTGGAAATTATGATCTAAAGTTGTTGAACTTAATGCCGAGTGCAGAGGACTGTAGTCTGCCAAGTTGAAAGTTACGATCCTGTTCATGAACTCAAGCAGATAATGGTTGTTTTTAGTACAGATTTTGTGTATTGCTTGAGACAAAAAAAAGAGACATTTTGTCAAAGGTCTTTGTCTTACATTTATCAGGAATATTTGCTAAATAATCTTCAGGATGCTAAAAATTACACTGGCAGTCAATTTAAGATGGTCAGTTGGTCTCGCAGTGTGGGGCATGTGTGTGTACTGGAAGCTTTTATATATTAATACACAGAGCTCTGCTCTTTGCAGATAGAAAGAATACATCGTACCTGTTTCAGCCAAACAAAAAATTGACAGTTCATTCCTCAAGGCAATCCATCGACCAATCAGGGCCCAGTTGCCTGGTTTAAATTTCAAACAATGTTTGACAGTTAACTGTCAGTCTCCATAAACTGGTGCATTCTCCATGGCAACACCTCCATCAATCAGAATCTACTTGCTAACCAATCAGCATTCTCTTCTCAAACAGTAATAAATTTGTTGATTTCAAGATGAAAAACTTTAGCGAACTGTCTCTTTTTTTAAGCAATACTCACGCTGATATGTGAAACTAACATTTGTACCACACAACTACCAGGCATGAGCATCTCCAACAAGAGACATTAAGCAAAAGTCTTTAATGTTCAACAGCATTACAATCATTGAGTCCTCACCATCATATCCTGGGTGACCAGCAACTTAACTGGACCATAAACACTCTGGCTACAAGAATTGGTCAGAGCCTGGGGATTCTGCAATGAGTAATTCACCTTCTGACTCCCCAAAGGCTGTCCACCATCTACAAAGTACAGGTCAGGAGGGTAATGGAATACTCTCCACTTGCCTGGATGGGTGCAGCTTCAACGACACTCAAGAGGTTCAACGCCATCCAGGTGTACCATGGCAGGACTATGCACCAGCTGCAAAATGCACTGACCAGCTCGCCAAGGCTCCTTCGGCAGCACCTCCCAAATTCCCAACCTTTACCACCTAGAAGGACAAGGACAACATGGGAATACCACCACCCTAAACTCTCCTGTAAGTCATACACCATCCTGACTTGGAAATATCTAACCGATCCTTCACTGTCGCTGGATAAAATTCCTAGAATTCCTCACCTAAAAGCACTCCCGTGGAGTACTGGCACCACAGGCATTACTGTGGTTCAAGAAGGCAGCTCACTACCACTTTCTCAAGGGCAACTGGGGATGGACAGTCTTTTCACCACACCTATATTCCATGAAAGTAAACGTTTGAAATATATTTGGTCATTTATTCTCCATTGGCCATTTCGTTTTCCAGGAGAGGAGACATTAATAGTCTCTGGGATTCCTTAAGCTGCAAGAGGATATAGAAGCTGCTGAGAACATTGCTGTCAGGAGCAGAGAAGAGGCATTCTTATTTGGTGTAATATTTGCAACCACAAGAGGTGAATTGTGGTAGTGCTATGTAGTGCTCCAACTAACAGTGAGAGACTGGTATAGGAATGATATAATGTGCCCAGGAAAGACAAGAGGAGGTGGAACATTGACATTCAGACATTAACAACAATGTAAAACGAACCACATTTCAAAGGAGCATAATCAAACAAAACTGACACAGAGCCAAAAACATCTGGACACACGATCAGAAACTTAGTCACAAATGTAGGTTTTAAGGAGCAACTTAGGAGGGGGACAGATGGAGAGATTTAGGATTCATGACTTTTATTTTAAAGATACTGACCCATTACCCAAAAGGGTATTGTTCAGTCTGACATAGTAAGTCATTTTGACAATGAATTTACCTCGATCTTTTCTTCGCCTGACTCTGCACATCTTCCATTAGCCCTTGTGGGCGGCTTGGCCCAGGTCTTGGACATAACCGCGACAACCAGAAATCTGTGATCAGCCAATGGGAGGAATGCCTGCATCAGGGCAAGATATTAATGAGTAAGAAAGTCTGCAGGGTTGGCAACTCACCATTAACGAACGGGAAAATAACATGCAGGGTTATTTGGTTTTGTTAATTATTTTCCCCAATCTCCTCATCTCTTAGAGGCACCGGCTCCTACTGGTGTACAGCTCAACAAGCCATTTGCAGCAAGTCATTCAACAAGAGAAAGAATTAAGGCAGCCAAAAGCTGCTGTCACTTCATACACTCACACCTTCTGCCAGGTATGGAAGGAGTCTAAAGACAATGAATAAGTTGAAAAGATGATGCCTTTTGACCCCCCACTTCTCTAACCTAAGGGCCCCACGACCAATTTTTTTTGCGTCTCCTTTTCCATGGTTGTTTCTCTGACCCCTGCAAGAGGCCTGAACTGGGGTAACTCATTCGAGACGTGCTGGGTCACAATGTTTCTCCACTGTCCTGGACAGTGCCTTGCTCCTGCACCAAAAAATTGGCTAATTCATGTTAAACTGCAGCAGCTACTGTGGTGCAGATGGCTGAAGGCGTCAGAGGTTTAAGTGAAACTGGCTTATTTATCTACAACTTCTGTTTTCACAGCCAAGGAAGTATGTGTTAAAAACAACTCCTAGCAAACCAATCATCGTATTATTTGACTGCCCATCATTCAACATGCAAAGCAGGAAAGTCACAGGTTGAGCCTCTGGTCTATGCTGAGTTAGTTTATCTTAGTTGAATGGCTTGACAGACGGATCAACTGAATTCAGTGCCTGGGGCTACAGAAAGGGAAAACGTAGTTGTCCACTCTTGATCGCCTTCAAGTAATCATCTAGGAATGCATGTTGAAATCAGATGAGGAACATATGAAGAACAAAAGGAACAGGAGGAGACCAAATGGTCCATTTGTGTGCTCCACCGTTCAATATAATCATGGCTATTCTTGAGCTTCAACTCCACTTTCCCACCCGCTCACCACATCTCTTGATTCCCTGAGAGCATGCACAACCCTCTGGGAAGAGAATTCCAAAAATTTACAAACTTTGAGTGAAGAAATTTCTCACCTCTGTTCTAACTGATCGATCCTTTATCCTGAAACTGTGCCCTCTTGTTCTAGGTTCATCAGTCAGGGGAAATAACTTCCCAATATCTCCCCTGTCAAGTCCCCTTTTATAATCTTGTAGTTTTCAATCTGATCATCTTTGATTCTTCACAACTCCTGAGAACATAGAGCCAATTTACTCAGCAACTTTCCCATCCTTAGGATCAATCTAGTGATTGGTCAGATTTTACTGCAGTGCTTTTTCTTTACTGATATTAATTATCTGATTTTCCTCACTCTTATTAGATTACCCTTGGTTTCTGGTAAGCAACTTGCATCTTCTTCTGTGAAGACAGACAAAGCATTTGTTCAATGCCTCTGCCATTTCTTCATTTCCCAACATTACCTTTAGCTGCTCTCTTTCTTTTTATATACTTGTTAAAGCTCTGACAATCTGATATTATATTCCTGGCTAGTTCATTTTCATGTTCTATTATTCCTCATCAATTTGTTTGGTGGCCTTTGTTGTTTTTTAAAATATTCCCAATTCTCGGACTTACTACAATTCTTTGCACCATTACAAGCTGCTTTTTGACTCTAATAAAATCTTGCACCTCCTTATTAATCCATGGATGGATCGCTCTCTGAAGATTTGGTTTGCAATGGAATGCGCTTTTTTTTGAACATTTTAGCCTATTTACCCAATCAATGTTTCCCAGCTCACCGCTCATAACTATGAGCTTTACTAACACGGCAGATTATATTGGATTAAATCTTGTTCTTCTAAATGTCTTAGATTACACATGAAAAGAGTCAATAAGACGAGGTGCAGAGGTTACCCGTGTCCGCAACTGCTTGCCTGAACGACAGCATTCAAGACAGGTAGAATATCAAAGGCTCAGAAAATTCAAATTGAAAAATGTCTTTAACAAGCAGATTTCCACAAACATTTCCGGAGGGCTAGAAAGGGCTATGGATTGGCCAGGGGAAAGAAAAGCCAAAAGAAAATTAATATTAAAACAAGTCTCAACAGTCTGAATTAACAAGAGCAGGCTACATAAGACACATACTTAAAATTTGCACGAGGCAAAACTTGAAAGTATCATGAACTATGAGGAAAATAGTAACAGACTTCAGGAAGAAATAGGTTAGTGGAATGGACAGTAATGCAGAGAAGCGTGCAACTATATATTTTGGTGGGAAGAATGAGGAGAGACGGTTTAAAATAAAGGATACAATTCTAAAGGGGTTCAGGAGTAGGAGTAGAGGGACCTGGGGCTATATATGCACAAATCATTGAAGGTAGCATGACAGGTTGATATAAGGGAGAAGGAATCTAGGGCTTTATAAGTAGGAGCATAGAGTATGAAAACAATGATGTTTTGGTGAACGTTTGTAAAACTCCAGTTGGGTCTCCCTTTGGGAAGGATGGGATGGAACTGGAGGAGGAAAGAATTTACAAGAATACTTCCAGCGTAAAAGACAGATACGGCAGTAAATTAATGAAGCTGGGGCTGGTCTCCTTAGAAAAGAGAAAGGCGAGAGGAGGTTTGGCAGAAGTGTTCAATATCACAAGGGATCTGAACAGAGTAGGCAAGGAGAAACTGTTCCCATTGGCAGAAGGACTGAGAATCAGAGGGCACCAATTTAAGGTGCAAAGAACCAGAGGCGACATCCAGAAAAACTTATTTAAGCACTGGCCGGTTAGCATCAGGGATGCACTGCCAGAGAGTGGCGCGCGGAATTAAAGTGTGGCTTTCAAAGGGGAATTGGATAATTATCTGACGAGAACGAATTGGCAAGGTTTCCAGAGAAAAGGCAGGAAAGTACAACTAGATCGTAGAGAGATGGCATGGAAACAGGCCAAATGACCTCCTTCTGTGCTGTGTCACCTCTATGATGCTGAATAGGAGGATTTAAAAACTGAAATTGTCACAACCAAACAGCAGAGTGCTGTAACAAGAGCTAAACACTGTGCCAAACGACAGGTCATTCACAAAGCCCCTCAAATGCAACCTTACTTAGGGGCTGGTTTAGCTCACTGGGCTAAATCGTTGGCTTTTAAAGCAGACCAAGGCAGGCCAGCAGCACGGTTCAATTCCCGTACCAGCCTCCCCGAACAGGCGCCGGAATGTGGCGACTAGGGGCCTTTCACAGTAACTTCACTGAAGCCTACTTGTGACAATAAGCGATTTTCATTCATTCATACTTTGTGCATTGACATTTCGGAGCTGTAACCTCCGGCATTACCAACTGCAGATCTCTAATACCTTAACTGCCTGACAGTTCCGACTCCTGGCTTTATAGTGCCAGTCGCTGACATTTCTGATCCCTGGTTTTATACATTGTTCATGTCTCAGCATTTCCCAATGCTGCTCTGCCCTGTATTGCTGGCTGCTGTGCTGCCACACCCCAGTACCCCACCCCACTGCTTTCAGAGCCTCACCAGGCTCACCTGCTTCACTGGCCCTGGAGTGTCACACACGCCATGCCCAAACTCAGCATTCCCCACATTCCTGTCTCTCCAATGCCAGCAGGTCACAGGATATTCTCACTTTATTGCTCTCAGGTTCTCCCGGGTGAATCATGTTTCGCTGCCGCTCCCCCCCGGTCCTGGGACCCGGCTTCTCCCAGACCCCCTTCAGGAAAGGCCGAGGCCATTCCCCCCCCAGGGCAGGCCTGACCGAGACCAGGCCAAAGCCTCTCGTTCCACTGACACTGCAATTTATTCGGATTCCCTGCAGATACTAACGTGTTCATTTCGTTACCGCCCTCCCGGCGACGGTCGGAGAACAGACCATTTCCCCGAGTTAGACGCGCAGCGCCGCCAACTGGAAGGCAGAGCGGGGCAGGAGACGCCGCAGACAGCGCCGCCAACTGGAGGGCAGAGCGGGGCGGGAGACGCCGCAGACAGCGCCGCCAACTGGAGGGCAGAGCGGGGCGGGAGACGCCGCAGACAGCGCCGCCAACTGGAGGGCAGAGTTTAGCGGGAGACGCCGCAGACAGCGCCGCCACCTGGAGGGAAGAGCGGGGCGGGAGACGCCGCAGACAGCGCCGCCAACTGGAGGGCAGAGTTTAGCGGGAGCTGCCGCGGACAGCGCCGCCAACTGGAGGGAAGTCATGATGTGGCGATGCCGGTGTTGGACTGGGATGAGCACAGTAAGAAGTCTTGCAACACCAGGTTAAAGTCCAACAGCATTGTTTGGAGGCACTAGCTTTCGGAGCAGTGCTCAGGTGAATGAGGAAGGTTCACCTGAGGAAGGAGCAGTGCTCCGAAAGCTAGTGATTCGAAACAAACCTGTTGGTGTAAGACTTCTTACTGAAGTGTCGGGAAGAGTGGGGCGGGAGAGGCCGCCGCCAACTGGAGGGAAGTTGATGACATGCCAAGAAACAAAAGATGTGTTGCCCAGTTCAGGCGTGAGTGGCAGGAGAGCAGCCGACACGGTGAATAAATAAAGATTTAAAAAAACCTGAAGCAGAAAAAACAAATGGAGGCAGATATATACCCCACTATATCCAAACCCGCCCATGACCCACCCACGGGCCACAATCTTGAGTTTGGAAATGACTGGGTAAGATGACAATCTGCTCTTAGCCACCACCAGTGATGCTGTGCAGGTTGATGGGAGAAGGTGGGACGAATCATCCAGGGTGTCTCTCCTACAATTATCCCCTAAGAGAGGCACTAAGCGAGAAACTGAAAATGTAACTGGTTTTCACAGCACAAACAATATTGGGAACTAAAATTGCTAATCATTGACTTTCTTTGTTTTCACCGTTTAGGGCGCCACAGTAGCACAGTGGTTAGCACTGTTGCTTCAGGGCGGCAGGGTACCGGAATCGATTCCTGGTTTGGGTCACTATCTGTGTGGAGCCTGCACCTTCTCCCTGTGTCTGCGTGGGTTTCCTCCGGGTGCTCCGGTTTCCCCCCACAAGTCCCGAAAGACGTGCTGTTAGGTAATTTGGACATTCTGAATTCTCCCTCAGTGTACCCGAACAGGCGGCGGAGTGTGGCGACTAGGGGCTTTTCCCACTGACTTCATTGCATGTTAGCCTAATTATGACACTAATAAAGATTATTAAAAAAAGAACTGGCTTTCTTTGCTTCTCCATTAATGGCCCGCACATTCACACCTTTGTCTCTTGTTTCTCTAGTTTTTTTTCTGTTCTGGTAAATGACTCTGACTCATTGATGCTTTCTGTGGTTGAGGGGAGAATTAGAGCTCAGTTACTGCAGGAATTCCATTGATGAAGTAGCCAGTTAACCATATAAATCAGAATCACCAAGATGATTGGTGCGCCCTATCTTCAATGGCACTATCGACACTTACAATTCCCCCAAATTGAGCAGGAAAGACTGCAAAAAGAATGTGCCAGAAAATCAGAGGTTGAGATAGATTAAGAAAATAGAATAGCTCAATTAATCCTGTGGCACCTCATCAAAATGACCATCCCTCGTGCAAGCCTGGAGTGGAAATGTCAGCAGATTTCTAAACCGAGGGCATCAATCCTGTTCTCAACCATTATGGACATGGGTGCATTTACCGGCTGGTAACAATAGATGCTCTCAGGAACTCTAGCCCTTAGGAATTTTCCTGCCTCCAAATCAATGTCACACTCACCTACTTACTGGGCCGAGAGCAGAAATCACCAGGATAGAGACTGAATCTGGAGTTGAATTAATATTACATTGAATCATATATTTTCATACTGGGTAGCGGGGAATTTGGGAACTTGTATATTTTAACATTTGCTGTCCTGTAAATGGTGAAGGAAGCATCAGTGGCCACGCACCATGCAGACTGCAGACAGAAGATGACATTTCTGCTGAAATATTCTGGATGAAACTTTCATTTGCAGTAGTTTGTGTCTTAAAGAACCTGTTAAAAATAACAAAGTAGAAAATAAACTTTAAAAGTCAAACAATTCACGGCCTTTCTCTCTTGCCACTAAAATGTTCACTCTACAGTTCTGCAATATTGCTAAGAAAGTTCATCAAAACACCATCTCTAAATGTTAATTGAAGTTTTACAAAACGTCTGCTCAGAGCAGAGGGAACTGTTGCTCTTTAATGGGATGAGGCTCTAGTTATGATATGATGTTATGTCCCAACAGCGTCACCAATACTGTGGGTGATTCTATTTCTCTTACTGAACCACAAGGCTTTCCCGTATATCGGTCAAATGACCACACAAACAGTTAATCAGTTCAAGTTCAAAGATGGTTTATTTACACACAAGGGTTACTTCGACATGCACGCACGATATACTACAAGTTAAACTACACCTATCAGCTACAATAGCCTATACTTAACTTCAAGGCGACCGGCACTGTGCAAATGGATAAGGCCTTTATCTTGATCTCACGTGGCTGGTTTGAAGAAGTGGCTCTGTCTCTGCTGGGCTCATCCGTCAGGTAGCGATCGTTGGTCTTGAACTGGGCTGTCTGATCGTTATGCTGTAGTTGGGCTGGCACAGGCCGGATTCAAAGGAGGCTGGCACAGGCCGGGTCCAAAAGAGGCAGAACACATGGCTGTGTCCCCTTTTATCCCTCTGGGATTTTGCGCTCTTTGGGGCGGTCCTTGATCTTGGACCCAATAGTTCGACAGGGCTTTGATCACTGCCTTCGATTTCGGCCAATAAAGGGGCGGGTGCCTTGGTGGCTGGGCGGGTCCTGAGCGGTCATTGACCTTGGCAGTTGGGCTCTCTGAGTAAAGGGAGTGGCGCCAATCAGTCTGTAGTTTCTTCATTGCAGTCCTATTGTTCTAGGGAAGGGCCATTAAAATGCAAACGAGCGGTGGTTTCGATCAGGTCTAGCTACCTGCGTTTCAAATACACAGAAGCTCTGTATCTGTCTGAGTCCTGGGTTGGCCATAATTCCCATGGTCCTTTGTAGGTAGCCATCTCAGATGGCTACATCACACAATGTTTTTCCTCTATCAATTACACTACATGCCACACAAACAGAGAATGTCAATAAAACCTTGTGGCACTTGGCTCACTGTTACCGATGTCAACTTATTTTTTCTTAGACTCCAGTCAAATAAACATTATCACTGACGTTAGACCTTCCATGTCCTTGAATCCCAATGGTATTCCCCTCTGGAATGGAGGTCACCCATCTCTGCACGTTACTGCTGCCATCAAGGAGATTATACATGAAGTAGAGGGGAAATTATTGATATTTATTCTTCTGAGGTGCATTACCTCATTCATGTAGCAGTAAGCTAGGGACAAAGGAAGGCGGCATGCGGTGCAGTGGTTAGCACTGGGACTGCGGCGCTGAGGATCTGGGTTCAAATCTCGGCCCTGGGTCACTGTCTGTGTAGAGTTTGCACATTCTCCCCGTGGCTGCGTGGGTTTCACCCCCACAACCCAAGGATGTGCAGGTTAGGTGGACTGGCCACGCTAAAGTGCCCTTTAATTGGAAAAAATAAATAATTGGGTACTCTAAATTTAGAAAAAAAAAAGCTAGGGACAAAGTTCCGCAAGACACGCCATACTTTTATTCATGATGGTATTCAGCACAAAATGGAACCCCACAACTGGAAGTCATTTCTGTAACACTTCCTGTTTACCAGTTAGATAAATAACAACTGCCATGTTTATTTACATGTAACTACAATGAAGAGGTTTGCAGCTTCGCAGCTGTCAGTCAGCTCCCTGGATCGAAAGAAACCCATGTTTGTTAGGGTGATCCCACATCCTGGTCCCTGATTGGTTACCCGGGTTACGCGGTCTTCTCAGCAGATCACCCCATAAAGGCGGTAAACACCACCTCCCTCCCTCTCAAAGTTATTTTATACACGGATAATAATCAAGTCACTTAGTCCCCAATAATTAGAACATTGAACACATGCAATCAATCCATTCATTAATTGAGTCCTTCAGGTGATTTCTGATTTCTAGTGGAGTGAAGTAACTCCTCTGACACAGGTGCCTCCACTGGAGAGCTTTCTGCTGACACCACAATATCCAGCATCTCCTCAGGTACTGGTAACCCAGCTTCATCCGTTTCCATGGGGACGACAGACCCGCCTGTCACAGGCTGGCTCCGTACTTCACTGCTCGGATAGACAGCATAGGGGCAGCACTGTAGCATTGTGGATAGCACAATTGCTTCACAGCTCCAGGGTCCCAGGTTCGATTCCGTCTTGGGTCACTGTCTGTGTGGAGTCTGCACATCCTCCCCGTGTGTGCGTGGGTTTCCTCCGGGTGCTCCGGTTTCCTCCCACAGTCCAAAGATGTGCAGGTTAGGTGGATTGGCCATGATAAATTGCCCTTAGTGTCCAAAATTGCCCTTAGTGTTGGGTGGGGTTACTGGGTTATGGGGATAGGGTGGAGGTGTTGACCTTGGGTAGGGTGCTCTTTCCAAGAGCCAGTGCAGACTCGATGGGCCGAATGGCCTCCTTCTGCACTGTAAATTCTATGATAATCTTTAATTCTATGACAATGACATTCCCTGCTGGCAACATGGTTTCAGGTGGCAGCACTGGCTGCTGGGACAACTCTCATCCTCTTAAATGGTTTAAATTACTTCTGGACAATTCTCCGTTATACTTCATAAGACAAAGGTCCTGTTTTTGATACACAAACTCCTGGGACCAAACTCGAGACTCTTCCCAAAATCTTGGGCTTATACAGCTTTCCTGCACTGGAAGCGACCTTGTTGATTTGCCGGGATCACGATTTTTCTTCTGACTGCACTGACTGGCCGCTTGGTGAGGGTGAAGTACACTACAGTCGAATAGCTGTTTCATTTTTTTCCCTCAACAGCCTTTATCTTGATGGCTTCTCCTGTGTAAGTTGTTAGTTTTGTTGCGGCACCCCTCAAACGCAATGGCTGGACTCTTCCTTCTTTCCTGCGTTTTGACTGCCAGATTCACAGTGTCTCTTCATATTGACGGGGGATGATCTGTCTTGATTTCAACAATTCACAAATAAGTCTTTAGAATTTTCTGTTGAGTGAAGCTCCCTTCAGCAAAAGCAGCCGATTGTCTAAGCTGCTCAAAAACACCGACAAATTAAATCAACCTTAGGAGTTGGTAGGGGGGTAGTCTTCAGAAATTGTGAGGAGAATTGGCGAGGGTGAGCTGGAATTCATCGCCAAAATCCAACCAGAGTAACTGGCTGCTGACAATAATTTTTTGGAAAGCTGATGCCGATGGATGGTCAAGGCAAGCCGGGTACCGTCAAAGACACCGCAATCGATGAGGGAGTTGAATGACTGACACCAAAAATGCAGTAAATTCAACATGAGAAACAGCTAGAAGAAACAAGTTGTTGGTCGCTGCCCAGGCTGCGCACTCTCAGCCCGGCCTGGATGGCCTCTGGTCCCTCCCTCCCTCCTGGTGGCCGCTGCTCCCTACTCCCCGAGACACAGTACTGACGCTTTCCTGGCCTTCTTCACATCTCCCGATTGCTGCTCTGTTCACCTCTCGGCTTTTGCTCGGGTGGCCAGGCCTCGAGCCTTGACATCAGTGTGTGCTGCTGGCTATCTGGCCCAGTGGCCTCTGGTCTGTTTGGTTGGTTGCCCGCTCCTCCTCCTCCTCAGCCCTGGCCCGGAGGTCACGAGTCACCCTCTTGTTCCCCTTGGCAGCCATTGGCCAGCTCTAAACCTCCACCACCTCTCAAACATCCTTCAAACTATTTTTCCTCTCTAAAGGGGAGTCCAACAATCAGAGCCCAATGTTGGTCTGTATGCCTGCTGATAGGCTCATCTTGAGCCTATCAGCAGATTTGCAGCTATCAAGGCTCTGATTGGTGTTCCCATGGTTCCCACCATAATCGGCACCTCTCCACATTGGGCCTCCCCATTGGCCGGGACCTCGCTTTGCAACACATTGTGTTTCATTAAAGTCTGCCTTTGGCTTTGGCTTTGGCTTTGAGTCATTGAGCTGTAGGCTGAGCTGAGGACACTGCAACACACTGGAGAGAATGAGAGTTACCTGGGTCCTTTGATTCAAGAGTCAGCCACAAGGATAGAATCTTTTGGTATGGAATGTTACACAGGAACATAGGAATTAGGAGCAGAAGTAGGCAATTCAACCCTTCGAGCCTGCTCCGCCGTTCAATCAGAGCATAATATCTCTTCCTGGTCTCTGTGAGAAGTAGTTCCTCCTAATCTCAGTTCCACATCCACCGCCTTTTATCCTATATCCGTGACCTCTAATTCTAGATTGCCCCACAAGTGGGAACATTTGGTCTACGTTTACTTTATCAAACCCTTTTGGGAGGCACGGTGGCGCAGTGGTTAGCACTGCTGCCTCACGGCGCCGGGACCCGGCTTCGATCCCGGCCATGGGTCACTGTCCGTGTGGAGTTTTTACATTCTCCCCGTGTTTGCGTGGGTCTCACCCCCACAACCCAAAGATGTGCAGGGTCGTTGGATTGGCGACGCTAAATTGCCCCTTAATTGGAAAAAAAGGAATTGGGTACTCTCTCTTGGGTACTGTTTAATCTCTCCTTATACGCCAACCCCTTCATCCCTGGAATCAACCTAGTGAACCTCCTCTGAACGGCAGCAAAAGCCACCACATCCTTCCTCAAATAAAGAAGGCTGGGACTGCAGCAGGTGGTGAGGGAACCAACAAGAACATACTTGACCTCATTCTCACCAACCTGCCCGCTGCAGATCTATTTGTCCATGACAGTGTCGGTAGAAGTGACCACTGCACAGTCCTTGTGGAGACAAAGCCCCGTCCTCACATTAAGGATACCCTCTACCGGAGGGTGGCACGGTGGCACAATGGTTAACACTGCTGCCTATGGCGCTGTGGACCCGGGTTCGAAGCCGATGCCAGGTCACTGTCCGTGTGGAGTTTGCACATTCTCCCCGTGTCTGCGTGGGTCTCACCCCCACAACACAAAGGTGTGCAGGTTAGGTCGGTTGACCATGCTAAATTGCCCCTTAATTGGAAAATAAATAATTGGATATTCTAGATTAAAGAAAAGAGGATACCCTCCATCATGTTATGTGGCTAAATGCGGTAGACTTCGAACAGGTCTAGCAACTCAAGACTGACATCAGTGATGTGGGCCATCAGTAGCAGAATTGTATTCAACCACAATCTGCAACCTTATGGCCCAGCATATCCCCCACTCTACCATTGCCACCAAGCCAGGGGATCAACCCTGGTTCAATGTAGAGTGCAGGAGAGCGTGCCAAGAGCAACATCAGGCAAACTGAAAAATGAGATATCAACCTGGTGAAGCTACACCACAGGACTACTTGTGTGCCAAACAGCATAAGCAGCAAGTAATCAACAGAGCCACGCGATTCCACAACAAACACATCAGATCTAAGCTCTGTAGTCCTGCCACATCCAGCCATGAATGGTGATGTACAATTAAACAACTCACTGGAGGAGGAGGCTCCACAAATATCCCCATCCTCAATGATGGAGGAGCCCAGCACATATTGCAAAAGACAAGGCTGAGACATTCGTAACAATCTTCAGCCAGAAGTGCCGAGTGGATGATATTTCAGCAATAGTACTGAAAACTTGTGCTCCAGAACATGCCGTGCCAACACTGACATCTACCTGTCAATGTGGAGAATTGCCCGGGCGTGTCCTGTACACAAGAAACAGGACAAATCCAACCCAGCCAACTACAGCCTATCAGTCTACTCCCCATCATCAGCAAAGTGATGGAAGGTGTCATTAACAGTGCTATCATGCGGGGGCGGCACGTGGTGCAGTGGTTAGCACTGGGACTACGGCGCTAAGGACCCGGGTTCGAATCCTGGCCCTGGGTCACTGTCCGTGTGGAGTTTGCACATTCTCCTCGTGTCTGCATGGCTTTTCACCCCCACAACCCAAAGATGTGCAGGTTAGGTAGATTGGCCACGGTAAATTGCCCCTTAATTGGAAAAAAAATAATTGGGTACTCTAAATTTAAAAAAATATATTTAAAAAAACAGTGCTATCATGCGGCACTAACTCAGCAATAACCTGCTCACGGACGCTAAGTTTGGGTTCCGCCAGGGTCACTCAGCTCCTGACCTCATTACCGCCTTGGTTCAAATATGGACAAAAGAGCTGAATGCCAGAGGTGAGGTGAGAGTGACTGCCCTTGACATCAAGGCAGCATTTGACCGAGTATGGCACCAAGGATCCTTAGCTTAACCCTAGTCAATGGGGATCAGGGGGAAATCTCTCCGTTGGTTGGAGTTATACCTGGCACAAAGGAAGATGGTTGTGATGTTTTGAGGTCAATCATTTCAGCTCTAGGACATCACTGCAGGGTCGTTCCTCAGGGTAGTGTCCTAGGCCGCATCATCTTCAGCTGCATCGTCAATGACCTCCTTTCCATCATAAGGTCAGAAGTGGGAATGTTCACAGATGACTGCACAATGTTCAGCACCATTCACAACTCCTCAGACAATGAAGCAGTCTATGTCCAAATGCAGCAAGACCTGGACAATATCCAGACTTGGGCTGACAAGTGGAAAGTTACATTCGCCCCACATCAATTGCCAGGCAATGACTATTTCCAACAAGAGAGGATCTAATGGCTGCCCCTTGACATTCAATGGCATTACCATCGCTGAGTCCCCCACAATCACCATCCTGGGGGTTACCATTGATCAAAAGCTGAACTGGACTTGCCATATTAATACTGTGGCTACCAGGTGTAAGGGATGGGTTAATTCTGTCCATTGTGCGGATACTTGTTAGCCTTCCAGGACCAGGATGTTGACTGAAACATAGTGCGCAGGTGTTCAAACTCAAGCGTTCTCATGCCAAGCTATGCTTCGTTATCCAACTATTTGCAACATCTTGCTGACTTTCCCAGCCACTTAACTCTTCTGAACTTGTTTATTCCGCAGTATATCTGAGAGTTCCTTCTGCTCGTTCGTTAATAATAATAATAATAATAATCGCTTATTGTCACAAATAGGCTTCAATGAAGTTACAGTGAAAAGCCCCTAGTCGCCACATTCCGGCCCCTGTTCGGGGAGGCCGGTACGGGAATTGAACCAGCGCTGCTGCCTTGTTCTGCATTACAACCAGCTGTTTAGCCCACTGTGCTAAACCAATCCCTCTTAGACTTCACCTCGAGTCACGACAGATGCCAGGAGCTGAATCTCGAAGCCGTGGTCGACACCGGGGTCCCCGACGAGCTGATGGGCGAGAGATTCTTGTGTTGTACCCTTATACTATTCTTATATTATATTCTTATATCATATTATTCTTATCAATAAGGTAGAGGAGACAAACGTCTGTCATTGTTCTCTTAATTACATTGTGTCTGAATGACAAAGAACCCTTGAAGAAATCTGAGATATATTTGTTATAGTTGGACATGATTTGGTCGCAATGGTTAAGAATAAGGGATGGACACCTCAGGCGTTTGAACCTGAGACCTACCGTGTTCCAGGATGGAATGCAGCAGACTGGGATTCTGGCTCAATAGCTAATTTGTTGATGCAGGTCGGTGCCCCACGAGAGGGAAATATTGTCCTTGTAGGTAGAACAACAAAAGCTAACGTTAGCAGAGGCTGTGATGGCAGCCCAATGGTTAGCAATACCATTTATGAGTAGAAACTAGAGGAAATCCTTTGAAAGACATTAAATGTGTCTTGGAATTGAAAATACTGCAAACAGATCCTGACAAGAGAAATCAGGTTGTGTAGGCTGGTCAAGGTCAGGGTGTAGTTTGGCAGTGGTTCAATTTGAATTCTCTAAAAACATGCTACAAGTGAAATGTTAAGATTTCTGTTGGGAAGATAAAATTGACGCACAGAAGTTTACTATTTCAGCAGACAATTAATAGATTTTTTAAATTGCCAAGAAACAGGTGTCTGAATTACTTGATAAAAGGTTTAAGTGTTGATTTATAGGGACTCAGTGACGGCAGTGAAAAGCAGAAATGATTGAACATTATGAGCAAATGAATATGTGGTATTGTCGAGTCATGTTATTGTTAAGGCTAAAATGTTTCGCTGCTTGTGTGTGAATGATATTCATGTGTGTCTGTTTCAAGTGCTGACGTTTTCTGTCGGAATTGTAATCTTTGAGCAAACAGCTAACAGAACCTGGGGTCATGTTTTTCTGGCCAGAGGCATGATTCCGGGATATTTTTGATCAACATGTGGGTATTTTAATCCGGATACAAATTCACACATGTTAGAGTCCGATAATTTAAATTTAATGGAATTTGGGATGTTTAAAATGATTATAGTCAACCCTGTGCTCGATTGATCTTGAGTTAAAACTTCCTGTCAGCATCAAAAAAAGCATTATTCCCAACACTCCGGCACAAGAAGAAAGACAGAAAAATTCTGAGATCGGAGTTTAAAGTAGCGATTGTGAAGGAAGGCAGGTCCCCGGATTATGTTTTCACTTCGGTCAAAACTTCGCCGCTTTTTCAATTGAGCAGAGAATTAACCCTTGCCGGTTAACAGCTGTAGATGTATTTTTATATTTTTACAGGAATTGGGAATTACAAATTTTAAGTTTGAATCGTCTGATATGGACCGATTAATGAACCCATTTTGCCCCAAGCAGAATGGATCTTTTGTGTTTTACGTGACAGGGAATAGCAAATGGAACAAGATTTGCAGTTTAGCTCGTGTCCATGGACATGTGGACAAAGCCTCTTTTGAAGAAGAGATGAACTGGACATTAATGAAAATTTGAAAGCCAACAACACTGTTATTTGAATTTGGGACAATTCTGAGGTGTAGACAGACAATGTAATTCAGCAAGTTATGTTACAAAAGATTGAATTTAAAAAAAGAACAAGCAATCACAATGTTACTGCCTGGAATCAAGTGGAAATGTTTGATTTCTGTCTTAAACATGAAGATATTTTATTGGACTGCAAGATTTCTCCAGACTTATGGTTGGGAAAGGATCAAGTATTTGAGGGTAGACAATTGAGACAGGAAATCAAAACACTAAATAGAACATAGAACATAGAACAGTACAGCACAGAACAGGCCCTTCGGCCCTCGATGTTGTGCCGAGCATTGTCCGAAACCAAGATCAAGCTATCCCACTCCCTGTCATTCTGGTGTGCTCCATGTGCCTATCAAATAACCGCTTGAAAGTTCCTAAAGTGTCCAACTCCACTATCACAGCACACAGCAGGCAGTCTATTCCACACTCTAACCACTCTCTGAGTAAAGAACCTACCTCGGACATCCCTCCTATATCTCCCACCCCAAACCTTATAGTTATGCCTCCTTGGAACAGCTACATCCAGCCGAGGAAATTGTCTCTGGTCGTCCACTCTATCTATCCCCCTCATCATCTTATAAACCTCTATTAAGTCGCCTCTCATCCTCCTTCGCTCCAATGAGAAAAGCCCTAGCTCCCTCAACCTTTCCTTATAAGACCTATCCTCCAATCCAGGCAGCACCCTGATAAATCTCCTTTGCACCCTTTCCTATGCTTCCACATCCTTCCTATAATGAGGTGACCAGAACTGCACACAATACTCCAAATGTGGTCTCATCAGGGTCCTGTACAGTTGTAGCATAACCCCACGCCTCTTAAACTCAAGTCCCCTGTTAATAAACGCTAAGACACTATAGGCCTTCTTCACGGCTCTATCCACTTGAGTGGCAACATTCAGAGATCTGTGGACATGAACCCCAAGATCTCTCTGTTCCTCCACATTCCTCAGAACCCTGCCGTTGACCCTGTAATCCGCATTCAAATTTTTTCTACCAAAATGAATCACCTCGCACTTATCAGGGTTAAACTCCATCTGCTATTTTTCAGCCCAGCTCTGCATCCTATCAATGTTTCTTTGCAGCCTACAACAGCCCTCCACCTCATCCATACTCCATCAATCTTGGTGTCATCAACAAATTTACTGACCCACCCTTCAGCCCCCTCCAAGTCATTTATAAAAATCTCAAATAGCAGAGGACCCATCACTGATCCCTGTGGTACACCGCTGGTAACTGGTCTCCAGTCTGAAAATGTTCCATCCACCACCACCCTCTGTCTTCTATGTGATAGCCAGTTACTTATCCAATTGGCCAAATTTCCCTCTATCCCACACCTCCTTACTGTCTTCACGAGCCGACCATGGGGAACCTTATCAAACGCCTTACTGAAATTCCTGTATACGACATCAACTGCTCTACCTTCATCTACACACTTACCTCCTCAAAGAATTCAATCAAATTTATGAGGCAAGACTTACCCTTCACGAATCCGTGTTGACTATCCTGGATTAAGCTGCATCTTTCCAAATGGTCATTAATCCTATCCCTCAGGACCCTTTCCATTAACTTACCGACCACCAAAGTAAGACCAACCGGCCTATAATTACTAGGGTCATTCCTATTCCCTTTCTTGAACAGAAATGGGAATTGGAATATTGGGTGCAATTCATTGGAATATTTCAATCTGGCATTAATATGTAGCGGACAGTCTAGAGGAGGCTTGTAAATTGATAAACCTTCTCTTGATAATGCTTGTGTCCTTGCCTACGCTTTATTTAAGAGAACAAAGTCTGATACTCTGCCACTACCCAAGGCATCGAGGCCATATGTGGAGAGATAAGCAACAACTTTGATAAGATCACAAAAGTTTCAAGAATGAAGACATTGGGGGCACTGTGTGCGTGTGCAGATGAATTCCGTGTGAAGTGGCTAATAGGCAAGCTTTTCATTATGCATTGAAGAGCAGGCCCCATGCATTCACATGCACACTCCGTAAGAAACATGATGGCCAGAAATGGTCAATGGGGACAACAGAGTGAAACAGCATCTTTAAGTGATCAAGGCACTGACACATATTCCATAGAGAAACTGACTTTAAGATAATTGGGATAGAATCAAACACACCTGTCGAAATGAGCACAATTGAAGTGACAGAGTAAATTATTTGGATAAGAACACATAAGGGTCTGGTAGCAAGTAAACCTGGTGAGGAGTATCCACAAGGTGGATACAGACAATTTGGAGTGCTGGAAAATATTTTAAGTTCATGCATGATGTTATTTTGAATGATATTTGAGTGAGATGATTTGCAAATGGGCAGTGTCAGAGAGAAGCAGTTATGAAAATCGTAAACAAAAATAAGGAAATGAATGTTCTCCCTGCACAGATCACCCCACTCAAGGGCTGGAGAAAGAAAGAAAGTGACCAAGAATATTGTACGTTACTCACAAGTTGAAATTACATTTATTTTTGTTCAGTTGACACATAATGTCTTTGTACTTATTTTTGCTTTATATATATTGTATTTCTTTTTTTTAAAATTATTTTTATTCAGATTTTTAACAAAACAAAATTTTTTACATAACCATTAACAACATTTAACAAAACAAGGTGAACGTTAACATTATATAAAGAAAGAAAACAAGAATATGCAACATCCCCCCCCCCCGGAAATCTGTTGCTGCTGGCATTTTAATGCTCTCCTCGAAAGTCGAGGAACAGCTGCCACCTCCGAGAGAACCCCGTCATGGACCCTCTCAAGGCAAACTTTTTTTCTCCAGACTGAGAAACCCAGCCATGTCACCAACCCAGGTCTCCACACTCGGGGGCTTCGAGTCTCTCCACATTAAAAGGATCCGTCTCCGGGCTACCAGGGAGGCAAAGGCCAAAACCTCGGCCTCTTTCGCTTCCTGAACTCCCGCATCGTCTGACACACCAAAGATCGCTATCTCTGGACTCGGCACCACCCGAGTGTTTAAGATCTTGGACATTGCCTTAGCGAATCCCTGCCAGAATCCTTTGAGAGCCAGACATGCCCAGAACATATGGACATGGTTCGCTGGTCTTCCCGCACATCTCGCACATCTATCCACAACCCCAAAGAACTTGCTCATTCTCGCTGCTGTCATGTGTGCCCGGTGGACCACCTTAAACTGGATTAAGCTAAGCCTGGCACATGATGACGAGGAATTAACCATGTTTAGGGCATCCGCCCGTATCCAGCTTCCCGCCTAGCTCCTCCTCCCACTTGCCCTAAAGTTCCACCACTGGGGCTTCCTCCGCTTCCTGTAGTTCTTGGTAGATGTCCGACACCTTCCCCTCCCCTACCCAGGTGCCGGAGACCACCCTATCCTGTATCCTACGTAGGGGTAGCAACGGAAATGTCACCACCTGTTATTTAGAAAGGCGCGTACCTGAAGGTATCTGAAGGCATTTCCAGGGGGCAGATTACATTTCTCCTCCAACGCTTTCAAGCTGGGAAAAGTCCCGTCTATGAACAGGTGCCCCATCCTTTTAATACCTGCCCTATGCCAGCTTTGAAACCCTCCATCTATCTCGCCCGGGACAAATCTGTGATTGTTGCGTATCGGGGTCCACACTGAGGCTCCCTCCTCCTCCATGTATCTTCTCCACTGACCCCAGATCCTTAGTGCCATCGTCACCACCAGACTTGAGGAGTAGCCCGCGCCGGTGAGAACAGCAGAGGTGCCATTATGAGTGCCCCTAAGCTGGTGCCCTTGCATGAGGCTGCCTCTAACCGCTCCCACGTCGACCCCTCCCCCAATACCCATTTCCTAATCATGGCTATAATAGCCGCCCAGTAGTAGCTGCAAAAATTCGGCAGCGCCCCCCCCCCCCCCCCCCCCCCCGACTGCGCTTGAGATACAGTCTCTTTACTTGCGGGGTCTTATTTGCCCATACCAATAACGAAATGGTCTTGTTCACCCGCTTAAAAAAGGACTTAGGGATGAAGATGGGAAGGCACTGGAAGACAAACAAAAATCTGGGGAGGACCGTCATCTTCATAGTCTGCACCCTCCCCGCTAGAGAAAGCGGGAGCATGTCTCACCTTTTAAAGTCCCCCTCCATCTGCTCTACCAGCTGGGATAAGTTAAGCTTATGCAGGGCATCCCGGTTTCGAGCCACCTGAATGCCTAGGTACCGAAAGCTCTTCTCTACCATCTTAAGCGGAAGCTCTCCCAGTCTCTTCTCCTGCCCTTGAGCTTGGATCACGAACATCTCGCTTTTCTTCTCGTTTAATTTGGACCCCAAAAAATTACCAAAGTCCCTCAGAATCTGCATGACCTTCCCCATCCCCTCTAGTGGGTCCGAAATATACAGGAGCAGATCATCCGCATAGAGCAAGACTCGATGCTCCTCCTCCCCCTCCACCCCCCCCCCCCACCGAACCATTCTTTGGGGGCCGTAAAGGCGTTTAGATTGGGCTTTCCATAGGAAGAGAGGCGCCTATATATTTTATTTCTGATAACCAAATGTAAAATGTAAAAGGCTGTCAAGAGGCCCTTGCTGTTAACTCTTTACCACTAACTTTTATTTTTACTAACTCTAAATGCTTGTAACCCTTTTTTGAGAAGCACCCATTCCTGTGTTGAAGGCTGTTCCTACACAAAGAGACAACTGTGAATGCTCCCAAGTATCCTTGGGAGTGGAATGTAAGGGATAGGTAAATTATGTCCACCGTGAGGGTACTTGTCAGCATTCCAGGGCCAGGATGTTGACTGGGACATAGAGCGTCAGGTGCTCAAACTCAGATGTTCTCATGCCAAGCTATGCTTTGATATTTACAACATCTGGCTGACTTTCCTAGTCGCTTAACTCTCCTGGACTTGTTTATTCCACAGTATAACTGAGAGGACCTCCTGCTCGTTCATTGGACTTCACCTCAGACCTGAGTCCCATCGATTGCTACGTTTCCTCCCACTGATTGCTACGTTTCCTCCCACCGATTGCTATGTTTCCTCCTACTGATTGCTACGTTTCCTTCCCACCGATTGCTACATTTCCTTCCCACCGATTGCTACGTTTCCTTCCCACCGATTGCTACATTTCCTTCCCATCGATTGCTACGTTTCCTTCCCACCGATTGCTACGTTTCCTTCCCACCGATTGCTACGTTTCCTCCCACCGATTGCTACATTTCCTTCCCATCGATTGCTACGTTTCCTCCCACCGATTGCTACGTTTCCTTCCCACCGATTGCTACGTTTCCTCCCACCGATTGCTACATTTCCTTCCCATCGATTGCTACGTTTCCTCCCACCGATTGCTGCGTTTCCTCCCACCGATTGCTGCGTTTCCTCGCTATCTGCCAAGTCGCCCAGCCTTTGGGGGGCACGGTAGCATAGTGGTTAGCACAGTTGCTTCACAGCTCCAGGATCCCAGGTTCGATTCCTGGCTTGGGTCACTGCCTGTGCAGAGTCTGCACGTCCTCCCCGGGTCTGCGTGGGTTTCCTCCCACAGTCCAAAGGTGTGCAGGTTAGGTGGATTGACCATGATCAATTGCCCTAAGGTTAGGTGGGGTTACTGATTTATGGGGATGGGCTGGAGGTGTGTGCTTAAGTGGGGTGCTCTATCCAAGAGCCGGTGCAGACTCGATGGGCCGCATGGCCTCCTTCTGCACTGTAAAATCTATGAATCTATGAGTCACGACAGGTGCCAGGAGCTGAATCTCGAAGCCACCGTCGACACTGGGTCCCCGACTAGCTGATGGGCGAGAGATTCTTGTGTTGTATTCTTATCTTATACAATTCTTATATTCTTATATCATATTATTCTTATCAATAAAGTAGAGTAGACAAATTTCTGTCATTGTTCTCTTAATTACATTAATTACATTGTGTCCGAATCACAAAGGACCCTTGGAGTAATCCAAGACACCAGGGCAGGCCAAAGGCTTGGAATCCTACAGCGAGTAACTCACCTCTTGACTTCTCCAAAGCCTGTCCACCATCTACAAGTCAGGAGTGTAATGGAATACTCACCTGGATGAGAGCAGCTCCAACAACAGTCAAGAAGCTCAACACCATCCAGAACAAAGCAATCCGCTTGAATGTTCCCCCTTCCACAAATATTCAAACCCTCCACTACCGATGAACAGTGGCAGCCGTGTGTACCACCTGTAAGATGCACTGCAGTAACTTACCAAGGTTCTTTCGACAGCATCTTCCAAACATGACTGCTACCATTGACGACAAGAGCAGCAGATGCCTGGGAACCCCATCATCTGAAGGTTCCTCTCCACTTCACTCACCGCCCTGACTTGGAAATATATTGCTGCTCCTTCACTGTTGCTGGGGCAACATCCTGGAACTCCCTCTCCAACAGCTCAGTGGGTGTACCTACACCTCGGGGACTGCAGTGGTTCAAGAAGGCAACTCACCACCACCTTCTGAAGGGCAAATAGGGACGGGCTATAAATGCTGACCTAACCTAACCTCCAGTCGAGGAGGGGTTCTCGACTGAGTCAGTATGGGTGGAAGTCAGAAACAAGAAAGTAGCAGTCACTTCATTGGGAGTTTTCTATAGACCTCCCAATAGCAGCAGAGAGATGGAGGAACAGATTCCAACCATCGTGGAAAGGTGCAGAAGTAACAGAGTTGTTGTCATGTTCAACTTCCCTAATATTGACTGGAACCTCCTTACTGCAAATGGTTTGGATGGAGCAGATTTTGTCAGATGTGTACAGGAAGGATTCCTGACTCAATATGTAGATAGGCCAACTAGGGTGAGGCCATATTGGATTTAGTGCTTGGCAACGAACCAGGCCAGGTGTCAGATGTCTCGGTGGGAGAGCATTTTGGTGACAGTGACCATAATTCCTTGACCTTTACCATAGTCACGGAGAGGGATAGGTACAGACAGTATGGGAAGGTATTTAATTGGGGGAGGGGAAATGCTTCTGCTATTAGACAGGAGCTGAGGAGCATAAAGTGGGAACAATTGTTCTTGGGGAAATGCACAACAGTAATGTGGGGGTTGTTTGAGGAGCATTTGCTGCGAGTGCTGGATAGCTTTGTCCCACCGAGACGAGGAAAGAATGGTAAGGTGAAGGAGCCTTGGATGACAAGAGAAGTGGAGCTTCTAGTCAAGAGGAAGAAGGAAGCTCACGTAAGGTTGAGGAAGCAAGGATCTGGCACGGCTCTAGAGGGTTACAAGGTAGCCAGGAAGGAACTCAGAAATGGACTGAGGAGAGCTAGAAGGGGGCATGAAAAAGCCCTGGCAGGAAGGATTAGGGAAAACCCCAAGGCGTTCTACCCTTATGTGAGAAATAAGAGGATGATCAGAGTGAGAGTAGGGCCGATCAGTGATAGTGGAGGGAACTTGTGCCTAGAGTCTGAGGAGATAGGGGAGGCCCAAAATGAATATTTTGCTTCAGTATTCACTAGAGTGAGGGACCTTTTTGCTCGTGAGAACAGCGTGAACCAGTTTAATAGACTCAAACAGGTTGATATCAAAAAGGAGGATGTGCTGGAAATTTTGAAAAGCATCAGGATAGATAAGTTCCCTGGGTCTGATGGGGTATACCCAAGGTTACTACTGGAAGTGAGGGAGGAGATTGCTGCGCCGTTGGCGATGATGTTTCCACTGGAGTAGTACTGGATGAATGGAGGGAGGCGAATGTTGTCCCCCTGTTCAAGAAAGGGTATAGGGAAATCCCTGGGAATTACAGACCAGCCAGTCTTACGTCTGTGGTGAACAAAATATTGGAAAGGATTCTGAGAGATAGGATTTATGATTATTTAGAAAAACATAGTTGAGAAAAAGATAGTCAGCATGGCTTTGTGAGGGGCAGGTCATGCCTCACAAGCCTCATTGAATTCTTTGAGGATGTGACAAGACACATTGATGAAGGTGGGGCAGTGGATGTGGTGTCTATGGATTTCAGTAAGGCATTTGATAAGGTTCCTCATGGTAGGCTCATTCAGAAAGTTAGGGGGCATGGGATACAGAGAAATTTGGCTGTCTGGATACAGAATTGGCTGGCCGAAAGAAGATAGCGAGTGGTAGTGGGTGGAAAGTATGCCGCCTGGAGGTCGGTGACCAGTGGTGTTCCGCATGGATCTATTCTGGGACCTCAACTCTTTGTGGTTTTAATAATGACTTGGGTGAGGAAGTGGAACGGTGGGTTAGTAAGTTTGCCGATAACACAAAGGTTGGTGGAGTTGTAGATAGTATCGAGGGCTGTTGCAGGTTACAACAGGGCATTGACAGGATGCAGAGCTGGGCTGAGAAGTGGCAGATGGAGTTCAACCTAGATAAATGTGAAATGATTCATTTTGGAAGGTCGAATTTGAATGCTGAATACAGGGTTAAAGACAGGGGGCGAAATTCTCCGTTATCGGTGGAAAGTCCGCCGATCGGCGCAAAAAACGGCGCAAATCCCACTTGCGTCACGTCATAAAAATGGGCCGATAGTCTGCGGCCCGAAATGGGCTAGCAGCGACGTAACGGGATCCGCGCTTGCGCAGTGGTTCACGCCGTGCAGCGTCATACGCGCTGCACGGCGTGACGGCTCATAAGGCCGCGCAGCTCCCCCCCCACCCGACCGGAACAGCCGACCGCAACACCCGACTTGATGGCTGGCCGTCGCTCAGCCCCGAGGTTCGAGTCACGCGATGTGGAGGCGCTCCTGGACGCGGTGGAGCAGAGGAGGGACGCCCTGTATCCCGGGCACGGCCGCAGAGTTGCCCCACGCCACAGCCGGCGTCTGTGGAGGGAGGTGGCAGAGGCCGTCACCGCTGTGGCCCTAACACCACGGACAGGCACCCAGTGCCACAAGAAGGTGAACGACCTCGTCAGAGCAGGCAGGGTGAGCCTCCCCATATCCCCCATATCCCCCCTCCCCCAAATCCCCCCTTCCCCCATATCCCCCATATCCCCCCTCCCCCATATCCCCCATATCCCCCCTCCCCCATATCCCTCCTCCCCCATATCCCACATATCCCCCCTCCCCCATATCCCCCCTCCCCCATATCCCCCCTCCCCCATATCCCCCATATCCCCCCTCCCCCATATCCCCCCCTCCCCATATCCCCCATATCCCCCCTCCCCCATATCCCCCATATTCCCCCCTCCCCCATATCCCCCCTCCCCCATATCCCCCCTCCCCCATATCCCCCATATCCCCCCTCCCCATATCCCCCATATTCCCCCTCCCCCATATCCCCCCTCCCCATATCCCCCATATTCCCCCCTCCCCCATATCCCCACTCCCCCATATCCCCCATAACCCCCCTCCCCATATCCCCCCTCCCCATATCCCCCCTCCCCCATATCCCCCCTCCCCCATATTCCCCCCTCCCCCATATCCCCCATATCCCCCTCCCCCATATCCCCCCTCCCCCATATCCCCCATATCCCCCCTCCCCCATATCCCCAATATTCCCCCCTCCCCCATATCCCCCCTCCCCCATATCCCCCCTCCCCCATATCCCCCCTCCCCCATATCCCCCCTCCCCCATATCCCCCATATTCCCCCTCCCCATATCCCCCCTCCCCATATCCCCCATATTCCCCCTCCCCCATATCCCCCCTCCCCCATATCCCCCATATCCCCCCTCCCCATATCCCCCATATCCCCCCTCCCCCATATCCCCCCTCCCCCATATCCCCCCTCCCCATATTCCCCATATCCCCCTCCCCCATATCCCCCCTCCCCATATCCCCCCTCCCCCATATCCCCCCTCCCCATATCCCCCCTCCCCCATATCCCCATATCCCCCCTCCCCCATATCCCCCATATCCCCCCTCCCCCATATCCCCCTCCCCCATATCCCCCCTCCCCCATATTCCCCATATCCCCCCTCCCCCATATCCCCCCGCCCCCATATCCCCCCTCCCCCATATCCCCCCCTCCCCCATATCCCCCCTCCCCCATATCCCCCCTCCCCCATACCCCCCTCCCCCATATCCCACATATTCCCCCCTCCCCCATATCCCCCCTCCCCATATCCCCCATATCCCCCCACCCCCATATCCCCCCTCCCCCATATCCCCCTCCCCCATATCCCCCCTCCCCCATATCCCCCCTCCCCCATATCCCCCCTCCCCCATATCCCCCCTCCCCCATATCCCCCATATCCCCCCCTCCCCCATATCCCCCATATTCCCCCCTCCCCCATATCCCCCCTCCCCCATATCCCCCATATCCCCCCTCCCCCATATCCCCCCTCCCCCATATCCCCCTCCCCCATATCCCCCCTCCCCCATATCCCCCATATCCCCCATATTCCCCCCTCCCCCATATCCCCCCTCCCCATATCCCCCTTATTCCCCCCTCCCCCATCTCCCCCTCCCCATATCCCCCATATCCCCCCTCCCCCATATCCCCCATATCCCCCCCTCCCCCATATCCCCCATATCCCCAAGTGAATCCAGCCCTAACCTTAACCTCTGCAATGCACGCGCAACCGATGGCGTGCATTCATATACCTGCCTAACACTGTTGCCTTTTACCCCTGCCACCACCCCCCCCCCCAGGAGAAGCGCGCACACAACAATAGGGAGCATGTGAGGACTGGAGGAGGGCCCGCTGATGAGAGGCCACTGACCGTACACGAGGAAAGGGCCCTGGAACTGGCTGGCGGACCTGAGGACCGGGAGGTTGCTGATGCAGAGGTCGGGGCCCCACGAGCAAGTGAGCCACCAACAGCCCGTCCCCATATCCCCCCTCCCCTATATCCCCCTCCCCGTATCACCTGATCACTGCCTGATGTCTAACCATGCATGCTTCATTGTGTATCGCAGGACCAAACGTCCAGGCACCCATCCCCGCAGATGCAGACCGCCCGCAGGATGCCCCTCGGAGACCACAGGAGACGGAGAGACCCGCACCCTCCAGCATGCGACGCCCGCAGGATGCCCCTCGGAGACCACAGGAGACGGAGAGACCCGCACCCTCCAGCATGCGACGCCCGCAGGATGCCCCTCGGAGACCACGGGAGACGGAGAGACCCAAACCCTCCAGCATGCGACGCCCGCAGGATGCCCCTCGGAGACCACGGGAGACGGAGAGACCCGAACCCTCCAGCATGCGACTCCCGCAGGATGCCCCTCGGAGACCACGGGAGACGGAGAGACCCGCACCCTCCAGCATGCGACGCCCGCAGGATGCCCCTCGGAGACCACGGGAGACGGAGAGACCCGAACCCTCCAGCATGCGACGCTCGCAGGATGCCCCTCGGAGACCACGGGAGACGGAGAGACCCGGACCCTCCAGCATGCGATGCCCGCAGGATGCCCCTCGCACACCACGGGAGACGGAGAGACCTGGAGCAACAGGGAGACGACACCCCCGTCACGTGCGGGAGCGACCACCCAGCGATGAGGGGGGCAGCCACAGGCCCCCGTCACATCCGAGCCAGGACACCACTACCCAGGACACCACTATCCAGGACACCGCTACCCGGGACACCACTACCCAGGACACCCCTACCCGGGACACCACTACCCGGGACAGCACTACCCGGGACAGCACTACCCGGGACAGCACTACCCGGGACAGCACTACCCAGGACACCCCTACCCGGGAAGACGAAATACCGGACAGTGACTCAGAGTGGATGGGTGGAGACGAACCCCCACCCCAAAGTGCCATGGACTCAGAGTGGGACGAAGAGCACGACACAACGCCACTGCTGTCACCAACACCCTCCACCATCGCAGAAACACTCACCACGGTTGGGCACTTTAGTGATGAGGCGTCTGGTACACTCACTGGTGCGCACAACACAGCCGTCCCGGTACAGCAGGTGGAGGTAGGAGCAGCAGAGGGACCGGGCGGTCGGAGGGCAGCCCAGGCCAAGCGAACATCTGCCGCCCAGATGGATCCCGGGTTCCTGCAGTTACCACACCCACACATAGATCCGATGCAACCACCGACACGGAGACGAGCGAATAGGGTGACGGGTGGCTTGCGGCGGCTGCGGTCGCAGGTGGAGGAGTCCACCCGCGTCCAGGAGCTGGGAGTGGTCCCGGTCATGCGTGCCACCCAGGCTGACACCGCACGGGTGGCGTCCGCGGTGGAGGCAATGGGTGCGACGGTGTCAGACATGGGGAACGGTTTGCGAGGTCTGGGGCCTTCCGTGCAGGCGGCGTCTGTGGCCCAGGAAATGGCTGCCCTCTCACAGGAGGCCATGAGCCAGTGCCAGCGCCAGATGGCAGAGGCGCTCAACGCCATAGCCCAGTCTCAGCAGGCCATGGCCCAGTCTCAGCAGGCCATGGCCCAGTCTCTGCAGGCCATGGCCCAGTCTCAGCAGGCCATCGCTGAGGGCATCGGCGCCAGTGGCCATGTGCGAGCTGGCGTCGCACTGTCGCAGACAGGGTTCGACAACTCCCTGGGCTCCATGGCTGCAAACCTGCAGACCCCTGTCGATACCAGCACGGGCCTCCAGGACTGGCAGCGCCAGATGTCGGGGGCGCGTCGGATGGCCAGTCCGTTCGCATCCCCCACCCATGTAGGGGCCTGGGGGCCATCGGGCACCCCGAGGGAGGAGGAGGTGGTGTGGTCCGTCCCGGCTCCCTCTGTAGGGGAGGTCCCGGTACACCGCGACACCTCGGACTCCCCCCCTTCCGTCCCAGGTGCATCGGGTGGGCAACGGGCAGGACAGGCTGGCAGCTCGCCATCCCAGTCGCCCGGGCCGCAGCCTGGCCCATCTAGGCCAGGACGCCCCAGGAAACGGCCGCCAAAGGGATCCAGTGTCAGAGGGCAGGAATCACAGGAGTCCACCTCCAGTTCTGCTGTACCATCTGGGGAACCACGTAGACGTAGTCAAAGGGCCCGTAAGGCCAAACAATTAGACACTGAGTAAGTTGGCACGGGTGCAGGGCACAGATGAGTTTTAGGGGCTAGGGCACGTGCATGAACTCCTTTGGTTATTAAAGTCAATGTTACACCTACCGAAGCTGCCTTTGTGCTCTGTCCAAAGTGTGCGGGCGTGTCATGTACGTTGAGCGCAAGTGTGTGTGTGACGGGTGGTCTTACCTCAGCCCCAGGTGAGTCTGCCCCCTTCCCCCTGGGCCGCCATCAACATCCCCCGGGCAGAGGACGGGACCGTGCGCTGCAGTGTCACAGCCGCATGCAGGGATGGTCCGGGTGGATGGTGGTACTGTGGCCATGGGTCAGACATAGTCCAACGATGTAGAGCCAGGAGCTCATCGGAGGCGGGTTGTCATCATTCTCCATGGCCTGCGATAGACACGCGTCCACCCGCAACTGGCTGAGCCCGGCCCGTTGTGCCGCCGGTGGATCGGCAATTGGGGGTGGGGGGGTGGTGTGCATGCGGGTGGGGTTGGGGAGGGGGGTGAGGGTGCCCTGACCATTGCCCCCATCCCCCTCATCTGGGGAGGACTGGGCCTCTTCCTGCTGCTCCTCCACTCCGCCCTCCTCTGCCTGCGGCACATCGCCCCTCTGCTGGGCTATGTTGTGCAGGACGCAGCACACCACAATGATGCGGCCGACCCTATCTGACCGATACTGGAGGGCGCCCCCAGAGAAGTCCAGGCACCTGAAACGCATCTTCAGCATGCCAAAGCACCTCTCGATCACTCCCCTTGTCGCTACATGGGCATCATTGTAGCGGTTCTCCGCCTCATTGCGTGGCCTCCGTATAGGCGTCATCAGCCACGACCGCAATGGGTAGCCCCTGTCGCCCAGCAACCAGCCCCTCAGCCGGGGATGGCGTCCCTCGTACATGCCGGGGATGGATGACCGCGACAACACGAATGAGTCGTGTACACTGCCTGGGTGACGGGCGCAGACGTGCAGGATCATCATGCGGTGGTCGCAGACCACCTGTACGTTCATTGAATAGGTCCCCTTCCTATTAGTGAACACGGCCCTGTTCTCTGCAGGTGGCCGCACGGCGACGTGCATCCCATCGATCGCGCCCTGGACCATGGGGAACCCGGCAACGGCAGAGAAGCCCACGGCCCGGGCATCTTGGCTGGCCCGGTCCACGGGGAAGCGGATGTAGCGGTGCGCCATGGCATAAAGGGCATCTGTCACTGCCCGGCTGCACCGATGCACCGATGTCTGCGATATGCCGGACAGGTCCCCACTCGGTGCCTGGAATGACCCCGTTGCATAAAAGTTCAGGGCCACCGTAACCTTGACGGACACGGGGAGAGGGTGTCCCCCGCCAGTGCCACGCGGTGACAGGTGTGCCAGCAGGTGGCAGATGTGTGCCACGGTTCCCCGGCTCATCCGGAGTCTCCTCCTGCATTCCCGGTCCGTGAGGTCCTGATATGACTGCCGGGGCCGGTACACACGGGGCGCCCTTGGGTGCCTCCGTTGCCGTGGGGCCGCGACGTCCTCCTCCCCCTCCTTGTCCTGTCGGTCAGGTGTCCCTCCAGCCTGGGCGGCTGCCGCCTGCCCCTCTGCGGCAGCCTGCGCCGCCTCTCTGGCACGCTCCTCCTCCTCCTCATCCAGGGCAACATAGACATGAGCGGCTGCCACCACGGCGGCCAACATCGCTGGATGGTCTGAAAACATGACGGCCTGGTGGGGGGGAGGGGAACGACGACATGTCATCATTGCCCATATCCCCTCCTCCCCCCAGCCAGGTGGCATGGACCGCATGGGTCCAACTGTTGGAGGCTGGCACCTGGCCAGGTGGACCAACTCATTTGCCCTCCCATCACCCACCCCGGCACGGACCCCCTCCCCAACCTCCACCCCGGCACGGACCCCCCCCCCAACCTCCACCCCGACACGGACCCCCTCCCCAACCTCCACCCCAGCACGGACCCCCCCCAACCCCCAACCTCCACCCCGGCACGGACCCCCTCCCCAACCTCCACCCCGGCACGGACCCCCTCCCCAACCTCCACCCCGGCACGGACCCCTCCCCAACCCCCAACCTCCACCCCGGCACGGACCCCAACCCCCAACCTCCACCCCAGCACGGACCCCCCCCCAACCCCCATCCTCCACCCCGGCACAGACCCCCCCCCCCAACCTCCACCCCGGCACGGACCCCCCCCCCCCAACCTCCACCCCGGCACGGACCCCCCCCCCAACCTCCACCCCGGCCGGACCCCCTCCCCAACCTCCACCCCGGCACGGACCCCCTCCCCAACCTCCACCCAAGCACGGACCCCCCCCAACCCCCAACCTCCACCCCGGCACGGACCCCCCCCCAACCTCCACCCCGGCACGGACCCCCTCCCCAACCTCCTCCCTGGCACGGACCCCCTCCCCAACCTCCACTCCGGCACGGACCCCCTCCCCAACCCCCAACCTCCACCCCGGCACGGACCCCCCCCCCCAACCTCCACCCCGGCACGGACCCCACCCCCAACCTCCACCCCGGCACGGACCCCCTCCTGGCACTCCCCCGGAGCCCAGCCTACTCTAACCACCCCCCCCCCCCCCCCCCCCGGCCGCACACACACACACACAAGCCGAGACACACCTCTCCTCACGCAATCAGTCTGCGGCCACGCCATTTCCTGCTCAGAGCCAACCCCCCAGGCCGTCACTCACCTCCTCGCTGGTCGGCGTGAGCCTGGAGCACCGGGTCACGCCGATGAAAAGGAGGTTTGATTGACGTCGACGTGAACGGTCATCACGTCGACGGGACTTCGGCCCATCCGGAAGGGAGAATATCGGCAGGCCGAAAATCGGCTGCCTTGCGCAGACCCGTGACATTCTCCGCGGCAGCGGCGCCATTAACGCCCCGCCGACTTTTCTCCCTTCGGAGACTTCGGCGGGGGCGGGGGCGGGATTCACGGCGGCCAACGGCCATTCTCCGACCCGGCGGGGGGTCGGAGAATGACACCCAGGATTCTTGGAAGTGTGGAAGAACAGAGGGATCTTGGGGTCCACGTACATAGATCCCTCAACGTTGCCACCCAGGTTGATAGGGTTGTTAAGAAGACGTATGGCACTTCCAGTGGCGGCTATGAAGGAATAAGTCGCACATTTGGTGGCTCCCGCTCGGGTCGGACTTTTGGACCTTTCCCCCCAATTTTTTACCGGACTTGATTTGAAAAATTGATGACAGAGGCGATTGTGTACTGAATTCCCACATCAGTGCATGGAGAGGAGGACTAGAAGTGCTCGTAAAGGCAGAAACAGAAAGACAGAGAAGGCTTGGGTTGAAGCTGCAGTGGGAGAAAGCATGGTGGAGGACTGGACCTCTGGCTCGTTGACCCAGCGGTCAATGGAGCAGCTGATACAAGTGGGGTGACCTGATAGAGGTGTACAAGGTGATGAGAGGCTTGGATAGAGTGGATAGCCAGAGTCTTTTCCCCAAGGCGGAAGTGGCTGTCATGAGGGGGCATAATTTTAAGGCGATTGGAAGAAGGTATAGGGGAGATGTCAGAGGTAGGTTCTTTACACAGAGAGTGGTGGGTGTGTGGTTTGCACTGCCAGCAGAGGTGGTGGAGTCAGAGTCATCAGGGACATTTAAGCGACTCTTAGACAGGCACATGGACAGCAGTAAATTGAAGGGGTGTAGGTTAGGTTGATCTTAGATGAGGATAAATGGTCGGCACAACATCGTGGGCCGAAGGGCCTGTACTGGGCTGTACTGTTCTATGTTCTACGTTCTACAGCGATGTCCACATCCCGTAAATGAATAAAATAAAAGTTGAAATAGTCAAATAGGTTGAAGGTTTTGTTTAACAGTGAATGTTGAATTCTTTTAGGGAAAAGCTCTCAAAGGTATTTGGGGGAAGAAAGTGTAGAATAGAGTTTGGTTTTGTTGTGGCTTGTGAAACACAGGGCGGGATTCTCCAGAGCTGCCGCAGTGAATGGGAGATTCGGCTGAGTGCCAAATTCTCCGTCCTCGCTGGCAACGATAACGGTGCGGACTCGCAACGGAGGTTTCCTGCCATAATTGCGCAACAAGTTCTTCTTGGCCACCCGGGCAACCCAGCCCCCCACCCCAGCCCTCTCCACTGAAACCCCGCCCCCCGCCCCAGCCCTCCCCGGTGAAAACAAGCAGTTAAATTAACCCTTTATTATCCATACAGCATTTGTATTGCTGAATGTATATATTAGGCATTATTCAATGTTAAGCTGCTGAATTTATGATTATGGTTGGGCAAATGAATCCAATAATGTCCTAACCAGAGCCTCAATATATTGCTTGTGTGTATGTGTTTTAACAGTTAACGGGGTTTCCAGCTTCATGTGAATAATGATGAGATTGGAACTGATAAAATAAATTGATATGAGCTGTTAATTCAAGCACTCAAAGGGAAATTTGAATGAAGTTTAAGGGGATAAATAAACTTACAAAAAAAACTAATGGAAAAACAGTCCAGCTGGTTTCTTGGTGTCAAGAAAGCAAACGCGCTTCAGATAGCATCACAATCTGCACCATCTGTGTTCAACCTCTGGAATCAGGGAGTATGGGCGCCTCCTGATTTTGAATTTAGGGAAACTCCTGAAGATCATAAAAAGCAAACTGTATAAATAGGTTCCACCTTGATGTGTCCGTTCAAGGGGAAGCCCCAACCCATTGTTATTCAAGCTGGAATTTTCTGGAAGGTTTTCTCCCAAATTTACACCCATCAACAATAAACAATAATCAATAACGAATGCAATGTCAACCCCCATATCAATAACAACGATCCCATCCTCCCGCCAAACCCCCAAACAGCAGCCCGCATGTTAACATAAACAAATAACAAAAAGGAATCAGGAATCACCCATAGTCACCATTAACACACACAATCCCCCTACCCCCAACCCTCCCAACTCCACCCCACCCCTAATGTTCGATGTAATCCAATTCTCGAAAGTGCATAATGAATAACGCCCATGAATTGTAGAACCCCTCCATCCTTCCCCTTAGTTCAAATTTGACCTTCTCAAGAGTCAAGAATTCCAGCATGTCCCCCCGCCACGCAAGGGCACAGGGTGGAGAGGTTGCTCTCCATCCCATCAGGATCTGCCTTCGGGCGATCAACGAGGCGAAGGCTACAACATCTGCCTCTGCACCCGTTTCCAACCCCGGCTGGTCCGACACCCCGAATATGGCCTCCTGAGGGCCCTGGTCCAGTTTCACGTGCACCACTTTAGAGATTACCCTAAAAACCTCCTTCCAGTAATCCTCCAGCTTTGGAGAGGACCAAAACATATGAACATGGTTTGCGGGCCCCCCCATAATGTTCTTCTATCCCTTCAAAGAACCGGCTCATCCTTGCCCTTGTGAGGTGTCCTCTATATAACACCTTCAACTGTATCAGCCCCAACCTAGCACACGAGGTGGAGGCATTCACCATCCGGAGCACCTCACACCAGAACCTCTCCTCCATACCCTCCCCCAACTCTTCCTCCCAGTTTGTCTTAATCCCATCCAGTGGTGCCTTCTCCTCTTCCAAACTAGCCCCGTAAACCGCCGACACTACCCCCTTCTCCAGTTCCCCTGTCGTCAGCACCTCCTCCAGCAACGTGGAGGCCGGCTCTACCGGCAAGCGCTGTATCTCCTTTCTGGCAAAGTCTCGAACCTGTGTGTATCTAAATATTTCCCCCTGCTCCAGCCCATACTTCGCTCCCAGCTCCTTCAATCCTGCAAACCGACCCCCAAGAAACAAATCTTTTAGTGTCCTAATTCCTTTCTCCTCCCATCTCTGAAAATTTCCATCCCACTTCCCTGGCTCAAATCTATCATTCCCCCAAATGGGCATTTGCCCTGACCCTACCCCCAACTCGAAATGCTGGTGAAACTGCCCATCTTAAATAGCTTTGTCAGTGTCCATTTATAATCGGAAAACGATTCTGAAAAATTATGGTTCAGACACCGTGCTGCGCCTGGTGCGGAGCCGGGTGCAACGGGTGAATCTTGCGAGAGACGCAAAACCTCACATGAGTCATCCGACTAGTTCTGTCCACTGTGATCTGGATCACACCTCACTGGACATGACCCAGATCAGCTTATATAAATACCCCAGACGCCCGGGAGTTAGCGGTCGCGCCTACTAGAACTCGACAGGGTGCTGTTCTGCATTGGTTTCCACAAACATGGACCATGTGTGACGGCACCTCAAGAGGTCTTGCAAACTGTTAGAGACACTTGGGTGGTCAGAACAGGGCAGGGTGGTACTCTGGCATGCGCCTGGCACCTGTGTACCTTGGCGCTTCCAGACTGCCACTTTAGCAGTCCCACCAACGCACCCTGGGAGTGACACCCCTGCACTGCCAGCATGCCTGAGTGCCAGGGACACTGCCAGGATGTGACACTGGCAGTGCCCAGGTGCAACTGCCAGGGATAGAGCCCAGTGAGGGGGCGCCATGCCCGTTAGAGGGCATGAGGGGGGTTCCAGAGGCTAGTTGGAGGTTGGGGTTGAGAGGGTAGAAAGAGGGGTTTGCCTGAAAGGAGGGGGTGATGCAGAGATCGGGGCTGTCGGTAAAAATGGTCCCCTGATCTGCGAGTAGCTATTGCCAGCAGGAAATGGACTAAAGTGTGGCCTCGGTGCGGAGAAACTTTCCGAGGTCCAAAAAACCGGAGCAGTGCCGGTGAATAACGTGGTGAATCTCGCCACTGCACCTGTCGAGAAATATACTGCCAAATGTACCCAAAAGCCTTAGGCCTGCTGAATCACGCCCATATTTGAACTCAGTCCACGTTTGAGGTTATGAATGGGACAGACCTTCACAGGGCATGGCACTAACTCGCAGGAGGGCATGGTGCAGCTGCACGCACTAAAGATAGGGCCCCAAAACGCACTGAAGAATGGGCCCCGGACATGTTCATCTACCCGACAAAACAGTGTTGCATGAAATGATTAACATGGCCTGAGGAGTAAGAAAGAATTATTAAATCATCAAGGCAGAGGCACATACTCCAGGGAGAAACATAAAGTTTATCAAGATGCTAATGGTCAGAGGAAGGAAGACTAAAGTAAAAGAGATTTCAAATTGTGATAATTGAAGGCCAAGGAAAGTAATATTTAATAAGAATTATCTACAAGATGGAGAGAGATGAAGGGAGAGCATGTAAAAACATAATTTGTTGCTTTAATTGTATGTAATAGCCTAGAAATTAACAAAAGAATAAGGAACATCGTAAGGTGTGCCTATCCAAATCAATCCCAATCAGATAGTACTGACAGCTTCAGCGACATACCTATCCTACATAATCAAGGACTTCAGAAAAGGGCTTGTACTTCAGAAATAACTAGATTAGCTAAAAATTAATTGTCAGAAGCCAATAAGGATATCTCCATCTCAAAGGGGGGAGCTGTAAGAAATAGTGCTTTTCAGAATATTAGGCGGAGATTGTGACGTAGTCGTAATATCACTGAGCTAATAATTCAGAGGCCCTGGCTATTGCTTTGGGGGCGTGGGTTCAAATCCCACCATGGCAGCTGGTGAAATTTGAATTCAATTAATTAAGTCTAGAATTGAAATCTAGTCTCAGTAATGGTCCACCCACATCAACGTTACAACCAAGAAAGCACAACAGCACCTGTACTTGCTCAGGAAACTAAGGAAATTTGGCATATCCACATTGACTCTTACCAATTTTTACAGGTACACCAAAGAAAGCATCCTATCTGGCTGCATCACAGCCTGATATGGAAACTGCCCGGCCCAAGATCGTAAGAAACTACAGAGAGTCATGAACACAGCCCAGTCCATCACATGAACCCATCTCCCATCCATTGACTCTGTCTAAACCTCCCGCTGCCTTGGGAAAGCAGGCAGCATAATCAAAGACCCCTTAAACCCGGGTTATTCTCTCTTCCAACCTCTTCCATTGGGCAGAAGATACAAATGTCTGAGAATCTGCACTAACAGATTAAAAAACAACTTCTACCCCGCTGTTACCAAACTTCTGAATTACCCTTTTATGGACTGAACTAATCTCTCCATGCATCTTCTCTACCGTTGTAGCACTATACTCCATATGCTTCACTCGATGTCTATGTCTGTGTATTTACATTGGGCATTTATCGTATGTCCTATGTTTTTCATGTATGGAACGATCTGCCTGGACTGTATGAAGAACAATACTTGTCACTGTACCTCGGCGCACGTGACAATAAATCTAAGTCTAAATCTAATCTTGTGGCGATGACACCGATTGTCGTAAAAACCCATCTGGTTCACTAATGCTCCTTATGGAAGGAAATCTACTATCCAGAAGAACATAAGATGTAGGAGCTGAAGTAGGCCATTCAGCCCATCGAGTCTTCTCTGTCATTCAACGATACCATGGCTGATCTGATATAATCCTCAACTCCACTTTCCCACCTTATCCCCATAACCCTTGATTGCCTTATTGATTAAAGATTTGACCATCTCAGAGTTGAACACACTTAACGACCTAGCCTCTACAGCTCTTTGCGGTAAAGAATTCTTCAGAATCACTACCCTCTAAGAGAAGAATTTCCTCCTCCTCTCTGCTTTAAATGGGCGACCCGTTACTCTGAGATTATGCTCTCTGGTCCTAGACTCTCCGACATGAGGATACAACCTCTCAGTATCTACCCTGTCAAGTTTCCTGAGAATCTACTATGTCTCAACACACTCGCCTCTCATTCTTTGAAACTCCCATGAGTACAGGCCCAACCTCCTCAACTTCTCCCCCTTACCTGGTCAGGCCTACATGTGAGCCCAGGCTCTAAGCTAAATGGTTGACTCTTAACTGCCCTCTGAAATGGCCTCGCAAGTCACTCAGTCCAAGATAATTAGAGAGGGGAAACAAATGCTGCCCTTGCAATGCCCACATCCTATGAAAGAATAAAGGACAAAATAAATAGAATTATTACAGAAACAGCAGGCATATTGTGAGACCATTGGGCAGAAGGCTGTTTTCTTTCGCTCTTGGGAAAATAAATAAATTGTCCACAGGAATGTTGAGATATCTTGGTTCAGGTGTTCATGTTGATAGTCTTGTCCCTCTAATCTATATAAATCAGATCTTGACACAGGAGAGCCTTGAAAATTAAACTTGAAATTGAATAAAAGTGGTTCCATATTACGGAAGTTCTATTTGAATTTCAAACAAAATGGCTTCCAGCATGAAGTAAATTGAAAGGTGACCTCAGGCTAAAGTTTTGGGCAAGGGAGAAGGTGACCATCCATCTTGGATACCTGCCTTGCATTAATTGATTAATAGGGTTAAAAACAAAAGAGTATACAACCAGCTCCTTGAAATAAAGAATATTAATGGATGCTCGGAGGCAGGGGACAATCCGTGTTAGGCAGCTAGCTGCCTAATCTTCAAATGGAGGAAGACCAGGGAAGATGGAGGAAGACTGGGGGAAGAGTTTTAGCTGGGGAGCAGAAAGCTGCTGCCACAAATTCTGATATCATCACAATCTGTGCCACCTGCGTTCATCCTCTGGAGTCAATAAACTGCTGTCATCTGTCACAGGATGTACGCTTTTCCTAAATGTATAACTTTGCATCACATATAACCATCAAACCACATTAAAATGAAAGTTTAGCCCATTCCCTTTTTTAAAATTTAGAGTACCCAATTATTTTTTTCCAATTAAGGGGCAATTTAGCGTGGCCAATCCACCTAACCTGCACATCTTTGGGTTGTGGGGGTGAAACCCACGCAGACACGGGGAGAATGTGCAAACTCCACACAAACAGTGAACCGGGGCCCGGATTGAACCTGAGTCCTCAGCACTGTAGGCAACAGAATTCAGCCTATTCTGCCTGCACTGGACATTAATAAGTTATAAATATAAATGATTGCTTATCAATAAACGTAATAATCTATGTCAGAATAACTTAAGAATTAACGACTGCCTATTTCGATTAATCTTTGACTCCCAAACCTTTAAACTTGCTGTGGTAAACCATTGTGTTCTGATATTAGAGGTTGTACGGTAGAACCTGCACTACAGGTTCACCTGTGGCCCCTGCATGCTAGCTCCGCCCAGGAGGCGGGTTATAAATATGCGTGGCCTCCAGCTCGCAGCCATTTCACCAGCTGCTGTGGGAGGCCACACATCTGATACTAATAAAGCCTCAGTTCGGATTCAACTTCGTTTCCAGTCAAATTGATCGTGCTTCAATTTATTAGTATCAGATTCAGAAGATGAACCTCCGGATTAAACCAGATCGCCTGCAGCTGGATCCACATGCAAGCGACGCCAGAAAGGACTTCCAGCACTGGCTAGCTTGTTTTGAAGCATATATCAACGCGGCGCCGATCCCTGTTCCAGAGATATTGTACTCCAGACTCGCTCCAAAGTCTTCCCGCTGATCCAGGATGCGCCCAATTACGCTGATGCCATGACTCGGCTCAAAGAAAATTATAAACAGAAGACAAACACACTTTTCGCCAGTCACGCGATCGCAATGCGTACTCAACTACCTGGTGAGTCAATCGGGGACTTCTGGAGGGCCCTGGTCCCACTAGTTCGGGACTGTGACTGCCAGGACGTTACAGCTAAGGAGCACTCAGACCTCCTTATGCGGACGCTTTTGTGACTGTGGTTGGGTGTGATGTTATCAGACAGCGGCTCCGAGAAGGGGCCACGCGCGACCTTGCAGAGACTAAAACACTAGCGCTCTCCATGACGATCGCCCTGCGCAATGTACAGTCCTACGCCCCCAACCATGTTGTCCACTCCTCCTACGCTTCATGGGCCCCACAGGCAGCCGCCCCAGCGGGGGTGCTACCCACCCAATACGCCTGCACTACGTGCCAGCCAGTGATCTCCGGGGGGCCCCGATGTTATTTTTGCGGCCAGCAAAAACACCCTCGCCAACGCTGCCTGGCCGCGCTGCCCTTTGTAAGGCCTGCAAGAAGAAGGGCCACTTCGCTGCGGTGTGCCAGGCCTGCTCAGCGGCCGCGGTCGCCCCCACCCACCCCGGTCACGGACAATGGGCGCCGCCATCCTCCTCTCCTCCCCAGGCTATGTGCGACCATCTTCTCCCCCGCACAACACATGCATTTCATGGGCGCCGCCATCTTGCTCCACCCCGCAACGTGCGTTCCATGGGCACCGCCATTTTGTAATCCCCAGGACCTCCGGGCGCCGCCGTCTTGTCCACCCTGCAGCACATGGACACCAACGGCATTCCAGGACCTCAACTCAAAGGCCGCCTCACTACCCGATGATCAACCACGGCTCGCCTCCATGGCAATCGACCAGTCCCGACCACATAACCTGACCAACGCATCCACCAGCGTGAAAGTCAATGGCCATGTGACCTCCTGCCTACTGGACTCCGGGAGCACCGAGAGCTTTGTACACCCAAATACGGTAAGGCGCTGCTCCCTTAAGGTACACCCTACCTATCAAAGTATCTCCCTGGCCTCCGGATCCCATCGCGTAGCGACCCGGGGGTACTGCACGGTCACGCTCACAGTCCAAGGCGTAGAGTTCCACAGCTTTCGCCTCGACATCCTCCCTAACCTCTTCGCTGCACTTATCCTCTGCCTGGATTTCCAGTGCAACCTCCAGAGGCTGACCCTTAAATTCGGCAGACACCTCTCACTGTGTGCGGCCTCGCGACCCTAAAGATCGATCCTCCTTCCCTCTTTGCCAATCTAATTCCAGATTGCAAACCCGTTGCCATCAGGAGCAGACGGTACAGCACCCAGAATAAGGCCTTCATCAGGTCCGAGGTCCAGCGGTTGCTTCGGGAAGGCGTCATTGAGGCCAGCAACAGCCTCTGGAGAGCTCAAGTGGTAGTGGTTAAGTCTGGGGAGAAAGACTGAATGGTCGTGGACTACAGCCAGACCATCAACAGGTACACGCAGCTCGACGCGTACCCTCTCCCACGCATATCTGACATGGTTAACCAGATTGCACAGTACCGGGTCTTCTCAACGGTGGACCTGAAATCCGCTTACCACCAGCTCCCCATCCGTAAATCGGACCGGCCATACACCGCCTTCGAGGCAGACGGCCGGCTATATCACTTCCTTAGGGTCCCCTTCGGCGTCACCAACGGGGTTTCGGTCTTCCAAAGGGAGATGGACCGAATGTTCGACCGGTACGGCTTGCAGGCCACGTTTCCGTACCTAGACAATGTGACCATCTGCGGCCATGACCAGCAGGACCACGACGCTAACCTCGCTACATTTCTCCGCACCGCCACTCTCCTCAACCTCACGTATAACAAGGAGAAGTGTGTGTTCTACACAAACCGCTTAGCCATCCTCGGCTACGTGGTCCAGAACAGAGTTCTGGGACCGCATGCGCCCCCTCATGGAGCTCCCCCTCCCCCACTGCCCCAAGGCTCTCAAACGTAGCCTGGGGTTCTTCTCATATTACGCGCAGTGGGTCCCAAACTATGCGGACAAGGCCCGCCCACTCATACAGTCTACTCATTTCCCCTTGCCGGTCAAGGCCCAACAAGCTTTCGCCCGGATCAGAGCTGATATTGCCAAAGCTGGAATGCACGCTGTAGACGAAACACTTCCTTTCCAAGTAGAAAGCGACGCATCGGACGTCGCCCTTGCCGCCACCCTCAATCAGGCAGGCAGGCCTGTGGCATTTTTTTCCCGCACCCTCCATGCATCTGAAATTCATCCGTTGAAAAAGAGGCCCAAGCTATTGTTGAGGCTGTGCGACATTGGAGGCATTACCTGGCCGGCAGGAGATTCACTCTCCTCACTGACCAACGGTCGGTAGCCTTCATGTTCAACAACACACAGCGGGGCAAGATCAAAAACGATAAAATCTTGCGGTGGAGAATCGAGCTCTCCACCTATAATTACAAGATTAAGTATCGCCCTGGCAAACTCAACGAGCCTCCAGACGCCCTATCCCGAGGTACATGTGCCACCGCACAAGTAGACCTACTCCGGACCCTGCATGACAGCCTTTGTCACCCAGGGGTCACTCGGTTGTACCATTTCATTAAGGCACGAAATTTGCCCTACTCCGTCGAGGAAGTAAGGACAATCACCAAGGACTGCCAGGTCTGTGTGGAGTTCAAGCCGCACTTCTACCGGCCGGACCGCGCGCGCCTGGTGAAGGCCTCCCTCCCCTTTGAACGCCTCAGCGTGAATTTCAAAGGCCCCCTCCCCTCCTCCGATCGACACACATATTTCCTCAGTGTGATTGATGAATACTCCCGGTTTCCCTTCGCCATCCCATGCCCCGACATGACGCCTGCCACCGTCATTAAAGCCCTTAATTCTATCTTCACTCTGTTCGGCTTCCCTGCCTACATCCACAGCGACAGGGGATCCTCATTCATGAGTGATGAGCTGCGTCAGTTTCTGCTCAACAGGGGTATCGCCTCCAGCAGAATGACGAGCTACAGCCCCCGGGTAAACGGACAGGTAGAAAGGGAGAATGGGACGGTATGGAGGGCTGTCCAGCTGGCCCTGCGGTCCAGAAATCTCTCTACATTCCATTCGCTCATTACTCTGCACTGCCACTAACAGTACACTGCATGAACATCTTTTTGCCTTCCCCAGGAAGTCCACATCCGGGGTATCGCTCCCAGCTTGGCTCACAGCTCCGGGAACTGTGCTTCTCCGTAAACATGTGCGGCTCCACAAGGCGGACCCGTTGGTGGAAAGGGTGCACCTGCTCCATGCAAACCCACAGTACGCCTACGTGGCGTTCCCCGACGGCCGCCAGGATACCATCTCCCTCAGGGACCTGGCACCAGCAGGTTCCGCCCCCACATCACCCCCGTCGCCACCCTCCCCTCCCCCACCGCCCCCATCACCCCCTCAGGACCGTCCGTCCTCCCCCTGCCCACCCCCGTTGATGAAGAGGATTTTGGCACGCTCCCGGAGTCAACTTCGACCACAACAGCACCAACATCACCATCACCACTTATAGAACATAGAACATAGAACATTATGATGTTGTTGCCATTACAGAGACCTGGTTGAGGGAAGGGCAGGATTGGCAGCTAAACGTTCCAGGATTTAGATGTTTCAGGCGGGATAGAGGGGGATGTAAAAGGGGAGGTGGAGTTGCGCTACTTGTTCGGGAGAATATCACAGCTGTACTGCGAGAGGACACCTCAGAGGGCAGTGAGGCTATATGGGTAGAGATCAGGAATAAGAAGGGTGCAGTCACAATGTTGGGGGTATACTACAGGCCTCCCAACAGCTAGCGGGAGATAGAGGAGCAGATAGGTAGACAGATTTTGGAAAAGAGGAAAAACAACAGGGTTGTGGTGATGGGAGACTTCAACTTCCCCAATATTGACTGGGACTCACTTAGTGCCAGGGGCTTAGACGGGGCGGAGTTTGTAAGGAGCATCCAGGAGGGCTTCTTAAAACAATATGTAGACAGTCCAACTAGGGAAGGGGCGGTACTGGACCTGGTATTGGGGAATGAGCCCGGCCAGGTGGTAGATATTTCAGTAGGGGAGCATTTTGGTAACAGTGACCACAATTCAGTAAGTTTTAAAGTACTGGTGGACAAGGATAAGAGTGGTCCGAGGATGAATGTGCTAAATTGGGGGAAGGCTAATTATAACAATATTAGGCGGGAACTGAAGAACATAGATTGGGGGCGGATGTTTGAGGGCAAATCAACATCTGACATGTGGGAGGCTTTCAAGTGGCAGTTGAAAGGAATATAGGACCGGCATGTTCCTGTGAGGAAGAAAGATAAATACGGCAATTTTCGGGAACCTTGGATGACGAGTGATATTGTAGGCCTCGTCAAAAAGAAAAAGGAGGCATTTGTCAGGGCTAAAAGGCTGGGAACAGACGAAGCCTGCGTGGAATATAAGGAAAGTAGGAAGGAACTTAAGCAAGGAGTCAGGAGGGCTAGAAGGGGTCACGAAAAGTCATTGGCAAATAGGGTTAAGGAAAATCCCAAGGCTTTTTACACGTACATAAAAAGCAAGAGGGTAGCCAGGGAAAGGGTTGGCCCACTGAAGGATAGGCAAGGGAATCTATGTGTGGAGCCAGAGGAAATGGGCGAGGTACTAAATGAATACTTTGCATCAGTATTCACCAAAGAGAAGGAATTGGTAGATGTTGAGTCTGGAGAAGGGTGTGTAGATAGCCTGGGTCACATTGAGATCCAAAAAGACGAGGTGTTGGGTGTCTTAAAAAATATTAAGGTAGATAAGTCCCCAGGGCCTGATGGGATCTACCCCAGAATACTGAAGGAGGCTGGAGAGGAAATTGCTGAGGCCTTGACAGAAATCTTTGGATCCTCACTGTCTTCAGGGGATGTCCCGGAGGACTGGAGAATAGCCAATGTTGTTCCTCTGTTTAAGAAGGGTAGCAAGGATAATCCCGGGAACTACAGGCCGGTGAGCCTTACTTCAGTGGTAGGGAAATTACTGGAGAGAATTCTTCGAGACAGGATCTACTCCCATTTGGAAGCAAATGGACGTATTAGTGAGAGGCAGCACGGTTTTGTGAAGGGGAGGTCGTGTCTCACTAACTTGATAGAGTTTTTCGAGGAGGTCACTAAGATGATTGATGCAGGTAGGGCAGTAGATGTTGTCTATATGGACTTCAGTAAGGCCTTTGACAAGGTCCCTCATGGTAGACTAGTACAAAAGGTGAAGTCACACGGGATCAGGGGTGAGCTGGCAAGGTGGATACAGAACTGGCTAGGCCATAGAAGGCAGAGAGTAGCAATGGAGGGATGCTTTTCTAATTGGAGGGCTGTGACCAGTGGTGTTCCACAGGGATCAGTGCTGGGACCTTTGCTCTTTGTAGTATATATAAATGATTTGGAGGAAAATGTAACTGGTCTGATTAGTAAGTTTGCAGACGACACAAAGGTTGGTGGAATTGCGGATAGCGATGAGGACTGTCGAAGGATACAGCAGGATTTAGATTGTCTGGAGACTTGGGCGGAGAGATGGCAGGTGGAGTTTAATCCGGACAAATGTGAGGTAATGCATTTTGGAAGGTCTAATGCAGGTAGGGAATATACAGTGAATGGTAGAACCCTCAAGAGTCTTGAAAGTCAAAGAGATCTAGGAGTACAGGTCCACAGGTCATTGAAAGGGGCAACACAGGTGGAGAAGGTAGTCAAGAAGGCATACGGCATGCTTGCCTTCATTGGCCGGGGCATTGAGTATAAGAATTGGCAAGTCATGTTGCAGCTGTATAGAACCTTAGTTAGGCCACACTTGGAGTATAGTGTTCAATTCTGGTCGCCACACTACCAGAAGGATGTGGAGGCTTTAGAGAGGGTGCAGAAGAGATTTACCAGAATGTTGCCTGGTATGGAGGGCATTAGCTATGAGGAGCGGTTGAATAAACTCGGTTTGTTCTCACTGGAACGAAGGAGGTTGAGGGGAGACCTGATAGAGGTATACAAAATTATGAGGGGCATAGACAGAGTGGATAGTCAGAGGCTTTTCCCCAGGGTAGAGGGGTCAATTACTAGGGGGCATAGGTTTAAGGTGAGAGGGGCAAGGTTTAGAGTAGATGTACGAGGCAAGTTTATTACGCAGAGGGTAGTGGGTGCCTGGAACTCGCTATCGGAGGAGGTGGTGGAATCAGGGACGATAGGGTCATTTAAGGGGCATCTTGACAAATATATGAATAGGATGGGAATAGAAGGATACGGACCCAGGAAGTGTAGAAGATTGTAGTTTAGTCGGGCAGCATGGTCGGCACGGGCTTGGAGGGCCGAAGGGCCTGTTCCTGTGCTGTACATTTCTTTGTTCTTTGTTCTTTGTTTATTACAGCGCAGTACAGGCCCTTCGGCCCTCGATGTTGCGCCGACCTGTGAAGCCACTCTAAAGCCCATCTACACTATTCCCTTATCGTCCATATGTCTATCTAATGACCATTTGAATGCCCTTAGTGTTGGCGAGTCCACTACTGTTGCAGGCAGGGCATTCCACGCCCTTACTACTCTCAAACGTCGATCTCAAAGAACCATCAAGGCACCGGACCGGCTGAACCTCTGACCGGCCCGCCGGATGACCAGAGACATTTTTTTTACTGCTCTGTAAATATTAAAATTTCTAATTGTATATAGTTATCCACCCCCCCCCCCACCGGACTCAATTTTAACAGTGGGTGAATGTGGTAAACCACTGTGTTCTGATATTAGAGGTTGTATGGTCGAACCTGCACTACAGGTTCACCTGTGGCCCCTGCATGCTAGCTCCGCCCAGGAGGCAGGTTATAAATATGCGTGGCCTCCAGCTCGCAGCCATTTCGCCAGCTGCTGTGGGAGGCCACACATCTGATACTAATAAAGCCTCAGTTTGGATTCAACTTCGTCTCCAGTCAAATTGATTGTGCCTCACTTGCACCTGTTTTAAATACTCCAGTTAGGTTGTAGTCTTTTCACTGACCAGCATTCAATGGAATCTCGCAATTACTGCCTGGAAGGCGTGGCCAGATTGTGGGTCTGATTCAGACAAACTGAAACTTGAACCAATGTAAAAGATCACAGAAAACACAAATGCAAAATGTTCAGAACCGTTGGATCCTTTCCACTGGTTCAGCCGATTGAGCTCGAACTGGGCGCAAAGCAAATGGAAACTCTACCTTGTGATGTGGGATAGCTTTCACACTCCACTCTGGGTTGGGCACAGGATGTCAATGGTTTCAGGCAGAGCCAACAGTCAAGGTGGCTCAAGATGGAGCCAAACCAAACAACATCAGTTTTGTGGGTGTCCAGATGTGGGAATCTTTAGCTCAACCAGATCTTGATGCAGGAGAGCCTGAAAATTAAACTTGAACTTGAATCAAAGTGGTTCCGTATTACGGAAGCTCCATTTGAATTTCAAATGCTGTCATCTTTCCAATGTCAATAACACCTGCCATTTAAATCAAAGTTGAATATGTGTACACACAACAAAAATCATCATAACTTTTCTCAATTATTAACTCCAATAATCTTTCCATTGTCTGTGGCACTTGTTGTTCAAATATCTATCGGGTGTGAACAGAAGGAAAATGATAATAGTGCTATGTAACTATTTGATTTTCAATAATTTCTCACGATAATGAGTGAAACTTGGTTATTAAATTATGTTTTTGTTATACATTCACAATAACCAAACCTTTCAAATGAAAACAAGATAAAGTACAACGTAACGTCTTTGTGATAGAATACATTACTTTTCTGATCACGAGTTTACATTTCAATATATGGAGCTTAACTATGACCAAATAAAATGTCATTTTGTGTGTTTATTTTGTTGATGCCTGTAATGTTGAAATAGAGAGTTGCTTGGAAATCTTTTTTGAACAATTGTCACAAGATGCTGAGTAATATTTTGATGTTTGGGTGTTGCCGAAATCCTTTTCTTCTATAAATGCTCCATTTCTGTTGCATCGTTTTCATTGACTCCTGCAGTTCATCGCCAGGGTAACTGATCCACTCAGTGACAGGTCACCATTTGGTAAGTTGAACACCGCCAAAAGTAAGACTATCGATCGTTATGTTTTCAGATGTAGTTTTATAATTTAAGATTGTGTGGTGGCGGGGACCCTTAAAGGAGCCGGGCTCCACAGACCACGCGACCAGCTCGGGGCCAATCACACGGGTTCGTGTGAACCCCCACCAATAGGGAGTTTGTGCGGGGCCCTGGGAGCAGGACCCTGGGCAGTGTGGACCCAGAGAGCTGAAGTGTTAAGACCTGTTGTATCGTGTTCTATGCCTGTTACTTAACTGCCTTTGCTTCTCATTAATAAACCTCGTTGTTAACTCCAGGAAGCCTCCAGTGTAGGCCTCGAGCCACCACAGACTGCGTCACCAATCTCTTTCTCTCGCCTAGCCATCACCTGGCTTTGCATCCGGTAATCACTATCATTAAAAATGAGATTTGAAGTCCTAATCGGTTTGCCGTGCCCTTTGCATTCTCTCCAGTTCTTTCTCGTCGTGTACAATGTGTGCAAGCAGGTTTCAAGCTAAGAGATACAGTGCTTTTGCCTGCAATGCTCATGCCAGGTAGGTGTGATTTTCTTGTTCTCTGCAGAGTAACTGATGGAACCCCTCTTCAAAGCAATCTGCATTAATGCAGAATTCCACATGTGCCATTTTGGATCAATCACATGTTGATCATTCATATGGTGATTAAATCTGCATTGTTTTAATGGTAACACAGAATGTAACCTGGTAGTGGGACTGTTGGTCAGTTTCAAGGTTATAGGGGACTGGCATCACATTGTTGTTATGAGGATTTCAGAGGAAGCCTAATGGCAGGTCTGTGTCATTTCTGTGACCTGCTAAAGATCTGTAAAAATAACCAAGAGCGCAAATCTAGATATTATCTTCCAGTCTTCATGTTCATGGGTTGTGTCAGAGGAGAGCATTTAGAGTATTTTAACACTTAATAAAAGGTCAGTGTTCACAGGCCTCTCATTGGTGGCACAGGAACAATTAGCAGTGATGAAATGAGTATCGCTGGAGAATTATATCTAACTGAAACGAGAGTCAACCTCAACTGGTGAATGCCTCTTAATTGTACAGCAAAAGTGTACTGTTGTCCCTTTTACTCCTGCAAGCGATGTTTATTTGATTACTCCCCCCCCACCCCCCCACCCCCCACGAGCACTCCCTCCTTCAGGTTACTATCCCGATTGTGCAATAATCCAAGAGCTGAAACATACCCACATTTTATAACATTCACAAGTACTGTGCAAGATTGTCTCATTTGGTTGTACTTTTTGATCTGAATCAAAAGGTTAGCGATACAAGCCTTCCTCTGTTACTTGAGTTGTTTATCTAGGTGACTGTGCCAGAGACGTATACCAACTCCAACTTTTGGTCAGACTTTAAACCAAGGTTCTGTCAACCTGTTGAAGAACAGCAATAATGTCCTGGTCTTGTCAGAAAAACACATCAACTGGGCACTGAAATCCTCATAACAGTCTGTCATAATATGCACCCATGCACATCATGAGGTAAGCAGGCAGTGACAGACACCCAGGTGAGCCAATCAATATACAGAACAGAACACGACCAATCACAAGACAGGACACCAGAGGGGTGGCTTCCAACTATAAAACACATGAGGCATCAGCGCTCTGCCTCTTTCCACTGGTGACAACTGTAGTGACAGTCAGGGTGTACAAATCACGTGGATCAGAGCTAGCCTGGTCTAGATAGTTAATGTTAGTTTACTTAGGGTAGTAAAGAGTCAACCCACAGGCAGCTGTGAGCTTCGTCACTGAAGTTCAACAAATCTTATATTGAACCAACACCCACGTTTGGTGTATACTTGATCAGTTAACTGCATCGTGTGCAGTCCGTGTTACCCCAGGGTGAACAACACGACACAGTCTTCGACGGCATGTCCAGTTCGGCAGGTCCTCGAATGACAGGCACTACCGGTGCACACGACGCCACATGCTGCACCTCCTTTGCACCTTCTCCTCCTTCTCATCGACCTGTTGGGTGGCTGACTTTCCATCCTCAGCGGCAGCCTCCTGTTCCTCTGGGGTATGCTTCGCTGATACAGCTTCCTCCACCTCGAACAGCTCCAGCTCCTAAAGCCACAGCGCATCCCACAGGGCTGCGGCAACTAGGAGGAAGGCCACCATTGCTGGTTATATTCCAATATCCATTGTCTGCAGAGGGTGAAATGCCAACATGTTAGCACGGTGCATGCCCCCATGCCCAACAAGGTCCAATGGGCTACACGGTGGCCCTGGTTGGCACTACACACTTTGCGGACCCTACTCCTGCATGCCCCTCCCCCATTCCCTGCATCCCTGGCCCCACCCAGGGGCTGGTTTAGCACAGGGCTTAAAGCTGGCTTTTAAAGCAGACCAGCAGCGCCTGTACCAGCCGTACCAGCCTCCCCGGACAGGCGGCGGAATGTGGCGACTAGGGGCTTTTCACGGTAACTTCATTTGAAGCCTACTTGTGACAATAAGTGATTTTCGTTTCATTTCATTTCATTTTCATTTCATTTTATCGATGCCTGGCACCATGGGGGCCTTTGGCCATGGCAACCGTCCCTGCTGTCAGGGGTACCGTCAGCTGGTGCCACCCATTCCAGCGGTGCAGTCCACGGCCCCCTGACCCGTGCCCTCTTGTAGGGGCTACTGTGGGCATTGCCCTTGGGTGGGCCACATGATGCCCCGCTGGTGGGTGGCGGCCGGTTGGGGGCGTGATATGGTGGAGGGTGGGGTGCGGAGGTGATGGGGTGGGAGATTGGGGGCTGGGGTGGTCAGTGGGCTGTGCAGCAAGATGTCTGCCTTGTGAGCTGCAGCAATGGTGGTCCATGCCTGGACACCACCCAGTCCCGTGGGAGGTCACTCCGGCCCCATGGCCCATCCCCTAGTCACCAACCCCAACTCCGCCCCAACAAAGCCAGTGTCCAGCGCGGAAGCCCATGTTCGCGCCTCTCTGTGTCCTGCCTTCTCTCTCCCTCATCAGCCCCGGCTCCTGTTTCTCGATTTTTAAAAGCACAAGTGGACCTCGCCGTCGGGAATTCGCCCCAGTGGAGCTGGAGAATCGTGGAGGTCCCAGAGAATACCTGGTCAGGCCCGCTAATGTTATGCCAACGGCGTTTACTGTACGCGCGGAGTGGAATGCATTGACGCCGCTGTCGAGGCGCCGGTGAAATGCGATTTGAAAATGAAATGAAATGCAAATTGCTTATTGTCACAAGTAGGCTTCAAATGAAGTTACTGTGAAAAGCCTCTAGTCGCCACATTCCGGCGCCTGTTTGGGGAGGCTGTTACGGGAATCGAACCGTGCTGCTGGCCTGCCTTGGTCTGCTTTCAAAGCCAGCAATTTAGCCCTGTGCGAAACAGCCCCTAAGCGTGAACACGGCGTCCGTCATGGTTTTGGGTCAAAACCTAATCGACTTTCCTGATTCTGCCGTCAGTTGGTGGGGAATCCTGCCCCATAACTTTTACTTTTTTAAGAAGAAGTTGAGGAACAGAATCACAGGACTGCCAATTAACTTTGAACAATATTAAAAAATTGACCAATCATAAAAAGTTTGACTATAATACTCCCATCACTCCCACTTAACTTCACAAATGTTTAATGATAACATGGTTACAAAATATATCTTACCCTATAATATTTTCAGTAAATACACAGTCCCTGTGAACCAACGGACTAACTATGGTCAGACAAACCCCACTCTGAAACCAAGTGGCCGCTGTTGCTGGACTCACCCACAAACCAAACTTCTATGGACTTCTCCTCAAATCCTCCCCAGATGATTATCACATGAACATTTTCAAACTCCACTCTCGAAAAAACCCGCCTTAGAATCTTCCTCCAAACAACTTGTTCTCTCTCATCTGTTTCCAGCAAGGATCCACTTCCAGGATTGTAAACCCTCCTTTCAGTATTCCTTTGACTTGAATTGCCGCGTGCATTCAAATCTCTCAGGTACCCAGCTACCAGCAAAACATTATTGCTTCACAGGTTGTACTAAGATCATCAACCTAAGGATTGCTTCAGGTATCTCGCTTCTCCATTGGCAACTTCACCAACCCTGCACTTTTCAGCTCCGTTTTTAAATTCAATTATCAATACCTTGTTCAAATTCCATTCCCTTTTGTTCCTTTGACTTAAATCTTCCTAGAACTTCTCTATCCATTCCATGGTTTCCAGAATTAGCTGTGACTTTAGTTTCTGGGACTTGTTTTCCAGCCCATTACTCTATGGTTGTGCTGTTGCTCCTGGCAGAGCTGTGATTGCTGCCTTCTCTCTCTCTACCTAAAGGTGTCCCCTGGTTGCCAATCAACAGATCAGTCTTTCTTTAAGCTCTTGTTTGCTTTTCATGTCATGAATACCGTTTAAAATGAAACCAGAACCAGAACTATATACATGCAAATATTTTTGTTTAACATGAATCGAACTAGGGGTTTACCCTTTCTTATACAGAAACGCTAAATGTCTACTGTGGTTCATTTTAAAATACCTGTTCTTCAAGGGGTCACAAATGAGGGAAAGAGCCTAAGAGTAAGGGTTTGTCTTCCTAGAAACTGTAGTCAGTGATTGAATTTGAAAATGCAACATAGATTGACGGGGCCTGGGGGGATGGGGAGAGTGGGCAGTGAGCTGGTGAGCTATTTCATATGAGGAGGGCATACAGAGGTTGCAGGTGGATGTAGGTAGGCTGAGTGAGTGGGCAAAAATCTGGCTGATGGATTATAAGTGAGAAAATGTAAATGTATTCACTTTGGGAGGAAGCAAAAAAAAATTACGATATTGCCTAAATGGAGAATGACAACAGAATTCTGAGGTGCAGAGGGATCTAGGTGTTTTAAGGCATGAGTCACAAAAGGTTAGTATGCAGGTATTGTAGTAATTAAGGCTAATAGAATTCTATCCCGCGAGTCAGGATATCATGCTTCAGTTAGACGGGGTATTGGTGAGACCACATTTCGATAATTGACCGGAATTATCCGGCCGTTCCGACCAGCGGGATGAGTCCCGCCGGTGGTGCACCCCCACCATGGATTTCCCAGCGGTGAGGGGTGCATTCAACAGGAAGCCTCGTTGAGAACCAGGAGGTCCCAACACCGAGCAATGGTTGACCGCCTCTACTACGGAATATCCCACCCATTGTGTGTAGTTTTGGTCACCTTGTCTGTAAATGGGTTGGAAGATATTCAGAGGAGGTTTATTAGATTGATACCTGTATTGAGCAGGTTTCCTTATGAGGAAAGGTTAGACAGACTGGGCTTGTTTCCTTTGAAGATCAAAAGAGTGAGGGGTGACTTGATTGAACTATATAAGATCCTGAATGGCCTTGACAAGGTGAATGTGGAAAGGATGTTTCCTCTTGTCAGTGAGTCCAGCAATAGAAGCCACATTTTTAAATTTATGGGCACTGTCCCCCTTATAGGACAGTGATGAAGAGAAATTATTTCTCTGAGAGTGTTGTGAGACTTTAGAACTCTCTGCCTTAGAAGGTGGTGGATGTGGGGTAATTGAATATTTTTAGGGCGGAGGTTGATAGATTCTTGTTAGGCAAAAGAATCAAAGGTTATCGGGGATAGATGAGAACCTTGGTAAGGCCACATTTGGAGTACTGTGTGCAGTTCTGGTCGCCTCATTTTAGGAAAGATGTGGAAGCTTTGGAAAAGGTGCAAAGGAGATTTACCAGGATGTTGCCTGGAATGGAGAGTAGGACTTACGAGGAAAGGTTGAGGGTGCTAGGCCTTTTCTCATTAGAACGGAGAAGGATGAGGGGCGACTTGATAGAGGTTTATAAGATGATCAGGGGAATAGATAGAGTAGACAGTGAGAGACTTTTTACCCGGGTGGAACAAACCATTACAAGGGGACATAAATTGAAGGTGAATGATGGAAGATATAGAGGGATGTCAGAGGTAGGTTCTTTACCCAGAGAGTAGTGGGGGCATGGAATGCACTGCCTGTGGAAGTAGTTGAGTCGGAAACATTAGGGACCTTCAAGTGGCTATTAGATAGGTAGATGGATTACGGTAGAATGCTAGGGTGTAGATTGAGTTGTTCTTAATCTAGGACAAAAGTTTGGCACAACATCGTGGGCCGAAGGGCCTGTTCTGTGCTGTATTTTCTAATGTAGAACTCGAAACACAAACAGATCAGCCAGGATCTTATCAAATGGTGCAGCAGGCTCGATGGGCCAAATGGCCTACCTGTGCTCCTAATGCATTGCTGGTTTTAATTTGTTGAAAGGAAATAATTGACTTGTTTGCGTGAAAGTGTTAAAAAGCATCAAATTTATTTTTGAAGTGTGATTAAGCTCAAAGTCAAGCTGCGAAATAACATTCTGGCAGAACCATTAGATACTGGGTAACTTTAAGACTCTAATTACATGTTGTGGTAATGGAATTTTTGTTAATGGTGACTGCAATCAAGGTGATTTAAAAAAAAATTTGGGGTATGAATTTGAGGGATGTTACTGCTCAGGAGAGATAGGTAAAGAGTTGGAGAGCTTGCCACATCTGGAGGAGCAAAGTTCAGATGTACAGCAGGCGAGTAATTTTGTGATGATTGGAATCTATCTAATACACGCCCATTATAAAGTATGTTCGCTGTTGTCAATTAGGCCCTTTGTGAGAGTTTACGTGAACAGAACCCCAACTTTACAGCCAGAGTGCATGGTGACCTTTTCCTGCTGCACTGATTTACTTTTCATTTTCATCATTCCATCTTTTCGGGAAGGTGCACCAAAGTAATTGGCAGCAGTGAGCCTTCCCCGGGGATCAAGGACGCCGGAGACGAGGTCCTACCCGTTGGGGGCTGCCAGCCAATCAGAGGTTGCAGCTCTTCATTGCTCAGCAGCGCCACGAGGGAGGCAGTGGCTGCTGCAGTTGTACACCCACCCGCGGTCTAGGATCACTGTGGGACCCAGACACAGCTAGGTGATGGCGGGAGCAGGGATACAGGCTGGGGGCTGCGGGGGAGAATAGGTTGTGAGCAAGGGCGGGGGTGACTCTCAATGGGCTCCCCTTCTCGATGTCAAGCCTCTTTGATCAGGCACTGATTGCTTTTAAATGCGGGAACTACCCTCCTTCCCCACCCCTGCAAAGCCTGAAAAGGCCCCCGGTCAGGGTTGCTTTTCAGGCTTCCCGTTTGGTAAGACTGCCGCCAGCTACTGGGTGGATAACAGCGGTGGTGGGATGAGGGATGAGATCCTGAAGTCCTCTGTCCTTTTACTGTATGCCTAACCATTGTGCACTGGATCTCGAGTGATTGATTAATTGGTGTGGAATTCCTTGGTTTCCAAATAAGATTTCTTTGGTTTCTGTCTTTCAGAGTGATCCACATTAATTGGGAGATCTTCACCAGCTGCTGGGAAAAGAGCCACAGTCATGTTGCCAGGTCTTATCCTACCCGCATGCACCTTATTTTATTTCTCCATCCAGCCAGCCATCATATGGGGGGTAGAAGTGAAGACAACATTAGCCTCACCAATGATCTACAATAAGCCATTCACTGTGGTTTGGAACACGCCTATTGCAAAATGTAAAACTAAATATGATGTTACTTTGGATTTGAGTGCCTTTGACATTGTACAAAATGAAAATGGGCTCCTCATGGGGAAGAAGATCACCCTATTTGACAAGAAACAATTGGGGCTCTACCCATACTATACCGCAGAGGGGACCCCAGTGAATGGTGGTCTTGTCCAGAATGCCAGTCTGTCCAGGCACCTCGAAGTGTCAACAACAGACATTGACAAAGTAATGGATCAAGACTTCAGTGGTCTTGCAGTGGTAGATTGGGAAGATTGGCGACCACTTTGGGTCCGCAACTGGGGCAGTATGGATATCTACAGGAAAAAATCTGTAGAGCTGGAAAAAAGCAAAAACACTGATTTACCTGAGAGTGAGATTCTGCCGATTGCCAAAAATAAATATGAAACAGCTGCCCAAAATTTTATGAGTCAAACACTAGAGCTAGGAAAGACTCTGAGATCAAAGAGTTACTGGGGCTTCTATTTATTCCCCGACTGCTATAATTACTTCAAGGCAAACGAGCAAACCGGTTACACAGGGCAGTGCTCGGAGGTAGACATCCCTAGAAATAACCAGCTAGCATGGCTCTGGAAGGTATCACAGTGCCTGTATCCCAGTGTCTACATCGCTCAGGGAGCAGAGCCAGTTACTGTTCAAAAGTTTGTTCACTACAGGGTTAAGGAGGCTCTGCGTGTTGCTGCCCTTGGTCGATCCAATGAAGCCCTGCCTGTTTTAGTTTACGGCAGATATTCATACCGACATACACTCGACTTCCTTTCTGAGGTAAGCAGGAAATTGTTCCAGAATAAGTCAAATGGCATAGGTCCAAGCAGAGATGTAGGATGTAAAGTAACTAAAACTACAAACAAATACTTTATTGCATTCCAATTCAATGGGTTCCGAGATGGCTGGGAAGTCCAATCGTGATCTGCAGAAGCGGCCATTTGAAGGGCTTGTAGTGCTTGAAGGGTTGGGTAGATGGGTTGTTTGGAGAGCTGTGCGCCATGTCCAATGACTGTTTGTGGAGGATGCTTTATTCCAGCCCGCCCCTATGTAATGCATTGTTAAGTAACAACAGCCTTCTTCGAGGCAACGTCTAAGGTTGTGGGGGTGAGGGTGGAGCCGTGCCCAAGAGTGGCAGTCTTTGGGGTATTTTCAGCCAGATTTTCATCTGGGAAAGTGTGCCGTTGCCCTGGCTTTTGCATCCCTTTATTAAAAAAAAATCTTTTTATTGGCATTTCTCATATTTATAAACAATTGTATATGTACATCACATTTTTCTTACCCTTGGCTTCTGCATCCCGAATTGCACCCAGAGAATCCTGCTCACCCTATGTAATGGTATGTATATTGACTGGGATGTAAAGAGTTAACAAGTTAGTGATAATGCTTCTTACCTCTGGAGGGAACCACAGAACAGTCATATGTATATCATTTGACTTGGGGATTCTGGGAGTTAAGAGTTAGGAGTTAGAAGAGTGCATGGGAGCAGTTGTATTTGAGAAAGTCTGCTAGTTAGAGATAGCATAGCTTAATATAGAAACCTTCTGCTTTAGGAATGTGAATGAAACTTAGTTAGTAGTGTAATAAATCTATAGTTATGTTTGTTAACAAAGCTTTGTGTTCTTTATTCAACACTACGCATCTGAACCATCCAGGTAAAGCAAAATAGAGAACACAACATGGTGCACCTCACATAAAAACCGTTGTAAATAAGGCACAAATGTGTTTGTAAATACCAGATACACACGAGCTGTTACTCTGTAAGAAGTGGAAAACACCAGTAAAAATATTTTTAAAAATAACAACAGTTACACCAATGAAACGTGTCTACCCGCACCCCCCCGATTGATCACACGCATCGCCCCTTTCCGCCACCAACACTACATTTTGACACTAATCACGTGGGAACAGGCACAAAGGGAGAGAGCAATAGTGCTCCCCACGTCCGGGCCCGCTATCTGAAATGGCGAACCACAGATAAATACCACCCTCTGTCTGTCTCCGTCATTCAGCTACTCTTTAAGCAATTTTTAAGCTCTGGAATTCCCTCCTTACACCTCATCACTCTCCTGCCCCGCTATTGAGATTCTCAGTGAATCGCTGATCTAGAAAAATACTTAAATATTAAAGTAGCTGAAATATTATACACAAAGATAAAGTAAATAAATAATCAATCTAGTTGGTGGAATCAGCCCTTTAGAGCAATGGAGCCAAACACTAATATATTGTGAGGTAGATTTCCCACCAGGTGCTGAGGAAATAGTCTCCAAACTGCTCTGCCCCTCTGCATTCTCTCTGCCACTACTGGTATTGATTCCAGGAAGTGTAAAACTCAACTATCAATTAATGTGGATTCATATTGAAATCTTCCAACTCTTTCACAAGTACAAGCAGCTGGTATCAAGGCAAAATTCACAGGTGCCAGGGTTTGCCCACTTTATGATAGGTAGTGGCAGGTGGCAGAGAGTGAAGCTAAAAGCTGGGGAAGGGGGAAGGCCCTTAAGGGAATCAGAAAGGGGGGCTTTCGGGAGGTGGCAGTATACCAACCTTGGGGGACATTAGGACCTGCGTTCATACCGAGACAATGCACTCACGGTGAGATTATTACGAACTGTGTATGAGGCATGGGAAGACAAAACGAAAAGACAACTAACCCGGATGGTGCTTTTGAGACGCATCCATCAGCTGGCTCGAGATCAGCTTCAGTTGGCACAGGGGGCTTCTCCATTTTGTTGTTTTTCGATATCACATGGTATGTTGTACGTTACTTTGTAAAGTAACATGAGAAATATTTCAATCTTCTCATAAGTTGAAAATTGGCTCGACCCAGAGTACCTATTGTCTCCAATATGTGTTTAACATCTTTACCTGTCATTTTCCAGATTGACTTGGTCCACACCATTGGCGAGAGTGCAGCCATGGGGGCCTCTGGAATGGTTCTATGGGGAAATAATTACTATGCACGCACAATGGTGAGTATTTCATTCCCTAACATGTGAACACATTTAGCTGAGGACATGTATTAAGTGGCTGTAAGCTGGAGACAACGTGTAATTATTACAGTTGAATATCCTTCACCTGTTCGTCCAAAAACCAAACACTTGCAAAACCAAGCACTTTTTTGAAAGGCTATGCAATTCATTTTTATATTAATAAAGCAATGTAATATTGTACTCTAGGTGCAATAATAGTTAACAGGTGAGACGTAGGGTGTGTGCAAGTTGGCAAATGGAGACACAACCTAGTATTTGTAGACTATAGCTAGCCTGGGCTTAGGCTATTGCAATGTCAGTCGGTCTGGGCCTACCATATATACATTAGGTCCAAAAACCAAAAATATCTGAATACTGAAATGCAATCTGATTCACTAATGTCCTTTAGTGAAGGGAATCTGCCATTCTTAAATGGTCTGGCCTACATGTGACTCCAGATCCACAACAATACGGTTGACTCTTAAATGCCCGCTGAAATGGCTCAGCACACCACTCAGTTGAAGGGAAATTAGGGATGGACAATAAATGTCAGCAGAGCCAGCAACGCCAACATACCGTGATTGAAGTTTTATAAAATCGGCCCCAAGGGTTTCAGATAAAGAATACTTAGATTAAATCATCTCCACCTTTTGGCATCTCTGTCAGATAATCCATTGGGAGCAGCTAATTCATGGCAGAACCCATTAGTGTACCTTGATCCATTGTTCAAATTACCACATATTGAAGAACATTGAAAGTGCTGAATTAATTTTTAGGAACTCTCTTAGCAAGTATTTGTATTTCTATTTTTCTATTAGGAGACCTGCATGAATCTGAAGAACTACATTAACAATCAACTTGGACCGTACATCCTAAACGTTACGAGAGCAACAATGTTGTGCAGTAAGGTTGTGTGCAATGGCAACGGACGATGTGTGCGGAAGGACCCTGAATCCAAAGCTTATCTGCATCTTGATCCCAAATTCAGCAATGTGATCTCTGATCTTATTTCCACTGACTCTGAACGACTCCGTCAAGAATTTGATTCTGAAGCTCTGAATAGCATGCAAGAGCAGTTCACGTGCCAGTGCTACAAGAGTGGGATGGGGCCCAATTGTGAGACTACATCGACTTTTTAGATGATGAATTCAGCATTACTTTCTTCTTTTTTTTCTTAATGTATCAATTTAAGGTGGTGATTCAAAATTGCAAATCTCAGGTGCTACTTTGAAATGAACATTCTTACATGAAGCTAGAGTGGTGGTGTCAGTAAGCTAATTTAATTGCTGTAATCCCCATACTGCCTACACTTGTACACCTTTCAGAGGGTAATCACAAAACAGCAATCAGGAGCTCAAACCGTGGAGTCGATGTTGATCTCAGGGTGTCAACCAACAGAGCGAACTGGTTGGCCAGCCTTGAGGCTCTGGCCTTATTTGTATTTAGCAGGCATGCTGCAGCTGTCAAAATGGGGTCTTGATGCGTGTCACTGCTCCACGGCCCCAGGAGGTATGTGCCTGTTGGAACCCAATTTGCATGGGGAAAAGGCCTACTTCTGTTTCAGCCACATTCATCAGCAGCAATAAGGGTACACCCCCCCCCCCCCCCCCCCCCCCCAGATCATTCTCATCCTATCAATACCTACTTTCCAAAGTGAAAATTGACCCCCTTGGATTACTTTTTTCCCCATCTCCAGGTATAACCTCATCGCCAAGATCTGATCCAAACCTCAGGGTTTGAAGCCTGTTGTAGGAACAGAGCCATGCCTCAGTCCGATATTTGCAGTGCACCACTAAGGCAATTATTATTTACAACATTTCACTATTTTATTTAGCTCACCAGCAAATACTTAAATTTCCGTTATCACCTTTACAGTCTCAAATCCCAAGAATCACAACTGCAGGTCTGGGATCTCCTCCTTTTGAGGGCAAATGTGAAGGTTCAGGTTGAAAGGTCTGTCTGCACTCACTGTGGACACCTGCACCTGAATATCATCCATTTGGGAAGGTATCTTCCAGGACGCATGGTACTGACTGTATCTCAGCAAGGAGTCAACAGCTTCAAGAAGTAAAGACAGACAAAAGTGGGAGAGAAAGGTGTGTCAGCCTGATGGAAAGTATCCATGGGAGCAAAACCGGCTAATGTGTAAATTTTAGTCTTTGTGATGATACTCACAGCAAATTTGATTAATTAGGTGGTTGTGGTTGGGTTTTTAGACAGTTTCAGCATCGGCAAAAATGTGCTCCAAAATTATCCCCGAAACACCCCGCCTTTGCTCTTTCCATTTGTCCGCAGCACACGTTCTCGTCCTGAAATTGGTCATTTTTCATTTATGCGCACAAGAGGCAAGGCCGCACCCACACTAAGAACAGGGAGGACTTGCGATGGAATGCATAATGTGAAATTACGAGGGAATCCAGCTATAAATACGGGGCAGATTTCTTCATTTGGGAGACTATGCTCTCCCGCCTGAGCTGAATCGCACCTGATTTACACTCACAGTGGGAATACAAATCAGGAAGCGAGTCCCAATCCTTTCCCATGCAAATTTGTGCATGGCTAGGATTGCGACGGATTCCCTAGGGAATCCCGCTATCGGACCGACATTTTGAGCGGGCAGCCCGATAGTGAGGTCTGACGGCTGCGCCCCCTTCCCCCCCACAACAGAATGCAGCAATACAGTCCAGCCCGGTCCGCCAATGATTTTATGGGTCACCCCCAGCAACAGTAGAAGGGTGAGGTGACCCCTCCCCATGGCATCCCACTAGAGACCTCCTAATTAGAGAGACCCTCACCAGAGGTTCACGCCTGAGCTAGCGGGGGTCCGGAGCATCGGAATGGGATCGTAGCCGGGCGTTGGATTCTCCATCGCATTGGGAACTTCACTATCAATGGCGGGCGGCAGAGAATCCAGCCCACGGTGTTACAGAACTGATTCTCCTGTGAAGTAAGGATTAATAATTAAAGCAGAGTTCATCTGCTGGAGAAAAGTTCATAAAAATTTATAAAAATGCCTGAGCATAATAATGCACTCAAGGACACCAATATACTGTGCCTTTGGGTAAGATATATCCTTTAAGGTGAGGCCATTACTGAAAAAACAGGAACTGGCCTCTATATCACCTCAGCAAGAAATTGCTGAACTATAAGGTACCACACTCTGACAATGAATAACATAAGGGATGTCCCTGAATCCTGTGTGAAACTGGATCTTGGAAACTGAGTGTAGCAAAAAGTGAACGTAGGTAGTTCTTACAAACATTATGGACAGTAAATGCCCTCCAGGTTACAGCCTTGCTGAAGTCCTGTCTAGATTTATTGCCTCACCTTCTAAATCAAATGGAGCTCCATACAGGCCCGTGAGTAAGATTTGCTCTACCGTGGGCAGCACGGTAGTACAAGTGGATAGCACTGTGGCTTCACAGCGCCAGGGTCCCAGGTTCGATTCCCCGCTGGGTCACAGTCTGTGCGGAGTCTGCACGTTCTCCTCGTGTCTGCGTGGGTTTCCTCCGGGTGCTCCAGTTTCCTCCCACAGTCCAAAGACGTGTAGGTCAGGTGGATTGGCCATGATAAGTTGCCCTGAGTGACAAAAAGGTTAGGAGGGGTTATTGGGTTATGGGGATAGGGTGGAAATGAAGGCTTAAGTGGGTCAGTGCAGACCCGATGGGCCGAATGGCCTCCTTCTGCACTGTATGTTCTATGTTCTAACAGTTGTGAGTTTGAGTCAATTATCTACTTACCTGGTGTACAACTAGTTCCACAGCAACTTAAAGCCTTTTTCCTTAATCTTTGACTTTTGTAGCATTATCTCTCAATATTCTGTTCATTAGATGCTTGCAGCATTCTGCAATTATACTTGAAGACTATTGCTTGATGCACCTGTGCAGCATGGTCTAGAGTGACAGAGCACAGTTGTGCATCTGAGATTCCACACATTGAGCTCCTGGTTTCACTATCAGTTGGTGGTGAGAGTTGTCCAGATTCTTCTCTGCAAGGTTAGAAAGTTCCAGTGTGTGTCAACCCAGAGCTGCTGCACCAGATTCTGATTCTGTCTCGCATTATTACATCATGAAAAAAATCAATTCTGATATGTTTGTTACATACACCTTAGCCAGTCACATACCCTACGATGCTGCAACAGGTGTTGAGTTTCCATCATGAGCTGCTCTTCATTCTTATTGACCCAAGGGAAAGGAGAATGCTGGTAGGTTATAATCAGAGTGGAGATACAATAAAGGGTAGAGAGAATTGTTTGGGGAATAAGTAGACAACTCTAAATTATATCAGGGTAGAGCATTGAACAAGGGCATAAGATGGGTGTATGGGGACAAAATTGTAGAAGGCGCAAAGAATGGAGTCACAGCGTCTACTCATAGGACAATTCACAGTCGCACATCATAAACTGCTGCTTAAATGCCATCAGCCCCAAATTCTTGCTTGTGCCAAATAAAATCATAAGGATTACCAGTAGGGTGTCAGTGCTGATCCAGTGGACAAGGAGTTCAAAAGGAGATTAAAGCTCCAAAGAGTTTAAGTCATTGTCCTCCTTTGCATCATCCTGAGAATATGTATGATCAGCAGCAACTTAAAGCAAATCTGGTGGAGGTACAATCTAGGGTTTGATGTTCAGTCATTCCTTTCTATGTAATTCTGGCTTTAAAATTGGAATGTATGGTGTTTGGAAACTTATCAATAAACTTTCGAAATGGAGAAGCAAAATGTTGTGTGTATGGTATGTCCATTGGGAAAGGTTACGTATGTAGAAAGGTAGACTTGGTAGCAGACAAAGACCTATGAGAAGTTGGGCAGTATAGTACAATGGGTTAATAGTTATTGTAATGAGTAAGTGGTGAATATCATTATCATAGAATCCCTACAGTGCAGATGGAGGCCATTTGGCCCATCAAGTTTGCAATGACTCTCATAAAGAGCAGGTAAGGTAAAGTCGCCACAGTCCCAGGTGGCCATAGGCTGCTTTCCCCTTTGAGGGGGAGAGCTGACAGGTGGTGATTTAACCTGAGGATCACCTCACCTCAGGTGAGGGGCAGGGTTGGAAAGGCAGCCATTCATGAATAATCTATTCTAAAGAGCATGCTACCCATGTCCACTCACCCGTCCACACCGCACTATCCCTATAACCCCATAACCTAACCTGCACATCCCTGGACACTAACGGGCAATTTAACACGGCCAATTCACCTAGCCCGTACATCCTTGGACTGTGGGAGGAAACTGGAGCACCCAGAGGAAACTCCACACTCCCAAGGCCGGAATTAAACCTGTGTCTGCACTTTCTCCCGTGCCTGCATGGGTTTCCTCTGGGTGCTCCGGTTTCTTCCCACAGTCCAAAGATGTGCAGGTTAGGTGGATTGGCCATGCTGAATTGGCCCTCTGTGGGGTTACGGAGATAGTGTGGGGTTTTGGTTTAGGTAGGGTGCTCTTTCTGGACACATACACCCCCTGAGCCCGATGTTCCAGGACCCAGGTATCTGGGAAAAATTGTCTTTCTTTCCGGGTACAGAATAGGAAGGCACAGCAGCCTGCAGGCATCTGCAGCCACCAGCAGTGTGAACTGCTCTCAAAACTAACAAGGCAAATTCGCCATTTGCGATAACCTTCAGCTCTGCAGCTGGAGGCTGGTCACAGTGAAATTGAATTTCAGCACTAATGCCACAGCAGGACTCTGTCCTAGAAGTGTTTGGTGGGACAGACAGATTGCAGCTCTGTTATGGGTGTCCATAATATTTAAACATGGCTTGAACACCTCACAGATGCAAAGCCCCCCCCCCTCCCCCACCACCGGCCCATGGGCAACCACCCCCCCATCCCCCGAGCACTGGGGTAGCAGCTCCAGTGCCCTTGAGCTGAATGCCAGAAAATGGAAATGGCTACTCACCTCTCCACCTCCCCTCAGTTACCATCGTGCCAGGTTCATGTTTTTCGAAAGGAGTATTAAACAACGCCTGCCTGACTTCCGGGTGCGGCGATGACCAGCTGAGTCGCACGTTTCTTCAAACAGTTCTGTAAATCTAAACGCACAATTAAAGAAAGAAGGCAAGAGAACGTATGAAATGCAGGCAATCCAGAAAATTGGAAATAAGGAAAGAAATAAGAATACACATTTCCTAGGAGAAGTAAGGAATGAAAAACAGGAATTGTGGTTAGTTGCTGTAGAATTTAAAGGCTTTAAAACTAAGTTCAAACTTGATACTGGAGCCAGTGTTACATTACTGGCTGACCATCTGGAATGGCTGGAAGCAGTAAACATCCAGGCATCACAAATTAAATTGCATGGCCTGGGTGGTACGGATCTTCAAGTAAAAGGTGAGATAACTGCCAGCCCTAGCCACAAGGGGTGAGAAATTACAGAGACCCTCTATACTCAGCTCAACCAAAGAGCACCTTTATTGAGCAGAAATGCAAGACTACAACTTTTTAAGGTGAAAGGTGGAAGATATAGGAGGGATATCAGAGGTAGGTTCTTTACCCAGAGAGTAGTGGGGGCATGGAATGCACTGCCTGTGGAAGTAGTTGAGTCAGAAACATTAGTGACCTTCAAGCAGCTGTTGGATAGGTACATGGATTACGGGAAAATTATATAGTGTAGATTTATTTGTTCTTAAGGGCAGCACGGTAGCATTGTGGATAGCACAATTGCTTCACAGATCCATGGTCCCAGGTTCGATTTCGGCTTGGGTCATTGTCTGTGTGGAGTCTGCACGTCCTCCCCGTGTCTGCGTGGGTTTCCTCCGGGTGCTCCGGTTTCCTCCCACAGTCCAAAGATGTGCGGGTTAGGTGAATTGGCCAATGATAGATTGCCATTAATGTCCAAATTGCCCTTGGTGTTGGGTGGAGGTGTTGAGTTTGGGTAGGGTGCTCTTTCCAAGAGCTGGTGCAGACTCAGGGGGCCGAATGGCCTCCTTCTGCACTGTAGATTCAATGATAATCTATGATTAATCTAGGACAAAGGTTCGGCACAACATCGTGGGCCGAAGGGCCTGTTCTGTGCTGTATTTTCTATGTTCTATGTTCTATGTTCTATGTTTCGGCAGCTCCCGGTGAAACGGACTTTTGGGCTCTTGATAGGAGCCCCAACGGCAATTTTGGCGGCTAAAAACACTGTGCGGTAAACCAGAAGGGAATCCCCCCTGGATACGGATGAAAAAAGGAGGAGAAAGTGGCCGGATTGCAGTGGATCCTTTAGAACAGCGGCAAGGAAGGCAAGCAAAAACCAAGATGGCGTCGGAAGGTGGCAGTTTAACATGGGGCCCTGAACAACAAGAGTTCTTGAAATGCTGTGTGGAAGAGCTCAAAAAGGAAATGAAGAAAGAGCTGTTGGCCCCGATACTACAGGCGATCGAAGGGCTAAAGGAGGAACTAAAGACCCAGGAGCGGGAGCTTCGGGTCGTGAAGGCAAAGGCAGCCGAGAATGAGGACGACATACAGGGCCTGGTGGTGAAGACGGAGACGCATGAGGCACATCAGAAACGATGTGTGGAAAGGTTGGAGGCACTGGAGAACAACGCAAGGAGGAACAACCTGAGGATTCTCGGTCTTCCTGAAGGTGCGGAGGGAGCGGACGTCGGGGCATATGTGAGCACGATGCTGCACTCGTTAATGGGAGCGGAGGCCCCGGCGGGTCCGTTGGAGGTGGAGGGAGCATACCGAGTGATGGCGCGAGGACCGAGAGCAGGAGAAATTCCCAGAGCCATAGTGGTGAGATTCCTCCGTTTTAAGGATAGAGAAATGGTCCTTAGATGGGCAAAGAAAACTCGGAGCAGTAAATGGGAGAACGCGGTGATCCGCGTTTATCAAGACTGGAGTGCGGAGGTGGCGAGAAGGAGGGCGAGCTTTAATCGGGCCAAGGCGGTGCTTCATAAAAAGAAGATAAAATTTGGAATGCTGCAACCGGCAAGACTGTGGGTCACATATCGAGGGAGGCACCACTACTTTGAGACAGCGGATGAAGCGTGGACTTCTTTTGTGGAAGAAAAACTGGAATGAGCGGGTTATTAAAAAGAACGTTTGAACAAAGTGGTGGGGCGAATGTGGGGGGCGAAGAGGGGGGTTAAAAAGGGGGGAAAGAGGAGTTTTATGTACTAATCCTGCGAGGTGGTAACTTTTCTCTCTTCCACAGGTGGTGATGGGGGGAGGAGGGGAGGTGGAGGAGATGGGGCGTTGGCCATTGGGGGCGGGGCCAAGGGAGAAGCGCGGGCTTGGTTCCCGCGCTATGATAATCATGGCGGGAATAGAGAAGCAGGAAGGAGGGGGCGTCGCACGGTGCGAGCCGAGGTCACGGGGGGAAGCCGAGGTCGGCCAGAGTTTGCTGACTTCTGGGAGCAACATGGGGGGAGTAATTACGCTAGCGGGGGATCTAGCGGGGTGGGTGGGAGGGGGGAATTACTGGGTTGCTGCTGCTGGGGAGAGGGGGGAGCTGGTATGGGAGAGGATGGGCGGGGGGGGCACCGCCTGGGGGAGATACAGCTGCGTGGGAACCGGGTGAGGAGCTGGAAAAAGGGGATGGCTAATCGACAAGGGGGGGGTAGGAAGCCCCCCAACCCGGCTGATCACGTGGAACGTGAGAGGGCTGAACGGGCCGATAAAGAGGGCACGGGTACTCGCACACCTTAAGAAACTTAAGGCAGATGTGGTTATGTTACAGGAAACGCACCTGAAACTGATAGACCAGGTTAGGCTACGCAAAGGATGGGTGGGGCAGGTGTTCCATTCGGGGCTAGATGCGAAAAACAGGGGGGTGGCTATATTAGTGGGGAAGCGGGTAATGTTCGAGGCAAAGACTATAGTGGCGGATAACGGGGGCAGATACGTGATGGTGAGTGGCAAATTACAGGGGGAGACGGTGGTTTTGGTAAACGTATATGCCCCGAACTGGGATGATGCCAATTTTATGAGGCGGATGCTAGGACGCATTCCGGACCTAGAGATGGGAAAGCTGATAATGGGGGGAGATTTTAATACGGTGTTGGAACCAGGGCTGGATAGGTCGAAGTCCAGGACTGGAAGGAGGCCGGCAGCAGCCAAGGTACTTAAAGATTTTATGGAGCAGATGGGAGGTGTAGACCCGTGGAGATTTAGCAGACCTAGGAGTAAGGAGTTCTCGTTTTTCTCCTATGTCCATAAAGTCTACTCGCGAATAGACTTTTTTGTGCTGGGAAGGGCGTTGATCCCGAAGGTGAGGGGAACGGAGTATACGGCTATAGCCATTTTGGATCACGCTCCACACTGGGTAGACTTGGCGATAGGGGAGGAAACAGGAGGGCGCCCACCCTGGAGAGTGGACATGGGACTAATGGCAGATGAGGGGGTGTGTCTAAGGGTGAGGGGGTGTATTGAAAAGTACTTGGAACTCAATGATAATGGGGAGGTCCAGGTGGGAGTGGTCTGGGAGGCGCTGAAGGCGGTGGTTAGAGGGGAGCTGATATCAATAAGGGCACATAAAGGGAAGCAGGAGAGTAAGGAACGGGAGCGGTTGCTGCAAGAACTTTTGAGGGTGGACAGACAATATGCGGAAGCACCGGAGGAGGGACTGTACAGGGAAAGGCAAAGGCTGCATGTAGAATTTGACTTGCTGACTACGGGCACTGCAGAGGCACAATGGAGGAAGGCACAGGGTGTACAGTACGAATATGGGGAGAAGGCGAGCAGGTTGCTGGCACACCAATTGAGGAAAAGGGGAGCAGCGAGGGAAATAGGGGGAGTGAGGGATGAGGAAGGAGAGATGGAGCGGGGAGAGTGAATGGAGTGTTCAAGACATTTTATAAAAAATTATATGAAGCTCAACCCCCGGATGGGAGGGAGAGAATGATGGGCTTCTTGGATCGGCTGGAATTTCCCAAGGTGGAAGAGCAGGAAAGGGTGGGACTGGGAGCACAGATCGAGGTAGAAGAAGTGGTGAAAGGAATTAGGAGCATGCAGGCGGGAAAGGCCCCAGGACCGGATGGATTCCCAGTCGAATTCTATAGAAAATACGTGGACTTGCTCGCCCCGGTATTGACGAGGGCCTTTAATGAGGCAAAGGAAAGGGGACAACTGCCCCCGACTATGTCTGAAGCAACGATATCGCTTCTCTTAAAGAAGGAAAAGGACCCGCTACAATGCGGGTCCTATAGACCTATTTCCCTCCTAAATGTAGATGCCAAGATCCTGGCCAAGGTAATGGCAATGAGAATAGAGGAATGTGTCCCGGGGGTGGTCCACGAGGACCAAACTGGGTTTGTGAAGGGGAGACAGCTGAACACAAATATACGGAGGCTGTTAGGGGTAATGATGATGGCCCCACCAGAGGGGGAAACGGAGATAGTAGTGGCGATGGATGCCGAGAAAGCATTTGATAGAGTGGAGTGGGATTATTTGTGAGAGGTGTTGAGGAGATTTGGTTTTGGAGAGGGGTATGTTAGATGGGTGCAGCTATTGTATAGGGCCCCGATGGCGAGCGTGGTCACGAATGGACGGGGATCTGCATATTTTCGGCTCCATAGAGGGACAAGGCAGGGATGCCCTCTGTCCCCATTATTGTTTGCACTGGCGATTGAGCCCCTGGCGATAGCGTTGAGGGGTTCCAAGAAGTGGAGGGGAGTACTTAGAGGAGGAGAAGAACTCCGGGTATCTTTGTATGCGGACGATTTGCTACTATACGTGGCAGACCCGGCGGAGGAGATGCCAGAAATAATGCGGATACTTGGGGAGTTTGGGGATTTTTCAGGGTATAAATTGAACATGGGGAAAAGTGAGTTGTTTGTGGTGCATCCAGGGGAGCAGAGTAGAGAAATAGAGGACCTACCGTTGAGGAAGGTAACAAGGGACTTTCGTTACCTGGGGATCCAGATAGCCAAGAATTGGGGCACATTGCATAGGTTAAATTTAACGCGGTTGGTGGAACAAATGGAGGAGGATTTCAAGAGATGGGATATGGTATCCCTGTCACTGGCAGGGAGGGTGCAGGCGGTTAAGATGGTGGTCCTCCCGAGATTCCTCTTTGTGTTTCAGTGCCTCCCGGTGGTGATCACGAAGGCTTTTTTTAAAAGGATTGAAAAGAGCATCATGGGTTTTGTGTGGGCCGGGAAGACCCCGAGAGTGAGGAAGGGATTCTTACAGCGTAGCAGGGATAGGGGGGGGCTGGCACTACCGAGCCTAAGTGAGTATTATTGGGCCGCTAATATTTCAATGGTGAGTAAGTGGATGGGAGAGGAGGAGGGAGCGGCGTGGAAGAGATTAGAGAGGGCATCCTGTAGGGGGACTAGCCTACAGGCTATGGTGACAGCCCCATTGCCGTTCTCACCGAGGAACTACACCACAAGCCCGGTGGTGGTGGCTACACTGAAGATTTGGGGACAGTGGAGACGGCATAGGGGAAAGACTGGAGCCTTGGGGGGGTCCCCGATAAGAAACAACCATAGGTTTGCCCCGGGGGGAATGGATGGGGGATATGGAATGTGGCAAAGAGCAGGAATAACGCAACTGAAAGATCTGTTTGTGGATGGGAAGTTCGCGAGTCTGGGAGCGCTGACCGAGAAATATGGGTTGCCCCAAGGGAATGCATTCAGGTATATGCAACTGAGGGCTTTTGCGAGGCAACAGGTGAGGGAATTCCCGCAGCTCCCGACACAAGAGGTGCAGGACAGAGTGATCTCAAAGACATGGGTGGGAGATGGTAAGGTATCAGATATATATAGGGAAATGAGGGACGAAGGGGAGACTATGGTAGATGAACTAAAAGGGAAATGGGAAGAAGAGCTGGGGGAGGAGATCGAGGAGGGGCTGTGGGCAGATGCCCTAAGCAGGATAAACTCGTCGTTCACGTGTGCCAGGCTAAGCCTGATTCAGTTTAAGGTATTACACAGGGCGCATATGACTGGAGCACGACTCAGTACATTTTTTGGGGTGGAGGATAGGTGTGCGAGGTGCTCGAGAAGCCCAGCGAATCATACCCATATGTTTTGGTCATGCCCGACACTACAGGGGTTTTGGATGGGGGTGACAAAGGTGCTTTCAAAAGTAGTAGGGGTCCGGGTCGAACCAAGCTGGGGGTTGGCTATATTTGGGGTTGCACAAGAGCCGGGAGTGCAGGAGGCGAGAGAGGCCGATGTTTTGGCCTTTGCGTCCCTAGTAGCCCGGCGCAGGATATTGTTAATGTGGAAAGAAGCCAAGCCCCCGGGGGTGGAGACCTGGATAAATGACATGGCGGGGTTTATAAAGCTAGAGCGGATTAAGTTCGTTCTAAGGGGGTCGGCTCAAGGGTTCACCAGGCGGTGGCAACCGTTCGTCGAATACCTCGCAGAAAGATAGATGGAATGGAAAAAAGAAGGCAGCAGCAGCAGCCCAGGATCTGGGGGGGTGGGGGGGGGGGGGGGGGGTGGCGGGAGAGGGGGGGGGGAGGAGGAACCAGAAGGACTCTCAGGGTTGTTAATATATACTGTATAATACATATAGGTCGTTGCGACAGATAATTATATATTGGACTGTTAAATTATATTTTTGGAGAGTGTTACTTGTGATAAGGCAGTTGCCAATTAGGGTTAGTTTTCATTTTTGTTATTTATTATTTATTCATTTTTGTTTATAAAATAGGTCATTGTTATTTGTGTTGTTATAATATTGTGTAAAGGATGCACAATGTACTGTGTTGGTTGACCAAAAATTTTCAATAAAATATTTATAAAAAAAAAAACAACGCCTGCCTGATTTTTCAGGAGCCAGTTAATTGCCGGGGGCGACTGCATTCAACTTCAGTCTCACTAATGAGATTGAAACAAATGCAAATGACTAATGATAGTCTCGCCAGTTTTGGGTGTGCTCCAGAAGTCGCCATTGGGAGTGGGCTGGGTAAATTGCAAACTGCTTTGCACCCGGCTTGAATCTCGATTTTGCCCTTTCCCGCTATTTACCCGGTGCGTCCAGATCCACACCGAGCACACCGCAGCGGAGGAATAGCTCCCCTTGAATATTTTTAAGGCAAAGATAGATTCTTGATTAGAAAGTGGGCAGCACAGTAGCATATGTGGCTAGCGCTGTGGCTTCACAGCTCCAGTGTCCCAGGTTCCACTACCCACTGGGTCACTGTCTGTGCGGAGTCTGTACGTTCTCCCCGTGTCTGCGAGGGTTTCGTCCGGGTACTCCGGTTTCCTCCCACAGTCCAAAGATGTGCAGGTTAGGTGGATTGGTCATGATAAATTGCCCTTCGTGGCCAAAAAGGTTAGAAGTAGTTATTGGGTTACGGGGATAGGGTGCAAGTGATGGCTTAAGTGGGTCGGTGCAGACCCGTGTGGGCCGAATGGCCTCCTTCTGCACTGTATGTTCTATGTTCTAAAGTGTGTAACAGGTTACTGGGGACAGTCGGGAATGTGGGGTTGCAGTTACAATTAGATCAGCCATGATCTTATTGAATGGTGGAGCAGGTTGAATGGCCTACTCCTGCTCCTAATTAGTATGTTCATATATGCACCTCAAAAACCCACAAACTTGGACATAGGAAGATTAAAAATGTGCTCACTCTTTGCAGAGGAACTCTTTGCAATAGATATATAAAAGCATTTGTATTGTGTGTTGGTCTCGTGGCTCAATCTATACTGGGGAGGTTTCCCTTTTAACAGGAGTAATTCTGGTCTGACACAGGTAGGTTACTTTACAACTACTTTATTAACACTTTACAAGAGAGGCCTCAAGGTAGGTACAGCTCTCTCGGGTATAGACTGTTCTTTCAGTTCCACAGAGCCGCTGCCACATGGCTGCTGATATCACTGTTGCATCTTGAGTGATTAGCACTGCTGCCTCACAGCGGCAGCGACCTGGGTTCACTTCCGGCCTTGGGTGACTTGCATCTTCTCCCCATGTCTACTTGGGTTTCCTCCGGGTGTTCCGGTTTCCTCCCACAGTCCAAAGGTGTACGGGTTAGGTGAATTGGCCGTGTTAAATTGCCCGTTAGTGTCCAGGGGTGTGCAGGTTAGGTTATGGGGTTACGGGGATAGTGTGGGGTGGACGGGTGAGTGGACATGGGTAGCATGCTCTTTAGAATAGATTATTCATGAATGGCTGCCCCTCACCTGAGGTGAGGCGATCCTCAGGTTAAATCACCACCTGTCAGCTCTCCCCCCTCAAAGGGGAAATCAGCCTATGGCCACCTGGAACTGTGGCAACTTTACCTTACCTGCTCTTTAGAAGGGTTGGTGCAAACTCGATGGGCCAAATGGCTTCCATCTGCACTGTAGGGATTCTATGGTAATAATAGTCACCACTTACTCATTACAAAAAGAATTAACCCATTGTACTATACTGCCCCACTGCTCATAGGTCTTTGTCTGCTACCAAGTCTACCTTTATACATACATAACCTTTCCCAATGGACATACCATACACACAACATTTTGCTTCTCCATTTAGCAAGTTTATTGATAAGTTTCCAAACACCATACATTCCAATTTTAAAGCCAGAATTACATAGCAAGGAATGACTGAACATCAAACCATAGATTGTACTTCCACCAGATTTGCTTTAAATTGCTGCTGATCATACATATTCTCAGGATATTCTACTGGTAACCCTTATGATTTTATTTGGCACAAGCAAGAATTTGGGGCTGATGGTATTTAAGCAGCAGTTTACGATGTGCGACTGTGAATTGTCCTATGAGTAGACGCTGTGACTCCATTCTAAGCGCCCTCTACAATTTTGTTCCCATTCACCCATCTGATGCCCTTGTTCAATGCTCTACCCTGACATAATTTAGAGTTGTCTACTTATTCCCCAAACAATTCTGTGTACCCTTTATTGTATCTCCACTCTGATTATAACCTATCAGCATTCTCTTTTCCCTTGGGTCAATAAGAATGAAGAGCAGCTCATGATGGAAAATCAATACCTGTTGCAGCATCGTAGGGTATGTGACTGGCTAAGGTGTATGTAACACACATATCAGAATTGATTTTGTTTCATGTTGTAATGCAAGACAGAATCATATTTTGCTCAGGAAGCTCTGGGTTGACACACACTGGAACTTTCTAACCTTGCAGAGAATAATTTGGACATCTCTCATCACCAACTGATGGTGAAACCAGGAGCTCAATGTGTGGAATCGCAGATGCACAACTGTTCTCTGTCACTCTAGACCATGCTGCATGGGTGCATCAAGCAATAGTCTTCAAGTATAATTGCAGAATGCTGCAAGCATCAGATGAACAGAATATTGAGAGAAATGCTACAAAAGTCAAAGATTAAGGAAAAAGGCTTACCCTGTGGAACTGGTTGTACACCAGGTAAGTAGATAATTGATTCAAACATTGAGCTGCAGGATAAGCTGCACCTATCATTTGTGTCAAGTGTTTCCACTCACCACTGTTAGAGCGAATGATACTCATGGGCGTGTATGGAGCTCCATTTGATTTAGAAGGTGAGGCAATAAATCTAGACAGGACTTCAGCAATGCTGTAACCTGGAGGGCATATACTATCCAGAATTAATTTTTATGCTGATGTGTGTAACAGCTACCTGCCTTGCACTTTCTTGCTACACTCAGTTTTCAAGAAGCAGTTTCACAAGAGATTTCGGGACATCCTTCATGTTATTCATTGTCAGAGTGTGGTATCTTACAGTTTATGAATATTCTTGCTGATGAAGAGGCCAGTTCCTGTTCTTTCAGTAATTGCCTCGTCTTAAATATACCTTATCCTATGCCACAGGATGTTGGTGTCTTTGAGTGCACTATTATGCCCAGGCATGTTTATAAGATTTCATGAACGTTGGTCCTGCAGATGAACTCTGCTTCGAATTTTTAAACCCTACTTCACAGGATAATCAGTGTTGTAACTCCGTGGGCTGGATTCTCTGCCGTCATGGCGCCGAGGTCCCAGGTTCGATCCTGGCTCTGGGTCACTGTCGGGTGGAGTTTGCACATTCTCCCCGTGTTTGTGTGGATTTCGCCCCCACAACCCACAACCCCGCAGGCTAGGTGGATTGGCCACACTAAATTGCCCCTGAATTGGAAAAAATGAATTGGGTGCTCGAAAGTAAAAAAATAAAAAATGGATTCTCTGCCGCCTGCCGTTGGTCGCAAAGTTCCCAATGTGATCGAGAATCCAGCGCCCGGCTACGATCCAGTTCCGATGCGCCAGTCCCCCGTTGGTGCAGAGAACCTCTGCTGGGGACCTCTCTAATTAGGTGGTCTCTGGTTGGGTGTCGGTGACCCATAAAGTCCTGGGGGGTACGTGGCTGAACTGTATTGATGTGGGGGGGGGGGGGGGGGAGGGGGGGGGAATTCTGTTGTGGGGGGGAGGAAAATTAAAAGCAGAGTTCATCGGCTGGACCAAAGTTGAGATAAATTTATAAACATGCCTGGGCATAATAATGCACTAATAGACACCAACATCCTGTGGCATAGAATAAGATATATTGAGCAGGCGGTCCGATAGTGGGATTCCCGAGGGAATCCCTTGCAATCCTAGCCATGCACAAATTTGCACGGGAAGGGATTGGGACTCGCTTCCTGATTTGTATTCCCACTGTGAGTGCAAATCAGGTGCGATTCAGCTCTGGCGGGAGAGCATAGTCTCCCAAATGGAGAAATGTGCCCCGTTTTTCTAGCTGGATTCCCTCATAATTTCACATTATACCTGCATTCCATCGCAAGTCCTCCCTGTTCTTAGTGTGGGTGCGGCCTTGCCTCGTGTGCACATAAATGAAAAATGACCAATTTCAGGGCGAGAATGTGTGCTGCGGACAAATGGAAAGAGCAAAGGCGGGGTGTTTCGGGGATAATTTTGGAGCACATTTTTGCCGATGCTGAAACTGTCTAAAAACCCAACCACAACCACTTAATTAATCAAATTTGCTGTGAATTTCATCACAAAGACTAAAATTTACACATTAGCCGGTTTTGCTCCCATGGATACTTTCCATCAGGCTGACACACCTTTCTCTCCCACTTTTGTCTGTCTTTACTTCTTGAAGCTGTTGACTCCTTGCTGAGATACAGTCAGTACCATGCGTCCTGGAAGATACCTTCCCAAATGGATGATATTCAGGTGCAGGTGTCCACAGTGAGTGCAGACAGACCTTTCAACCTGAACCTTCACATTTGCCCTCAAAAGGAGGAGATCCCAGACCTGCAGTTGTGATTCTTGGGATTTGAGACTGTAAAGGTGATAACAGAAATTTAAGTATTTGCTGGTGAGCTAAATAAAATAGTGAAATGTTGTAAATAATAATTGTCTTAGTGGTGCACTGCAAATATCGGACTGAGGCATGGCTCTGTTCCTACAACAGGCTTCAATCCCTGAGGCTGTCTTAGTTGGTTTGGATCAGATGTTGCCGTTGAGGTTGTAGCTCGAGATGGGGAAAAAAGTCATCCAAGGGGATCAATTTTCACTTTGGAAAGTAGGTATAGATAGGATGAGAATGATCTGGGGGGGGTGTACGCTTATTGCTGCTGATGAGTGTGACTGAAACAGAGGTAGGCCTTTTCCCCATGCAAATTGGGTTCCAACAGGCACAAACCTCCTGGGGCCGTGGAGCAGTGACACGCATCAAGACCCCAATTTGACAGCTGCAGCATGCCTGCTAAATACAAATAAGGCCAGAGCCTCAAGGCTGGCCAACCAGTTCGCTCTGTTGGTTGACACCCTGAGATCAACATCGACTCCACGGTTTGAGCTCCTGATTGCTGTTTTGTGATTACCCTCTGAAAGGTGTACAAGTGTAGGCAGTATGGGGATTACAGCAATTAAATTAGCTTACTGACACCACCACTCTAGCTTCATGTAAGAATGTTCATTTCAAAGTAGCACCTGAGATTTGCAATTTTGAATCACCACCTTAAATTGATACATTAAGAAAAAAAAGAAGGAAATAATGCTGAATTCCCAATCTAAAAATTTGATTCAGTCTTACAATTAGGCCCCATCCCACTCTTGTAGCACTGGCACTTAAACTGCTCTTGCATGCTATTCAGAGCTTCAGAATCAAATTCTTGACGGAGTTGTTCAGGGTTATTGGAAAGAAGATCAGAGATCACATTGCTGAATTTGGGATCAAGATGCAGATAAGCTTTGGATTCAGGGTCCTTCCGCACACATCGTCCGTTGCCATTGCACACAACCTTACTGCACAGCATAGCTGCTCTCGTAACGTTTAGGATGTACGGTCCAAGTTGATTGTTAATGTAGTTCTTCAGATTCGTGCAGGTCTCCTAATAGAAAAATAGAAGTACAAATACTTGCTAAGAGAGTTCCTAAAAATTAATTCAGCACTTTCAATGTTCTTCAATATGTGGTAAATTTGAACAATGGATCAAGGTACACTAATGGGTTCTGCCATGAATTAGCTTCTCCCAGTGGATTATTTGAGAGAGAGGCCAAAAGATGGAGATGGCGTAATCTAACTGCTACAGGTCGAGTATCCTTTACCTGAAACTCTTGGGGCCGATTTTATAAAACTTCAATCACGGTATGTTGGCGTTGCTGGCTCTGCTGACATTTATTGTCCATCCCTAATTTCCCTTCAACTGAGTGGTGTGCTGAGCCATTTCAGCGGGCATTTAAGAGTCAACCGTATTGTTGTGGATCTGGAGTCACATGTAGGCCAGACCAGGTAAGAATGGCAGATTCCCTTCATCAAAGGACATGAGTGAATCAGATTGCACTTCAGTATTCAGATATTTTTGGATTTTGGACCTACTGTATTGACCTACATTGCAATGGCCTCAGCTTAGGCTAGCTGTAGTCTACAAATACTAGATTTGTCTCCATTTGCCAACTTTCACACACCCAACGCCTGTAAACTCTTATTGCATCTGGAATACATGTCTTCAGCTAAATGTGTTCACATGTTTGAGGATGAAATACTCACCAAAGTGCGAGCGTAGTTATTATTTCCCCATAGAACCATTGCAGAGGCCCCCATGGCTGCACTCTCGCCAATGGTGTGAACCAAGTCAATCTGGAAAATGACAGTTAAAGATGTGAATACATCTTGGAAACAGGTACTTTGGTTAGAGCCAATTTTCAACTTATTGGAAGACTAAAATATCTCTCATGTTACTTTACAGAGTAACGTACAACGACCATGTGATATCGAAAACCAACAAAATGGAGAAGCTCCCTTGTGCCAACGAGAGGGGATCTCGAGCTGGCTGATGGATGGGTCTGAAAAGCACCATTTCTTTTCTTTTTGTCTCCCCATGCCTCATACACAGTTCATAATAATCTCACAGTGAGTGCATAGTCTAGGTATGAATTCAGGTCCTAATGTTCCCCAAGGTTGGTATACTGCCACCTCCCGAAAGCCCCCCTTTCTGATTCCCTTAAGATTCTTCCCCCTTTCCCAGCGTTTAGCTTCACTCTCTGCCACTTACCACTATCTATCAGAAAGTGCAGTAAGAAATCTTACAACACCAGCTTAAAGTCCAACAGGTTTGTTTCAAATCACTAGCTTTCGGAGCACTGCTCCTTCCTCAGGTGAATGAAGAGGTAGGTTCCAGAAACATATATATAGACAAAGTCAAAGATGCAAGACGATACTTTGAATGCGAGCATTTGTAGATAATTAAGTCTTTACAGATCTTTACAGATACAGCAACTCAACAGACTGATCAAGACCTTGGATCCAGACCTTCAGAGCAACCTACGTGCTCTCATCACACGTACTCACCACATTGGAGATCTCTACTGCCTATCGAAAATACACAAGGCCAACACACCAGGCCGTCCTAACGTATCAGACAATAGGACCCTGTGTGAGAACCTCTCTGGCTACATTGAGGGCATCTTGAAACCCATCGTACAAGAAATACCCAGCTTTTGTCGCGACATGCTGGACTTCTTACAGAAATTCAGCACCCATGGACCAGTTCAACCAGGAATATTGCTCGTCATAATGGATGCCTCGGCACTCTACACCAGCATCCCCCATGACGACGGCATTGCTGCAACAGCCTCAGTACTCAACACCGACAACTGCCAATCTCCAGACGCAATTCTGCAACTCATCCGCTTCATTCTGGATCACAACATAGAACATAGAACGATACAGTGCAGTACAGGCCCTTCGGCCCACGATGTTGCACGTCATCATCTTCGACAACAAGTTCTTCATTCAGACGCACAGAACAGCCATGGGGACCAAATTCGCACCTCAATATGCCAACATCTTCATGCACAAGTTTGAACAAGACCTCCTCACCGCACAGGACCTTCAACCGGTGTTATACACCAGATACATCAATGACATTTTTTTCCTTTGGACCCACGGTGAAGAATCACTAAAAACGACTACACGATGACATTAATAAGTTCCATCCCACCATCAGACTCACCATGGACTACTCTCCAAAATCGTTTGCATTCTTGGAGACACTCATCTCCATCACCACAGCACTTTGCTTTACTGCAAGCCACCGGATAACCTCAGGGTGCTCCACTTCTCCAGCTTCCACCCTAAACACATTAAAGAAGCCATCCCATATGGAGAAGCCCTCTGTACACACAGGATCTTCTCAGATGAGGAGGAGCATAACAGACATCTACAGACGTTGAAAGATGCCCTCGTACGAATGGGATATGGCGCTCGACTCATCGATCGACAGTTCCAATGAGCCACAGCAAAAAACCGCACCGACCTCCTCAGAAGACAAACATGGGACACAACCGACAAGAATAACCTTCGTCGTCCAGTACTTCCCTGGAGCAGAGAAACTACAACATCTTCTTCGCAGCCTCCAGCACGTCATCGATGAAGATGAACATCTTGCCAAGGTCATCCCCACTCCCCCACTACTTGCCTCCAAACAACCGCGCAACCTCAAACAAACTATTGCTTGCAGCAAACTACCCAGCCTTCAGAACAGCAAACACGACACCACACAACCCTGTCATGGCAATCTCTGCAAGACGTGCCAGATCATCGACATGGGTACCACCATTACACGTGAGAACACCACCCACCAGGTACGCGGTACATACTCGTGCGACTCGGCTAATGTTGTCTACCTCATACGCTGCACGAAATGATGTCCCGAAGCGTGGTACATTGGCGAGACCATGCAGACGCTGCGATAACAGATGAACGGACATCGCGTGACAATCGCCAGGCAGGAATGTTCCCTTCCAGTCGGGAAACACTTCAGCAGTCAAGGGCATTCAGCCTCTGATCTCCGGGTAAGCGTTCTCCTTCAGGACGCACGACAACGCAAAATCGCCGAGCAGATACTTAAAGCCAAGTTCCGCACAGATGAGTGCGGCCTCAACCGGGACCTTGGATTCATGTCACATTACAGTCACCTCCCCCCCACCATCTGGCCTGGGCCTGCAAAATCCTACCAACTGTCCTGGCTTGAGACAATTCACACCTCTTTAACCTGGTGTTACCCCATCTCTGGATCTGTAAAGACTTAATTACCTGCAAATGCTCACATTCAAAGTATCTTTGACTTTGTATCTTTGACTTTGTCTATATTTATGTTTCTGGAACATACCTGTTCATTCACCTGACGAAGGAGCAGCGATTTGAAACAAACCTGTTGGACTTTACCTGGTGTTGTAAGACTTGTTACGGTGCTCACCCCAGCCCACGCTGGCATCTCCATATCATGGCCAGGATTCTCCGCTATCAGGCGGGGCGGGCCGTACCGGCCCGAGGAGTGGTGTGAGACACTCCGGCGTCGGGCCGCACGGAAGGTGTGGAATCCTCCGCACCTTCAGTGGCTAGGCCGGCACCGGCGGGGTTTGCGCCGCACCAACCGGCGCCAAAGGGCCTCCGCCGGCCGGCGCGAGTTGGCGCATGCGCGGGAGCGCCATGGTGTTCTGGCATGATCCGAGCGCATGCGCAGGGGGGTTCTTCTCCGCGACGGCCATGGCGGACATTACAGCGGCTGGCGCGGAGGGAAAGAGTGCCCCCACGGCACAGGGCCACCCGCAGATTGGTGGGCCCCAATCGCGGGCCAGGCCACCGTGGGGGCACCCCCGGGGCCAGATCCCCCCGCGCCCCCCTCCACCGAGGACTCCGCAGGCCACACGCAGAGCCAGGTCCCGCCGGTAAGTACCTTGTTTGATTTACGCCGGCGAGACTGGCCAAAAACGGGTGGCGACTCGGCCCATCGCGGATCGGAGAATCGCCGGGAGGGGGAGGGGGCCACTGCCAACATCCCCCGACCGGTGCGACACGATTTCTGCCCCGCCGAAAAACCGGCGCAGGAGAATCTGGCAGCCGCCGTCTGGGCGGCGGGGCGGGATTCACACCGCCCCCCGCCGATTCTGCAGCCCGTCAGGGGGCCAGAGAATCCCGCTCTATATCAGAAGGTGGGCAGACACCTGTGAATTTTGCCTTGATACCAGCTGCTTGTACTTGTGAAAGAGCTGGAAGATTTCAATATGAATCCACATCAATTGACAGCTGAACATTACATTTCCTGGAATCAATACCAGTTATGGCAGAGAGAATGCACAGGGGCGGAGCAGTTGGGAAACTATTTCTCCAGCATTTGGTGGAAAATCTACCTCACAATATATTAGTGTTTGGCTCCATTGCTCTAAAGGGCTGATTCCACCAACTAGATTGATTATTTATTTACCGTGTCTTTGTGTATAATATTTCAGCTACTTTAATATTTAAGTATTTTTCTAGATCAGCGATTCACTGAGAATCTCAATAGCGGGGTAGGAGAGTGATGAGGTGCAAGGAGGGAATTCCAGAGCTTAAAAATTGCTTAAAGAGTAACTGAATGCCGAAGACAGACAGAGGGCGGTATTTATCTGTGGTTCGCCATTTCAGATCGCGGGCCCGGACGTGGGGAGCACTATTGCTCTCTCCCTTTGTGCCTGTTCTCACGTGATTAGTGTCAAAATGTATTGTTGGGGGGAGTTGCGGGTAGACACCTTTCATTGGTTGTTGTTAGTTAACAATGCATTACATGGGGGCGGGGGGGGGGGGGGCTGGAATAAAGCATCCTCCACAAACAGTCATTGGACATGGCACACAGCCCTTCAAGCAACCCATCTACCCAACCCTTCAAGTACTACATGCCCTTCAAGTGGCCGCTTATGCAGATCATGATTGGATTTCCCAGACATTTCAGAACCCATTGAATTGGAATGCAATAACGTTCAGGGACTGTTGAATAAGGAGAGCTGAAGAACCCCAGAAATTTTCATAGCCAGCTGGTGTGAGAGTATTGAAGGTGGTATTTGCTTGTATTTTCTGTCAGTTACATACTACATCCCTGCTTGGTCCTGTGTTTTTCCTACCTGTGTCACGAAGAAACCCAAATACAAAAACAGCTGAAACTGGGACTCAAATCTGTGACCCAGATTTTTTCAGCTAAAATGGCATTGGGTCTCTGGATCTAGAATTCCCACCCACATTTCCAGCATATCCTATTTCATGGCAAAAGAGGGGGTGGCATCTGATTATACACATGGAGGAAATCTAAGCATTGAAATTCCATTTGAACTTAGTGCTGAGCTCCAACAGACCCCATTTTTGCAGGAATGAGGTCTGTTTCCCACACTGTATGACTTAATTTTTTTAAGAGTAGATTTGAATGTATATAATGGATACGGTCTGTGGAACTATCAAGCTGTCAAATTATTTAAATCCTCTGCTCTTTAAATTTTGAGAAAAAAAAAACCTGTTGTGTCTCTGAGTTGAAACAAGATGGGGCTATCAATTAATTTTTTTCCCCATATATTTAGAGTACCCAATTCATTTTTTCCAATTAAGGGGCAATTTAGCGTGGCCAATCCACCTGCCCTGCACATCTTTCAGTTGTGGGGGAAAAACCCACGCAAACAGGGGGAGAATGTGCAAACTCCACACGGACAGTGACCCAGAACCGGGATCGAATCTGGGACCTCGACGCCGTGAGGCAGCAGGGCTAACCCACTGCGCCACCGAGCTGCCCTCGTGCTTTCAATTTCAATAGGTGATTGTTGACATAAGCTTGAGGGTTATCATTACAGGTGTAAGGCTAATTCCACAATCTGTCATTATCACGGTTAATTCATAATATGATTGACAGCTCCAAGAAGTTAATCAGTCAATAGCTGTCTTTGATGTGGGGTTATGAATGCAAATGTTTCTTTTTATAAGGGATTAAATTTGAAGCAATTTAAATATATTGAATAGGCTTTTAACAATCAGAAGCCCAGATTTTCTCAGTCTGCATGACGTGGAGCTTTATCCAAAAAGGCACCAGGGCACTGAATCTGGAAGTCCCACCCCAGAACCGGCATTCACTATTTTCTGCCAGGGGTGGGAATGGAGGAGGGGGATGGATTTCACACATATGCAGTTCGCAGAAGCAGCAGCACACTTAAAAGTACAGTTGCCTGCAATTAGAAGCGATTTTGGTCACTGCCATTTCCTGGGACTGGGACTTACGACCTTGAGCAAAAAAGTCATATATAACTATCTGAATGTCTTTGGAGAGGTCAGGTACACTTTTGGAGAGCTTAAAACGTTTCAGCAAGTCCCACAGAAGTTCAACCATTTTGAAGACAGGTGTGTGACTAGCGCACAAAGGAGTTGGAGAATGAAGCTTGTGGCCTTGGAAGGGTGTTTATCTCTGGCCCTCTTGACTGGGGCGTTCAGGTAGGAGGAAGGAGACCGTGATAAGGGACGATAAGAAGCCGCAAAATGAAGATGGCATCTTTGCATATTCGCACCATTGAGGCAAGTGAATGAGTGCAACTTGAAGCCAGAGTGAGGGGACAAGGGCTGGAGTGAGAGGCAGCACAGTGCTAACCTGTCAGGAGGGGGAGGTGGGGTGTGTTTGGTGGGGTGGGGAGGATCCTTGTTAACTATTGTACACTGAGACAGCCTTTAAAGATGGCACCCAGATCTTTGAAAAACAAAGTTGTTGGCGGGGGCAGGGGTCTGCCCCATGGGATCTGCTCCTTGCTGTTTCATCTTCTACATCCTGAACAATACGGCAGAGAAAGTAACCATTGGTGCAGCTTCAACATTGCTTTTACTGCCCACTACGTTTGTCGGTGCAGACAGTGAGTTAAGTGGAGCCTCGGCGGGGCCTTCCCCGATAAGGCCAAAAAAAATAATGCCGCTTGATAGCAAGGTCATTTTTGCCGCTGCAGGCTCAGAGAAACACCCCTCTATCTGTACCCAAAATGTTTCTCCATTTTGTTTTTTTTAGCATGTGCCCCACCTCCACCATACCAACCCCGGAGCGAAAATGCAGCAGTCCGGAGTAGTTTTCCCCCAGCAGGTTCGGCGAGTGGGGAATTTTCCAACTCTGTGCACCAGTTCCAGGAGCAAAAATCTGAGCCAACGTGTGTTGTTTATATAGTGAGGCCTGTAGTAGATATTTATAATTTTATTTTGTTTCACTTCAGCACTGAGGCCTGGTGAATTGGCATGGAGGGCGTAAGAGCAACAAAGGGTACATGGGGCACATGGCCTGGCATAGTTGGCATTAGCATAGGGGCCTAAAGGGGCTATGGGAAGGAGAGGGTGGTTTCATGGCTTGGCATGAGTTGGCATCGAGCGGCATGAGGGAAGAGTAGAGGAGCATAGGTTGGCATGGAGGGCATGAGGGCCATTGGGGAGGTTGTGGGGATGAATTGGCATGGATGGGACATCTAGATGGGTGGGGTATTAAAAGGGCTGTGAGAGATGAAGGCGTATGGGGCCCATCTCTATTACATCGAGGCAGGCCTTTTAAACAGTCCATCTCAACACTCAAGAGCCCTTGTGGCTGCCCTGAACTGTTTCTGGGAGGACTCGATACATTCATCCACCTTCTCCCCCATCTCCTTGGCACCCGGATCAGAAATCTGGCGACTCGGGGCTGTTTCACTGTAGGTGGGTGCGCCGGACCGGGACGTGACTGACTACACACCGTACTGGGAGCAAAAATACAGGGCCAATCTGTGATATCAGCACTGTGGATCATTTTATTGAATGCCATTTGACTTATTCTGGGACAATTTCCTGCTTACCTCAGAAAGGAAGTCGAGTGTATGTCGGTAAGAATATCTGCCGTAAACCAAAACAGGCAGGGCTTCATTGGATCGACCAAGGGCAGCAACACGCAGAGCCTCCTTAACCCTGTAGTGAGCAAACTTTTGAACATGAACTGTGTCTGCTACTCTGCTCGGGATGTAGACACTGGGATACAGGCACTGTGATACCTTCCAGAGCCATGCTAGCTGGTTATTTCTAGGGATGTCTACCTTCGGGCATTGCCCTGTGTAACCAGTTTGTGTGTCTCTCTTAAAGTAATTATAGCAGTCGGGATATTTATAGAAGCCCCAGCAACCCTTTGATCTAAGTTTATGTCCTTGTTCTAGTGTTTGCCTCATATAATTCTGGGCAGCTGTTTCATATTTATTTTTGGCAATCGGCAGAATCTCACTCTCAGGTAAATCAGTGTTTTTGGTTTTTTCCAGCTCTACAGATTTTTTCCTGTAGATATCCATAATGCCCCAGTTGCGGACCCAAAGTGGTCGCCAATCTTCCCAATCTACCACTGCAAGACCACTGAAGTCTTGATCCATTACTTTGTTAATGTCTGTTGTTGACACTTCGAGGTGCCTGGACAGACTGGCATTCTGGACAAGACCACCATTCACTGGGGTCCCCTTTGCGGTATAGAAAGGGTAGAGCCCCAATTGTTTCTTGTAGAATATGGTGATCTTCTTCCCCATGAGGAGCCCATTTTCATTTTGTACAATGTCAAAGGCACTCAAATCCAAAGTAACATCATATTTAGTTTTACAGTTTGCAATAGGCGTGTTCCAAACCACAGTGAATGGCTTATTGTAGATCATTGGTGAGGCTAATGTTGTCTTCACTTCTACCCCCCATATGATGGCTGGCTGGATGGAGAAATAAAATAAGGTGCATGCGGGTAGGATAAGACCTGGCAACATGACTGTGGCTCTTTTCCCAGTAGCTGGTGAAGATCTCCCAATTAATGCGGATCACTCTGAAAGACAGAAACCAAAGAAATCTTATTTGGAAACCAAGGAATTCCACACCAATTAATCAATCACTCGAGATCCAGTGCACAATGGTTAGGCGTACAGCGTAAAGGGACAGAGGACTTCAGGATCTCATCCCTCATCCCACCACCGCTGTTATCCACCCAGTAGCTGGCGGCAGTCTTACCAAACGGGAAGCCCGAAAAGCAACCCTGACCGGGGGCGTTTTCAGGCTTTGCAGGGGTGGGGAAGGAGGGTAGTTCCCGCATTTAAAGGCAATCAGTGCCTGATCAAAGAGGCTTGACATCGAGAAGGGGAGCCCATTGAGAGTCACCCCCGCCCTTGCTCACAACCTATTCTCCCCCGCAGCCCCCAGCCTGTACCCCTGCTCCCGCCGTTACTTAGCTGTGTCTGGGTCCCTCAGTGTTCCTAGACCGCGGGTGGGTGTACCACTGCAGCAGCCACTGCCTCCCTCGTGGCGCTACTGAGCAATGAGGAGCTGCAACCTCTGATTGGCTGGCAGCCTCCGATGGGTAGGACCTCGTCTCCGGCGTCCTTGATCCCCGGGGAAGGCTCACTCTGCCAATTATTTTGGTGTACCTTCCCGAAAAGATGGAATGATGAAAATGAAAAGTAAATCAGTGCAGCAGGAAAAGGTCACCATCCACTCTGGCTGTAAAGTTGGGGTTCTGTTCACGTAAACTCTCACAAAGGGCCTAATCGACAACAGCGAACATACTTTATAATGGGCGTGTATTAGATAGGTTCCAGTCATCACAAAATTACTCGCCTGCTGTACATCTGAACTTTGCTCCTCCAGATGTGGCAACCTCTCCAACTCTTTACCTATCTCTCCTGAGCAGCAATATCCCTCAAATACACACCCCAAAAATAAAGCAAATCGCCTTGATTGCAGTCACCATTAACAAAAATTCCATTACCACAACATGTAATTAGAGTCTTAAAGTTACCCAATACCTAATGGTTCTGCAGTGCCAGAATGATATTTAGAAGCTTGACTTTGAGTTTAATCACATTTCAAAAAGAAATAATGGCGCGCTTTTAACACTTTCACGCAAACAAGTCGATAATTGCCTTTCAGCAAATTAAAACCTGCAATGCATTAATCTGTGAACATACGAATTAGGAGCACAGGTAGGCCATTTGGCCCATCGAGCCTGCTGCACCATTTGATAAGATCCTGGCTGATCTGTTTGTGTTTCGAGTTCTACATTATCACCTATCCCCGATAACCTTTAATTCTCTTGCCTAACAAGAATCTATCCATCTCCGCCTTAGAAATATTGCCCCACATCCACCGCCTTCTAAGGCAGAGAGTTTGAAAGTCGCACAACGCTCTCAGAGAAACAATTTCTCTTCATCATTGTCCTATAAGGGGGACAGTGCCCCTAAATTTAAAAATGTGGCCTCTATTGCTGGACTCACTGACAAGAGGAAACATCCTTTCCATGCCCTCCTTGTCAAGACCATTCAGGATCTTATATAGTTCAATCAAGTCACCCCTCACTCTTTTGACCTCCAATGGAAACAAGCCCAGTCTGTCTGACCTTTCCTTATAAGATAACCTGCTTGTTACAGGTATCAATCTAATAAACCTCCTCTGAACATCTTCCAATGCCTTTAAAGCCAAGGTGACCAAAACTGCCCACAATGGGTGGGATATTCCGTAGTAGAGGCAGCTGACCATTGCTCGGTGTTGGGATCTTGTGTTTGTCAACGAGGTTTCCTGTTGAATGCACCCCTCACCACTGGGAAACCCATGGTGGGGGTGCACTGCCGGCGGGACTCGAAGATCCCGCTGGTCGGAACGGCCACATAATTCGGGTCAATTATCGAAATGTGGTCTCACCAATACCCCGTCTAACTGAAGCATAATATCCTAACTTGCGGGATAGAATTCTATTAGCCTTAATTACTACAATACCTGCATACTAACCTTTTGTGACTCATGCCTTAAAACACCTAGGTCCCTCTGCACCTCAGAATTCTGTTGTCATCCTCCATTTAGGCAATATCGTAATTCTTTTTTGCTTCCTCCCAAAGTGAATACATTTACATTTTCTCACTTCTAATCCATCAGCCAGATTTTTGCCCACTCACTCAGCCTACCTACATCCATCTGCAATCTCTATATGCCCTCCTCATATGAAATAGCTCACCAGCTCACTGCCCACTCCCCCCCCCCCCCCTCCCCCCCCCCCCCCCGGTCAATCTATGTTGCATTTTCAAATTCAATCACGACTGCAGTTTCCAGGAAGACAAACCCTTGCTCTTAGGCTCTTTCCCTCATTTGTGATCCCTCTTTAAAATGAACCACAGTAGAAATATTTCTGATTTCAGAAGATATTTCGGGACCAGTGTCATTGAACTGCGAAGATTTGGGCTGTGATGGGTGATCACGTGTGCAAACACTTGCAGTAGAGAAAAAGAAATTGGCGAAAGAAGAGTTTGCCTGTACGGTAGTTTACTGTATATGTCTGATCCTGTTTCCTCCCTAATGTACATTGGATGTTTAGCATGGTTTCCTCCCTAATGTACATTGGATGTTTAGCATGGAAATACCTGACATTTCCACTTGATGGCGCTGGTTTCCTTGGTGCAATTTTCCTCATTTTGGCTTAACCGATGCAAACGATTGGGGAATAATAAAAGCAAATTTGATTCAGTGCATCTCAGGTTCTGATAAGATTTTGTGCTAGAAACAGGCCCCATCCAGAACATTGGCCACACACCCAGATTAATTGAAATTCAATAAAAGTCAAATGTTACATATGGCTGGATTCTCCGGTACCCCAGCCGCGTATTTCTCAGCGGTGGGAGGTGGTACGCCATGCATTGGTGGCAGGATTCTCTGTTGACGGGATTCTCCACTTCGCCCACAGCGCGCCCGCGGGTTTGCCGACGGTGTGGGATGGCCACAATGGCCAACCCCATTGGCCGGCTGCCGGAATGGCGGATCCTGAAGAAAACGGGGCTGGCGGGATTCAGAGTCCCGTCCAATGTCTCCCGGGGTTCCATTCTGGGACCTTCCCGTTCAGTAGTAACATCACCCGGGATCATAAAAAGTGAGAAGGAAGCTACATTGTGACCCACCTCCCATGTTTGAGTGTGTGCAAACAGACCAACCGTCTGACTTTACCCCAACTTGAGTTTGCTGTGGGGTTATGAATAGGAATTGGATCGCCGCTCAAAAAGGGGAAAATCAAAATCAAAACACCTTCCTGTTACAGAAGTGTGGTGAGAGGAGAAATTAAAGCTGCTTGAAGTAAACCCCTCCTGTCCGTAACAGATAACTCACCTTATCGAATAGCAGAATCTTTTTGATAACAAACGGAATAGCCAAATGTGCTGGGGTATGACTGGATGTTTATTCAGGTCCTGCTATAACTTGACATGAGCTGCTTCAGTAAATAAACTATAATTATACATGAACACAATGGAATAATCAGCAAAAATCCCAACACCAAAGGGTCAGAATATGTCCCTTGCATCCATTATCAGTATGGTGCAGATAACCAGAAATGCATTGGGAAATGCACTTGTCAGTATTGTACATATCGGATCCAATGTTCCCTCTAAACAGTGAGATCGTGCACCAAAAGGTCCCCACATAGGCTGTGCACAAGTTGGCTCCTCTAAGTTACTGCATGAATAATAATAATAATCTTTATTGTCACAAGTAGGCTTACATCAACACTGCAATGAAGTTACTGTGAAAAGGCCCTAGTCGCCACATGATCGGGTACGCGGAGGGAGAATTTATAATTCCTTTGGGACTTGTGGGAGCAAACGGAGCACCCGGAGGAAACCCACGCAGACATAGGGAGAACATGCAGACTCCGCACAGACAGTCACCCAAGCCGGGAATCGAACATGGGACCCTGGCGCTGTGAAGCAACAGTGCTACCCACTGTGCTACCGTGCTCCCACAGCACGCAGCTAGGTAAGAAAATTTAAAGGACCTGCAAACTAAAATGGATCAGCTGCCGACTACAAAAAATATTAGAGGGTCAGATGCTCTTTAAACTATTTACCTAAAGGAAGCTCGAGGACATGCAAGACCAGGAGCAGAAACTCAAGAATGTCCCTGATTCATTAGTCACCCGAGTGCCCCGTCACACCGAAAAATTGACAGAGCAGGAAATTTGTCTCGACCAATTAGTTCCTTTACCCAATACAATGCCACTCACGAGCGTTCTGATGGAGAGGTGCTGTATTATGCAGTATTTCTCAGCTTGACCCAAACTGTCCTATTCCATAAAGAGTTTCATGTCAGATTAATCATTTTCTCCCCATCGCTCCAAATTTACTTTTTGTTAAACAGCATTGCCTGGGAGGCAGGAGGGAGAGACCAGAGGATAGGAGGCTGACTCTACAACTGGCACCTGAGGAACCTGAGAACAATCAGTTTAAAATGGCCTCCAATGTTCCATATGCACCATCCTCCACAGATTGCAACAATCCAGTACAGGTGCAGGAAGGTGAGACTCTTCCTCAAACAGAAATGAAGCAGATCTCACAAAATGGAATTACCTCTGGCAGACAAGTCTGTGGTGTTGGGTGCTCTGAGGTACAGGCGAACCAACACGGTTGCGATTGGTACAACGCAGTTTTATTCCAACTAGTTATTTACACATCTGACTTGGTACTCAGCACGTGGTGACTGTATGAGTGTCTTGGTAATGAGGTCCTGGCCTTGTCCTGTCTCCAGATGGACTGACCAGGAGGTGTTTGTTTCTTGTCTTATACTGTGTCTGCTCTTGTCTGTGATTGGCTGTCGTGTTATGTGTGCTAATTGGTCTGTTGGTCTGTCTATCATGATGTGTGTGTTGTGATGTGTGTTTGAATATCATGACAAAGTCCAAATAGTAATGAGTTATAAAAATGAAAGGACTGTGTCAAACAGCTAGTTGAGTCTGGAGTGCTTTTCAGATCACGAGCCTGTTCAAAAAGCCAATTGTCTGTTAAATTCATTGATGATTTAAACGAGAGAATACAAACCCGCCCATATATACATAGATACGTACATAGAACATACAGTGCAGAAGGAGGCCATTCGGCCCATCGAGTCTGCACCAACCCACTTAAGCCCTCACTTCCACCCTAACCCCATAACTCAATAATCCCATCTAACCTTTTTTCTGGACCCTAAGGGCAATTTAGCATGGCCAGTCCACCTAACCTGCAGGTCTTTGGACTGTGGGAGGAAACCGGAGCAACCGGAGGAAACCCACGCAGACACGGGGAGAATGTACAGACTCCGCACAGACAGTGACCAAGTGGGGAATCGAACCTGGGTCCCTGGCGTTGTGAAGCCACAGTGCTAGTCACGTGTGCTACCGTGCTGCCCTAATTTAAGCACGGTGGCATAGTGGTTAGCATTATGGCTTCACAGCTCCAGGGTCCCAGGTTCGATTCCCGGCTTGAGTCATTATCTGTGCGGAATCTGCACGTTCTCCCCGTGTCTGCGTGGGTTTCCTCCGGGTGCTCCGGTTTCCTCCCACAAGTCCCGGGTGCTGTTAGGTAATTTGGACATTCTGACTTCCCCCTCTGTGTACCCGAACAGGCGCCAGACTGTGGCGACCAGGGGCTTTTCACAGTAACGTTATTCCAGTGTTAATGTAAGCCTACTTGTGACAATAAAGATTATTATTATTATGGGGTAAAATCTGAAAGCAATTCTGTGCTACCAGAAGTAGCAGTGCAGCTAGCGGCTAGGTAATGTGTTTTTCTGACAAGACCAGGACATCATTGCTGTTCTTGAACAGGTTGATGGAACCTTGGTTTAAAGTCTAACCAAAAGTTGGGGTTGGTGTACTTCTCTGGCACAGTCACCGAGATAAACAACTCAAGTAACAGAGGAAGGCTTGTATCGCTAACATTTTGACTCAAATCAAAAAGTACAACCAAATGAGACAATCTTGCACAGTACTTGTGAATGTTATAAAATGTGGGTATGTTTCAGCTCTTGGATTATTGCACAATCGGGATAGTAACCTGAAGGAGGGAGTGCTCGTGGGGGGTGGGGGGGGGGGGGGGAGTAATCAAATAAACATCGCTTGCAGGAGTAAAAGGGACAACAGTACACTTTTGCTGTACAATTAAGAGGCATTCACCAGTTGAGGTTGACTCTAGTTTCAGTTAGATATAATTCTCCAGCGATACTCATTTCATCACTGCTAATTGTTCCTATGCCACCAATGAGAGGCCTGTGAACACTGGCATTTTATTAAGGGTTAAAATACTCTAAATGCTCTCCTCTGACACAACCCATGAACATGAAGACTGGAAGATAATATCTAGATTTGTGCTCTTGGTTATTTTTTACAGATCTTTAGCAGGTCACAGAAATGACACAGACCTGCCATTAGGCTTCCTCTGAAATCCTCATAACAACAATGTGATGCCAGTCCCCTATTACCTTGAAACTGACCAACAGTCCCACTACCAGGTTACATTCTGTGTTACCATTAAAACAATGCAGATTTAATCACCATATGAATGATCAACATGTGATTGATCCCAAAACGGCACATGTGGAATTCTGCATTAATGCAGATTGCTTTGAAGAGGGGTTCCATCAGTTACTCTGCAGAGAACAAGAAAATCACACCTACCTGGCATGAGCGTTGCAGGCAAAAGCACTGTATCTCTTAGCTTGAAACCTGCTTGCACACATTGTACACAAAGAGAAAGAACTGGAGAGAATGCAAAGGGCACGGCAAACCGATTAGGACTTCAAATCTAATTTTTATTGATAGTGATTACCGGATGCAAAGCCAGGTGATGGCTAGGCGAGAGAAAGAGATTGGTGACGTTGTATGTGGTGGCTCGAGACCTACACTGGAGGCTTCCTCAAGAGGTTTATTGATGAGAAGCAAAGGCAGTTAAGTAACAGGAATAAAACACGATACAACAGGTCTTAACACTTTAGCTCTCTGGGTCCACACTGCCCAGGGTCCTGCTCCCAGGGCACCTCATAAACTCCCTATTGGTGGGGGTTCACACGTCCCCGTGTGATTGGCCCCGAGCTGGTCACGTGGTCTGTGGAACCCGGCTCCTTTAAGGGTCCCCGCCACCACACAATCTTAAATTATAAAACTACATCTGAAAACATAACGATCGATTGTCTTATTTTTGGCGGTGTTCAACTTACCAAATGGTGACCTGTCACTGAGTGGATCAGTTACCCTGGCGATAAACTGCAGGAGTCAATGAAAAGGATGCAACAGAAATGGAGCATTTATAGAAGAAAAGGGTTTCGGCAACACCCAAACATCAAAATATTACTCAGCATCTTGTGACAATTGTTCAAAAAAGATTCCCAAACAATTCTCTATTTCAACATTACAGGCATCAGCAAAATAAACACAAAATGATATTTTATTTGGTCATAGCAAGGCTCCATATATTGAAATGTAAACTCGTGATCAGAAATGTAATGTATTCAACCACAAAGAAGTTACATTGCATTTAATCTTGTTTTCATTGAAAAGGTTTGTTTATCGTGAATGTAAACTGAAAACATAATTTAAAAACCAAGTTGCACCCATTATCGTGAGAAATTATGCAAAATCAAATAGTAACATAGCACGATGATCATTTTCCTTCTGTACACACTCAATAGATATTTGAACAATAAGTACCACAGACAATGGAAAGATCATTGGATTTACTAATTGTGAAGAGCTATGGTTATTATTGTTGCGTGTACACATATCCAACTTTGATTTAAATGGCAGGTGCTATTGACATTGGAAAGACTGCACTTGAAATTCAAATAGAGTTTCCATAATATGGAACCACTTTGATTCAATTTCAAGTTTAATTTTCAGGCTCTCGTGCTTCAAGGTCTGGTTGAGCCAAAGATTCCCACATCTGGACACCCAGAAAACTGATGTATTTTCGTTTGGCTCCATCTTGAGCCACCTTGACTGCTGGCTCTGGCTGCAACCATCAACATCCTTAATGCTCTGCCCAATCCAGAGTGGAGTGTCAAAGCTATCCCACAGCACAACGTAGAATTTCCATTTGCTTTGCACCCAGTTCGAGCTCAATCGACTGAACTAGCGCAAAGAATCCAGCAGTTCTGAACATTTTACATTTGTATTTTCTGTGATCTTTTACATTGGTTCAAGTTTCAGTTTGTCTGAATCAGACCCACAATCTGACCCTCCAGGTAGTAATGGTGAGATTCCATTGATTGGAAGACCAGCTGCCGGCCAGTGGCGGGGACCGCTGCTGGACACGCATCAGATCCGGCCCAATGACTTGATGGTGTTTTGAATGTATGTTATGATGTCAGCTGGATAAGAGTACTGCTTCATGGAGCATGTTTGTTAATATTTTAAATAATTTTTTCACAATCATGGTTATGAATCCACCTGGGTCAGACTTGAGAATTGACTTGTACCTCAGGATCATCAGAGGTGATTGTTTCGTATCCCCTGGCAGATCTGGCAGGATGGAACAGTGGTTAGCATTGCTGCCAGGGACCCGCGCTCAATTCCCGCCTCGGGTGACTGTCTGGGTGGAGTTTGCATGTTCTCTCGATGTCTGCGTGGGTTTCCTCCGGGTGCTCCAGTTTCCTCCCGCAGTCCAAAGGTGTGCAGGTTAGGTGGATTGGCCATACAAAATGACCCTTTAGTGTCCAAAGATATGCAGGTTTGGCGGGAAAAGGGCGGGGAGTGGGCCTAGGTAGACTGCTCTTTCAGAGGGTAGGTGCAGATTTGATGGGCTGAATGGCCTTCTTCTGCACTGTAGTGTTTCTCTGGATTCTATGGAACTGATGAAACCAAGAACGCACCCTTTATGGGGTTGTGGGAAGGATTATGAATGGTACTGGTTGAGGAGTTGAAGTTGACTAATGTTAATTGCTGATGACATCCATTACCAACAGCGCAGTCTACTGTCTATGCACTGTCTACACACCACCATATCAGAAAGGGGAAGCCACTCCTCCTTGGGAGGCCTGTTGGGAGTCACGAGAATTTGGAGTTACTTGTTTGGGTACCTGATACACTGCAGTAATAGGCCAAACTCTGTTATTAATTCAACATGGCTTGGGTCACTGTCTGTGCGACGTCTGCATGTTCTCCCCGTGCCTGCGTGGGTTTCCTTCGGGTGCTCCGGTTTCCACCCACAAGTCCCAAAAGACGTGCTGTTAGGCGAATTGGACATTCTGAATTCTCCCTCTGTGTACCCGAACAGGCGACAGGGTGTGGCATTATGGGCTTTTCACAGTAACTTCATTGCAGTGTTAATGTAAGCCTACTTGTAACAATAAAGATTATTATTATTGCTGCCTCAATTCTAACACCTGCTCACTATTACTGTTAGCCTCCACGGTGCATCTACTATGGCAGTCGCAGGCATAATTGTCAGGATGGTTGGAATTACAACAGTGCCCTGCAACACATCTTCATATCACCAGGTCCCTGGGTTGCTCAAGATTGCTGGCTTGGCAATGGTTCTTCATCATTCCCCACAATTCCTTCTGTCTTGCTATAGCCTATCCTGTGCCATAGCTCGTCTGACGACACACACTGGCATTCTCTCATCCAATAGGAGAGCCTGAGCAGGGGAGAAAGTATTTTCAACTATATTCTTCTCGCAAAAGGTGAGGAACCTGCCCTGGTTCTGGAGACTTCCCAATGTTTCCGAAGACGTTTGAATTTAGATAAACACAGGAAGCGTTCTGGTTCAGAGGAGGCAACACTCTGTTGCCAAATGAACTCCCTCAAGTTTCCCCTTGCATCTTCTAACTCCCCGGGTTGTCTGGTATTTTCTGTCTGCAAATCAATATTTTGTCCGAGTGTTTTGTCTAGTTTTTCCCTTGTATGATATCTCCTATGCCCAGTGCTGCTGATTGTGCAGAACAGCCAGGCTCATCTGCCAGCCAACACTTTCACTTTGAAAATTATCAACCCATAGCTCCTTATACTTTTTATTCAGCTGGACGGCACATGCATTTGCACCATAGACTCAACTTATTCCGAACCTCTTTTACCTAACCTTGCTTTTCTGAGCCCCTTTAGAAAGCCCATCAAGAATACACTTGTAATTTCTATTGCACTCTTCTACAATTCCCAGGATATCTCTCAATGAAGATGTGCCTGTTTTCTCAGTTAGAAGTTCTATCAGTCCTTCTCTATGTCAATGCCATTGTGACTCCTGGCATCACTTCGGAACTATACTCGCTTCGCTACATCCTAAGACTGTAGCTTCCGATATTGCAAGGCAATGGCACCACGAATACTGTGAATCCCATTTCTCACATTAGTCTGCAAGTTTTCAATGTTCAGCAGTCACAGGTTACCCGGAATAGGAAGTCGAGAATTCATAAGTGCTTATAGTATGTTTATTAAGAAGCGATGGCTTAGATATGATGCAGACACAAAAAAGATAGGAAAAATATATGGCCCATGATAGGTGAGGGTGGTTTATTGCTCCCAGAGGTGAACGCAGATGGTGCATGTTGTGTTGAAACCTGTAGGTTGTGGCGCCAGCATTCTCTAGCTGAAGTGTGAGAAAGCTCTTCCCCCAGTCTTCCTCCATCTTTCCTAGTCTTCCTCTATCTGAAAGTTCAGGAAGTTGCCTGATGAGGATTGCCCCCTGCCTCTGAGCACACGTCAATACACTTTAATTCTAGAGGTTGGTTCGTCATCCTATACTAATCACTTGTTCAAACCTCATATACTGATAAAGACAGGAAAAGCACCCACGACATCGGGGGCGGTTAGCTTCCCGCTTGTTCATCACTTTTAGTTTGAGTTGACCTTTTAGTTTACTTCGTGTTGGGAGCCATTTGTTGGCCTCTGTTGGACACCATGGGAGTACAAAATGCCATCTTATCGACTTTCGAGTGTCAACATGGGAGGCTGAACATGATGACCTCCACATTCCGAGCGATTGTTCATGTGTTTTTCTAGAGAGAGAGAAATAGAACACTTACATACTGTACCCACTAATTCCATAATATTCTTAAAATAACCATTTCTTACACAGATAAAGGGTTTCAGCAACACACAAAGTGACAAGGCATCTCACAACATTCATATAAAAAGCATTCTTGAAGAATTTCCTTCTTCAACTTTCCAGGCATTGGCAAACCAAACACACACTGGTGCTATTTCTTTTTTTGGTCACAGGTAATCTTTATGTTTTGAAATATAGGGGGCGATTCTCCGATATCGAGGCCAAGTGTTCGCGCCATCGTGAACGCCGTCGCGTTTCACGATGGCGCAAACAGGGCCCAGACAGAACCTATTCTGGCCCCCACAGGGGGCCAGGCACGGCGCTGGAGCAGTTGACGCCGCACCAGCATCCTTACGCGGTGCCAATTGGGCGCCGTGCCAAGCCGCGCATGCGCAGTTGGGCCGTGCCATCCTGCGTGGGGTACGTCTTACACGTGCCGGCCCCTCACCAACGTGGAGCCGAGCCGGTGGTCTGGGGCTGCGTGTGGAAGGAGGTAGTTCCCGAAGGGGGAGAGGCCAGCCCGCCGATCGGTGGGCCCCGATCGCGGGCTAGATCCCATCGGAGGCCACCCTGGTGAAGGAGCGCCCCCCCCCCCCCCCCCACAGGCCGCCCCCCCCCCCAGCGTTCCCGCAGAGTTCCCGCCGGCAGCAACCAGGGGTGGACGGCGCAGGTGGGAACCTTTCGTGTTGTAGCGGCTGCTCGGCCCATCCGGCCGGAGAATCGCCGCTCGCCGGTTCTCCGAGCGGCCCAGTGCGAATCGCGCGCCGCTAGTTTCCGGGGGGGTGGGAGAATCGCGTGCGGGGGTCGGGGCGGCGTGGCGCGATTCGCGCGGCACCCCGGCGATTCTCCCACCCGGCGTGGGGGGGCGGGGAGAATAGTGCCCATAAACTCACAATCAACTTCCAGTCCCCGCCACCTTCACCATCTAGAAGGGCAAGGGCAGCAGGCACATGGGAAAAACACCCACCTGAAAGTTCCCCTCCAAACTACACAACACCCTGACTTGGAAATAGATCCCTGTTCCTTCACCCCCAGTGGTCAGAAATCCTTGAACCACCTGTCTAACAGCACTGTGGGTGTACCTACACCACATGGACTGTAGCAGCTCAAGAAGGCGTCTCACCACCACCTTCTCAAGGGCAATTAGGGATGGGCAGTAAAAATGCTGCCCTAGCCAGCGACGCCCATGTCCCACGAAAATCATTTATTCAAGCACAGAGAAGATGTTCTGAGCTTTATTGTACTTATTTATTTTTTAAAAGTTTACTTCTACTGGATGTAAACCTAAAACATAATTTAAGACCAAAACACACCCACCACCATTATAAATGATTAAATTATTATTTTTGTTCTGTACACAGTCAATGTTTATTTGAACAGCAGGTGATACACACAGTGGAAGGGCTGTTCCACTATTTGACAAGTTTGCTCATTTCCTCAGGCATGCAGACAGTAGCAGGCGCACCTTACTAGATTTTTGCTGAGGTAATTGGTAATTTACTGAGAAACTGACTAGAAGGCACAAATTAAATCATTAAATGGTTCAGTGTGTCATTTGTAGTCATTTTAAACCAGGTTACTTACAGCGGGAGGACTGGACACCAATATAACAAATGCTCCATTTTGGTGGAAGACTCATTGGACTGGCTCATGGAAGATTTTACGTCTGTGATTATGCAAACAAATTTTTGCAAAAACGTGAACTGGAACCTAACCAGCTCAATGTCAAGCACATTTTGGGGGCAATTGCCTGAGTGCACCCAAAGTGGAAGGGCAAACTCCCTGGTCTATTGCATGTACTGTAACATTCGCGCCATCTCCAAAAAGATAGGTTCAAACCATTGCCACTTGACATTCAGTGGCGTTACCATCACTGGATCCCCCACTATCAACATCCTGGGAGTTATCATTGACCAGAAACTGAACTGGATTAACCATATAAATACTGTGATTACCAGAGCAGGTCAAAGGTAGTAATCCTGTGGCAAGTAACTCACCTCCTGACTCCCTAAAGCCTGTCCACCATCTACAAGGCACTAGTCAGGAGTGTGATGGAATACTCTCCACTTGACTGGATGAGTGTAGCTCTAACAACACTCAAGAAGCTCAACACCATTCAAGATAAAGTTGTCCGCTAGTTGCTACACTTTCTACAAACGTTCAAATCCTCCACCACAGACGAACAGTGGGAGTTGTGTATACCATCTACAAGATGCACTGCAGGAACTCGCCAAGGTTCCTTAGACAACACCTTCCAAACCCACGACCACTACCACCTCGAAGGACAAGAGCAGCAGACACATGGGGACACCAGCATCTGGAGGTTTCCCTCCAAGTCCCTCACCATCCTGATTTGGAAATATATCACCATTCCTTCACTGTTATTGGGTTAAAATCCTGGAACTATTACACCTCAGGGACTGCAGCAGTTCCAGAAGGCAGCTTATCACCACCTTCTCAAGGGCAGTTAGGAATGGGTATCAAATGCTGGCCTAGCCAAAGATGCCCACATACCCAAAACAGAATTATATTTCTAAAAATGACTTTTCTGCACGAAACCGCAATATGGCAGTTGCTGAAAACCTGATATAAAAACAGAAAATGCTCAACAAATCTGGCAGCATCTTTGGAGCAAGAAGCAAGTTAATAGAATCAAAGGCCGGAATATTCTAGGCCTGACCGCAGTTGGAAGCTTGGCGGACATGGAGCTTAAATTTGAGGGAGGGCAAAAATCAATTTCCCAATGCTGGGATGAACTTTTGCAATTAAGTTCTCAGGACCTGGACCTCCGGTGGAGGCTATGGAGGAGTAAGCCGCACATTTGGTGGCTCCCGCTCTGGTCGGACTTTTGGACCTTTCCCCCGGAATTTTTTCCAGTTTTAAATGGCAAGGTGAACAGGCAAGGTGCCAGCAATAAGACCATAAGACCATAAGACATAGGAGTGGAAGTAAGGCCATTCGGCCCATCGAGTCCACTCCAGCATTCAATCACGGCTGATTTCAACTCCATTTACCCGCTCTCTCTCCATAGCCCTTAATTCCTCGAGAAATCAAGAATTTATCAACTTCTGTCTTAAGGACACTCAATGTCCCGGCCTCCACCGCCCTCTGTGGCAATGAATTCCACATACCCACCACTCTCTGGCTGAAGAAATTTCTCCTCATCTTTGTTCTAAAGTGACTCCCTTTTATTCTAAGGCTGTGCCCCGGGTCCTAGTCTCCCCTGCTAATGGAAACAACTTCCCTACATCAACCCTATCTAAGCCATTCATTATCTTGTAAGTTTCTATTAGATCTCCCCTCAACCTCCTAAACTCCAATGAATATAATCCCAGGATCCACAGACGTTCATCGTATGTTAGGCCTACCATTCCTGGGATCATCCGTGTGAATCTCCGCTGGACCCGCTCCAGTGCCAGTATGTCCTTCCTGAGGTGTGGGGCCCAAAATTGCTCACAGTATTCTAAATGGGGCCTAACTAATGCTTTATAAAGCTTCAGAAGTACATCCCTGCTTTTATATTCCAAGCCTCTTGAGGTGAATGACAACATTGCATTTGCTTTCTTAATTACGGACTCAACCTGCAAGTTTACCTTTAGAGAATCCTGGACTAGGACTCCCAAGTCCCTTTGCACTTCAGCATTATGAATTTTGTCACCGTTTAGAAAATAGTCCACGCCTCTATTCTTTTTTCCAAAGTGCAAGACCTCGCACTTGCCCACGTTGAATTTCATCAGCCATTTCTTGGACCACTCTCCTAAACTGTCTAAATCTTTCTGAAGCCTCCCCACCTCCTCCATACTACCTGCCCCTCCACCTATCTTCGTATCATCGGCAAACTTTGCCAGAATGCCCTCAGTCCCGTTATCTAGATCGTTAATATATAAAGAGAACAGCTGTGGTCCCAACACTGAACCCTGCGGGACACCACTCGTCACCGGTTGCCATTCCGAAAAAGAACCTTTTATCCCAACTCTCTGCCTTCTGCCTGACAGCCAATCGTCAATCCATGTTAGTACCTTGCCTCGAATACCATGGGCCCTTACTTTACTCAGCAGTCTCCCGTGAGGCACCTTATCAAAGGCCTTTTGGAAGTCAAGATAGATAACATCCATTGGCTCTCCTTGGTCTAACCTATTTGTTATCTCTTCAAAGAACTCTAACAGGTTTGTCAGGCACGACCTCCCCTTACTAAATCCATGCTGACTTGTCCTAATCCGACCCTGCACTTCCAAGAATTTAGAAATCTCATCCTTAACAATGGATTCTAGAATCTTTCCAACAACCGAGGTCAGGCTAATTGGCCTATAATTTTCCATCTTTTTCCTTGTTCCCTTCTTGAACAGTGGGGTTACAACAGCGATTTTCACCTCTGGTACTTTCCCTGACTCCAGTGACTGTTGAAACATCATCACCAACACCATGGCCAAAGAGCTGAAAGTGTTCATGGAGCAGATGGGACTCTCGGATCGATTTCTTTGTTGTGTGTAGGGCCCTATTAGCGGGGGTGGTTGACACAGGGGGTGAAATTCTCCGTTATCGGCGGAAAGTCCGCCGATCGGCGCAAGAAACGGCGCAAATCCGACTTGCGTCACGTCGGAAAAATGGGTCGAAAGTCTCCGGCCCGAAATGGGCTAGCAGCGACGTAACGGGATCCGCGCTTGCGCAGTGGTTTACGCCGTGCAGCATCATACGCGCCGCACGGTGTGACGGCTCATAAGGTCCCGCTGCTCCCCCCCCACCCGACCGGAACACCCAACCGGAACACCCGACTGGATGGCTGGCCGCCGCTCAGCCCCGAGGTTCGAGTCACGGGATGTGGAGGCGCTCCTGGACGCGGTGGAGCAGAGGAGGGACGCCCTGTATCCCGGGCATGGCCACAGAGTTGCCCCACGCCACAGCCTGCGTCTGTGGAGGGAAGTGGCAGAGGCCGTCACCGCTGCGGCCCTGACACCACGGACAGGCACCCAGTGCCACAAGAAGGTGAACGACCTCGTCAGAGCAGGCAGGGTGAGCCTCCCCATATCACCCCCTCCCCCATATCCCCCCTTCCCCCATATCCCCCCTTCCCCCATATCCCCCCTTCCCCCATATCCCCCCTCCCCCATATCCCCCCTTCCCCCATATCCCCCCTTCCCCCATATCCCCCCTCCCCATATCCCCCCTTCCCCATATCCCCCCTTCCCCCATATCCCCCCTCCCCCATATCCCCCCTTCCCCCATATCCCCCCTTCCCCCATATCCCCCTCCCCATATCCCCCCTTCCCCCATATCCCCCCTTCCCCCATATCCCCCCTTCCCCCATATCCCCCCTTCCCCCATATCCCCCTCCCCATATCCCCCCTTCCCCATATCCCCCTCCCCATATCCCCCTCCCCATATCCCCCCTCCCCATATCCCCCCTTTCCCCATATCCCCCCTCCCCATATCCCCCCTCCCCCATATCCCCCTTCCCCATATCCCCTCTCCCCCATATCCCCCCTTCCCCCATAACCCCCCTCCCCATATCCCCCTCCCCATATCCCCCTCCCCCATATCCCCCCTCCCCCATATCCCCCTCCCCCATATCCCTCCTTTCCCCATATCCCCCCTCCCCCATATCCCCCTTGCCCCATATCCCCCCTTTCACATATCCCCCTCCCCCATATCCCCCCTTCCCCCATATCCCCCCTCCCCCATAGCCCCCCTCCCCATATCCCCCCTCCCCATATCCCCCCTTCCCCATATCCCCCTCCCCAGATCCCCCCTCCCCATATCCCCCCTTCCCCATATCCCCCTCCCCATATCCCCCTTCCCCAATATCCCCCCTCCCCATATCCCCCCTCCCCCATATCCCCCATATCCCCCCTCCCCCATATCCCCCTCCCCATATCCCCCCTCCCCCATATCCCCCCTCCCCCATATCCCCTTCCCCCATATCCCCTCCCCATATCCCCCCTCCCCCATATCCCCATATCCCCCTCACCCATATCCCCCCTCCCCATATCCCCCCTCCCCCATATCCCCCCCTCCCCCATATCCCCCCTTCCCCATATCCCCTCCCCATATCCCCCCTTCCCCCATATCCCCCCTCCCCCATAGCCCCCCTCCCCATATCCCCCCTCCCCATATCCCCCTTCCCCCATATCCCCCCTCCCCATATCCTCCCAACCCCATATCCCCCCTCCCCCATATCCCCCACTCCCCCATATCCCCCCTTCCCCCATACCCCCCTCCCCCATATCCCCCCTCCCCATATCCCCCATATCCCCCCTCCCCCATATCCCACTCCCCCATATCCCCCCTCCCCCATATCCTCCATATCCCCCTCCCCGATATCCCCCCTCCCCATATCCCCCCTTCCCCCATATCCCCCCTCCCCCATATCCCCCCTCCCCATATCCCCCATATCCCCCCTCCCTCATATCCCCCCTCCCCCATATCCCCCCTCCCCCATATCCGCCAGTGAATCCAGCCCTAACCTTAACCTCTGCAATGCACGCGCAACCGATGGCGTGCATTCATATACCTGCCTAACACTGTTGCCTTTTACCCCTGCCACCCCCCCCCCCACAGGATAAGCGCGCACACAACAATAGGGAGCATGTGAGGACTGGAGGAGGCCCCGCTGATGAGAGGCCACTGACCGAACACAAGGAAAGGGCCCTGGAACTGGCTGGCGGACCTGAGGACCGGGAGGTTGCTGATGCAGAGGTCGGGGGCGTACTAGCAAGTGAGCCACCGACAGCCCGTCCCCATATCCCCCCTCCCCTATATCCCCCTCCCCCATATCACCTGATCACTGCCTGATGTCTAACCATGCATGCTTCATTGTGTATCGCAGGACCAAACGTCCAGGCACCCATCCCCGCAGATGCAGACCGCCCGCAGGATGCCCCTCGGAGGCCACGGGAGACGGAGAGACACGAACCCTCCAGCATGCGACGCCCGCAGGATGCCCCTCGGAGGCCACGGGAGACGGAGAGTCCCGGACCCTCCAGCATGCGATGCCCGCAGGATGCCCCTCGCACACAACGGGAGACAGAGAGACCCGCACCCTCCAGCATGCGACGCCCGCAGGATGCCCCTCGCACACCACGGGAGACGGAGAGACCCGCACCCTCCAGCATGCGACGCCTGCAGGATGCCCCTCGCACACCACGGGAGACGGAGAGACCTGGAGCAACAGGGAGACGACACCCCCATCACGTGCGGGAGAGACCACCCAGCGACGAGGGGGGCAGCCACAGGCCCCCGTCACATCCGAGCCAGGACACCACTACCCAGGACACCACTACCCAGGACACCACTACCCAGGACACCACTACCCGGGACACCACTACCCGGGACAGCACTGCCCAGGACACCCCTACCCGGGACAGCACTACCCAGGAAGACGAAATACCGGACAGTGACTCAGAGTGGATGGGTGGAGACGAACCCCCACCCCAAAGTGCCATGGACTCAGAGTGGGACGAAGAGCACGACACAACGCCACTGCTGTCACCAACACCCTCCACCATCGCAGAAACACTCACCTCGGTTGGGCACTTTAGTGATGAGGCGTCTGGTACACTCACTGGTGCGCACAACACAGCCGTCCCGGTACAGCAGGTGGAGGTAGGAGCAGCAGAGGGGCCGGGCGGTCGGAGGGCAGCCCAGCTCAAGCGAACATCTGCCGCCCAGATGGATCCCGGGTTCCTGGAGTTACCACACCCACACATAGATCCGATGCAACCACCGACCCGGAGACAAGCGAAGAGGGTGACGGGCGGCTTGCGGCGGCTGCAGTCGCAGGTGGAGGAGTCCACCCGCGTCCAGGAGCTGGGAGTGGTCCCGGTCATGCGTGCCACCCAGGCTGACACCGCACGGGTGGCGTCCGCGGTGGAGGCAATGGGTGCGACGGTGTCAGACATGGGGAACGGTTTGCGAGGCCTGGGGCTTTCCGTGCAGGCGGCGTCTGTGGCCCAGGACATGGCTGCCCTCTCACAGGAGGCCATGAGCCAGTGCCAGCGCCAGATGGCAGAGGCGCTCAACGCCATAGCCCAGTCTCTGCAGGTCATGGCCCAGTCTCAGCAGGCCATGGCCCAGTCTCTGCAGGCCATCGCTGAGGGCATCGGCGCCAGTGGCCATGTGTGAGCCGGCGTCGCACTGTCACAGACAGGGTTTGCCAACCCCCTGGGCTCCATGGCTGCAAACCTGCAGACCCCTGTCGATACCAGCACGGGCCTCCAGGACTGGCAGCGCCAGATGTCGGGGGGGGCGTCGGATGGCCAGTCCGTTCGCATCCCCCACCCATGTAGAGGCCTGGGGGCCATCGGGCACCCCGAGGGAGGAGGAGGTGGTGTGGTCCGTCCCGGCTCCCCCTGTAGGGGAGGTCCCGGTACACCGCGACACCTCGGACTCCCCCCCTTCCGTCCCAGGTGCATCGGGTGGGCAACGGGCAGGACAGGCTGGCAGCTCGCCATCCCAGTCGCCCGGGCCGCAGCCTGGCCCATCTAGGCCAGGACGCCCCAGGAAACGGCCGCCAAAGGGATCCAGTGTCAGAGGGCAGGAATCACAGGAGTCCACCTCCAGTTCTGCTGTACCGTCTGGGGAACCACGTAGACCACGTAGACCCGTAAGGCCAAACAATTAGACACTGAGTAAGTTGGCACGGGTGCAGGGCACAGATGAGTTTTAGGGGCCAGGGCACGTGCATGAACTCGTTTGGTTATTAAAGTCAATGTTACACCAACAGAAGCTGCCTTTGTGCTCTGTCCAAAGCGTGCGGGGTTGTCATGTACGTTGAGCGCAAGTGTGTGTGTGTGAGGGGTGGTCTTACCTCAGCCCCAGGTGAGTCTGCCCCCTTCCCCCTGGGCCGCCATCAACATCCCCCGGGCAGAGGACGGGACCGTGCGCTGCAGTGTCACAGCCGCATGCAGGGATGGTCCGGGTGGATGGTTGTACTGTGGCCATGGGTCAGACATAGTCCAACGATGTAGAGCCAGGAGCTCACCGCAGGGCGGGTTGTCATCATCCTCCATGGCCTGCAATAGACACGCGTCCACCCGCAACTGTGTGAGCCCGGCCCATTGTGCCGCAGGTGGATCGGCAATGGGGGGGGGGGGGTGGTGTGCATGCGGGTGGGGTGGGTGGGGTTGGGGAGGGGGGTGAGGGTGCTGGGTGGGTGGATGGGTGGGGGGTGTGGGTGGTCGGCTGTTGCCATGGTGTGCGGTCTGTGGCCATACTACCCGATTCCCACGCCCATCTAGTCAGTGAAGCGGGCGGCTATCAGTCTGTCCCGTGCCCGCTGGGCTAGCCGGTAACGGTGGACAGCCACCCGCCTGTGTCTACCCCGTCTGCCCTGACCATTACCCCCAACCCCCTCATCTGGGGAGGACTGGGCCTCTTCCTGCTGCTCCTCCACTCCGCCCTCCTCTGCCTGCGGCACATCGCCCCTCTGCTGGGCTATGTTGTGCAGGACGCAGCACACCACAATGATGCGGCCAACCCTATCTGACCGATACTGGAGGGCGCCCCCAGAGAGGTCCAGGCACCTGAAACGCATCTTCAGCACGCCAAAGCACCTCTCTATCACTCCCCTTGTCGCTACATGGGCATCATTGTAGCGGTTCTCCGCCTCATTGCGTGGCCTCCTTATAGGCGTCATCAGCCACGATCGCAATGGGTAGCCCCTGTCGCCCAGCAACCAGCCCCTCAGCCGGGGATGGCGTCCCTCGTACATGCCGGGGATGGATGACCGCGACAACACATATGAGTCGTGTACACTGCCTGGGTAACGGGCGCAGATGTGCAGGATCATCATGCGGTGGTCGCAGACCACCTGTATGTTCATCGAATAGGTCCTCTTCCTTTTGGTGAACACGGCCCTGTTATCTGCAGGTGGCCGCACGGCGACGTGCATCCCATCGATCGCGCCCTGGACCATGGGGAACCCGGCCACGGCAGAGAAGCCCACGGCCCGGGCATCTTGGCTGGCCCGGTCCACGGGGAAGAGGATGTAGCGGTGCGCCATGGCATAAAGGGCATCTGTCACTGCCCGGATGCACCGATGCACCGATGTCTGCGATATGCCGGACAGGTCCCCACTCGGTGCCTGGAATGACCCCGTTGCATAAATTTCAGGGCCACCGTAACCTTGACGGACACGTGGAGAGGGTGTTCCCCGCCAGTGCCACGCGGTGACAGGTGTGCCAGCAGGTGGCAGATGTGTGCCACGGTTTCCCGCCTCATCCGGTGTCTCCTCCTGCATTCCCGGTCCGTGAGGTCCTGGTATGACTGCCGGGACCTGTACACACGGGGCGCCCTCAGGTGCCTCCGTCGCCGTGGGGCCGCGACGTCCTCCTACCCCTCCTCGTCCTGTCGGTCAGGTGTCCCTCCAGCCTGGGCAGCTGCCGCCTGTCCCTCTGCGGCAGCCTGCGCCGCCTCTCTGGCACGCTCCTCCTCCTCCTCCTCCTCCTCATCCAGGGCAACATAGACATGAGCGGCTGCCTCCACGGCGACCAACATCGCTGGATGATCGGAAAACATGACGGCCTGGTGGGAGGGAGGGGAACGACGACATGTCATCATTGCCCATATCCCCTCCTCCCCCCAGCCAGGTGGCATGGAACGCATGGGTCCAACTGTTGGAGGCTGGCACCTGGCCAGGTGGACCAACTCACTTGCCCTCGCATCCCCCTCCCCGGCACGGACCCCCCATCCCCCTCCCCGGCACGGACCCCCCCCAACCTCCACCCCGGCACGGAGCCCCCCCCAACCTCCACCCCGGCACGGACCCCCCATCCCCCTCCCCGGCACGGACCCCCCCCAACCTCCACCCCGGCACGGACCCCCCCCCCCCCAACCTCCACCCCGGCACGGACCCCCCCCCCAACCTCCACCCCGGCACGGACCCCAACCTCCACCCTGGCACGGACTCCCCATCCCCCTCCCCGGCACGGACCCCCCCCCCAACCTCCACCCCGGTACGGACCCCCCCCCCCCAACCTCCACCTCGGCACGGACCCAAACCTCTACCCCGGCACGGACCCCCCATCCCCCTCCCCGGCACGGACCCCCCCCAACCTCCACCCCGGCACGGACCCCCCATCCCCCTCCCCGGCACTGACCCCCCATCCCCCTCCCCGGTACGGACCCCCCCCATCCCGCTCCCCGGTATGGACCCCCCCATCCCCCTCCCCGGCACGGACCCCCCCCCATCCCCCTCCCCGGCACGGACGCCCCCCCAACCTCCACCCCGGCATGGACCCCCCATCCCCCTCCCCGGCACGGACCCCCCAACCCCCACCCCGGCACGGACCCCCCCCAACCTCCACCCCGGCACGGACCCCCCCCCAACCTCCACCCCAGCACGGACCCCAACCTCCACTCCGGCACGGACCCCCCATCCCCCTCCCCGGCACGGACCCCCCCCAACCTCCACCCCGGCACGGACCCCCCCCCCCCAACCTCCACCCCGGCACGGACCCCAACCTCCACCCCGGCACGGACCCCCCATCCCCCTCCCCGGCACGGACCCCCCCCCAACCTCCACCCCGGCACGGACCCCCCCCAACCTCCACCCGGCACGGACCCCAACCTCCACCCCGGCACGGACCCCCCATCCCCCTCCCCGGTACGGACCCCCCATCCCCCTCCCCGGCACGGACCCCCCCCATCCCCCTCCCCGGCACGGACGCCCCCCCAACCTCCACCCCGGCATGGACCCCCCCATCCCCCTCCCCGGCACGGACCCCCCAACCCCCCACCCCGGCACGGACCCCCCCCAACCTCCACCCCGGCACGGACCCCCCCCCCAACCTCCACCCCAGCACGGACCCCAACCTCCACTCCGGCACGGACCCCCCCATCCCCCTCCCCGGCACGGACCCCCCCCCAACCTCCACCCCGGCACGGACCCCCCCCCCCCAACCTCCACCCCGGCACGGACCCCAACCTCCACCCCGGCACGGACCCCCCATCCCCCTCCCCGGCACGGACCCCCCCCCCAACCTCCACCCCGGCACGGACCCCCCCCCAACCTCCACCCGGCACGGACCCCAACCTCCACCCCGGCACGGACCCCCCATCCCCCTCCCCGGTACGGACCCCCCATCCCCCTCCCCGGCACGGACCCCCCCCATCCCCCTCCCCGGCACGGACCCCCCCCCCATCCCCCTCCCCGGCACGGACCCCCTCCCGGCACTCCCCCGGAGCCCAGCCTACTCTAACCACCCCCCCCCCCCCCCCCGCCGCACACACACACACACACATCCCGAGACACACCTCTCCTCACGCATTCAGACTGCGGCCACGCCATCGCCTGCCCCGAGCCAACCCCCCAGGCCGTCACTCACCTCCACGCTAGTCGGCGTGAACCTGGAGCACAGGGTCACGCCGATGAAAAGGAGGTTTAATTTACGTCGACGTGAACGGTCATCACGTCGACGGGACTTCGGCCCATCCGGAAGGGAGAATATCGGCAGGTCGAAAATCGGCTGCCTTGCGCAGACCCGTGACATTCTCCGACGGCAGCGGCGACATTAACGCCCCGCCGACTTTTCTCCTTTCGGAGACTTTGGCAACCGGCGGGGGCGGGATTCACGGCGGCCAACGGCCATTCTCCGACCCTCTGGGGGGTCGGAGAATGCCGCCCAGGGTATTTGGCGATTACGATGTCGGACCATGCTCCGCACTGGGTGTTCCTGCAGGTTAGTATGGATAGCAAGCAGCGCCCGCAATGGAGGTTGGATGTAGGGCTGTTGGCGGATGAAGCGGTATGCGAGAGGCTGCAGAAGTGCATGCTGAACCACCTGCAGGTAAATAATACGGGGAGGTCTCAGCAGCGGTGGTCTGGGAAGCACTGAAGGCAGTGGTGAGAGGAGAGCTGTTCTCGATCCGGGCTCACAGGGACAGGACGGATAGGGCAGGAATGTACCGACTGGTAAAAGAGATTCTACGAGTGGATAGGAGATATGCGGAGGCTCCAGAGGCAGGGCTTTTAAGGGAACGCCGGAGATTACAGGTGGAATTTGGTTTGTTAACCACCGGGAGGGCAGTGGAACAGCTCAGAAAGGTGAAGGGGGCGATTTATGAGCACGGGGAGAAGGCCAGCAGGTGCTTGCACAGCAGCTCAGAAAAAGGGAGGCAGCTAGGGAAATAGGGAAAGTTATTGACAGGGATGGGAACTTAGTTGGGGACTCGACGGGGTGAGTAAGACCTTTCGGGATTCTTATAGCAGGTTGTACAGGTCGGAACCCCCAGCGGGGCCGTAGGGGATGAGGCACTTTTTGGACGGGTTGACTTTCCCAAAGGTGGATGGGGAGCTGGTAGAAGGGCTGGGGGCCCCGATTGGGCTGGAGGAGATAGCAGAGGGGCTGAAGGCCATGCAGTCGGGCAAGGCCCTGGGACCAGATGGGAACCCAGCTGAGTTCTACAAAAAGTTCTCTGGAATATTGGGGACGGTGCTGATGAAGGTCTTTAACAAGGCCAAGGAAAGAGGGGCTCTGCCCCAGATGATGTCACAGGCCAAGATCTCGCTCATCCTGAAATGGGACATGGACCCGGAGCTATGTGGGTCTCACAGGCCGATTTCCTTGCTGAACGTAGAGGCCAAACTTCTGGCCAAAATTCTGTCCTCCAGGATTGAAGACTGTGTCCCGGACGTTATAGTGGAGGATCAGACGGGGTTCATTAAGGGCAGGCAGCTGGTGGCCAATGTAAGAAGGCTGCTAAACGTGATCATGATGCCGCCGGAAGGTAGGGAAGTTGAGGTGGTGGTCGCGATGGATGCGGAAAAAGCCTTTGACCGGGTCGAATGGGATTACTTATGGGAGGTGCTGGAGAGGTTTGGGTTTGGAAGGGGCTTTGTTGGCTGGGTTAGGTTGCTGTACCGGGCTCCGGTTGCTAGTGTACGGACAAACAGGACGACTTCGGACTATTTCAGGCTATACCGGGGGACGAGACAGGGATGCCCCCTCTCCCCACTGCTGTTTGTGCTAGCAATAGAGCCGCTGGCAATTGCTCTGAGGGCCTCAAGGGGCTGGAAGGGGTTGGTCCGGGGGCACAGGAGCACAGAATCTTGCCGTATGCGGATGACTTACTGCTGTATGTCTCAGACCCAATGGAGGGGATGGAAGAAATGATGGGAATTTTTGGGGAATTCGGACGTTTTTGGGGTATAAGCTCAATATGGGGTAGAGCGAGATGCTTGTGGTCCAGGCAAGAGGTCAGGAGAGGCGACTGAGGGAACCTCCGTTCAGAGTGGTAGGGGACAGTTCCAGGTACCTAGGTATCCAAGTCGCGAGGGATTGAGACAGGCTACATAAATTGAACTTGGCGCGGTTGGTGAAACAGATGAAGGGGTTCCGGATATGGGATGCGCACCCATTGTCTCTGGCGGGTAGAGTGCAGTCGGTAAAAATGATGGTCCTCCCAAAATTCCTATTCGTCTTCCAATGCTTCCCCATCTTCATCCCATGGTCCTTCTGGAAGCAGATCAATAAGATTATCGTGGGCTTTGTGTGTGTGTGTGTGTGGGGGGGGGCAACCCCTGCGGGTGAAGAGGGCAATGCTCGAGCGGTGTCGGGGGGGTTGGAGGGCTGGTGCTGCCGAATTTCAACAACTACTACTGGGCGGCTAATATATCCATGGTGAGGAGGTGGCTGGTGTGGTGTGAGCCGGCGTGGGTGCGCATGGAGGCGGCTTCTTGTAAGGGCACAAGTTTGGGGGCGTTGGTAACGGCTGTCGTTCCCGCTGGCGAGGTACTCCACCAGTCCAATGGTGGTGGCAGCCCTGAGAGTCTGGGGGCAATGGAGGAGACATGTGGGAGCAGAGGGGGCGTTGGTGTGGGCCCCAATCTGTGATAACCATCGGTTTGCCCCGGGGAGGATGGACGGGGGGGTTCTGAATTTAGTGGAGCGCGGGGATTGAGAGGATGGGGGACTTGTTCTTAGATGGAAGCTTCCTGAGTATGAGGGCGCTGGAGGAGAAGGTTGCATTGGCGGGGGGAAATGAATTCCGATATTTACAGGTACGGGTCTCTCTGCGGAACCTTCCCACTCCTGCTGCTAAGGGGGGATTCAGGATAGGGTGGTTTCTAGAGGATGGATAGGAGAGGGGAGCGTCTCGGACATATATAAAGAGCTTATGGGATGGGAGGAGCCGCAGACCGAGGAGCTGAAGCAAAAATGCGAGGAGGGGCTGGGGGGAGAGATAGAGGAGGGCCTCTGGGCGGACACGTTGGGTAGGGTCAACGCGACCGCAACATGTGCCAGGCTCAGCCTGATCCAATTTAAGGCCGTTCACCGGGCTCACATGACAGTGGCCCGAATGAGCAGATTCTTTGGAGGACAGGTGAGCGAGGTGTGAGGGGGGGGGGCCAGCGAGCCATGTCCATATGTTCTGGGCATGTCCAAAACTGAGGGGATTTTGGCAGGGGTTTGCTGACGCCATGTCCACAGTATTAAATACGAGGGTGGCAATGAGTCCGATGGTGGCAATTTTTGGGGTGTCGCAGGACCCGGGAATCCAGGAGGAGAGAGAGGCGGACGTTCTGGCCTTTGCTTCCCTGGTAGCCCGGAGGCACATATTGCTGGCATGGAGGGACTCAAAGCGCCCGAAATCGGAGACCTGGGTTTCAGGCATTGCTGGCTTCCTCTGCCTGGAGAAAATTAAGATCGCCATGAGAGGGTCTCTGTTGGGGTTCGCCCGGAGGTAGCAACCATTCGTCGACTTCCTCGCAGAGGATTAATCGTCAGCAGAACGGGGGGGGTGGGGGGGTGGGGGGTGGGCGGGGGGGTTAGGTTAGCGTAGGTTGGTGGGGTAAGCAATGGTAGGACCTGTGGGAGAGGGTGGTGGAATTTGCACTATGTTTATATTTTCCTTGTTATGTACATTGTTGATTTTGTTGTTGTTATAATGCCAAAGAAATACCTCAATAAAATGTTTTTTAAAAAGTTCTCAGGACTTTAAAGGCAGGTGAAGCTTCCCAAGTGACCAATAGCGGGGCTGTTTTACATCCATTTGCATGTCATGCAGGCTCATTAAAACACCAGCTCACCAGAATTAAGCGCCTCTCCAAATTACGTTCTCCATGAGTGAGAAATTGGATGGTTCACATATATGGTGCACCCGTGTGAATCCAGTCCAATTCTCTTCCCGGACCTAGGGTGCACGAGGCAGACTTTCATCTGTTTCCATAGCTAGTAATTCCCAGAACAGGTGCTAATCTGTCGCCGGGGCTTATACTTTGAGGGGTGCCACTCCACATCAAGCGTTGCTGATCAGGACCTCCCATTCTTACCACCAGCCATTAGCGTGTTTAGAAGGATTTTTAGGTTGAAACACTCAATCTGATTGACTGCCTTATAAGAACATAAGAACTACGAGCAGGAGTAGGCCATCTGGCCCCTCGAGCCTGCTCCGCCATTCAATGAGATCATGGCTGATCTTTTGTGGACTCAGCTCCACTTTCCGGCCCAAACACCATAACCCTTAATCCCTTTATTCTTCAAAAAACTATCTATCTTTATCTTAAAAACATTTAATGAAGGAGCCTCAACTGCTTCACTGGGCAAGGAATTCCATAGATTCACAACCCTTTGGGTGAAGAAGTTCCTCCTAAAATCTACTTCCCCTTATTTTGAGGAAATGCCCCCGAGTTCTGCTTTCACCCGCCAGTGGAAACAACCTGCCCGCATCTATCCTATTTATTCCCTTCATAATTTTATATGTTTCTATACGATCCCCCCTCATCCTTCTAAATTCCAACGAGTACAGTCCCAGTCTACTCAACCTCTCCTCGTAATCCAACCCCTTCAGCTCTGGGATTAACCTAGTGAATCTCCTCTGCACACCCTCCAGCGCCAGTACGTCCTTTCTCATATTAGGAGACCAAAACTGAACACAATACTCCAGGTGTGGCCTCACTAACACCTTATACAATTGCAGCATAACCTCCCTAGTCTTAAACTCCATCCCTCTAACAATGAAGGACAAAATTCCATTTGCCTTCTTAATCACCTGTTGCACCTGTAAACCAACTTTTTGTGACTCATGCACTAGCACACCCAGGTCTCTCTGCGCAGCAGCATGTTTTAATATTTCATCATTTAAATAATAATCCCTTTTGCTGTTATTCCTACCAAAATGGATAACCTCACATTTGTCAACATTGTATTCCATCTGCCAGATCCTAGCCCATTCACTTAACCTATCCAAATCCCTCTGCAGACTTCCAGTATCCTCTGCACTTTTTGCTTTACCACTCATCTTAGTGTCGTCTGCAAACTTGGGACACATTGCCCTAGGTTCCCAACTCCAAATCATCTATGTAAATTGTGAACAATTGTGGGCCCAGCATTGATCCCTGAGGGACACCACTAGCTACTGATTGCCAACCAGAGAAACACCCATTAATCCCCACTCTTTGCTTTCTATTAATTAACCAATCCTCTATCCATGCTACTACTTTCCCCTTAATGCCATGCATCTTTATCTTATGCAGCAACCTTTTGTGTGGCACCTTGTCAAAGGCTTTCTGGAAATCCAGATATACCACATCCATTGGCTCCCCGTTATCTACCGCTCTGGTAATGCCCTCAAAACAGTTCACTAAATTAGTTCGGCACGACCTGCCCTTTATGAACCTATGCTGCGTCTGCCCAATGGGACAATTTCCATCCAGATGCCTCGCTATTTCTTCCTTGATGATAGATTCCAGCATCTTCCCTACTACTAAAGTTAAGCTCACTGGCCTATAATTACCCGCTTTCTGCCTACCTCCTTTTTTAAACAGTGGTGTCACGTTTGCCAATTTCCAATCCGCCGGGACCACTCCAGAGTCTAGTGAATTTTGAGTCTAGCCGTCTCTTTTAGCACTCTGGGATGCATTCCATCAGGGCCAGGAGACTTGTTTACCTTTAGCTCCATTAGCTTGCCCATCACTACCTCCTAAGTGATAACAATCATCTCAAGGTCCTCACCTGACATAGCCTCATTTCTATCAGTCACTGGCATGTTATTTGTGTCTTCCACGGTGAAGACTGATCCAAAAAACCTGTTTAGTTCCTCAGCCATTCCCTCATCTCCCATTATTAAATCTCTCTTCTCATTCTCTAAAGGACCAATATTTACCTTAGCCACTCTTTTTTGTTTTATATATTTGTAGAAACTTTTACTATCTGTTTTTATATTCTGAGCAAGTTTACTCTCATAATCTATCTTACTCTTCTTTATAGCTTTTTTAGTAGCTTTCTGTTGCCTCCTAAAGATTTCCCAGTCCTCTAGTCTCCCACTAATCTTTGCCACTTTGTATGTTTTTTCCTTCAATTTGATACTCTCCCTTATTTCCTTAGATATCCACGGGCGATTTTCCCTCTTTCTGCTGTCCTTCCTTTTTGTTGGTATAGACCTTTGCTGAGCACTGTGAAATATCGCTTGGAAGGTTCTCCACTGTTCCTCAATTGTTTCACCATAAAGTCTTTGCTCCCAGTCTACCTTAGCTAGCTCTTCTCTCATCCAATTGTAATCTCCTTTGTTTAAGCACAAAACACCAGTGTTTGATTTTACCTTCTCATCCTCCATCTGTATTTTAAATTCCACCTTATTGTGATCGCTCCTTCCGAGAGGATCCCTAACTATGAGATCATTAATCAATCCTGTCTCATTACACAGGACCAGATCTAGGACCGCTTGTTCCCTCGTAGGTTCCATTACATACTGTTCCAGGAAACTATCACGGATACATTCTATAAACTCCTCCTCAAGGCTGCCTTGACCGACCTGGTTAAACCAATCGACATGTAGATTAAAATCCCCCATGATAACTGCTGTACCATTTCTACATGCATCAGTTATTTCTTTATTTATTGCCTGCCCCACCATAATGTTACTATTTTGTGGCCTATAGACGACTCCTATCAGTGACTTTTTCGCCTTACTATTCCTGATTTCCACCCAAATGAATTCAATCTTATCCTCCATAGCACCGATGTCATCCCTTACTATTGCCCGGATGTCATCCTTAAATAACAGAGCTACACCACCTCCCTTACCATCCACTTTGTCCTTCCGAATAGTTTGATACCATCAGATATTTAACTCCTAGTCGTCACTATCCTTTAACCATGTTTCAGTAATGGCCACTAAATCATAGTCATTCACGATGATTGCAACTCATTTACCTTATTCCGAATACTACGAGTATTCAGGTAAAGTACACTTATGTTGGCTTTTATACCTCTGTTTTGAATTTTAACACCTCGATTAGTAACCTCTCCTAAGTTATTTTTCCTCTTAATTTTCCTTGTCGTTGAACCCATATCTTCATGTAACAACCTGCCGCGTCGCTTACCATTTATGTTTTTACTTCCCCTTTTATTCCTTTTGGTATTACTGATCCTATTCACTGAGCTCCCCTCAGTCACTGTACCTTGTACTGTCGCCTTTTTTGATTTTTGACTATGGCTCCTCTGCCTTACACTTTCTCCCTTACTGCCTTTTGTTTCTGTCCCTGTTTTACTACCTTCCGACTTCCTGCATCGGTTCCCATCCCCCTGCCACATTAGTTTAAACCCTCCCCAACAGCTCTAGCAAACACTCCCCCCTAGGACATCGGTTCCAGTCCTGCCCAGGTGCAGACCGCCCGGTTCGTACTGGTTCCACCTCCCCAGAACCAGTTCCAATGCTCCAGGAAATTGAATCCCTCCCTTTTGCACCATCTCTCGAGCCACGCATTCATCCTATCTATCCTGACATTCCTACTCTGACTAGCTCGTGGCACAGGTAGCAATCCTGAGATTACTACCTTTGAGGTCCTACTTTTTAGTTTAACTCCTAACTCCCTGAATTCAGCTTGTAGGACCACGTCCCGTTTTTTACCTATATCGTTGGTGCCTATGTGCACCACGACAGCTGGCTGTTCACCCTCCCCCCCCCCAGAATGTCCTGTAGCCGCTCCGAGACATCCTTGACCCTTGCACCAGGGAGGCAACATACCATCCTGGATTCTCGATTGCATCCGCAGAACCGCCTGTCTATTCCCCTTACGATTGAGTCCCATATCAATATAGCCCTGCCATTTTTCTCCCAGCCCTGCTGCGCAGCAGAGCCAGCCACGGTGCCATGAACCCAGCTGCTGCTGCCTTCCCCTGGTAAGCCATCTCCCTCAACAGTATCCAAAGCGGTATATCTGTTTTGCAGGGACACCTGCACTGCCTTCCTACCCTTGCTCTGCCTTTTGGTCACCCATTTTCTATCTCCCTCAGAAACGTTCACCTGCAGTGTGACCAACTCGCTAAACGTGCTATCCATGACGTCCTCAGCATCGTGGATGCTCCAAAGTGAGTCCATCCGCAGCTCCACAGCTGTCAAGCAGTCTAACAGGAGCTGCAACTGGGCCCACTTGCAGCTCTGGAGAGGGATAGTACAGACTGTCTGGAGAGGGATAGTGCAGGATGTTTGGAGAGGGTTAGTACAGACTGTCTGGAGAGGGAAAGTACAGAATGTCTGGAGAGGGATAGTACAGACTGTCTGGAGAGGGATAGTGCAGGATGTTTGGAGAGGGTTAGTACAGACTGTCTGGAGAGGGAAAGTACAGAATGTCTGGAGAGGGATAGTACAGACTGTCTGGAGAGGGATAGTGCAGGATGTTTGGAGAGGGTTAGTACAGACTGTCTGGAGAGGGATAGTGCAGACTGTCTGGAGAGGGATAGTGCAGGATGCTTGGAGAGGGATAGTACAGACTGTCTGGAGAGGGATAGTGCAGACTGTCTGGAGCGGGATAGTGCAGACTGTCTGGAGAGGGATAGTGCAGACTGTCTGGAGAGGGATAGTGCAGACTGTCTGGAGAGGGATAGTGCAGACTGTCTGGAGAGGGATAGTACAGACTGTCTGGAGAGGGATAGTGCAGACTGTCTGGAGAGGGATAGTGCAGACTGTCTGGAGAGGGATAGTGCAGGATGTTTGGAGAGGGATAGTACAGACTGTCCAGAGAGGGATTATACAGACTGTCTGGAGAGGGATAGTGCAGACTGTCTGGAGAGGGATAGTGCAGACTGTCTGGAGAGGGATAGTGCAGACTGTCTGGAGAGGGATAGTGCAGGATGTTTGGAGAGGGATAGTGCAGACTGTCTGGAGAGGGATAGTGCAGACTGTCTGGGGAGGGATAGTGCAGACTGTCTGGGGAGGGATAGTGCAGACTGTCTGGAGAGGGATAGTACAGACTGTCTGGAGAGGGATAGTGCAGACTGTCTGGAGAGGGATAGTGCAGACTGTCTGGAGAGGGATAGTGCAGACTGCCTGGAGAGGGATAGTGCAGGATGTTTGGAGAGGGATAGTACAGACTGTCCAGAGAGGGATAGTGCAGACTGTCTGGAGCGGGATAGTGCAGACTGTCTGGAGAGGGAAAGTACAGACTGTCTGGAGAGGGATAGTGCAGACTGTCTGGAGAGGGATAGTGCAGACTGTCTGGAGAGGGATAGTGCAGACTGTCTGGAGAGGGATAGTGCAGACTGTCTGGAGAGGGATAGCGCAGACTGTCTGGAGAGGGATAGTGCAAACTGTCTGGAGAGGGATAGTACAGACTGTCTGGAGAGGGATAGTGCAGACTGTCCAGAGAGGGATAGTGCAGACTGTCTGGAGAGGGATAGTACAGACTGTCTGGAGAGGGATAGTGCAGACTGTCTGGAGAGGGATAGTGCAGACTGTCTGGAGAGGGATAGTGCAGACTGTCCAGAGAGGGATAGTGCAGACTGTCTGGAGAGGGATAGCACAGACTGTCCAGAGGGATAGTACAGACTGTCTGGAGAGGGATAGTGCAGACGGTCTGGAGAGGGTTAGTGCAGACTGTCTGGAGAGGGATAGTAAAGACTGTCTGGAGAGGGATAGTACAGACTGTCTGGAGAGGGATAGTGCAGACTGTCTGGAGAGGGATAGTGCAGACTGTCTGGAGAGGGATAGTACAGACTGTCTGGAGAGGGATACTGCAGACTGTCTGGAGAGGGATAGTGCAGACTGTCTGGAGAGGGATAGTGCAGACTGTCTGGAGAGGGAAAGTACAGATTGTCTGGAGAGGGATAGTGCAGACTGTCTGGAGAGGGATAGTGCAGACTGTCTGGAGAGGGATAGTAAAGACTGTCTGGAGAGGGATAGTGCAGACTGTCTGGAGATTGATAGTGAAGACTGTCTGGAGAGGGATAGTGCAGACTGTCTGGATAGGGAAAGTACAGACTGTCTGGAGAGGGATAGTGCAGACTGTCTGGAGAGGGATAGTGCAGACTGTCTGGAGAGGGATAGTGCAGACTGTCTGGAGAGGGATAGTGCAGACTGTCTGGAGAGGGAAATTACAGACTGTCTGGAGAGGGATAGTGCTGACTGTCTGGAGAGGGATAGTGCAGACTGTCTGGAGAGGGATAGTGCAGACTGTCTGGAGAGGGATAGTGCAGACTGTCTGGAGAGGGATAGTGCAGACTGTCTGGAGAGGGATAGTGCAGACTGTCTGAAGAGGGATAGTGCAGACTGTCTGGAGAGGGATAGTACAGACTGTCTGGAGAGGGATAGTGCAGACTGTCTGGAGAGGGATAGTGCAGACTGTCCAGAGAGGGATAGTACAGACTGTCCAGAGAGGGATAGTGCAGACTGTCTGGAGAGGGATAGTAAAGACTGTCTGGAGAGGGAAGGTACAGACTGTCTGGAGAGGGATAGTGCAGAATGTCTAGAGAGGGATAGTGCAGACTGTCTGGAGAGGGATAGTGCAGACTGTCTAGAGAGGGATAGTGCAGGATGTTTGGAGAGGGATAGTACAGACTGTCTGGAGAGGGATAGTGCAGACTGTCTGGAGAGGGTTAGTGCAGACTGTCTGGAGAGGGATAATGCAGACTGTCTGGAGAGGGATAGTGCAGACTGTCTGGAGAGGGATAGTGCAGGATGTTTGGAGAGGGATAGTGCAGACTGTCTGGAGAGGGATAGTGCAGACTGTCTGGAGAGGGATAGTGCAGACTGTCTGGAGAGGGATAGTGCAGACTGTCTGGAGAGGGATAGCGCAGACTGTCTGGAGAGGGATAGTGCAGACTGTCTGGAGAGGGATAGTACAGACTGTCTGGAGAGGGATAGTGCAGACTGTCTGGAGAGGGATAGATAGACTGTCTGGAGAGGGATAGTGCAGACTGTCTGGAGAGGGAAAGTACAGAATTTATGGAGAGGGATAGTGCAGACTGTCTGGAGAGGGAAAGTACAGGCTGTCTGGAGAGGTATAGTGCAGACTGTCTGGAGAGGGATAGTACAGACTGTCTGGAGAGGGATAGTACAGACTGTCTGGAGAGGGATAGTGCAGACTGTCCAGAGAGGGATAGTACAGACTGTCTGGAGAGGGATAGTACAGACTGTCAGGAGAGGGATAGTGCAGACTGTCCAGAGAGGGATAGTACAGACTGTCTGGAGAGGGATAGTGCAGACTGTCCAGAGAGGGATAGTACAGACTGTCTGGAGAGGGATAGTACAGACTGTCTGGAGAGGGATAGTGCAGACTGTCTGGAGAGGGATAGTACAGACTGTCCAGAGAGAGATAGTGCAGACTGTCTGGAGAGGGATAGTAAAGACTGTCCAGAGAGGGATAGTGCAGACTGTCTGGAGAGGGATAGTACAGACTGTCTGGAGAGGGATAGTACAGACTGTCTGGAGAGGCATAGTGCAGACTGTCTGGAGAGGGATAGTGCAGACTGTCTGGAGAGGGATAGTACAGACTGTCCAGAGAGGGATAGTGCAGACTGTCTGGAGAGGGATAGTACAGACTGTCTGGAGAGGGATAGTAAAGACTGTCTGGAGAGGGGTAGTGCAGACTGTCTGGAGAGGGTTAGTGCAGACTGTCTGGAGAGGGAAAGTACAGACTGTCTGGAGAGGGATAGTACAGACTGTCTGGAGAGGGATAGTGCAGACTGTCTGGAGAGGGAAAGTACAGACTGTCTGGAGAGGGATAGTGCAGACTGTCTGGAGAGGGATAGTGCAGACTGTCTGGAGAGGGATAGTGCAGACTGTCTGGAGAGGGATAGTGCAGACTGTCTGGAGAGGGATAGTGCAGACTGTCTGAAGAGGGATAGTGCAGACTGTCTGGAGAGGGATAGTACAGACTGTCTGGAGAGGGATAGTGCAGACTGTCCAGAGAGGGATAGTACAGACTGTCTGGAGAGGGATAGTGCAGACTGTCTGGAGAGGGATAGTGCAGACTGTCTGGAGAGGGATAGTGCAGACTGTCCAGAGAGGGATAGTACAGACTGTCTGGAGAGGGATAGTGCAGACTGTCTGGAGAGGGATAGTGCAGACTGTCCAGAGAGGGATAGTACAGACTGTCTGGAGAGGGATAGTACAGACTGTCTGGAGAGGGATAGTGCAGACTGTCTGGAGAGGGATAGTGCAGACTGTCCAGAGAGGGATAGTACAGACTGTCTGGAGAGGGATAGTGCAGACTGTCTGGAGAGGGATAGTGCAGACTGTCTGGAGAGGGATAGTGCAGACTGTCTGGAGAGGGATAGTGCAGACTGTCTGGAGAGGGATAGTGCAGACTGTCTGAAGAGGGATAGTGCAGACTGTCTGGAGAGGGATAGTACAGACTGTCTGGAGAGGGATAGTGCAGACTGTCTGGAGAGGGATAGTGCAGACTGTCCAGAGAGGGATAGTACAGACTGTCTGGAGAGGGATAGTGCAGACTGTCTGGAGAGGGATAGTGCAGACTGTCCAGAGAGGGATAGTACAGACTGTCCAGAGAGGGATAGTGTAAACTGTCTGGAGAGGGATAGTAAAGACTGTCTGGAGAGGGAAGGTACAGACTGTCTGGAGAGGGATAGTAAAGACTGTCCAGAGAGGGATAGTGCAGACTGTCTGGAGAGGGATAGTACAGACTGTCTGGAGAGGGATAGTACAGACTGTCTGGAGAGGGATAGTGCAGAATGTCTAGAGAGGGATAGTGCAGACTGTCTGGAGAGGGATAGTGCAGACTGTCTAGAGAGGGATAGTGCAGGATGTTTGGAGAGGGATAGTACAGACTGTCTGGAGAGGGATAGTGCAGACTGTCTGGAGAGGGTTAGTGCAGACTGTCTGGAGAGGGATAATGCAGACTGTCTGGAGAGGGATAGTGCAGACTGTCTGGAGAGGGATAGTGCAGGATGTTTGGAGAGGGATAGTGCAGACTGTCTGGAGAGGGATAGTGCAGACTGTCTGGAGAGGGATAGTGCAGACTGTCTGGAGAGGGATAGTGCAGACTGTCTGGAGAGGGATAGCGCAGACTGTCTGGAGAGGGATAGTGCAGACTGTCTGGAGAGGGATAGTACAGACTGTCTGGAGAGGGATAGTGCAGACTGTCTGGAGAGGGATAGATAGACTGTCTGGAGAGGGATAGTGCAGACTGTCTGGAGAGGGAAAGTACAGAATTTATGGAGAGGGATAGTGCAGACTGTCTGGAGAGGGAAAGTACAGGCTGTCTGGAGAGGTATAGTGCAGACTGTCTGGAGAGGGATAGTACAGACTGTCTGGAGAGGGATAGTACAGACTGTCTGGAGAGGGATAGTGCAGACTGTCCAGAGAGGGTTAGTACAGACTGTCTGGAGAGGGATAGTACAGACTGTCTGGAGAGGGATAGTGCAGACTGTCCAGAGAGGGATAGTACAGACTGTCTGGAGAGGGATAGTGCAGACTGTCCAGAGAGGGATAGTACAGACTGTCTGGAGAGGGATAGTACAGACTGTCTGGAGAGGGATAGTGCAGACTGTCCAGAGAGGGATAGTACAGACTGTCTGGAGAGGGATAGTGCAGACTGTCTGGAGAGGGATAGTACAGACTGTCTGGAGAGGGATAGTACAGACTGTCTGGAGAGGGATAGTGCAGACTGTCTGGAGAGGGATAGTACAGACTGTCCAGAGAGAGATAGTGCAGACTGTCTGGAGAGGGATAGTAAAGACTGTCCAGAGAGGGATAGTGCAGACTGTCTGGAGAGGGATAGTACAGACTGTCTGGAGAGGGATAGTACAGACTGTCTGGAGAGGGATAGTGCAGACTGTCTGGAGAGGGATAGTGCAGACTGTCTGGAGAGGGATAGTGCAGACTGTCTGGAGAGGGATAGTGCAGACTGTCTGGAGAGGGATAGTGCAGACTGTCTGGAGAGGGATAGTGCAGACTGTCTGGAGAGGGTTAGTGCAGACTGTCTGGAGAGGGAAAGTACAGACTGTCTGGAGAGGGATAGTACAGACTGTCTGGAGAGGGATAGTGCAGACTGTCTGGAGAGGGAAAGTACAGACTGTCTGGAGAGGGATAGTGCAGACTGTCTGGAGAGGGATAGTAAAGACTGTCTGGAGAGGGATAGTGCAGACTGTCTGGAGAGGGATAGTACAGACTGTCTGGAGAGGGATAGTAAAGACTGTCTGGAGAGGGGTAGTGCAGACTGTCTGGAGAGGGTTAGTGCAGACTGTCTGGAGAGGGATAGTACAGACTGTCTGGAGAGGGTTCGTGCAGACTGTCTGGAGAGGGATAGTGCAGACTGTCTGGAGAGGGATAGTGCAGACTGTCTGGAGAGGGATAGTGCAGACTGTCTGGAGAGGGATAGTACAGACTGTCTGGAGAGGGTTAGTGCAGACTGTCTGGAGAGGGATAGTGCAGACTGTCTGGAGAGGGATAGTACAGACTGTCTGGAGAGGGTTAGTGCAGACTGTCTGGAGAGGGATAGTGCAGACTGTCTGGAGAGGGATAGTACAGACTGGCTGGAGAGGGTTAGTACAGACTGTCTGGAGAGGGATAGTACAGACTGTCTGGAGAGGGATAGTACAGATTGTCTGGAGAGGGATAGTACAGACTGTCTGGAGAGGGATAGTACAGAATGTCTGGAGAGGGAAAGTACAGACTGTCTGGAGAGGGATAGTGCAGACTGTCTGGAGAGGGATAGTGCAGGATGTTTGGAGAGGGATAGTGCAGACTGTCTGGAGAGGGTTAGTGCAGACTCTCTGGAGAGGGATAGTACAGACTGTCTGGAGAGGGTTAGTGCAGACTGTCTGGAGAGGGATAGTACAGACTGTCCAGAGAGGGATAGTGCAGACTGTCTGGAGAGGGATAGTGCAGACTGTCTGGAGAGGGATAGTACAGACTGTCCAGAGAGGGATAGTGCAGACTGTCTGGAGAGGGATAGTGCAGACTGTCCAGAGAGGGATAGTACAGACTGTCTGGAGAGGGATAGTACAGACTGTCTGGAGAGGGATAGTACAGACTGTCTGGAGAGGGATAGTGCAGAATGTCTAGAGAGGGATAGTGCAGACTGTCTGGAGAGGGATAGTAAAGACTGTCCAGAGAGGGATAGTGCAGACTGTCTGGAGAGGGATAGTACAGACTGTCTGGAGAGGGATAGTACAGACTGTCTGGAGAGGGATAGTGCAGAATGTCTAGAGAGGGATAGTGCAGACTGTCTGGAGAGGGATAGTGCAGACTGTCTAGAGAGGGATAGTGCAGGATGTTTGGAGAGGGATAGTACAGACTGTCTGGAGAGGGATAGTGCAGACTGTCTGGAGAGGGTTAGTGCAGACTGTCTGGAGAGGGATAATGCAGACTGTCTGGAGAGGGATAGTGCAGACTGTCTGGAGAGGGATAGTGCAGGATGTTTGGAGAGGGATAGTGCAGACTGTCTGGAGAGGGATAGTGCAGACTGTCTGGAGAGGGATAGTGCAGACTGTCTGGAGAGGGATAGTGCAGACTGTCTGGAGAGGGATAGCGCAGACTGTCTGGAGAGGGATAGTGCAGACTGTCTGGAGAGGGATAGTACAGACTGTCTGGAGAGGGATAGTGCAGACTGTCTGGAGAGGGATAGATAGACTGTCTGGAGAGGGATAGTGCAGACTGTCTGGAGAGGGAAAGTACAGAATTTATGGAGAGGGATAGTGCAGACTGTCTGGAGAGGGAAAGTACAGGCTGTCTGGAGAGGTATAGTGCAGACTGTCTGGAGAGGGATAGTACAGACTGTCTGGAGAGGGATAGTACAGACTGTCTGGAGAGGGATAGTGCAGACTGTCCAGAGAGGGTTAGTACAGACTGTCTGGAGAGGGATAGTACAGACTGTCTGGAGAGGGATAGTGCAGACTGTCCAGAGAGGGATAGTACAGACTGTCTGGAGAGGGATAGTGCAGACTGTCCAGAGAGGGATAGTACAGACTGTCTGGAGAGGGATAGTACAGACTGTCTGGAGAGGGATAGTGCAGACTGTCTGGAGAGGGATAGTACAGACTGTCCAGAGAGAGATAGTGCAGACTGTCTGGAGAGGGATAGTAAAGACTGTCCAGAGAGGGATAGTGCAGACTGTCTGGAGAGGGATAGTACAGACTGTCTGGAGAGGGATAGTACAGACTGTCTGGAGAGGGATAGTGCAGACTGTCTGGAGAGGGATAGTGCAGACTGTCTGGAGAGGGATAGTGCAGACTGTCTGGAGAGGGATAGTGCAGACTGTCTGGAGAGGGATAGTGCAGACTGTCTGGAGAGGGATAGTGCAGACTGTCTGGAGAGGGTTAGTGCAGACTGTCTGGAGAGGGAAAGTACAGACTGTCTGGAGAGGGATAGTACAGACTGTCTGGAGAGGGATAGTGCAGACTGTCTGGAGAGGGAAAGTACAGACTGTCTGGAGAGGGATAGTGCAGACTGTCTGGAGAGGGATAGTAAAGACTGTCTGGAGAGGGATAGTGCAGACTGTCTGGAGAGGGATAGTACAGACTGTCTGGAGAGGGATAGTAAAGACTGTCTGGAGAGGGGTAGTGCAGACTGTCTGGAGAGGGTTAGTGCAGACTGTCTGGAGAGGGATAGTACAGACTGTCTGGAGAGGGTTCGTGCAGACTGTCTGGAGAGGGATAGTGCAGACTGTCTGGAGAGGGATAGTGCAGACTGTCTGGAGAGGGATAGTGCAGACTGTCTGGAGAGGGATAGTACAGACTGTCTGGAGAGGGTTAGTGCAGACTGTCTGGAGAGGGATAGTGCAGACTGTCTGGAGAGGGATAGTACAGACTGTCTGGAGAGGGTTAGTGCAGACTGTCTGGAGAGGGATAGTGCAGACTGTCTGGAGAGGGATAGTACAGACTGGCTGGAGAGGGTTAGTACAGACTGTCTGGAGAGGGATAGTACAGACTGTCTGGAGAGGGATAGTACAGACTGTCTGGAGAGGGATAGTACAGACTGTCTGGAGAGGGATAGTACAGAATGTCTGGAGAGGGAAAGTACAGACTGTCTGGAGAGGGATAGTGCAGACTGTCTGGAGAGGGATAGTGCAGGATGTTTGGAGAGGGATAGTGCAGACTGTCTGGAGAGGGTTAGTGCAGACTCTCTGGAGAGGGATAGTACAGACTGTCTGGAGAGGGTTAGTGCAGACTGTCTGGAGAGGGATAGTACAGACTGTCCAGAGAGGGATAGTGCAGACTGTCTGGAGAGGGATAGTGCAGACTGTCTGGAGAGGGATAGTACAGACTGTCTGGAGAGGGATAGTGCAGACTGTCCAGAGAGGGATAGTGCAGACTGTCTGGAGAGGGATAGTGCAGACTGTCCAGAGAGGGATAGTACAGACTGTCTGGAGAGGGATAGTACAGACTGTCTGGAGAGGGATAGTACAGACTGTCTGGAGAGGGATAGTACAGACTGTCCAGAGAGGGATAGTGCAAACTGTCTGGAGAGGGATAGTAAAGACTGTCTGGAGAGGGATAGTGCAGACTGTCTGGAGAGGGATAGTACAGACTGTCTGGAGAGGGATAGTAAAGACTGTCTGGAGAGGGGTAGTGCAGACTGTCTGGAGAGGGTTAGTGCAGACTGTCTGGAGAGGGAAAGTACAGACTGTCTGGAGAGGGATAGTACAGACTGTCTGGAGAGGGATAGTGCAGACTGTCTGGAGAGGGATAGTGCAGACTGTCTGGAGAGGGATAGTACAGACTGTCTGGAGAGGGATAGTGCAGACTGTCTGGAGAGGGATAGTGCAGACTGTCTGGAGAGGGATAGTGCAGACTGTCTGGAGAGGGAAAGTACAGACTGTCTGGAGAGGGATAGTGCAGACTGTCTGGAGAGGGATAGTGCAGACTGTCTGGAGAGGGATAGTACAGACTGTCTGGAGAGGGATAGTGCAGACTGTCCAGAGAGGGATAGTACAGACTATTTGGAGAGGGATAGTGCAGACTGTCTGGAGAGGGATAGTGCAGACTGTCTGGAGAGGGATAGTGCATACTGTCTGGAGAGGGATAGTACAGACAGTCTGGAGAGGGATAGTACAGACTGTCTGGAGAGGGTTAGTGCAGACTGTCTGGAGAGGGATAGTGCAGACTGTCTGGAGAGGGTTAGTACAGACTGGCTGGAGAGGGTTAGTACAGACTGTCTGGAGAGGGATAGTACAGACTGTCTGGAGAGGGATAGTACAGACTGTCTGGAGAGGGTTAGTACAGACTGTCTGGAGAGGGATAGTACAGACTGGCTGGAGAGGGTTAGTACAGACTGTCTGGAGAGGGATAGTACAGAATGTCTGGAGAGGGATAGTACAGACTGTCTGGAGAGGTTTAGTGCAGACTGTCTGGAGAGGGATAGTACAGACTGTCTGGAGAGGGATAGTACAGACTGTCTGGAGAGGGATAGTACAGACTGTCTGGAGAGGGATAGTACAGACTGGCTGGAGAGGGTTAGTACAGACTGTCTGGAGAGGGATAGTACAGACTGTCTGGAGAGGGATAGTACAGACTGTCTGGAGAGGGATAGTACAGACTGTCTGGAGAGGGATAGTACAGACTGTCTGGAGAGGGATAGTGCAGACTGTCTGGAGAGGGATAGTGCAGACTGTCTGGAGAGGGATAGTGCAGACTGTCTGGAGAGGGAAAGTACAGACTGTCTGGAGAGGGATAGTGCAGACTGTCTGGAGAGGGATAGTGCAGGATGTTTGGAGAGGGATAGTACAGACTGTCTGGAGAGGGATAGTGCAGACTGTCTGGAGAGGGTTAGTGCAGACTGTCTGGAGAGTGATAATGCAGACTGTCTGGAGAGGGATAGTGCAGACTGTCTAGAGAGGGATAGTGCAGGCTGTCTGGAGAGGGTTAGTGCAGACTGTCTGGAGAGGGATAGTGCAGACTGTCTGGAGAGGGTTAGTGCAGACTGTCTGGAGAGGGATAGTGCAGACTGTCTGGAGAGGGATAGTACAGACTGTCTGGAGAGGGATAGTGCAGACTGTCTGGAGAGGGATAGTGCAGACTGTCTGGAGAGGGATAGTGCAGGCTGTCTGGAGAGGGATAGTGCAGACTGTCTGGAGAGGGATAGTGCAGACTGTCTGGAGAGGGATAGTGCAGACTGTCTGGAGAGGGATAGTGCAGGCTGTCTGGAGAGGGATAGTACAGACTGTCTGGAGAGGGAAAGCACAGAATTTCTGGAGAGGGATAGTACAGACTGTCTGGAGAGGGATAGTGCAGACTGTCTGGAGAGGGTTAGTGCTGGATGTTTGGAGAGGGAAAGTACAGACTGTCCAGAGAGGGATAGTGCAGACTGTCTGGAGAGGGATAGTGCAGACTGTCTGGGGAGGGTTAGTGCTGGATGTTTGGAGAGGGAAAGTACAGACTGTCCAGAGAGGGATAGTACAGACTGTCTGGAGAGGGTTAGTGCAGACTGTCTGGAGAGGGATAGTGCAGACTGTCTGGAGAGGGAGAGTGCAGGATGTTTGGAGAGGGATAGTACAGACTGTCTGGAGAGGGATAGTGCAGACTGTCTGGAGAGGGTTAGTGCAGACTGTCTGGAGAGGGATAATGCAGACTGTCTGGAGAGGGATAGTGCAGACTGTCTAGAGAGGGATAGTGCAGACTGTCTGGAGAGGGATAGTGCAGACTGTCTGGAGAGGGATAGTGCAGACTGTCTGGAGAGGGATAGTGCAGACTGTCTGGAGAGGGATAGTGCAGGATGTTTGGAGAGGGATAGTACAGACTGTCCAGAGAGGGATAGTGCAGACTGTCTGGAGAGGGTTAGTGCAGACTGTCTGGAGAGGGATAGTGCAGACTGTCTGGAGAGGGATAGTACAGACTGTCTGGAGAGGGATAGTGCAGACTGTCTGGAGAGCGATAGTGCAGACTGTCTGGAGAGGGATAGTGCAGGCTGTCTGGAGAGGGATAGTGCAGACTGTCTGGAGAGGGATAGTGCAGACTGTCTGGAGAGGGATAGTACAGACTGTCTGGAGAGGGAAAGCACAGAATTTCTGGAGAGGGATAGTGCAGACTGTCTGGAGAGGGATAGTACAGACTGTCTGGAGAGGGATAGTAAAGACTGTCTGGAGAGGGGTAGTGCAGACTGTCTGGAGAGGGTTAGTGCAGACTGTCTGGAGAGGAAAAGTACAGACTGTCTGGAGAGGGATAGTACAGACTGTCTGGAGAGGGATAGTGCAGACTGTCTGGAGAGGGATAGTGCAGACTGTCTGGAGAGGGATAGTACAGACTGTCTGGAGAGGGATAGAACACACTGTCCAGAGAGGGATAGTACAGACTGTTTGGAGAGGGATAGTGCAGACTGTCTGGAGAGGGATAGTGCAGACTGTCTGGAGAGGGATAGTGCATACTGTCTGGAGAGGGATAGTACAGACTGTCTGGAGAGGGATAGTACAGACTGTCTGGAGAGGGTTAGTGCAGACTGTCTGGAGAGGGATAGTGCAGACTGTCTGGAGAGGGATAGTACAGACTGGCTGGAGAGGGTTAGTACAGACTGTCTGGAGAGGGATAGTACAGACTGTCTGGAGAGGGATAGTACAGACTGTCTGGAGAGGGTTAGTACAGACTGTCTGGAGAGGGATAGTACAGACTGGCTGGAGAGGGTTAGTACAGACTGTCTGGAGAGGGATAGTACAGAATGTCTGGAGAGGGATAGTACAGACTGTCTGGAGAGGTTTAGTGCAGACTGTCTGGAGAGGGATAGTACAGACTGTCTGGAGAGGGATAGTACAGACTGTCTGGAGAGGGATAGTACAGACTGGCTGGAGAGGGTTAGTACAGACTGTCTGGAGAGGGATAGTACAGACTGTCTGGAGAGGGATAGTACAGACTGTCTGGAGAGGGATAGTACAGACTGTCTGGAGAGGGATAGTACAGACTGTCTGGAGAGGGATAGTGCAGACTGTCTGGAGAGGGATAGTGCAGACTGTCTGGAGAGGGATAGTGCAGACTGTCTGGAGAGGGAAAGTACAGACTGTCTGGAGAGGGATAGTGCAGACTGTCTGGAGAGGGATAGTGCAGGATGTTTGGAGAGGGATAGTACAGACTGTCTGGAGAGGGATAGTGCAGACTGTCTGGAGAGGGTTAGTGCAGACTGTCTGGAGAGGGATAATGCAGACTGTCTGGAGAGGGATAGTGCAGACTGTCTAGAGAGGGATAGTGCAGGCTGTCTGGAGAGGGTTAGTGCAGACTGTCTGGAGAGGGATAGTACAGACTGTCTGGAGAGGGATAGTACAGACTGTCTGGAGAGGGATAGTGCAGACTGTCTGGAGAGGGATAGTGCAGACTGTCTGGAGAGGGATAGTGCAGGATGTTTGGAGAGGGATAGTACAGACTGTCCAGAGAGGGATAGTGCAGACTGTCTGGAGAGGGTTAGTGCAGACTGTCTGGAGAGGGATAGTGCAGACTGTCTGGAGAGGGATAGTACAGACTGTCTGGAGAGGGATAGTGCAGACTGTCTGGAGAGGGATAGTGCAGACTGTCTGGAGAGGGATAGTGCAGGCTGTCTGGAGAGGGATAGTGCAGACTGTCTGGAGAGGGATAGTGCAGACTGTCTGGAGAGGGATAGTACAGACTGTCTGGAGAGGGAAAGCACAGAATTTCTGGAGAGGGATAGTACAGACTGTCTGGAGAGGGATAGTGCAGACTGTCTGGAGAGGGTTAGTGCTGGATGTTTGGAGAGGGAAAGTACAGACTGTCCAGAGAGGGATAGTGCAGACTGTCTGGAGAGGGATAGTGCAGACTGTCTGGAGAGGGTTAGCGCTGGATGTTTGGAGAGGGAAAGTACAGACTGTCCAGAGAGGGATAGTACAGACTGTCTGGAGAGGGTTAGTGCAGACTGTCTGGAGAGGGATAGTGCAGACTGTCTGGAGAGGGATAGTGCAGACTGTCTGGAGAGGGTTAGTGCAGACTGTCTGGAGAGGGATAATGCAGACTGTCTGGAGAGGGATAGTGCAGACTGTCTAGAGAGGGATAGTGCAGACTGTCTGGAGAGGGATAGTACAGACTGTCTGGAGAGGGATAGTGCAGGATGTTTGGAGAGGGATAGTACAGATTGTCTGGAGAGGGATAGTGCAGACTGTCTGGAGAGGGTTAGTGCAGACTGTCTGGAGAGGGATAATGCAGACTGTCTGGAGAGGGATAGTGCAGACTGTCTAGAGAGGGATAGTGCAGACTGTCTGGAGAGGGATAGTGCAGACTGTCTGGAGAGGGATAGTGCAGACTGTCTGGAGAGGGATAGTGCAGACTGTCTGGAGAGGGATAGTGCAGGATGTTTGGAGAGGGATAGTACAGACTGTCCAGAGAGGGATAGTGCAGACTGTCTGGAGAGGGTTAGTGCAGACTGTCTGGAGAGGGATAGTGCAGACTGTCTGGAGAGGGATAGTACAGACTGTCTGGAGAGGGATAGTGCAGACTGTCTGGAGAGGGATAGTGCAGACTGTCTGGAGAGGGATAGTGCAGGCTGTCTGGAGAGGGATAGTGCAGACTGTCTGGAGAGGGATAGTGCAGACTGTCTGGAGAGGGATAGTACAGACTGTCTGGAGAGGGAAAGCACAGAATTTCTGGAGAGGGATAGTACAGACTGTCTGGAGAGGGATAGTGCAGACTGTCTGGAGAGGGTTAGTGCTGGATGTTTGGAGAGGGATAGTACAGACTGTCTGGAGAGGGATAGTGCAGACTGTCTGGAGAGGGATAGTACAGACTGTCTGGAGAGGGAAAGCACAGAATTTCTGGAGAGGGATAGTACAGACTGTCTGGAGAGGGATAGTGCAGACTGTCTGGAGAGGGATAGTGCAGACTGTCTGGAGAGGGTTAGTGCTGGATGTTTGGAGAGGGAAAGTACAGACTGTCCAGAGAGGGATAGTACAGACTGTCTGGAGAGGGTTAGTGCAGACTGTCTGGAGAGGGATAGTGCAGACTGTCTGGAGAGGGTTCGTGCAGACTGTCTGGAGAGGGATAGTGCAGACTGTCTGGAGAGGGATAGTGCAGACTGTCTGGAGAGGGATAGTGCAGACTGTCTGGAGAGGGATAGTGCAGACTGTCTGGAGAGGTATAGTGCAGACTGTCTGGGGAGGGATAGTACAGACTGTCTGGAGAGAGAAAGTACAGAATTTCTGGAGAGGGATAGTACAGACTATCTGGAGAGGGATAGTGCAGACTGTCTGGAGAGGGTTAGTGCAGGATGTTTGGAGAGGGAAAGTACAGACTGTCCAGAGAGGGATAGTGCAGACTGTCTGGAGAGGGTTAGTGCAGACTGTCTGGAGAGGGATAGTGCAGACTGTCTGGAGAGGGATAGTGCAGACTGTCTGGAGAGGGATAGTGCAGACTGTCTGGAGAGGGATAGTGCAGGATGTTTGGAGAGGGATAGTACAGACTGTCCAGAGAGGGATAGCGCAGACTGTCTGGAGAGGGTTAGTGCAGACTGTCTGGAGAGGGTTAGTGCAGACTGTCTGGAGAGGGTTAGTGCAGACTGTCTGGAGAGGGATAGTACAGACTGTCTGGAGAGGGAAAGTACAGACTGTCTGGAGAGGGATAGTGCAGACTGTCTGGAGAGGGATAGTACAGACTGTCTGGAGAGGGATAGCGCAGACTGTCTGGAAGGGCTAGTGCAGACTGTCTGGAGAGGGAAAGTACAGACTGTCTGGAGAGGGATAGTGCATACTGTCTGGAGAGGGATAGTACAGACTGTCTGGAGAGGGATAGTGCAGACTGTCCGGAGAGGGATAGTACAGACTGTCTGGAGAGGGATAGTGCAGACTGTCTGGAGAGGGTTAGTGCAGGATGTTTGGAGAGGGATAGTACAGACTGTCCAGAGAGGGATAGTGCAGACTGTCTGGAGAGGGTTAGTGCAGACTGTCTGGAGAGGGATAGTGCAGTCTGTCTGGAGAGGGATAGTGCAGACTGTCTGGAGAGGGATAGTGCAGACTGTCTGGAGAGGGAAAGTACAGACTGTCTGGAGAGGGATAGTGCAGACTGTCTGGAGAGGGATAGTGCAGGATGTTTGGAGAGGGATAGTACAGACTGTCTGGAGAGGGATAGTGCAGACTGTCTGGAGAGGGTTAGTGCAGACTGTCTGGAGAGGGATAATGCAGACTGTCTGGAGAGGGATAGTGCAGACTGTCTAGAGAGGGATAGTGCAGGCTGTCTGGAGAGGGTTAGTGCAGACTGTCTGGAGAGGGATAGTGCAGACTGTCTGGAGAGGGATAGTGCAGACTGTCTGGAGAGGGATAGTGCAGACTGTCTGGAGAGGGATATTGCAGGATGTTTGGAGAGGGATAGTACAGACTGTCCAGAGAGGGATAGTGCAGACTGTCTGGAGAGGGATAGTACAGACTGTCTGGAGAGGGAAAGCACAGAATTTCTGGAGAGGGATAGTACAGACTGTCTGGAGAGGGATAGTGCAGACTGTCTGGAGAGGGATAGTGCAGACTGTCTGGAGAGGGTTAGTGCTGGATGTTTGGAGAGGGAAAGTACAGACTGTCCAGAGAGGGATAGTACAGACTGTCTGGAGAGGGTTAGTGCAGACTGTCTGGAGAGGGATAGTGCAGACTGTCTGGAGAGGGTTCGTGCAGACTGTCTGGAGAGGGATAGTGCAGACTGTCTGGAGAGGGATAGTGCAGACTGTCTGGAGAGGGATAGTGCAGACTGTCTGGAGAGGGATAGTGCAGACTGTCTGGAGAGGTATAGTGCAGACTGTCTGGGGAGGGATAGTACAGATTGTCTGGAGAGAGAAAGTACAGAATTTCTGGAGAGGGACAGTACAGACTATCTGGAGAGGGATAGTGCAGACTGTCTGGAGAGGGTTAGTGCAGGATGTTTGGAGAGGGAAAGTACAGACTGTCCAGAGAGGGATAGTGCAGACTGTCTGGAGAGGGTTAGTGCAGACTGTCTGGAGAGGGATAGTGCAGACTGTCTGGAGAGGGATAGTGCAGACTGTCTGGAGAGGGATAGTGCAGACTGTCTGGAGAGGGATAGTGCAGGATGTTTGGAGAGGGATAGTACAGACTGTCCAGAGAGGGATAGCGCAGACTGTCTGGAGAGGGTTAGTGCAGACTGTCTGGAGAGGGTTAGTGCAGACTGTCTGGAGAGGGTTAGTGCAGACTGTCTGGAGAGGGATAGTACAGACTGTCTGGAGAGGGAAAGTACAGACTGTCTGGAGAGGGATAGTGCAGACTGTCTGGAGAGGGATAGTACAGACTGTCTGGAGAGGGATAGCGCAGACTGTCTGGAAGGGCTAGTGCAGACTGTCTGGAGAGGGAAAGTACAGACTGTCTGGAGAGGGATAGTGCATACTGTCTGGAGAGGGATAGTACAGACTGTCTGGAGAGGGATAGTGCAGACTGTCCGGAGAGGGATAGTACAGACTGTCTGGAGAGGGATAGTGCAGACTGTCTGGAGAGGGTTAGTGCAGGATGTTTGGAGAGGGATAGTACAGACTGTCCAGAGAGGGATAGTGCAGACTGTCTGGAGAGGGTTAGTGCAGACTGTCTGGAGAGGGATAGTGCAGACTGTCTGGAGAGGGATAGTGCAGACTGTCTGGAGAGGGATAGTGCAGACTGTCTGGAGAGGGAAAGTACAGACTGTCTGGAGAGGGATAGTGCAGACTGTCTGGAGAGGGATAGTGCAGGATGTTTGGAGAGGGATAGTACAGACTGTCTGGAGAGGGATAGTGCAGACTGTCTGGAGAGGGTTAGTGCAGACTGTCTGGAGAGGGATAATGCAGACTGTCTGGAGAGGGATAGTGCAGACTGTCTGGAGAGGGATATTGCAGGATGTTTGGAGAGGGATAGTACAGACTGTCCAGAGAGGGATAGTGCAGACTGTCTGGAGAGGGATAGTACAGACTGTCTGGAGAGGGAAAGCACAGAATTTCTGGAGAGGGATAGTACAGACTGTCTGGAGAGGGATAGTGCAGACTGTCTGGAGAGGGATAGTGCAGACTGTCTGGAGAGGGTTAGTGCTGGATGTTTGGAGAGGGAAAGTACAGACTGTCCAGAGAGGGATAGTACAGACTGTCTGGAGAGGGTTAGTGCAGACTGTCTGGAGAGGGATAGTGCAGACTGTCTGGAGAGGGTTCGTGCAGACTGTCTGGAGAGGGATAGTGCAGACTGTCTGGAGAGGGATAGTGCAGACTGTCTGGAGAGGGATAGTGCAGACTGTCTGGAGAGGGATAGTGCAGACTGTCTGGAGAGGTATAGTGCAGACTGTCTGGGGAGGGATAGTACAGACTGTCTGGAGAGAGAAAGTACAGAATTTCTGGAGAGGGATAGTACAGACTATCTGGAGAGGGATAGTGCAGACTGTCTGGAGAGGGTTAGTGCAGGATGTTTGGAGAGGGAAAGTACAGACTGTCCAGAGAGGGATAGTGCAGACTGTCTGGAGAGGGTTAGTGCAGACTGTCTGGAGAGGGATAGTGCAGACTGTCTGGAGAGGGATAGTGCAGACTGTCTGGAGAGGGATAGTGCAGACTGTCTGGAGAGGGATAGTGCAGGATGTTTGGAGAGGGATAGTACAGACTGTCCAGAGAGGGATAGCGCAGACTGTCTGGAGAGGGTTAGTGCAGACTGTCTGGAGAGGGTTAGTGCAGACTGTCTGGAGAGGGTTAGTGCAGACTGTCTGGAGAGGGATAGTACAGACTGTCTGGAGAGGGAAAGTACAGACTGTCTGGAGAGGGATAGTGCAGACTGTCTGGAGAGGGATAGTACAGACTGTCTGGAGAGGGATAGCGCAGACTGTCTGGAAGGGCTAGTGCAGACTGTCTGGAGAGGGAAAGTACAGACTGTCTGGAGAGGGATAGTGCATACTGTCTGGAGAGGGATAGTACAGACTGTCTGGAGAGGGATAGTGCAGACTGTCCGGAGAGGGATAGTACAGACTGTCTGGAGAGGGATAGTGCAGACTGTCTGGAGAGGGTTAGTGCAGGATGTTTGGAGAGGGATAGTACAGACTGTCCAGAGAGGGATAGTGCAGACTGTCTGGAGAGGGTTAGTGCAGACTGTCTGGAGAGGGATAGTGCAGACTGTCTGGAGAGGGATAGTGCAGACTGTCTGGAGAGGGATAGTGCAGACTGTCTGGAGAGGGAAAGTACAGACTGTCTGGAGAGGGATAGTGCAGACTGTCTGGAGAGGGATAGTGCAGGATGTTTGGAGAGGGATAGTACAGACTGTCTGGAGAGGGATAGTGCAGACTGTCTGGAGAGGGTTAGTGCAGACTGTCTGGAGAGGGATAATGCAGACTGTCTGGAGAGGGATAGTGCAGACTGTCTAGAGAGGGATAGTGCAGGCTGTCTGGAGAGGGATAGTGCAGACTGTCTGGAGAGGGATAGTGCAGACTGTCTGGAGAGGGATAGTGCAGACTGTCTGGAGAGGGATATTGCAGGATGTTTGGAGAGGGATAGTACAGACTGTCCAGAGAGGGATAGTGCAGACTGTCTGGAGAGGGTTAGTGCAGACTGTCTGGAGAGGGATAGTGCAGACTGTCTGGAGAGGGATAGTACAGACTGTCTGGAGAGGGATAGTGCAGACTGTCTGGAGAGGGATAGTGCAGACTGTCTGGAGAGGGATAGTGCAGGCTGTCTGGAGAGGGATAGTGCAGACTGTCTGGAGAGGGATAGTGCAGACTGTCTGGAGAGGGATAGTGCAGACTGTCTGGAGAGGGATAGTGCAGGCTGTCTGGAGAGGGATAGTACAGACTGTCTGGAGAGGGAAAGCACAGAATTTCTGGAGAGGGATAGTACAGACTGTCTGGAGAGGGATAGTGCAGACTGTCTGGAGAGGGTTAGTGCTGGATGTTTGGAGAGGGAAAGTACAGACTGTCCAGAGAGGGATAGTGCAGACTGTCTGGAGAGGGATAGTGCAGACTGTCTGGGGAGGGTTAGTGCTGGATGTTTGGAGAGGGAAAGTACAGACTGTCCAGAGAGGGATAGTACAGACTGTCTGGAGAGGGTTAGTGCAGACTGTCTGGAGAGGGATAGTGCAGACTGTCTGGAGAGGGATAGTGCAGGATGTTTGGAGAGGGATAGTACAGACTGTCTGGAGAGGGATAGTGCAGACTGTCTGGAGAGGGTTAGTGCAGACTGTCTGGAGAGGGATAATGCAGACTGTCTGGAGAGGGATAGTGCAGACTGTCTAGAGAGGGATAGTGCAGACTGTCTGGAGAGGGATAGTGCAGACTGTCTGGAGAGGGATAGTGCAGACTGTCTGGAGAGGGATAGTGCAGACTGTCTGGAGAGGGATAGTGCAGGATGTTTGGAGAGGGATAGTACAGACTGTCCAGAGAGGGATAGTGCAGACTGTCTGGAGAGGGTTAGTGCAGACTGTCTGGAGAGGGATAGTGCAGACTGTCTGGAGAGGGATAGTACAGACTGTCTGGAGAGGGATAGTGCAGACTGTCTGGAGAGCGATAGTGCAGAATGTCTGGAGAGGGATAGTGCAGGCTGTCTGGAGAGGGATAGTGCAGACTGTCTGGAGAGGGATAGTGCAGACTGTCTGGAGAGGGATAGTACAGACTGTCTGGAGAGGGAAAGCACAGAATTTCTGGAGAGGGATAGTGCAGACTGTCTGGAGAGGGATAGTACAGACTGTCTGGAGAGGGATAGTAAAGACTGTCTGGAGAGGGGTAGTGCAGACTGTCTGGAGAGGGTTAGTGCAGACTGTCTGGAGAGGGAAAGTACAGACTGTCTGGAGAGGGATAGTACAGACTGTCTGGAGAGGGATAGTGCAGACTGTCTGGAGAGGGATAGTGCAGACTGTCTGGAGAGGGATAGTACAGACTGTCTGGAGAGGGATAGAACACACTGTCCAGAGAGGGATAGTACAGACTGTTTGGAGAGGGATAGTGCAGACTGTCTGGAGAGGGATAGTGCAGACTGTCTGGAGAGGGATAGTGCATACTGTCTGGAGAGGGATAGTACAGACTGTCTGGAGAGGGATAGTACAGACTGTCTGGAGAGGGTTAGTGCAGACTGTCTGGAGAGGGATAGTGCAGACTGTCTGGAGAGGGATAGTACAGACTGTCTGGAGAGGGATAGTACAGACTGTCTGGAGAGGGATAGTACAGACTGTCTGGAGAGGGTTAGTGCTGGATGTTTGGAGAGGGAAAGTACAGACTGTCTGGAGAGGGATAGTACAGACTGGCTGGAGAGGGTTAGTACAGACTGTCTGGAGAGGGATAGTACAGACTGTCTGGAGAGGGTTAGTGCTGGATGTTTGGAGAGGGAAAGTACAGACTGTCTGGAGAGGGATAGTACAGACTGTCTGGAGAGGGTTAGTGCAGACTGTCTGGAGAGGGATAGTGCAGACTGTCTGGAGAGGGATAGTGCAGGATGTTTGGAGAGGGATAGTACAGACTGTCTGGAGAGGGATAGTGCAGACTGTCTGGAGAGGGTTAGTGCAGACTGTCTGGAGAGGGATAATGCAGACTGTCTGGAGAGGGATAGTGCAGACTGTCTAGAGAGGGATAGTGCAGACTGTCTGGAGAGGGATAGTGCAGACTGTCTGGAGAGGGATAGTGCAGACTGTCTGGAGAGGGATAGTGCAGACTGTCTGGAGAGGGATAGTGCAGGATGTTTGGAGAGGGATAGTACAGACTGTCCAGAGAGGGATAGTGCAGACTGTCTGGAGAGGGTTAGTGCAGACTGTCTGGAGAGGGATAGTGCAGACTGTCTGGAGAGGGATAGTACAGACTGTCTGGAGAGGGATAGTGCAGACTGTCTGGAGAGGGATAGTGCAGACTGTCTGGAGAGGGATAGTGCAGGCTGTCTGGAGAGGGATAGTGCAGACTGTCTGGAGAGGGATAGTGCAGACTGTCTGGAGAGGGATAGTACAGACTGTCTGGAGAGGGAAAGCACAGAATTTCTGGAGAGGGATAGTACAGACTGTCTGGAGAGGGATAGTGCAGACTGTCTGGAGAGGGTTAGTGCTGGATGTTTGGAGAGGGATAGTACAGACTGTCTGGAGAGGGATAGTGCAGACTGTCTGGAGAGGGATAGTACAGACTGTCTGGAGAGGGAAAGCACAGAATTTCTGGAGAGGGATAGTACAGACTGTCTGGAGAGGGATAGTGCAGACTGTCTGGAGAGGGATAGTGCAGACTGTCTGGAGAGGGTTAGTGCTGGATGTTTGGAGAGGGAAAGTACAGACTGTCCAGAGAGGGATAGTACAGACTGTCTGGAGAGGGTTAGTGCAGACTGTCTGGAGAGGGATAGTGCAGACTGTCTGGAGAGGGTTCGTGCAGACTGTCTGGAGAGGGATAGTGCAGACTGTCTGGAGAGGGATAGTGCAGACTGTCTGGAGAGGGATAGTGCAGACTGTCTGGAGAGGGATAGTGCAGACTGTCTGGAGAGGTATAGTGCAGACTGTCTGGGGAGGGATAGTACAGACTGTCTGGAGAGAGAAAGTACAGAATTTCTGGAGAGGGATAGTACAGACTATCTGGAGAGGGATAGTGCAGACTGTCTGGAGAGGGTTAGTGCAGGATGTTTGGAGAGGGAAAGTACAGACTGTCCAGAGAGGGATAGTGCAGACTGTCTGGAGAGGGTTAGTGCAGACTGTCTGGAGAGGGATAGTGCAGACTGTCTGGAGAGGGATAGTGCAGACTGTCTGGAGAGGGATAGTGCAGACTGTCTGGAGAGGGATAGTGCAGGATGTTTGGAGAGGGATAGTACAGACTGTCCAGAGAGGGATAGCGCAGACTGTCTGGAGAGGGTTAGTGCAGACTGTCTGGAGAGGGTTAGTGCAGACTGTCTGGAGAGGGTTAGTGCAGACTGTCTGGAGAGGGATAGTACAGACTGTCTGGAGAGGGAAAGTACAGACTGTCTGGAGAGGGATAGTGCAGACTGTCTGGAGAGGGATAGTACAGACTGTCTGGAGAGGGATAGCGCAGACTGTCTGGAAGGGCTAGTGCAGACTGTCTGGAGAGGGAAAGTACAGACTGTCTGGAGAGGGATAGTGCATACTGTCTGGAGAGGGATAGTACAGACTGTCTGGAGAGGGATAGTGCAGACTGTCCGGAGAGGGATAGTACAGACTGTCTGGAGAGGGATAGTGCAGACTGTCTGGAGAGGGTTAGTGCAGGATGTTTGGAGAGGGATAGTACAGACTGTCCAGAGAGGGATAGTGCAGACTGTCTGGAGAGGGTTAGTGCAGACTGTCTGGAGAGGGATAGTGCAGACTGTCTGGAGAGGGATAGTGCAGACTGTCTGGAGAGGGATAGTGCAGACTGTCTGGAGAGGGATAGTGCAGGATGTTTGGATAGGGATAGTACAGACTGTCCAGAGAGGGATAGTGCAGACTGTCTGGAGAGGGTTAGTGCACACTGTCTGGAGAGGGATAGTGCAGACTGTCTGGAGAGGGATAGTACAGACTGTCTGGAGAGGGATAGTGCAGACTGTCTGGAGAGGGATAGTGCAGACTGTCTGGAGAGGGATAGTGCAGGCTGTCTGGAGAGGGATAGTGCAGACTGTCTGGAGAGGGATAGTGCAGACTGTCTGGAGAGGGATAGTACAGACTGTCTGGAGAGGGAAAGCACAGAATTTCTGGAGAGGGATAGTACAGACTGTCTGGAGAGGGATAGTGCAGACTGTCTGGAGAGGGATAATGCAGACTGTCTGGAGAGGGATAGTGCAGACTGTCTAGAGAGGGATAGTGCAGGCTGTCTGGAGAGGGATAGTGCAGACTGTCTGGAGAGGGATAGTGCAGACTGTCTGGAGAGGGATAGTGCAGACTGTCTGGAGAGGGATATTGCAGGATGTTTGGAGAGGGATAGTACAGACTGTCCAGAGAGGGATAGTGCAGACTGTCTGGAGAGGGTTAGTGCAGACTGTCTGGAGAGGGATAGTGCAGACTGTCTGGAGAGGGATAGTACAGACTGTCTGGAGAGGGATAGTGCAGACTGTCTGGAGAGGGATAGTGCAGACTGTCTGGAGAGGGATAGTGCAGGCTGTCTGGAGAGGGATAGTGCAGACTGTCTGGAGAGGGATAGTGCAGACTGTCTGGAGAGGGATAGTGCAGACTGTCTGGAGAGGGATAGTGCAGGCTGTCTGGAGAGGGATAGTACAGACTGTCTGGAGAGGGAAAGCACAGAATTTCTGGAGAGGGATAGTACAGACTGTCTGGAGAGGGATAGTGCAGACTGTCTGGAGAGGGTTAGTGCTGGATGTTTGGAGAGGGAAAGTACAGACTGTCCAGAGAGGGATAGTGCAGACTGTCTGGAGAGGGATAGTGCAGACTGTCTGGGGAGGGTTAGTGCTGGATGTTTGGAGAGGGAAAGTACAGACTGTCCAGAGAGGGATAGTACAGACTGTCTGGAGAGGGTTAGTGCAGACTGTCTGGAGAGGGATAGTGCAGACTGTCTGGAGAGGGATAGTGCAGGATGTTTGGAGAGGGATAGTACAGACTGTCTGGAGAGGGATAGTGCAGACTGTCTGGAGAGGGTTAGTGCAGACTGTCTGGAGAGGGATAATGCAGACTGTCTGGAGAGGGATAGTGCAGACTGTCTAGAGAGGGATAGTGCAGACTGTCTGGAGAGGGATAGTGCAGACTGTCTGGAGAGGGATAGTGCAGACTGTCTGGAGAGGGATAGTGCAGACTGTCTGGAGAGGGATAGTGCAGGATGTTTGGAGAGGGATAGTACAGACTGTCCAGAGAGGGATAGTGCAGACTGTCTGGAGAGGGTTAGTGCAGACTGTCTGGAGAGGGATAGTGCAGACTGTCTGGAGAGGGATAGTACAGACTGTCTGGAGAGGGATAGTGCAGACTGTCTGGAGAGCGATAGTGCAGACTGTCTGGAGAGGGATAGTGCAGGCTGTCTGGAGAGGGATAGTGCAGACTGTCTGGAGAGGGATAGTGCAGACTGTCTGGAGAGGGATAGTACAGACTGTCTGGAGAGGGAAAGCACAGAATTTCTGGAGAGGGATAGTGCAGACTGTCTGGAGAGGGATAGTACAGACTGTCTGGAGAGGGATAGTAAAGACTGTCTGGAGAGGGGTAGTGCAGACTGTCTGGAGAGGGTTAGTGCAGACTGTCTGGAGAGGGAAAGTACAGACTGTCTGGAGAGGGATAGTACAGACTGTCTGGAGAGGGATAGTGCAGACTGTCTGGAGAGGGATAGTGCAGACTGTCTGGAGAGGGATAGTACAGACTGTCTGGAGAGGGATAGAACACACTGTCCAGAGAGGGATAGTACAGACTGTTTGGAGAGGGATAGTGCAGACTGTCTGGAGAGGGATAGTGCAGACTGTCTGGAGAGGGATAGTGCATACTGTCTGGAGAGGGATAGTACAGACTGTCTGGAGAGGGATAGTACAGACTGTCTGGAGAGGGTTAGTGCAGACTGTCTGGAGAGGGATAGTGCAGACTGTCTGGAGAGGGATAGTACAGACTGTCTGGAGAGGGATAGTACAGACTGTCTGGAGAGGGATAGTACAGACTGTCTGGAGAGGGTTAGTGCTGGATGTTTGGAGAGGGAAAGTACAGACTGTCTGGAGAGGGATAGTACAGACTGGCTGGAGAGGGTTAGTACAGACTGTCTGGAGAGGGATAGTACAGACTGTCTGGAGAGGGTTAGTGCTGGATGTTTGGAGAGGGAAAGTACAGACTGTCTGGAGAGGGATAGTACAGACTGTCTGGAGAGGGTTAGTGCAGACTGTCTGGAGAGGGATAGTGCAGACTGTCTGGAGAGGGATAGTGCAGGATGTTTGGAGAGGGATAGTACAGACTGTCTGGAGAGGGATAGTGCAGACTGTCTGGAGAGGGTTAGTGCAGACTGTCTGGAGAGGGATAATGCAGACTGTCTGGAGAGGGATAGTGCAGACTGTCTAGAGAGGGATAGTGCAGACTGTCTGGAGAGGGATAGTGCAGACTGTCTGGAGAGGGATAGTGCAGACTGTCTGGAGAGGGATAGTGCAGACTGTCTGGAGAGGGATAGTGCAGGATGTTTGGAGAGGGATAGTACAGACTGTCCAGAGAGGGATAGTGCAGACTGTCTGGAGAGGGTTAGTGCAGACTGTCTGGAGAGGGATAGTGCAGACTGTCTGGAGAGGGATAGTACAGACTGTCTGGAGAGGGATAGTGCAGACTGTCTGGAGAGGGATAGTGCAGACTGTCTGGAGAGGGATAGTGCAGGCTGTCTGGAGAGGGATAGTGCAGACTGTCTGGAGAGGGATAGTGCAGACTGTCTGGAGAGGGATAGTACAGACTGTCTGGAGAGGGAAAGCACAGAATTTCTGGAGAGGGATAGTACAGACTGTCTGGAGAGGGATAGTGCAGACTGTCTGGAGAGGGTTAGTGCTGGATGTTTGGAGAGGGATAGTACAGACTGTCTGGAGAGGGATAGTGCAGACTGTCTGGAGAGGGATAGTACAGACTGTCTGGAGAGGGAAAGCACAGAATTTCTGGAGAGGGATAGTACAGACTGTCTGGAGAGGGATAGTGCAGACTGTCTGGAGAGGGATAGTGCAGACTGTCTGGAGAGGGTTAGTGCTGGATGTTTGGAGAGGGAAAGTACAGACTGTCCAGAGAGGGATAGTACAGACTGTCTGGAGAGGGTTAGTGCAGACTGTCTGGAGAGGGATAGTGCAGACTGTCTGGAGAGGGTTCGTGCAGACTGTCTGGAGAGGGATAGTGCAGACTGTCTGGAGAGGGATAGTGCAGACTGTCTGGAGAGGGATAGTGCAGACTGTCTGGAGAGGGATAGTGCAGACTGTCTGGAGAGGTATAGTGCAGACTGTCTGGGGAGGGATAGTACAGACTGTCTGGAGAGAGAAAGTACAGAATTTCTGGAGAGGGATAGTACAGACTATCTGGAGAGGGATAGTGCAGACTGTCTGGAGAGGGTTAGTGCAGGATGTTTGGAGAGGGAAAGTACAGACTGTCCAGAGAGGGATAGTGCAGACTGTCTGGAGAGGGTTAGTGCAGACTGTCTGGAGAGGGATAGTGCAGACTGTCTGGAGAGGGATAGTGCAGACTGTCTGGAGAGGGATAGTGCAGACTGTCTGGAGAGGGATAGTGCAGGATGTTTGGAGAGGGATAGTACAGACTGTCCAGAGAGGGATAGCGCAGACTGTCTGGAGAGGGTTAGTGCAGACTGTCTGGAGAGGGTTAGTGCAGACTGTCTGGAGAGGGTTAGTGCAGACTGTCTGGAGAGGGATAGTACAGACTGTCTGGAGAGGGAAAGTACAGACTGTCTGGAGAGGGATAGTGCAGACTGTCTGGAGAGGGATAGTACAGACTGTCTGGAGAGGGATAGCGCAGACTGTCTGGAAGGGCTAGTGCAGACTGTCTGGAGAGGGAAAGTACAGACTGTCTGGAGAGGGATAGTGCATACTGTCTGGAGAGGGATAGTACAGACTGTCTGGAGAGGGATAGTGCAGACTGTCCGGAGAGGGATAGTACAGACTGTCTGGAGAGGGATAGTGCAGACTGTCTGGAGAGGGTTAGTGCAGGATGTTTGGAGAGGGATAGTACAGACTGTCCAGAGAGGGATAGTGCAGACTGTCTGGAGAGGGTTAGTGCAGACTGTCTGGAGAGGGATAGTGCAGACTGTCTGGAGAGGGATAGTGCAGACTGTCTGGAGAGGGATAGTGCAGACTGTCTGGAGAGGGATAGTGCAGGATGTTTGGATAGGGATAGTACAGACTGTCCAGAGAGGGATAGTGCAGACTGTCTGGAGAGGGTTAGTGCAGACTGTCTGGAGAGGGATAGTGCAGACTGTCTGGAGAGGGATAGTACAGACTGTCTGGAGAGGGATAGTGCAGACTGTCTGGAGAGGGATAGTGCAGACTGTCTGGAGAGGGATAGTGCAGGCTGTCTGGAGAGGGATAGTGCAGACTGTCTGGAGAGGGATAGTGCAGACTGTCTGGAGAGGGATAGTACAGACTGTCTGGAGAGGGAAAGCACAGAATTTCTGGAGAGGGATAGTACAGACTGTCTGGAGAGGGATAGTGCAGACTGTCTGGAGAGGGTTAGTGCTGGATGTTTGGAGAGGGAAAGTACAGACTGTCCAGAGAGGGATAGTGCAGACTGTCTGGAGACGGTTAGTGCAGACTGTCTGGAGAGGGATAGTGCAGACTGTCTGGAGAGGGTTCGTGCAGACTGTCTGGAGAGGGATAGTGCAGACTGTCTGGAGAGGGATAGTGCAGACTGTCTGGAGAGGGATAGTGCAGACTGTCTGGAGAGGGATAGTGCAGACTGTCTGGAGAGGTATAGTGCAGACTGTCTGGGGAGGGATAGTACAGACTGTCTGGAGAGGGAAAGTACAGAATTTCTGGAGAGGGATAGTACAGACTATCTGGAGAGGGATAGTGCAGACTGTCTGGAGAGGGTTAGTGCAGGATGTTTGGAGAGGGAAAGTACAGACTGTCCAGAGAGGGATAGTGCAGACTGTCTGGAGAGGGTTAGTGCAGACTGTCTGGAGAGGGATAGTGCAGACTGTCTGGAGAGGGATAGTGCAGACTGTCTGGAGAGGGATAGTGCAGACTGTCTGGAGAGGGATAGTGCAGGATGTTTGGAGAGGGATAGTACAGACTGTCCAGAGAGGGATAGTGCAGACTGTCTGGAGAGGTTTAGTGCAGACTGTCTGGAGAGGGTTAGTGCAGACTGTCTGGAGAGGGATAGTGCAGACTGTCTGGAGAGGGATAGTACAGACTGTCTGGAGAGGGATAGTGCAGACTGTCTGGAGAGGGCTAGTGCAGACTGTCTGGAGAGGGAACGTACAGACTGTCTGGAGAGGGATAGTGCAGACTGTCTGGAGAGGGATAGTACAGACTGTCTGGAGAGGGCTAGTGCAGACTGTCTGGAGAGGGAACGTACAGACTGTCTGGAGAGGGATAGTGCAGACTGTCTGGCGAGGGATAGTGCAGACTGTCTGGCGAGGGATAGTGCAGACTGTCAAGATTTCCATCCTGAAGGTTAACGTCAGGGTACTGGGAGACAAAGGGTAGAGTGATGTTGACAAAGGGAGTTGGATCAGGCAGGTTAGAAGTTGCAAGGTCATGGTCGGGCAATGTAAGGTTTCCCGGGCGTGATGATTATGAAAAGTCAGGTGAACAGAGGCCTCGAGGACAGAATGGGTCAGGATCACAATAAGTATCTGCACTTGGTTGATTGTGGGTTCAGAGAGGAGAGCTAAAGAGTAAAGGGTAACAGGAGGAGAGATTCAGGATAATGTGATGCTGGTGAAGGAAAATGGGGGCGGGGGGGGAGGGGTTCTTGGTGGATGACAGGGGGAGGAGGAAAGATGGTTCTGGATCTTAGTCAATATGAGGTAGTCAACATTGTTTTATTTGAAATGTTGCAGCACAGTCCTAATGTGAGAGCCAGAACTTGAAGTGTTAACGGGTAGCTGATAGGTGGGTGGAGTTACTGGTCAGCTGAGTGAGCCAATCAAAGTGGCACCCTAAGAATCAATAGTCAACTGGAAGGGGACCATGCTTCGGTTCATTCTCATCTCCATGCTCAAACTCCCAAGACAGTTGCAACATTCCTCCATAACTTGCAGGTCTCATAACAGTGTCATTCAGCAAGGTCTGGAGATGCAGCGAAGCATGGGCAGAAGGTCAGTTCCTCTCGTCCGAGGCGGAGAGGTTTGGGGTGGGAGAGGACCTGGCTGGGGAATGGCCCCAATGTCCTGGGTTAGAACCTTGAGGTATCTGGGTAGATAATAATGGTGGAAATGGCTGCATCTGAGTAGGAGGAACTGGTGCAAGGTGGCCGGGTGGCACAGTGTGTGGCATGGTGGCACAGAGGTTAGCACTGCTGCCTCATGGTGCCAGACATCCGGGTTCAATTCTGGACTTGGTGACTGTCTGTGTGGAGTTTCCACATTCTCCCCTTGTCTGTGTAGGTTTCCTCCGGGTGATCTGGTTTCCTCCCACAGTCCAAAGATGTGCAGCTTCAATGGATTGGCCACACAAAATTGCCCCATAATGTCCAAAAGTGTGCAGATTAGGTGGGGTTATGGGGATTGGATGAGGAAGTGGGCCTATGTAAATTGGCTCTTTCTGAGCGTTTCTGCAGACTTGATGGGCCGAATGGTCTCCTTTTCCACTGTAGAAATTGTATGGTTCTGTTTCACAGTGCTAGGAACAGGACCAGTCAGAGCAGCAAGATGCAGTGACTGCACATCTGCTCAAAACGTATTCCCAAAAGGATCTTAATCAGTTAAAAACTGTCTGCTGGGAGCCCAGATTCGCACCAAGTCCTCAACTTCAGCAGTGATACCCAAGGCTGTCTCCTACACACATCAGGATCTTACCTTTTGTATGATGGATGATGTGAGTCAATAAATGGTGATTGCAAAGGCAAACATCATCTCCAGGTGCTCGGGAATGAAGTACAACACACCTTAAACACACACAATCATTTCAACAACTAGCAGCATGGGAATACGACAAACTAAACATGGTGCAGTTATATATATATTTGAAAAGGTGATTGATATTTACATTGATTGTACACCTGCGTCAGCTTTGTGTCTTTAATGCTTCTAACAGGTGCATCCCCGATATCCACAGCTGAGGTTGGAGGAGCCTGCTGACTGCTCTGCCCTGTTGACTGGAAGGATGGCCTCTGGTGGCCTCAGGCCTTGAGGTCCCCGGGCAGCTAAGGGTTTCCTGCACAGGTGCAGGTCCAACACCCTCCTTGGACTGACCTACTGGAGATGATGGGCTCACTGGCAGGGGGAGGGTTGAGTGGCAGGTCATCCCTGGAGTATCCTATGCTGAAGCCCCTAGAATGCCTAGCTGGCACTGCTCCTCCCTGTGGGTGCGTGGTGGCACCTGCCGGACTCTTTGAGCAGAAGGGCCATCTGGAGGGAGCTGAGGTGTCCCTTTGCCACTCTCATAGCCATTGCTAAACTGCCCCCTTGGCTAGAGCAATGGAGTGCACGTCCAAGAGCAGAGCCGGCAGCCACGGCATGTTCTGCTGGACCTGGGTCTTCAAGGTGACTCCCATCATTTACATGGAGGTAGCCAAGCACATACAGGCCAGAGCCATCACAGCAGACAGAACGAGGACAGACTCCTCCAGCCTTTGGTCCAGACTGGGTGTGGCCTCTGGTATCTTTAACTGATGTTCTCTTGCTTGCCCCTGCAACTCCAACAGGTCTCCAGCAGTCCTCTGGGTGTCCTTAGTTGTCACTTCCTCTGTCACCTATGAACCAGTGTTAATTATGTGTTTACCAGTTGGTGAACCCTAAGCCTACGCTGCAAAATGCACCCACTGCAAGCTCCTGGCTTGCAGTGAACAGCTGTCCTGGTGCCCTTTAAATATGGACCTTCAAGCCCATGAGAGGATAACGACTTCTTGCTGCAGTCCTGACCCAAATCAATGTGGTTAACAATTAATTGTCTGCTGAAATGGCCCAGCAAGACCACATTTGCCAGCACCTGACCCATAGACTTCAATGTTATGATGTGTCAAATGCTCATCCGGGTACTTTTTAAAGGATGTGAGGCAACCTGCCTCCCCCACCCTCTCAGATAGTGTCTCCCTCAGTCTTCTCTGTTCCAATGAAAACGACACAAGCCTATCCAACCTCTCTTCATAACTTAAATGTTCCACCCCAGGCAACATCCTGGTGAATCTGCTCTGCACCCGTTCTAGTGCATCACATCCTTCCTATAATATGGTGACCAGAATAGCACATAGTTCTCCAGCTGTGACCTCATCAGAGTTCTATACAACTCAACATGACCTCCCTGCTTTTATAATCTGTGCCTTGATTGATAAAAGCGAGTGTCCCATATGCCTCTTTCACCACCCTATTAACCTGCCCTTCTGCCTTCAGAGATCTATGGACAAACACGCCAAGGTCCCTTCTTCCTCAGAACTTCCGAGTGTCATGCCATTCATCGAATACTTCCTTGTCAAATTACTCCTTACAAAGTGTATCACCTCTCACTTTTCAGAGTTTTCATTTGCCACTTTTCTGCCCATTTGACCATCCCATTGATGCAATCATCAATTCACTCGAAGACACGTGGAGAAGTAAACTGTGGTTTTAATCAGCTTAGAACTGAGCCTGCCTGTGACCGGTCCAACACTGAAGGCGGCCCCACAGGTCAGCAGCTCTTATACTTCCTGTAAAGGGGGTGGAGCCATGGGCGGAGCCCATACATGCCCCAACATATCCCCTGTGGGTGAAGCTACACAATGGCCCATAGGTAGAGCCCACAGGGTTAATAACATAACACAGTGCACTGGTGAATTATCAGTAATTATACATTCACCACATTCACCCCCTGTTTAAAAATGAAATCCGGCGGGGGTGACGGGCTCATAGATTCAGTCGGTCCGGTGCCCGGATCGTACGTTGCGACCGCCGAAGCACTGGTGTTGCAGCCGCTTCGGGTGGCTGCGGAAGTGTGTCCGGAGCAGGCGCAGGCGTGGCCGGGAGCGGTTCTTCCGGAGCTTCATTCCTGTGGACCGGTGCGGTGGGTGGGAGGGAGCGCGGGAACCATATAGGGGTGGGGGCGCTGAACATGGGAGGTTGGACGGGACATATTGTGGGGGATGCAGTAGTGGGACTGGTGTTGGAGCCTGCGGGCGCCAGGTCCCGGAGGGAGACGGTATCTTGCCGGCCATCGGTGTGTTTGACGTACGCATAGTGTGGGTTGGAGTGCAGGAGCTGGACCCTCTCTTCCAGGGGGTCGGTCTTATGGCTCTGAACATGTTTTCGGAGGAGGACTGGACCCGGTGTCATCAGCCAGGGCGGAAGCGAGGCCCCTGAGGTAGCTTCCCTAGGGAAAACAAACAAACAGTCATGAGGAGTCTGGTTTGTGGCCGTGCAAAGGAGGGACCTAATAGAGTGGAGCGCATCGGGGAGGACCTCCTGCCAGTGAGAAACTGGGAGATTCCTCGACCGCAGGGTCAGTAGGACGGTCTTCCAGACCGTCGCGTTCTCCCTCTCCACCTGCCCGTTTCCCCTGGGGTTATAACTGGTAGTCCTGCTCGAGGCGAGGCCCTTACTGAGCAGGTACTGATGCAGTTCGCCGGTCATGAACGACGAGCCCCAGTCGCTGTGGACATAACTGGGGAAACCAAACAGGGTGAAGACACTATGCAGGGCTTTAATGACAGTGGGGGTGGTCATATCAGGGCAGGGGATGGCAAACGGGAAGCAGGAGAACTCATCTATGATGTTAAGGAAGTACGTGTTGCGGTTATTGGAGGGGAAGGGCCCTTTGAAATCGATACTGAGGCGTTCAAAGGGCCGGGTTGCCTTTACCAGGTGGACCTTATCCGGTCAATAGAAGTATGGTTTACACTCCGCACAGATTTGGCAATCTCTGGTTATAGCTCTGACCTCCTCGGTGGAGTAGGGCAGGTTGCGGGCCTTGATGTGATGGGCGAGTCGTGTGAGTCCCCGGTGGCAGAGTTATCGTGGATAGCCTGTAATCGGTCATCCTGCGCGATGGCGCATGTGCCGCGGGACAGGGCATCTGGGGGCTCGTTGAGCTTCCCAGGACGATATACTATATCGTAGTTATAGGTGGAGAGTTCGATTCTCCACCTCAAGATCTTATCATTCTTGATCTTGCCCCGCTGCGTATTGTCAAACATGAAGGCAACCGATCGTTGGTCGGTGACGAGGGTAAACCTCCTACCAGCGAAGTAGTGCCTCCAGTGCCGCACAGCTTCCACGATGGCTTGGGCTTCTTTTTCGACCGAGGAGTATCGTATTTCGGAGGTGGTGAGGGTGCGTGAAAAAAACGCTACCGGTCTGCCTGCTTGGTTGAGGGTGGCAGCGAGAGCGATCTCTGAGGCGTCGCTCTCCACCTGGAAGGGGACGGGCTCGTCCACCGCGTGCATCGCAGCTTTGGCGATGTCTGCCTTGATGCAGTTGAAGGCCTGGCGAGCCTCGGCTGCCAGTGGAAAGAGGGTGGCCTTAAATAGGGGGCGGGCTTTGTCCGCATACTGGGGGACCCACTGGGCGTAATAGGAAAAAAAATCCAAGGCACCTCTTCAGGGCCTTGGGATAGTGAGGGAGAGGGAGTTGTAGGAGGGGGCGCATACAGTCAGGGTCGGGCCCTAGGACCCCGTTTTCCACGACGTAGCCGAGGATGGCTAGCCTGGTTGTGCGGAAAACGCATTTCTCCTTGTTGTAGGTGAGGTTGAGTTTTTGGGCGGTTTGGAGAAATCGGTGGAGGGTGGCGTCGTGGTCCTGCTGATCATGGCCGCAGATGGTGACATTATCCAAGTACGGAAACGTGGCCCGCAGCCCGTACTGGTCCAGCATTTGGTCCATCGTTCATTGGAACACCGAAACCCCGTTTGTGACGCCAAAGGGGACCCGGAGGAAATGGAAAAGGCGGCCGTCTGCCTCAAACGCCGTGTAGTGGCGGTCCTCCGGGCGGATTGGGAGCTGGTGGTTTGCAGACTACAGATCCACCGTGGAGAACACGCGATAGTGCGCGATCTGATTTACCATGTCTGCAATCCGGGGAAGAGGGTACGCATCGAGTTGCGTAAACCGGTTAATGGTCTGGCTGTAATCAACCACCATCCGGAACTTTTCCCCGGTCTTCACGACCACCACCTGAGCTCTCCAGGGGCTATTGCTGGTCTCTATGACCCCTTCCCGCAAGAGACGCTGGACCTCGGACCTAATGAACGTCCTGTCCTGCATGCTATACCGCCTGCTTCTGGTGGCTACTGGCTTGCACTCGGCGGTGAGGTTTGCGAAGAGGGGGAGGGGGGGTGTCGATTTTTAGGGTCGCGAGGCTGCATATGGTGAGCGGGTGCAGGGGCCCCCCGAACTTAAGAGTTAGGCTCCTGAAGTTGCACTGGAAGTCGAGTCCTAAAATGAGAGGAACGCAGAGGTCTGGGAGCACATATAGTTGAAAATTAGCGTACTCAGCGCCCTGTATCGCTAGGGCTGCAGTAGTGCACCCTTGGATTTGCACCGAGTGCGACCCAGAGGCGAGGGATATGGTTTGTTGCGTCGGGAATATTGGGAGCAAGCAGCGTCTTACCATGTCCGGGTGAATGAAGCTCTCTGTGCTCCCGGAGTCGAAAAGGCAAGGTGTCTCGTACCCGTTAACCCGGATGGCCATCATGGAGCTCCGGAGGTGCTTAGGTCGCGACTGGTCCAGGGTGACCACGCTGAGGTGTGGGTAGCCGGCGGCGTGATCGAAGGTGCTGGAGCGGCCCCTGCGGTGGCTGTCCGTGTAGGTCGTACACGTCGAGCGGCGTAGCAGATGGCGGCCAAGATGGCGGCCCCCGTTGGTCGAGCGTGGCAGACGGTGAGGAAGATGGCGTCCAAGTTGGCGGCCCCCATGGATCGCACGTGGCCGGCTGCGTGGGGGAGAATGGCCACGATGGCGGCCCCCATGAGTCGCACATGTTATGCGGAGGCGGAGTCGGCAGACACGCTGCCACCTTGCGGAGTCTGCGGGCCTGTGAGTCTGTGGATCGGGTCTGTGAGTTCAAGTTCTTAGACCTGGCCAGGCAGACCTTGGCGAAATGTCCTTTTTGCCCGCAGCTGCTGCAGTTCACGTTGCGGGCCGGGCAGTGCAGTCGGGGCTGTTGGGACTGGCCGCAAAAGTATCAGGGTAGCCCCACATGATGGGTGGGCAGCCGCGCGGCACAGGCCTGGGGTAGTCTCGGGTCGGGGGCCCATGATGGGGTCGCGTGATCGGCCTGGAACGCAGTAAGGCTCTGAAAAACGGCCTCCAGAGAGGTAGCCAGTTTTACCGTGTCGTCCAGGTCCTGGGCCCCTTTTTCGAGCAGGCGTGTCTCACATAGTTCGATCAGACCCCCGCCACGTAAACGTCTCGGACGGCGAGCTCCATGTGCTGAGTGGCCGTAACGGCCTGGTAGTTACAGTTGCGCGCGAGGGCTTTGAGGTCATGTAGGTAATCATCTGGCGACTCCCCGGGGCGCTGGTGCCGAGTGGTGAAGACGTGCCGCGCGTGTACCTCGTTCACAGGCTGCACATAGAGGCGTTCGAGTAGTGCGAGGGTCTCTGTATAGGAAGCGGCTTTGTATAGGAAGCCATCGCAGAAATGCGATGGCTCACCCGTGCGTGGAGGAGGCTCAGCTTCTGTTCGTCAGTGACGGATGGCGTAGACGACGCGGCGAGATAGGCCTTGAAGCATTGAAGCCAATGTGAAAAAATGTATTTCGCCTTCGCGGCCTGTGGATCGAGTTCCAGTCTGTCAGGTTTGAGGGCTGATTCCATAGTAGTATTTTAAGCTGATTAAATTGATGCGACCATCAATTCACTCGAAGACACGTGGAGAAGTAAACCGTGGTTTTAATCAGCTTAGAACTGAGCCTGCCTGTGACCGGTACAACACTGAAGGCGGCCCCGCAGGTCAGCAGCTCTTATACTTCCTGTAAAGGGGGTGGAGCCATGGGCGGAGCCCGTACATGCCCCAACATATCCCCTGTGGGTGAAGCCACACAATGGCCCATAGGTAGAGCCCATAGGGTTAATATAATAACACTGTGTTAGGACAGGCATAGGTCTTTAGTTTAATCTAACATCGTGTTAACCCACAGTGAAAGTATGTTCAACAGTTTCTAACTTAATAATTATCAGTAATTATACATTCACCACACCCACCTTCCTGTAACCCAAGACACTCAACTTCACTGTTAACCACCAAGTCAATGTTTGTGGCATTCACAAATTTACGGATCTTATTTCCCGCATACTCATCTATGTCGTTAATATAAATGACACAGTTCCCTGCGGCACACCACCGGACAGTGGCTTCCAGGCACTAAAGTAGCCGTCTGCCATCACCCTCTGTCTTCCACAACTAAGCCAATTTTGAAATCAGCTTATCAAATTACCCTGTTTATTAGTCCACGAAGGGAGATCACATCGAGTTGTAGAAAGAAATAACATTTTATTACAATAACTATTATTCATAGGGCACAAAAGATCCCAGTCTCTTCTAGGTCGATACGCAAACTGGCCGACCTTATACAGAACTTTAGCTATACATGGTTTAGGGTTCCTCGTCCCCCTTAAAGAGAGGAGCTCGTATTCAGCGAGGCTCACGGAGAGTTTAATCATTGACACTTCATAAGTCCCATGCAGGTTATGATACCCCTACCCCTACCCCAAAGTCCAAAAAATCCTCTGATGATTGTGGCAACAGACTTGCTTTGACTCTGGCAATGTGTTGTGCACCGACGGCGCAGGATCGGGCGGTGTGTATGGGGAAGGCAAACGTCGCTTCTGACTGGAACGCTGAATCCAAATCTCTGCCGGGAGCTGCTACACTGTGGAATCTCCATCAGAGATCACCGACGGTTGGGTCTCCATCTCTCAATCTGTGTCGACGACCCCCTCTGATGTTGGCGACTTGACCCCTTTGGAATTCTGATCTGGCCCACTCAGGCATCAGCTTCGGCTGGACAAGAACTTTGCGTTCGTGAGGAATTTTACAAAGAGTTGGTCACCTGTGTCATAATATACACCAGTATATCATGGTGCAGACACACACACTGATGGACACACAGCGGGACCAATCAACACACACAACACCGCAGGCAATCACCAGTTAGAGCACACACACTATATAGACAGAGGGCATCAGAGTTCCCACTCATTCGGGATGCAGCCTCTCAGAAGGACAGAGCTTACAGCTTACAGCACAGATCCTCACCATGTGCTGAGTGCATAGACTGTTTCGGACAGGCATAGGTCTTTAGTTTAATGTAACATCGTGTTAACCCACAGTGAAAGTATGTTCAACAGTTTCTAACTTAATAAAATAGTGTTGTACTATTTTAAGTGTTGGTGGCCGGTCTGTGTTCCACGGATCCAGAGCACCCAACACATCAACCTGGATGAATGTGATCCATGTGTTTATGCATTACTCGACCCTGGGCTTGTATTTGGTAGGAAACTGGCCCTGTTTGGTGGACTACATTCCCGGAGAGCCACTGGGCGCTGTCTGTCGGACATAGACTGTGTTACCTGGCACAAAGAGTCTGGGTGGTCGACGGCGAATGGGGCAACGCCCTTGCAGGTCTTAGTTGTGCCACACCTTCCCACTGATGTCAGGGAAGACCATGCAAAGCCGGGTCCAAAGGCTCCATCCTACCCTCCTCACCAGTTTAGTAGACCGCAAAGGGAGTACACACTGAGTTGAAGAAAGAAATAAAGTTTTATTACAATAACTTATTTATACGGCAGAAAGGATCCCAACCGGGTCTCTCCTCTATGTCGGTTCCCAAACTGGCCGACTTTATACAGAGGTTTAGCTACACCTGGTTGAGGGCTACCTGTCCCCTTTGACAGGGGAGCTCATATTCAGCGAAGTTCATGGAGAGTTTAATCATTGCCTTCTTAATTCCAGTACGGATTATGAAACCCTGTATCCCCTGTGCATTTACCTTCTTTATAAGACTCTCACGTGGGACCTTGTCAAAGGCTTTACTGAAATGCACATGAACAACATTAACTGCATTATCCTAAGCTACATAGCTGGTCACCTCCTCAAAAAAAATCAATCAAGTTTGTTAGACATGACCTCCCTTTGTGAAAGCTATGTGAAAGCTGTGCAGGCGATCACCCATCAAACCAGGGGCGGGATTTTCCGACACCACGCCGGGTCGGAGAATTGCCGGGGGCTGGTGTGAATCCCGCCCCAGCCATGTCCCGAAGTCTCCGCCACCAGAGATTCGGTGGGGGCGGGAATCGCGCCGGTCGGTGGGCCCACCCCCGCCGATTCGCCGGCCCACGATGGGCCGAAGTCCCGCTGCTGGAATGCCTGTCCCGCCAGTGTGAATCAAACCACCTTTTGAACGGCGGGACAAGGCGGCGCGGGCGGGCTCCGGGGTCCTGGAGGCGGGGGGGGGGGGGGGCGCGGGGCGATCTGGCCCCGGGGGGTGCCCCCACAGTGGCCTCGCTTGCGATCAGGGCCTACCGATCCGCGGGCGGGCCTGTGCCGCGGGGGGCACTCTTTTTCTTCCGCCTTCGCCATGGTCTTCACTATGGCAGAGGCGGAAGAGACCCCACCCCAGTGCATGCGCGGGGATGACGTCAGCAGCCGCTGACGCTCCCGCGCATGCGCCGGCCCACGTTGCCCGGCGAAGACCTTTCGGCCCCGGCTAGCATGGCACCAAAGGCCTTTCCCGCCAGCCGGTGGAGCGGAAACCGCTCTGGCGCGGGCCTAGACCCTCAAGGTGAGGGCTTGGCCCCTAAAGGCGCGGAGACTTCCGCACCTTTGGGGCGGCCCGACGCTGGAGTGGCTCCCACCACTCCATCCCGCCGGGACCCCCCACCCCGCCGGGTAGGGGAGAATCCCGCCCCTTGTCTCTACAAGTGGAGATAGATTCTCTCCTTCAGAATTTTCTCCAATAGTTTCCCTACCACTGACATGAGGCTGGCTGGTCTGTAGTTCTCCTGTGTACATTTTAATAAATCCACTCCATCTAAGCCTTTAACATTATCTGTTATAACCGAAAAGTAGTCTACGGGGTGGAAAAACGATCTTCCCCATGGCTCTTGCAGAATATGGGGCGGGATTCTCCGCCCCGCCCCCGCCGGGTTGGAGAATGGCCGGGGGGCGGCGTGAATCCCGCCCCCGCCGACCGACAAATTCTCCGGCTCCGGAGATTCGGCGGGGCGGGAATCCCGCCGCGCCGGTCGGCGGCCCCCCCCGGCGATTCTCAGGCCCATGATGGGCCGAAGTCCCACTGCTGTAATGCCGGTCCCGCCGGCGTGAATTAAATCACCTCCCTTACCGGCGGGACCAGGCGGCGCGAGCAGGCTCTGGGGTCCTGGTGGGGGCGCGGGGCGATCAGGCCCCGGGGGGTGCCCCCACGGTGGCCCGGCCCACGATCAGGGCACACCGATCCGCGGGGGGGCTGTGCCGTGGGGGCACTCTTTTCCCTCCGCGTCGGCCATAGCCTCCGCGATGGCCGACGTGGAGGTGACCCCCCCGTGCATGTGCGGGGATGACATCAGCAGCCGCTGACGCTCCTGCACATGCGCGGACTTCCGCCGGTCGGCGGAGTCCCTTCAGCCCCGGCTGGGGTGGCACCAAAGGCCTTCCACGCCAGCCGGCAGGACGGCAACCACTCCGGTGCGGGCCTAGCCCCTCAAGGTGAGGGCTTGGCCCCTAAAGGTGCAGAGAAATCCGCACCTTTGGGGCGGCCCGACGCCGGAGTGGTTCACGCCACTCCATCCCGCCGGGACCCCCCGCCCCGCCGGGTAGAGGAGAATCCCGCCCAGGAGCTCTCCCATTAATGAGCTGGGGGACCTATAAGTGATCTATAGTTGTACCATATATAAAGTCGGCCAGTTTAGGCACTGACTAGAGAGAAGACCCAGTAGGGAACTAACTGGAGCTGTATATAATAGTAATTGTAAAATAAAGTAAGTTTGTTTGTTTCAACCTACTCGGTATGGACTCTTCGTTACCCTTTCAAAACTATCCTAATTAATGTTGGGAAAGTTGAAATCACCCAATCTAATTACCCTATTGTTATAATTTTGCACACCTCTGCGAACTGCTCACATATTTGCTCCTCAATTTCCCACTGACTATCTGGGAGTCAATAATAAACACCTAGCAATGTGGCTGTCCCTTTTCTATTCCTAGGCTCCACCCGCAAAAAGTAATTCAATGCTCCCCTCCAAGATATCATCTCTCCTTACTGCAGTAACGGACTCCTTAACTAATAATGCACAGCCGCCTCCTCTTTTACCCTCTCTTCTGTCTCGCCTGAAGATTCTATATCCCAGAATGTTGAGCTATCAATCCCACCCTTCCCTCAACCACGTCTCTGTGATGGCTACCATATCACAATTCCATGTGCCAATTCTCACCCTGAAATCATCTGTTTTACCTGTAATAATCCTGGCATTAAAGTAGAGGACATCCAGCCTTGTCTTACTCCCTTGAAACTTAATACAGCTGTACCCTGTTGCTAACTTTTGGTTGGTTCGATTGGCTCTGTTTTATAACCTTTGCTCTAGAGTCGCCAGGTATCTTTATGATACCGCCACGAGGTTCAAGTTCAAGTAATGATCAATAGCTCAACACACCAATTAGTAAGATTCAAATCAAAGCACATTTATTATATACAGTAAATCGCTACTCATGCATAAATTCTACTTCTAAGCTACTTCTACAACTAACAGGCCTATACTTAGCTTCGGACTGGCCCACCAGGTCAGGGGAACAAATGGCCTTTCGTTTGGAATCGGAAACTGCGGGATTCAAAGTCGGTATGGACTGGTAGCTAGGAGCGTCTATCTCGTAGCGAGCGTTGACTTGAGACTTCAGAGATGTGGCAGCTTGGACTGGTCACTCTCAGGGGTTGCTTCGCGTTGCTAAGTGACCCGGTCAAGAAGAACGATTTGAACTTGGGGGCTTAACTTTATAGTCCCCAGGGGCTTCCCGCCTTTCGGGGCGGACCCTGTACCTGGTTCTAGGTGATTGGACTTTGTTCCAATCACTTGGTTCAATTTCTCCAATACTGGAGCGGTTCCCTGATCGATGGGCGGTCTTGAGGTGTCCGTTAACCTCTTTTGTGTTGGCTCCTGCTGGCGCCGGGGAGTCTGACTTGGCTTTGTTTATCCCAAATGTTGCGATTGTTCCCGGGGATTGCTCATTAGTATGTAGATGGCTGCTACATTATTATGCTGATGGTTGCTGGTATCGATGCTGTCTGGGCTTTTGCAGAGTTTAATACACAGTAACTTGCACCTGCCAGTTTCTGCCTGTGTTGGCTGAATTTCCCTTCAGCCTTTGCTGTTCTCCATTTTAAATATGGACTTGGCCAACTCAGGTGGCTACATTCCCTCCTTGTGATCCTAACGCGAAGCGTGAAGGATCACATAACTGCGTTGTTCTTCATTCCCTGACCCAGCGAGCACTTCTTCTGTGGCCTCTACACTGACCATAACTATGCAAACATTTTTTAACTGACAATTCTAAGGGGCGCTATGTCAAACAGGGACATGCATTATAAAACAAGAAAATCGGAACCTTTAACTATCCTTAATAAACTACACTCACTTAAACATTTCATCACACTAACTTCCTAAACCATACAAACAAAATCATTGCAGTATTGTACACATTTTTCTGGCTTGGCAGTCAAGCTCAGGATTGTACAATTGCTCTTGAACATTTCTTTATTTACAACAAATCGCAAACTCTTTATTATAGATCGCGAGGGTCGGGAGTCTGGTCATATCCGAAAATAGGGGATCTGATCCTATATACCGGGGTGCAAGCACGGTAGGCTCTCCTTCTCCATTTTCTCAGACGAACAGTCTGCACGATTCAGCAGAGTATCGCCAATGCCAATAAGGATTCTATCAAGTAGGACAGGGAGTACCAGGTTATAAACCTGTCACACCAAGATGGTGTGGTGTCGCTTGTGACTGGGCTCTGGGTACTGTGGGGAAGTGAATCATTAACGGCTGGGGGGGGTTTGAGGTCAGGGCGTTAGCATTCACGCGCAACCAAATGTCCATTATAACGATGCGCAACGTGGAGGATGGCCTCATGGTTCTTCTTCTTTCACTTCTCTTCTCTTCTCTTCTCTGGTCCTGGAGCTTCTGGAGTTCTGTGTGACCAAGCATAGTGTCTGTTACTATCTTGGTTTAACATCTTGTATGATAGCCTGTCTGTCCTTCAGTGCCAATTACTCCCTTTATAATTGGTCACTAGGTGTGACTAGGTCGTCATTGTAGGTCGGTGGTCGGTGGTGGGGTTTGGTTAGGAAAGTGATCGTGAAGGATCACTCGAATCGTGGTCAGATTCGGTGGGTGTGGGTCCTGTTGCAGGGGGATAGTAGGGAGGCGTGCTGTGGCTATTGTCCGAGTCACAGTCGCTGTCGCTGCTGCTGCTGTCTGTGGGCGTTCCGGGGCGGAGTCTAGAGTTCGGGGGCGGAGTCGGGGTTGTGTCCGTGGCTGGGCTGGACGTGTTGGGGGAGGGTAGGGTTATGTTGGCTGTGGGCGGGGTGTGGTCTGCTGTGTCGAGCATGACCAGGGGCAAAATTCTCCCCCAACGGCGCGATGTCCGCCGACTGGCGCCAGAAACGGCGCCAATCAGACGGGCATCGCGCTGGCCCAAAGGTGCGGAATGCTCCGCATCTTTGGGGGCCGAGCCCCAACATTGAGGGGCTAGGCCGGCGCCGGATGGATTTCCGCCCCACCAGCTGGTGGAAATGGCGTTTGTTGCCCCGCCAGCTGGCGCGGAAATGCGGCGCATGCGCGGGAGCGTCAGCGGCCGCCGACAGTTTCCCGCGCATGCGCAGTGGGGAGAGTCTCTTCCGCCTCTGCCATGGTGGAGGCCGTGGCGGAGGCGGAAGGGAAAGAGTGCCCCCACGGCACAGGCCCGCCCGCGGATTGGTGGGCCCCGATCGCGGGCCAGGTCACCGTGGGGGCACCCCCCGGGGCCAGATCGCCCCGCACCCCCCCCAGGACCCCGGAGCAAGCCCACGCCGCCTGGTCCCGCCGGTAAATACCAGCTTTGATTTACGCCGGCGGGACAGGCAATTTCTGGGCGGGACTTCGGCCCATTCGGGCCGGAGAATTGAGCGGGGGGTCCCGCCAACCGGCGCGGCCCGATTCCCGCCCCCGCCCAATCTCCGGTACCAGAGACTTCGGCGGGGGCGGGGGCGGGATTCACGGCGGCCAGCGGCCATTCTCCGACCCGGCAGGGGGTCGGAGAATGACGCCCGTGGTGTGCGTGGTTAGACTGTGTTCCATATGCCTTCAGCTGGTTGATATGGAACCACGCAGTCTTTCCATTGGGGTACTTTATTTTGTAGACGGAACGGCTTACTTTGTCCGCAATGGAGTACAGATCCGAATACTTTGGTGACAGGAATGTGCTGGGGTTGTATACGGAGAGCATGACTTGCTGTCCTACACTGAACTCAGTCGCATGCACTGCCTTATCGAAACAGGCCTTGCTCTGTTTCTTGTGCCCAATTTCACTGCGGCTGCTAGCTGAGCCGTTTTAACATTCGCCACTAATTGTTCCACTGTTTTCTCGTGTGTGAGGGCCGTCACTTCGGGGCTGGTCAAATCTAAACCTAATAAAAATTCTGTGCCTTTCATGGGGCGTCCGGTCATGAGGGTGTGTGGGATGTCACCTGTGGATGTGGAAACTGTATTTCGCAAAAACATCAGCGCAAAAGGGAGGACTGAGTCCCAAGTGGTGTTGTTTTGCTGCACCATTTTTCTGAGGGTGGATTTTAGGGTCCGATTCATGCGCTCCACAATACCACTCAACTGTGGGTGGTATGCAATGTGGAATTTTTGGGTAATGCCAAATATTGTGAGGACGTTCTTCATGACACGTCCCGTAAAATGGGAACCTTGGACAGATTCAATGCTGCGGGGGAGTCCCCATCTCATAAAGATGTAGTTGGTCAAAATCTTGGCTATGGTCTTTGCAGTGTTTGTTCTGGCTGGGAATGCTTCCATCCATTTTGTAAACGTGTCTATCACCACGAGTACTTATTTATAACCATTCCTGCAAGGGTGCAATGGTCCAATATAATCAATCTGGAGGTTAGTCCAGGGGCCATTAACGGGTCGGGTGTGACTGAGTTGAGCCTTTTTGGCATATCTGTCCGGATTATTCTGGGCACAGATAAGACAATTCTCAATGTAGTGAGTAACATCTTCTTTTAAACTCGGCCACCAGCAGAGCTGCCTGAGGTGGGCTGTAGTGGGATCGATTCCCTGATGTCCATGACTGTCATGGAACAAACAAATCAGTTGATTCCTGTCCTGTTCAGGAACCACGTAAAGGGTGTCTTTTAACACCACACCGTCATTTGTGGTCAGTGTATTCTTAAACCTACCGTAGGGGGCTGGATAGTTTCCTTTCAAAATCTCCCTGAGATTGCTGTCCTGCTGCTGGGCCTGCACTAAATCCTCGATCTTTGTCTGTGAGACCTGAACTGCACTCACTGGTGCGCTTTCGGGGGGTGTCCAAAAATATCCATGCCTGGAACCTGCCTTAGCCAGTGCGTCGGCTTTTACATTTCCAGGGTGGGAGGAACGATGGTGACGAGGTTTTCCGTCTGCGGAAACAAATCCTCTTGCTTTCCACAGGGGTAGGAATTCCATAAGGCTGTTACAGACATAGAGGCTGTCCGAATATATGTCTGCTGGGCTGGGGGAGGAATCTGGGTGTTCCACTATGTATGCGATGGCCGCCAGTTCTGCTGCCTGCGCACCTAAGTGTCCTGGAGGTTTTATTGCTATTTCTTCCAGGGCGCGTCCCTGCGCGTCCTCAACATAAATACCGCACCCTGTTATGCGCTTCCTTTCTAATATTGTGGAAGATCCATCCACATATATTCTAATGGGTTCGCACGTGTCTGTGTGCTTGGGGAAGGGGGGATGGGGAAGGGGGAAAGGGGGCAGGCAGTGCGGGGTCTCACTTGGCGCTGCGCGGCAGGTGACAATTTTGCCGGGTCTCCGGGGGGGGGGGGGCGAGTTTTGTGCAGCGACGGTGCGCGTGTCCGTGACGGGTGATGCCATCGCGAATGGCGTCTCGCTGCTACTAGCCTATTTCCGTCTGAAGAATTTGCAAAGTTTCGGGAGGCCCAATGCCGGAGTGATTTGCGCCGTTTTTGGCGCCGGGTTCGGGCCACTGCGCCGATTCACGGAGAATCCCGCCCCTGATCTCTAACTGCATTGCTAACTGCAGGTCTATAATACGTTAACTACATATTGATCCTTGACGTTTTGACTCCTGGCTTTATAATGCCAGTCCCTGACATTTCTGATCCATGGTTTTATAATGCCACATACATTATTTATTTGTCAGTATTTCCAAATTCCACATCTATTTTGCCAAACACTTTCTGGTTATTATTTCTGTGGTGAAGCACACTGGGTGGGGTTCTCCGCTTGGGAGACTATGTTCCCCCGCCAGAAGTGAATGGCAACTGGTTTACAACCCACTGAGAGCGCAAACCGGCAAGCAATTCTTACCTTGAAGCTCCATGTAGCCATTCCTGGAAGGTGAGCAGTTGTGACCTGCATTGAGTTCCCACAGATCCATTGGCTGCAAGCCGTTGATAGCTTTGTAGAAGTGGTCTGTGATTAACGGCTCCTACAAGCCATCTGAAGCTTTCATTAATTCATCTCCCTTCATGGTTCATTGGTCTAAGTGGCGAAACCTCAATGTTTTCAAACATTGACCACATCAAAGAGAGGTAAGTGCATTCCAAGCAGTAAGTGTTTTCCAATCACTCAAGCATGTGATTGCACTGCACTAGGCTCTCTTTGTGCCTGGGGGGGGGGGGTCTCCCTATTACAGGGGTCTTTGGTGGGGCCTCCCTATTTCAGATGCTACTGTGGGGGGTCCCCTTATTACATGGGTTCCTGTGGGGGGGTCTCTCTATTACAGGGTCCCTGTGGGGGGCCTTCCTATTACAGGGATCCCTGCAGAGGATGGCTTAATAGAGGGATTCCTTTGGGGGGTCCACCTATTGCAGGGGTCCATATGGGGGCATACTTATTTCAGTGGTTCTTGGGTAGTCTCTCCATTACAGGGGTCCTTATGGGGGGTGCCCCTATCACAGGGATCCCTGTGAGGATGTCTCCCTAATACAGTGGTCCCTAGGTGGGGTCCCCCATTACAGGGGCCCCAGGGGGGTGGCATGAAGGGGGGTCTGGTAGAGGGGTTGTGGGCAGGTAGTGCATTGTTGGGGGAGTGCCTTTGGTTGGGCTCATAAGGTTTCTACCAGCATGACCCTGGTATGCTGGCAGAGCCAAGGAGACAAAGTTACCCCTTTGTTCCACCGTGAGGTTCACCACACCAGGGACAGGCTGGTAGAGACGACATGTGATTCACACCCATGTGATTCTATCTCTGGAGGTCACAGAGAGCCAGAGCATCTGGTGCTGGGCCTGCTAAATGGAATGTAAATGGGGCATAAAAACCCATTTGCATTAATTTAAATGTTTCTGCTGGCGCACAGCATGGACCTCGATTCGGGGGGTCAGAGCATCGCCTGCGGGTCGGCGCCCAGCGTTGATCCCGGTTTTGCCCTGACGCTCGATTCTCCGTCCCACTGGGGAATGCAGTTCGGGCATCCTCAGATGGAGAATCACGCCCACTATGTTTACACCCCAGTATTCCATATCACTGGATTCATAGAGCCTCACCATGGATTTTGCACCACCCTCCAGGAACTGCAGCTGGAGACAATTCCTGTTGCACATGTTGACCCTGGGCACTGGAATTGTTCCTGGCTTCCCACATAGTGCAGGAGAAACACACCACAGCTTTGTGTTCTCTTTGCCATGTGTTAAGAAAACAAAGGTAATTTTCATTTGTATTGGCAAACATTGGAAATTGCATGGGATCCCTGCCTTAAATCAAAAGTGGGAATCAGTATCTGTTGTCCATAATTGATGTGTCCACTAGATTTACGGAGGCAATTCCATTCAGATAGATTACATATAAGAGGGTTGTAGAGGAGTTAACCACTTTTCTTTTACTAGATATGAATTACGAAAAGAAATTCAATCAGATCAGGGATACAATTTTATGTCAAAATTATTCAAAGAAGTTATGGATAGCTTAGGAATAAAGCAACTTAACTCAATGGCGTACAATCTGGAATCACAAGGGGCAATAGAATAATGGCATCAAATGCTAAAGATCATGCTGAAGGCCTATATTCAGGATTATCCAGAGGATTGGGATAAAGGAATTCCATTTGTACTATTTGCAATTAGGGATGCACCTAACGAATCAGCTAAATTCAGTCCATTAGAATTTATTTTTGGTCATGAGGTGAGAGGACCACTTAAATTGTTCAAAGAAGAATTGGTCAGTCAGCATTGGAGACTACATTGTTGGGCTATGCGTCAAACTTTAGGGAGAGATTAACTAAGGCTAGTGAGTTGACTAGGAAACTTTTAAAATGGTCACAAATAGGTGATGAAAAAAGAGGCAGATACAAAATCAAAAATGTGTTGTTTTGTTAATGGGGAGAAAATACTAGTATTGTTACCAATGATTGGTCAACTATTAAAAGCAAGATTTAGTGGGCCTCATCAAATTGAAAGGAAATTGAGTGAGGTAAATTATTTGTTAAGAAGGCCATATAGAAGGAAAACTCACAGAGTGTATCATGTTAATATGTTCAAAAGGTATTTTGAGAGAGAAGGGAGCTCAGGAAGAAGAGTTAATTTAAAAACAATTTTTATTTAAAAAATAAATAAATTTAGAGTACCCAATTCATTTCGTCCAATTAAGGGGCACTTTAACGTGGCCAATCCACCTATCTTTGGGTTGTGGGGGGGAAACCCTTGCAAACACAGGGAGAATGTGCAAACTCCACACGGACAGTGACCCAGAGCCTGGATTGAACCTGGGACCTCGGTGCCGTGAGACAGCAGTGCGAAACATTACGCCACCGTGCTGCCCTTAAATTGAGACAATTCTGAATTTGACATTCCTCAAATTAAATTGAATAATGGGGAAGTATTAAAAAATTGGCATAACTTATTGAGTTACCTTCTGGCGGGAAATCAAAATGACATAGAAGAGTTATTACATTCACATAGAGTCTCATGTGGGAATAAATTGGGATGCACAAAAGTAATTATGCATGATATAGATGTAGGAAATACTTTTCCCATGAAACAACATCTATACAGGCTCAATCCACTAAAGTTAAAACAGGTGCAAAAGGAGATCGGCAACATGCTTAAGGAGGATATCATTGAAGTGAGTTGCAGAGATTAGAGCTTACCGATTGTCGGATGGAACACAACGATCATGTGCGGACTATAGAAAGGTCAACGCAGTTACAAAGTCACATTCGTACCCTGTTCTTCATTTGGAAGACTGTTTTGAAAAAGTGGGACAAGCACATTTTATTACCAGACTTGGCTTACTTAAAGGGTATTGGCAAGTGCCTTTATCAGACAGGGCGAAGGAAGTTTCGGCTTGTGTGACGTATCAATTTAAGGTTATGCCATTTGGAATGAAGAATGTTGCAGCAATATTCCAAAGATTAACCAACAAGGTCATCTTGGGTCTAAACAATTCTGCAGTATACATTGGCGATTTAGTGGTGTTCAGTGAAAGATGGAAGGAGAATTGGGAACATTTAAAACAATTATTTGATTGATTAAAGGAAGCTGGATTGGTGATAAATTTCGCTAAGAGTGCATTTGCAAAAGCTCAAGTCACTTTCTTAGGCCATACGATGCGACATGGTCAGATGGCTTCACGGATTGTGAAGACGAAAGCTATTGAAGAAATTCCAATACCATTGAACAGGAGAGAAGTTCTGAGTTTTCTGGGCATGAGAGGTTTCTACCGGAAATTCATGCCAAATTTCAGGAGCGTGGTTGCTCCAATGACTGAACTTCTGAAAAAAACACCCAAAATTTCAGTGGGCGGCAGAATTTCAGGACACTGTGTTAACCACCGCACCAGTGTTGATGACACCTAATTATGCCAAGCTATTTAAGGTGGCAATTAATACAAATGATGTTGGTATTGGTGATATACTACTGCAAGATGAAAGAATCGAAAGACCAATCGGGTATTTTTCCAGAAAACCCAACATTCACCAAAATAAATATTCGATCATCAAGAAAGAAACCTTGATTTTTGCATTGGCATTATAACGTTTTAACATTCATCTTAGTAACAATTTATCTGGCACAAGTATATAAATGGGCCATAATCCATTAAAATTTTTGGACAGATTTAAAACACAAATTGCAAGACTATTCAGATAGAGTTTACTATTAGATTAATATACTCATTAAACACGTGACAGGGAGAGAAAATGTAATCGCTGATGCTTTATCTCAACTATATCGTGTGAGAAGACTAAAATGAACTATATTCATGTTGATGTTTGCCTGTTTAATAAAGTAAACTGATGTAAAAATAATCTTACAGAGTATAGATTATAAGTATTCTTCAGAAATGTTTAAAAAAAAATCTTTATTGTCACAAGAAGGCTTACGTCAACAATCCAATGAAGTCACTGTGAAAAGCCCCTAGTCGCCACATTCCGGCCCCTGTTCGGGTACACTGTGGGAGAATTCAGAACGTCCAATTCACCTAACAGCACGTCTTTCGGGACTTGTGAGAGGAAACCAGTACTCGGAGGAAACTGCGCAGACACGGGGAGAACGTGCAGACTCCACAAAGACAGTGACCCAAGCCGGGAATCGAACCTGGGACCCTTGCGCTGTGAAGCAACGGTGCTAACCACTGTGCTACTGTGCCGTTAAAGTTGCAAGGGTTTTAGAAAATGAAGACATCTGTTTACATCGCTGGTTCTTTTTTTTTTAAGGGGGTGATGTGATAAATGGAGGGTTTTAGGAAGATTGGCTTCTAAACGGTAGCACAAGTGGATAGCGCTGTGGCTTCACAGCTCCAGGGTCCCAGGTTTGATTCCCTGCTGGGTCACTGTCTGTGCGGAGTCGGCATGTTCTCCTCGTGTCTGCGTGGGTTTCCTCCGGGTGCTCCGGTTTCCTCCCACAGTCCAAAGATGTGCAGGTTAGGTGGATTGGCCATGATAAATTGCCCTTAGTGACCAAAAAAGGTTAGGAGGGGTTATTGGGTTACGGGGATAGGGTGGAAGTGAGGACTTAAGTAGGTCGGTGCAGACTCGATGGGCTAAATGGCCTCCTTCTGCACTGTATGTTCTAAAAAAAAAAAATTGGGCCAATTTAAGAGTTAAAAGCCTGGGGTTATAGTGTGCTTGACTGCAGTGGTCATGTTTTAAAAAAGGATTTTGTTTTGCTTTTAAGAAATAACAGGTGAATTTTTTTTGATTATATTAGAATGCTTACAGTGCGGAAGGAGGTCATTCGGCCCAATGAGTTTGCACCCATCCTCTGAAAGAGCACTCCACCGAGGCCCAATCGCCCACCCTATCCCCGTAACCTAACCTAATGTTTGGACACTGAAGGACAATTTAGCATGGCCAATCCACCTAACCTGCGCATCTTTGGACTGTGGGAGAAAGTGCAAACTCCACACTGACAATCACCCAAGGCCAGAATTGAACCCGGGTTTCTGATGCTGTGAGGCAGCAGTGCTGTCTTGCGTGGGGACCAGGAAGAAGTTGAAACATTCCAGTGAATCAGCTTCTTTTAAAAAAAAGTATATCAGATCTCAAATTCTAACTCGATTGGGTTGCAAAAACCAGCCACAAACACAATCATTAAACATAGTTTGGAACATTTTCTCCCTTAAACCCTAGCTCGATCCCCAGCTCTTCGTCCCACCTGCCGTTGATCATTTCTACTAACGCTGTCTCTTTCTTTCCCAACTACCCATAAATACCACTGATCTTCTCTCCCCGCCACATGTCTGGAGCTAACAGCTTCTTCAATAATGTATACTCCAGTAATGGGGGAAAGTGGGCAGCTCCTTCTATGTGAAACGCCGAACCTCTAAGTCTCGGAACTCATTCCCCTTCGGTAACTCAAATTTTCCCTGAAGCTCCGCCAAACCGTTCCCCTAAAAATAGATCTCTCACCTGCCACACAGCTGCCCTCTGCCACCTGTCATACATTGCACCATCTGTCTGGCTGCAACCCTATGATTCCCGCACAACGCGATCAGTACCGAACCCCACCCGACCTTAAAGTGGATCCAAATCTTTATCGATGACACCACCATTAGGCTATTAGCATTTTGTCCAGAGCAAATTGGAGTGGATCCATTACCATAGCCTTACACCCGACCCCCTACAGGAGCCCTCCTCCACCCGCACCCATTCCGACCCCTCTTCTGCCCATCATTGCCTCACCTTCCCTGACATTAGCTGCCCAGCAAGAAACTTCAGAGAGTCGTGAACACCGCCCAGTCCATCACACGAACCCGCCTCCCATCCATTGACTCCACCTACACCTCCCGCTGCCTGGGAAAAGTGGGCCGCAGAATCAATGACCCCTCCCACCCCGCTTACTCACTCTTCCAACTTCTTCCATCGGGCAGGAGATTCAAGAGTCTGAGAACATACACGAACAGACTCAAAAACAGCTTCATCCCCATTGTTACGAGACTCCTAAACGACCCTCTTATGGACTGACCTCATTAACACTGCACCCCTGTATGCTTCACCTGATGCTGGTGGTTACGTAGTTACATTGTGTACCTTGTGTTGCCCTATTACGTAATTTCTTTTATTTCCTTTTCTTTTCATGTACTCAATGATCTGTTGAACTGCTCGCAGAGAAATACTTTTCACTGTACTTTGGTACATGTGACAATAAACAAATGCAATCCAATCCAATACAGTAGTAGTGCGGAAGATTTGGAAACACTAACTAGCCCCACTAACCCCCCACTCTCCTTTCCCTCTGCAAAAGGGCCCTGGTGACTCTTGGTATCTTGCCTCCACAAACCCAGAAATCAATCCATCAATCCATTTGAAAAAAGGCCTCAGGGAGGAACATTGGAAGACAGGAAGATAAACAGGAACCTAGACAACACGTTCATCTTAATGGCCTGCATCCTCCCTGCGAGGGAAAACGGCAAGGCATCCTATCTCCTCAGATCCCCCTTGAACCCCCCTCCACCAGTCCTGTCAAGTTTCACCCGTGCATTGTTACCCAATTATGCGCAACCTGAATCCCCAAGTATCAGAACCTAACCTTAGCACCCCTAAATGGCAATACCCCAAGACTTGTAATCCTCCCCTAGTCATTCATCGGGAAGACTCACTCCTTTTCACATTCAACTTGTGCCCAGAGAAGGTCCCAAGTTTCTCCAACAAGTTCATAATTCTTTACATACTCTCCAATGTAGCAGTAAGTTGTGAGCATACAACGACTCCCTATGCTCCTTATCCCCCGCACAATATTCCGCCACTCTTCCGAGGCCCGGAGCACAATTGCCAAAGGCTCTATCCATCCTGTTCATTTGCACACTCGCTGTGGGGGATGCGTAGAATAAACGTACCCCTGCCACAAATGTCGGCCCAAACCTCCGCAAGGCTTCAAACAAATACCGCCACTCAACGTGGCCAGAAGGTTTTTCCGTGTCCATTGACACTATCACCTCCAGCACCCTGCTATCCAATGGGGTCATTCATGGCCATGTTCAACAGCCTCCTAATGTTGTTCAACAGCTGCCACCGCTTCACGAACAGATCTGAGCTTCTGAGACCACCTCTGGTACACACCCCTCCAATCGCCTTGCCAGCAACTTGGCCAATACCTTCATGTCAGTATTTAGCAATGAAATGGGCCTGGTATGACCCACAATCCAACGTATCCTTATCTTTCTTTAGAATCAAAGAATCAAATCTCACAACACCAGGTTAAAGTCCAAAAGATTTATTTGTTCACTCAACTGTTGAAGGAGCTATGCTCTGAAAGTTTGTGATTCCAAATAAACATGTTGGACTTTAACCTGGTGTTGTAAGACTTCTTACTGTGCCCACCCCAGTCCAACGCCGGCATTTCCGCATTTTGGAATCAAAGAAATAAAGGCCCGTACCAATGTATCCGCCAACACTCCCATCTCCAGTGCTCAGGAGGTGTGGGCCCAATTACCCCCAAATCATTTCATAAAAATCGACCAGAAACCATCCGGTCCCAGCACCTTCCCCGACTGCAATGACCCCACCCCCTCCACTATCTCCGACAACCCCAGTGGCTCCTCCAGTGCTTGACACTCCTCCACCTTCACTTCTGGGAACTCCAGCCCATCCAAGAAACACCCCATATCCGTCTCCCCTCCCTGGGCGCAGACCTATACAGTCCCCGATTAAAGGCCTCAAACACCTCATTAATTTGCTCTGGTGCCGTCACCAGGCCACCCCACCTCCCCTCCGCCGCCCTTACCTTCACAACTTCCCATGCCGCCGCTTGACCGCTGGGCTAGAAGGTGACTAGCCTTCTTGCCATACTCATACTGGGCACTCCTACCCATACAACGCTGATCCACCGCCTTTTCTCTTGTCAGTCAGCCAAACTGCGATTCGTGTACAATACAGAGCATTCCAACACAAAGCAACACAGGCGGTTAGCACTGTTGCTTCACAGCTCCAGGGTCCCAGGTTCGATTCCCGCTTGGGTCACTGTCTGTGCAGAGTCTGCACGTTCGCCCCATGTCTGCGTGGGTTTCCTCCGGGTGCTCCGGTTTCCTCCCACTAGTCCCAAAAGACGTGCTATTAGGTAATTTGGACATTCTGAACTCTCCCTTTGTGTACCTGAACTGGTGCTGGAATGTGGCAACTAGGGGCTTTTCACAGTAGCCTCTTTGCAGTGTTAATGTAAGCCTACTTGTGACAATAAAATATTATTATTATACAACTCTAACTCCCCATGGTCTCAGACAAAGCCTTTCGCCTCTTCTAGCATCTGGAAATAAGGTTCCTTGTCCTTGACCGTTACCCATAACTTGGCCGGATACAACACCCCAAACCGAGCCTTGGTACAGTGCTGCTTTGGCCCTGTTGAATCCCGCCCGCCTCTTGGCCAGGTGTGCCCCAATGCCATGATATATGAGTACGCGATTCTCCTCCCAGCTACAGCAAGGCGTTGCCTTGGCCCACCTTGTCATCTTCTCTTTATTTTGAAACTTCTGCATTCGCACAATCACAGCGTGGGCCTGCTCCCCCCGCCCTCAGCTTCTGTCTCAGGCACCGGTTGGCCTGATCCACTTTGGGGGCCCTCTCAAATACTTACTCATCCACCAACTTCTCAAACAACTTCATCACAAAGCTGGTGGCACTCGTTGCCTCCACCCCCTACGCAGACTTTCGCCCGCAGCACCTTGCACATCGACATCTTCGCCTCCAGTGATACAATTGGGTATTCTGGTCTGAGATCGCCACTTCTTTTATCGTCGCACCTCCAGGTCCCTCTCCACTCACTCCAGAGCCATGGGAAGAGGTGCTCCTGCCCTCTCAATCGCTCTCGGCCAGTTTCCCCGCATTTCCTTGCGCTGTTGTTGAAATTCATCTTTAATGAAGCTCTAAAGCAGGCCCATCTGTGATGTGGCCATCAACGATGACCCATCCCCCTCCCCCAGCTTCCCACCAGCTAGAGTGGGCTAGAGATTTCACCGAACTCTGCCAGGGCTGCTACCCTGTCGTCATCCCACACTGGGGAAGAATCCACCACCCACCTCTCTCCTCACACATCAAAAATCACCCAATGAATGGGCCGAAGGTTCCAAAACCAACACCTCCGCAGAGGAACTGTTGCCATCTAAAATGGCCGCCCGCAAAGGGTAATGTGAATTGTGGTCAAGCCAGGACACAGACAGTACACATCCTCTGTGTATTGTGCAAATGAAAAACCAGACCGAACTGAAACTTGACCTTAACAAGACCTTATTAAAGGTCAATCACAGATTTCCCCAGGACAATAGACTCAAATCAAGGAATAGCAACAGTAGCAGACTCCCCGGCGCCACCTCCCCTTATTTGGAAACGCCTACGCACTTGGAACAATAACGGCTAGGACCCGCCTAGCCATCAAGGTACTCGCCCCTAATTGGCCGGTATCGATCAGAGTGATTGAGACTCTATCGATCCATTGGACCATGAGTTAACCCCGCCCAAAAGGGCGCGAAAGAGAAGAAGGATAGGAAACCCTGCGCACTAGGGATCGATCTCTTTTGGGATCGGCCTGTGCCCACACCAACTGCAGCGTACTGACCAGCCAAGTTCAAGACCCGCGATCACTACCTGAGAGAGAGACGAGCCACAACCGATATGAACCTGACGATTTCCAGCCAACGCACGTGGGGACTCAGATAAAGGCCTTATCTACCCGGACAGAGCCTGTCATCCAGAAGTGAAGTAAAGGTCATCTTAGTTGGTAGGTGTAGTTTACTACGTAGCTGCGTGTATCATTGCACATAGAAATAAGTTTTGTGTTTAATAATAAACTGTCTTTTGAACTAACAGACTGGTTGTGTGGTCGTTTGGTCAATACAAGAAACATACTCGCGGCTTGTGGTTTGATAATAAAGTGGAAACATTTATTGGCGACTCTGACGGGACTCGATTAGAAGTGACTTTGTTACTCCGAGAGAGCCCACAACTTTGAATTAAATTGGGAAAAGGAAAAGAAACCACAAGCGCAAGTTTCGTACTGACCAAATAACCGAATTTCGGAAGTGTGCACTAACCGCATGCGTAACTAACAGGGAAGGGTCAGGTAAACTCGGCAGACTTGCATGCAAATCTAGGGGGCTTGTGAACCAGAATATAGCCATAAGCCGTACCCATTGTTCGATTGACTGTAAACATGTAATCAAACATTATGCATATCATGTGTATTGTATAGTAAACTGAAATAATGTATGTAAATATTAAACATTTCCAAAGGAAAGGGGATGTGATGATATGCATAGCCAATCATGTAAATAGTAATGTATAAGACCTCCAACCAGCAGGTGGCAGTAGCAAATAACCACATGACACAGTTACCTCAGGGAGTCTGGAGATAGTCGTCATCGTGGATGGTCATATTTGTAGTAGCTCTTAGATAATTTATAATAGTTAGTAGTTTTTGATATTTTTCTCATGGTTATCTAACCCACGTAATTATTTTATAATAAACATTTAACTAGTCAAGAATTAGATGTTCTCTAGTGCATGATTCCTACCGGCCAATACCCAGAACGTAACAATGGGGAGAGGCAATATGGATCTAATAGCGCAGTTCTAAAATTTGTGAAGGAACAGAGGGATCTTGGGGATCCTTGTGAACTGATCATTGAAGGAGGAAGGGTGCACTGAGGTAAGTTAGAAAAGCATATGCGATCCTGGACTTTATAGGTAGAGGTATTGAGTACAAAAGCAGGAAAGATAAGATTAACCTTTCCTGCTCTTTCAAATATTTATACTTTACAGCTAAACACCAACTGGCTTTAATTACAGACAGTAATACAGAGCTCAAAAGCAAATTGATGAGGATGCTGGAAATCTGCATCATAAACATTAAATACTTGAAATTCTCTCCAGTTGGTCCCATTGGTGGCTCTGCAATCAATGAGATAGGCTTCAAAAAAATGTTGTTTTTTTGCTATGTGGGTGTATTTGTCACCCATTCCTAGCTGTTCTGATGGGTCCTTTCAATGAACAGCAATATTAAATCAGGGTGCTGTGTGACTTGGAGGGGATTGAAGGATGATGATATTCTCTCCACATTGATGCACTTGAAGGCAACCATTGGGCAGGAAAACGCTTTGAAAGTAAATGGCGAGACTGTTTATTCTGTCTCACATTGTGAGCGAAGGCTGATTTGTTTTGCACCTCTGGTGAATATAGAACATACTGCTGCCTGTACACACCATAGCCACAATGCTTCAGTAATGGATGGGGTGTCGACTGAACCCGCCCGAAGAGGCGCCATCAAGTGAATTGCTCTGTACTGGAAGGTGTTGAGCAACTTAAATATTGTTGTGGCCGCCTCCGTCCAGAGACGAGGTGATCAAATTCATGGCTGATCTCATCCTGGCCTTAACTCCACCGTCCCACCTGTTCTCCATAACCCTTCAACCCGTTACCAATTTAAAATCTATCTAACTCCTCCTTAAATTTACTCATTGTCCCGGCATTCACCACACTCTGGGGTAGCGAATTCCACAGATTCACAACCCTTTGGGAGTTTCTCCTCAACTCTGATTTAAATTTTCTGTCTCTTATCCTAAGACTAAGATCTCTCGTTCTAGAATGCCCCATAAGAGGAAGCACCGCTCTACGTCTACTTTATCCATACCTTTTATCATCTTGTATACCTCAATTTGATCTCCCCTCATTCTTCTAAACTCTAGAGAGTATAGGCCTTGATTTTGTTCATGGTCATACATTGCACAAATATCATCCGCTACATGTTAGGCCAAGACTGAATGTTTATTCAGGTCCTGCTACAGGTTGACTTGAGCTGCTTCAGTAAATGAAGTATAAATATGACCAAACACTGTGTTAAAATTACCAGTATCACTATGGTGCAAATAAAGGGGAGACATCCTGGATGGGATTCTCCGCACAGTGCGCCCCTGCTGGCAGCGAGCCTCTCCATCCCACCAGCTGGCCAATGGGGTTTCCCATTGTGGGCATCCCCACGCCGTCGGGAAATCCCCGGGTCTGGGTGCACTGCCGACCAAATGGAGAATCTCGCCAGCGGAGAATCCAGTACATTGTGCATATTGGACGCAATGAAATGAAATGAAATGAAAATCGCTTATTGTCACAAGTAGGCTTCAAATGAAGTTACTGTGAAAAGCCCCTAGTCGCCACATTCCGGCGCCTGTTCAGGGAGGCTGGTATGGGAATTGAACCGTGCTGCTGGCCTGCCTTGGTCTGCTTTCAAAGCCAGCGATTTAGCCCTGTGCTAAACCAGCTCAGCAGTGCAATCGTGCACCAAAAGATTCCCACCCAGGCTGTGCACAAGTTTACACATCTAAGTAATTGCAGGTCAATGTATGCACACCACTCTTGAATTCCATAAAATGTGGGTATGATTCACTACATGGGGATTACTGAATAAATGGGATAGTAATCTGAAGGGAGGAGTGGAAGGTGTTAATTAATAACCATCGCTTGTAAGAGAAAAAGAGACAAAGGAGTAAAACTATGAGGCATGCAATAGTTGAGCCAACAGCAGAAAGCGACGAGATATTTTGTGATACTTGTACAAAAAGCAATTTTCTTTTTCAACCAATATTAATAATAATCTTTTTATTGTCACAAGTAGGCTTACATTATCACTGCAATGAAGTTACTGTGAAAATCTCCTAGTTGCCATTTTCAGGGAGAATTTAGACTGTCCAATTCACCTAACAGCGTGTCTTTCAGGGCTTGTGGTAGGAAACCGGAGCACCCGGAGGAAACCCACGTAGACACGGGGAGAACGTGCAGACTGCGCACAGACAGTCACCCAAGCTGGGAATCGAACCTGAGACCCTGGCGTGGTGAAGCAACAGTGCTAATCATCATGCTACCGTACCACCCACCTTTTCTGGTATCGGCAAAATTAACACTTACATGTCATTTTTCTGGGTCACAGTTAAGCTTGATGTTCCAAGATGTAAACTCATGATCAGGAAGATAATTCATTCAAGCACAGAGAAGTTTCTTGAACTTTGTTCAACTTGTTCTTGTTTAAATGGATTGTTGATATGGATGTAAAATCAAAACATAATTTATAGACCGGGACCCATCCATCATGGTTACAAATTATTACAAATCAAATAGTTACTCAGAGATATGGTTAGTTTTGTTCTGTACCAAGCCATGTTGAATTGAACAGCCGGTGCCCAGACAATGGAGAGATTCATGAATCAAATTATTACCAAGAGAAATGATTATATTTGTTATGTACACGCATCCAATTTTACAGCAGACACTACTGACATGACTGACACTGGAAAGATTAGTGGACTTAAAATTCAAATAGAGCTTCTGTAATCTGGAACCACTTTTATTAATTTCAAGTTTAATTTTAATGCATCAAGGTCTGGTTGAGCCAAAGATTCCCACATCTGGGCACCCACAAAACTGATGTTGTTTGGCTTGGCTCCATCTTGAGCAGCCTTGACTGCTGGCTCTGCCTGAAACCATTGACATCCTGAATGCTCTGTCCAACCCAGAGTGGAGTGTCAAAGCTATCCCACATCACAAGGTAGAGTTTCCATTTGCTTTACACCCAGTTCGAGCTCAATCGGCTGAACCAGCGCAAAGGATCCAGCAGTTTTGAACATTTTGCATTTGTGTTTTCTGTGATCTTTTACATTGGTTCAAATTTCAGTTTGTCTGAATCAGGCCCACAAATTGGCCATGCGCTCCAGGTAGTAATGGTGAGAGTCCATTGATTGCGCGGGATATCTTTGAGAGTGTGGGATAGCTCTGAGGATGCGGGATAGCTCTGAGTTGCGGGATAACTTTGAGAGCACAGGATATCATTGAGCTTGCGGAGTAGTTTTGAGCACATAGGATAGCTTTGAGCATATGGCGTAGTTCTGACCACGCAGGATAGCTTTGAGCACGCAGGATAGCTTTGAGTGTGCAGGATAGCTTTGAGCACGCAGGATAGCTTTGAGTGTGCAGGATAGCTTTGAGCACGCAGGATAGCTTTGAGCACACAGGATAGCTTTGAGCACACAGGATAGCTTTGAGCACGCAGGATAGCTTTGAGCACGCAGGTTAGCTTTGAGCACGCAGAATAGCTTTGAGCACGCAGGATAGCTTTGAGCACGCAGGATAGCTTTGAGCACACAGGATAGCTTTGAGCATGCAGGATAGCTTTGAGTGCGCAGGATAGCTTTGAGCACGCAGGATAGCTTTGAGTGCGCAGGATAGCTTTGAGCATGCAGGATAGCTTTGAGTGTGCAGGATAGCTTTGAGTGCGCAGGATAGCTTTGAGTGTGCAGGAAAGCTTTGAGTGCGCAGGATAGCTTTGAGTGTGCAGGATGGCTTTGAGTGTGCAGGGTAGCTTTGAGGACGCAGGATAGCTTTGAGCACGCAGGATAGCTTTGAGTGCACGGGATAGCTTTGAGTGGACTTCTGGTGGCGGATGTAAGTGGAGGTCACACACTGGGAGACGACCCATTGCGATTCGCAAAGCACATAATAAATAGCACTAGCTGCAAAAGAATTTTAAACCAAAGAACAAGGTAAGCATACAGCACCGTAACATGCTGCAAAACAACAGGAACAAGAGAGGGAGAGCCAAATGTCCTCCTCAAACTTCGTTGGAGTGGGCAGGAGTCAAAATGAAGGTGGCTCCCCACCACCCCCCTCCACCCAGGCGACCTCGTGGCCATCAGAATCAGTTGATGACATCAGCCGCAGTGTGGTGGCTGAATGAAAAAAACACCATCGGGACCTGGCCGTAGAAATCAAAAGGTGACTGGATGAGCCCCTAACTCAATTCGCGAGCAATTTGGAGGGGATGGATAAATAAAAATGGAAACGTGGGATGAAACGGTCCAGAATATGGAGGTGGCCCTCAGCGACCACATTGAGCAGATCACGGCACTGGAAAGAACAACTGTCTCCGGTCTTGGATGTGAATAAGTTTCTAAAGAATACAGTAAGTGACCTTGAGAACAGGTTTCGAAGCCAAAGCACCGAGAGTCTGCGGAAGGGAATGGAGGGCAACGCCCCCACAGAATTCATAGCCGACATGCTTTTTAAAATGGTTGGCGAGAAGGTGCTTAAATCCCCACCCGGAGCTGGGTCAGGCTCATCGCGCGCTGCGGCCAAAACCTCGTGCAGAGGAACCCCGCTCGAGTGATGATCTTGAGGTTCCATAACTTCAAAGTAAAAGAGCAGAACCGTGATGGATCAAGGAGCACCACGGCGTTAAATGGATAGTCACTCAATCCGTAATGGGGCAAAATCTATCTGATTCAAGAAGGGTATCCGGTTTGGACTACTTTTCCCGGCCCACCTTCGAATGTCGGTCGAGGGAATGGATCATTTTTTTGACTCCCCGCAAGAGGCAAACATTTGTGTTTAGAAACTGGGTTTGAATTCTGTATAAATCTTTCGCTACTGTTGTTTAAAAGTTAAATTGTGGTATGTTTGGAAGTTATATAATTGATGTATATTTGACTGATTTATACTGTAAAGCTTCTACTGTTGAAGTGTTCCCTTTTTTTCCCTCATTTTGCGAGTGTTATATATATTGTTCTTAAAGTGCGGTTGTTACCATAGGATAGTTATATGTGAAATTCTTGTTTTTGAATAATGTTCACAAACTTTTTAAACTTTTCGTAACAGGTCGGTTGAAGAGCCTCTCAGCTATAGCTAGAGATGGGTCGAGAGAAGGGAAATAGAAAGTGTGGGTATTCTGCAGCTTCCGCTCGCAAATATTCGGCAAGGGGAAGCATAGACATTAGTGTTAGAGACTTTAGGATTTATATAAATTTGATGTTTTGGGGGATTGCAGGATTAGGTGGGGACAGGAGGAGGGACGGGGGCACAGCTGGTAGTCAGACATTGTCCACTAAATCGTACTTGTGACCGGTACAGACCTCGGGCGAAATTCTCCGGAAACGGCGCGATGTCCGCCGACTGGCGCCCAAAACGGCGCCAATCAGACGGGCATCGCGACGCCCCAAAGGTGCGGAATGCTCCGCATCTTTGGGGGCCAAGCCCCAACATTGAGGGGCTAGGCTGGCGCCGGAGGAATTTCCGCCCCGCCAGCTGGCGGAAACGGCCTTTGTTGCCCCGCCAACTGGCGCGGAAATGACATCTCCGGGCGGCGCATGCGCGGGAGCGTCAGCGGCCGCTGACAGTTTCCCACGCATGCGCAGTGGAGGGAGTCTCTTCCACCTCCGCCATGGTGGAGACCGTGGCGGAGGCGGAAGGGAAAGAGTGCCCCCACAGCACAGGCCCGCCCGCGGATCGGTGGGCCCCGATCGCGGGCCAAGCCACCGTGGGGGCACCCCCCGGGGCCAGATCGCCCCGCGCCCCCCCCCAGGACCCCGGAGCCAGCCCACGCCGCCTTGTCCCGCCGGTAAGGTAGGTGATTTAATTTATGCCGGCGGGACAGGCAATTTATCGGCGGGACTTCGGCCCATCCGGGCCGGAGAATCGAGCGGGGGGGGCCGCCAACCGGCGCGGCGCGATTCCCGCCCCCGCCGAATCTCATGTGCCGGAGACTTCGGCAACCAGCGGGGCGGGATTCACGGCAGCCCCCGGCGATTCTCTGACCCGGCGGGGGGTCGGAGAATGTCGCCCCTCGTTCCTGGTGGGATCTCCTCGCCGTGACGTTACGAAGTTTCTTGCCTGCTGAACTATGGATGTAATGGCTGACCATGGTGGGAGAGGTGATAGAGGTTCTCCTGTGCACCTTATAACCTGAATGTGAGGGGTTTGAATGGACCAGTGAAGTGGGCAAGAATCTTTGCGCTCTTGAAGGGTCTGCACCTGGGTGTTGTGTTCCTACAGGAGACCCACGTGTGGGTGAAGGACCAGATAAGGCTTTCCAAAATTTGGGTGGGGCAAGTCTTTCACTCAGGCTTTAATGGTAGGGCCAGAGGCACGGCAATACTAATCTACAGAAAACACAATTTACTCCCTCGCGCATTATGGATGACCCCAATGGGCTACATTATTTTCTGTGGTTCAGTGGAAAACACTCCGGTTAGTTTAGGGAATATTTCTGCTCCTAATTGGGATGACCTGAGCTTCATAAATTCCCTGGTGCATGCCCTCCCCGACTTAGACTCACATCGGATGATTCTGCGAGGAGATTTAAACTTTGTCTTGGACCCTAAAATGGACGTCCAAATCCTGGTCCCAAACTAGAATGTCCAGAGCATTGACCTCTCTCATGGATAGGACTGGGGGAGTAGGCCCATGGCACGAACAGTAGTGGAGACAGCGGGCAACCCTGTCTCGTGCCACTGTGTAGTTCGAAATATCCTGAGCTCACAGCATTGGTCCGGACACTAGCCGTGGGGCATTATATAGCTGTTTCACCCAGGAAATACAAATAGGACCAAACCCAAATAGTCCCAAGACCCCGAAGAGGTAGCCCCACTCCACACGGTCAAAGGCCTTCTCCGCATCCATGGAGATGATTACCTCCAGCCCCTGCTCCACAGAGGGCGACATGGCCACATTCAAAAGCCTCCTGATGTTGGATGACAACTGTCGGCGATTGACAAATCCTGTCTGGTCCTCGGAGATCATTTGTGGTAGACACTCCTGCAAACATTTTGCCAGAACCTTAGCTGGTATTTTGGCATCAGTGTTTAATAGCGAAATAGGCCTATAAGTCCCACACTCAAGAGGATCTTTGTCCTTTTTCGGGATTAGAGAAATCGAGGCCTTCGTCAGTGTGGCAGGCAGCAGCCCTCTCAGCAGAGAGTCATTGAACATTCCCAGTAAGTGCGGTGCCAACAAGGCTGCGAACTGTTTGTAAAATTTGGCCGGAAAACCATCTGGTCCTGATGCTTTCCCGATTGCATGGAACCAATACAGTCTATAACTTCCTCCAACCCCAACGGTGCCTCCAGCCGCTCCCTCTTCACCCTTTCTACTACTGGGAAGTCCAAACTGCCCAAAACTCGCTCCATCTCGGTTCTTCCCAGAGGTGGAGGACAAGTGTAAATGGTGCCAGGGAGGCCCGACCAACCATATCCACATGTTCTGGGCCTGCCCCAGATCTTTTGAGTTCTGGACAGCCTTCTGGACGGCGAGGCAATGTCCAAGGTTGTGGGGGTGAGGGTGGAGTGGTGCCCGAGAGTGGCAGTCTTCGGGTATCGGACCAGACAGAACTACATTTGGGGAAGTGGGCCAATGCCCTTGCTTTTGCTTCCCTAATCGCATAACAGAGAATCCTGCTCGGGTGGCGATCAGCAGCATCACCCATAGCTGCAGACTGGCTGGCAAACCTGTCGGAATTTCTCCATCTGGAGAAGATTAAATACACCATCCAAGGGTTGGACGAAGGCTTCCACAAAGCATGGGGGCCATTCGTCAGCCTGTTCCAAGTCCTGTTCAAGGACAATAGCAGATAAGACGAGATTGGGGGGGGGGGGCAATAAGGGCAGACAGGACCACACAGAGCAGACAGGACCACACAGAGCAGATAGGAACAAGGGGGGGGGGCAGCAAGGAAGGAACCCAGGAAATATCAGGAGGGGATATGGGAAAAGACCGTGGAGAGGGCCAGAGGGCCACCCTAACAAAGCCATAGAGGCAACAGCAACAAATACAGAACAAAAGAGAGCCTACAACATCTACGATGGGAGAAAGGGCCCAAGGTGGCTCCGGAACAACAAAAAGGGGAGGAGGGGGGAAGGTGGGGGGGAAGGGGGAGCAAGGGAGAGGGGGGAAAGTTGATGATAGGGGAACATGTAAATTATACATAAGAACCATCTTACTCACCTTTGTAAAGTGTAGAGATGTAAAATTCAATAAAAACATTTTTAAAACTTTTGGGGATAGGTCCTTTAAAATGTTTCTCCAAATAAAATGAAACTGTACTGCAATATTCATTGGGTTTGAAGCAAAACATTGTGAAACATGGTTATTAGAGACAATGCTGCTTTGTGAAGGGGTAACTAGAATTGAGAGAATCTGTTACAAAAGTTAGTAGTTTGTAAAATGCAAGGTATCACAGCATTTTTAGTCACTTTAAATGGAGCCCATAGAAACCATGATCAATTGACACTCATTTATTTTGCATCTTAAGTTAGTGCCCGGCCATGTGGAAAATTGCCCAGGTCTCTTCTGACCACAAAAAGCAGGACCAACCCATCTAGCCAATTACCACATCATTGGTCTGCTCTCGATCATTAGCAAAACGAGAAAAGGTACGATCAAGTGGCACTTGCTCACCGAGGCTCATTTTAGGCTCCACCACGACCACCCAGGTCATGACCTCATCACAGCCTTGGTCCAAACATGGATCAAAGTGCTGAATTCCAGAGGTGAGGTGAGAGTGATTAACTTTATCATCAAGGCAGCATTTGACGAGTGCTACAGTAAGGAGGCTTAGGAGATTTGAAGACAATGGGAATCAGGCCGGAAGTTTTCCACTGGCGGATGTCATACATGGCACAAAGAAAAATGGTTCTGGTGGTTGCAAGTCACTCATCTCAGCCCCAGAATATTGCTGCAGGAATTCTTCAGAAGAGTGTCCTCAGTCCAACTTCAGTTGCTCCATCAGCGACCCTCCATCCTTTATAAGATCAGAAGTGGGGGTGAATGCTGATGTTTGCAGTTCCATTCGTAACTGGTAATGAAATTGTCCGTGCCTTTTGAAGACAGGTCTGGAAAACATTCAGGTTTAAGATGATAAGTGACATGTAATAGTCATTCCTCACAAGTGCCAGACAATGATCTCCAACACGATGCACTTTAACCAACACATTTAGCAACATTCCAATAGCTGAATCCTGCAACGTCAACATCCTGGAAACTAATATTGACCAGAAACGTAATCATCATTATGTATTGTCATGGGAGTGTTCCTTTAAGAAATGTGTATTTATCAAATGGCTTCAGTGATGTCATTGTGTGGGTGGAGTTGGGCTGTGGCTCTGGCTTTTACTTTCGTTTTGAGCTGGGAGCTGGCTGTGGCTCTGAGGTTTACTTTCGGTTTACACAGTTGGAAGCTGGATTCAGCCAAAGAAGGTTTCTCTTGTCTCTCTCTCTCTGAATGCTAAAAGGTGTCCAGATCACTTTAAAAGTGATAACTGTTTTCTGTAAAGAATTCAAACCTACTGTTTTGGTAAAAAGGGTTTGTCTGTGTTATTGGATGTTGTTATCAAATTGAAACAGTTGGAAAGGAAGTTATTAATTGTTATATATATAGAGAACTCTAGCTGCGTGGGGTATTTATGTTTGTAGTTGATAAAAATGCTTACTGTGTGTTAAGAGAAATGTTAACTGAATTCATAGAATAAACTTTGTTTTTGATTAAAAGTGCTTTAGGCCTCTGTTTGAATAACACCTGAAAGGTAGGCCCTAATGCTCCTCATAACCAAAATCTATAAACAGTTGTGGGTCAGGTGAATTCCATGATATACTTTGGTGTTCTCTAAACAGTATGCTAAGCCCAAAGGCTCATTGTTATGGGAATAGAGGGATACGGATCCAGGAATTGTGGAAGATTTTAGTTTAGACGGGCAGCATGGTCGGCACGGGCTTGGAGGGCCGAAGGGCCTGTTCCGGTGCTGTACTTTTCTTTGTTCTTTGTTCTTTGTTATCTTTCATTACGTCTCCATGCTGTGCCATTCTTTTTATTTGTCAGTAAATGCCTTCCATTTTCAAGCCATCCAACATCTATATTCTCTTCCTCCTCCTCTTTTCCCTTGAAACTTTCCACCCATAATGTCTCCTCCAAGTCTGTTCCATCTTCAAATATATTCTAACCAGTCTCGCCGGCTCTTCCTAATTACAGTCAGCAACTTTCTTTGTCTATTCACTCTCCACAGTCCTTCATTTGTTATTTCTTCTGTCGAGCAGATCTTTCCATTCTCCTCTGAACCCACATTCAAAACTATTTAGTAAGTTGTTCACTACCATTCCATAAGGCCTGTCTCACACCCATACGAAACACCACTCCAAGTCTCTTTTGGAGTTGTTCATTTAGCTTTCTGGTTAACCATCTCTTCTTACCACTCATTCCCATTGCTGCCCTCCTTCTTTTCCTTTGTTTTCTCTTCCATCTGCAGATGTTATGCTTCCTATCTGAATTCTTACATCTGCTCCAGTTCTCTTCCTTCTGTGAAGATATAAATATTTATTGATGATTTTGAGGTAAGAACCACTTTCATTGTAAAGTTAATGGGGGCGATTCTCTGACATGGAGGCCAAGTGTTCGCGTCATTGTGAACGCTGTCGCATTTCACGACGGCGCGAACAGGGCCCGGACATGACCTATTCTGGCCCCCACAGGGGGCCAGTGCAATCCTGTGCATGCGCAGTTGGACCACGCCATCCTGCGCATGCGCGGGGAACTTCTTACGCGCGCCGGCCATGACCCAACATGGGGTTGGTGTTCAGGGGCCGGCTGCACCGGAAAGTAGGCCCGGGGGGGGGGGAAGAGTACGGCCCACCGATCGGTGGGCCCCGATCGCGGGCCAGACCCCATCGGAGGCCCACCCCCGGTGAAGAAGCCCCCCTCCATCCCCACAGGCCACCCCCGAGCGTTCCTGCAGAGTTCCCGTCGGCAGCGACCAGGGGTGAACGGCGCCGGCGGGACCCTGTCGTATCGGGGCGGCCGCACGGCTCATCCGGGCCGGAGAATCGGCGATTCCAGCGGCCCTTGGCCGGCGGTGCGCCAAACGCGCCGGCGCAAATGGAGCCGATTCTCCGCACCTCGGAAAATCGCGCGCTGACGTCGGGGCGTCGTGGCACGGTTGCGCCGATTCTCCGGCCCGGCGCGGGGCTCAGAGAATCACCCCCAATGTCTGCTGCTACTCTTCTGCCTACTAGTTTTTGCAATCCTTCTTCTGACAGGAGCTTTTTCATCTGCAAATCGTGCTGATGTTCTCATATGTTCACCACACCCCTCCCCAACCACACCTCACCCAACCTTAACACTGGATTCTTTGTCTTCAAACACTTCTTTGATTATTGCTTCTGCAGAGACATAGAAGAGTTTTCTATCTCTTCAGTATACTGCAATGTTTTTCAGCACACTCAAGAGCATATTCCAGTCAACCTGATCAAATGTTTTTAACAAAATGTACAAAACAAAACACATGGGGCACGTCGTGCCGACCATGTCGTGCCTGGCGCAAATCCAAGAGAGCCGGTTATGTCATGGAAGCGGACAAAATTGGGAACTTCGCCGGACGCCGATTGGTTTCTGATCTAACTTACCCGTGTTATGGGCCAGGGTTTAGAGAACCCCAAAGTGTATCATGGAGTTCACCTGACCCACAACTTTTAATAGATTGTGGTATGGGGAGGACACGGCCCACTCTACAGATGTGGTACAGCAGAAATGGAAAAGTATTTTTTAAAGCAAAACTATGTTTATTCAATGAACTCAAGTTCACCTTTTTAAAACATCTCAGCAACCATCAATTCAAATACAACCCCCAAAGAATACAACACTGAGTACTCCTTACTAACTTCCCAAACAACATTCAGCAGACAAAAGACCCTTTTAACACAAAGATCAGGTTTAAATTCGCTATTGTCATGTGAGAGTACCTTTAAGAAATGGATGTTTAAGCAATGTACCTTTAAGAAATGGAGCTGATCATATTACTGAAGTGATGTCAGAGGATGGGGCGAGCTGAGCTCACTTCTGCTTTAGGTTTCAGTTTGAGGAGAAAGCTGGGAGTGGCTGTGTGTTTTGCTGAGAGCTGCAGGAAGAAAACACAGAGCTTGCTGAGTGCTGCAGGAAGAAACAGGGCTGGTCTGTTGATGTCTGCAAATCCAAAGACTATAAATATATTGAATGTAACCTCATGTCTGTTTTTGAAGGTTGAAGTCTTTTGGATGTTTAAAGGAACAGTTTGAAAGATTATTTCGTGTTGTAGTCTTTTGGGGTTATCTTTGAAGTAATGGGTGTTAAGATATTCAATGTTTGTTTTTTAAAGGTTAAATTGAGTTCATTGAATAAACATTGTTTTGTTTTAAAAACCATTTGTCCATAATTGCTGTATCACATCTGGAGAGTACACCGTGTGCTTCCCACGCCACAATCTATTAAAAGTTGTGGGTCGGTTGAACTCCATGAAACACTTTGGGGTTCTGTAAACCCGGACCCACAACAATTGGGGGCTCGAGGAGGATAAAAGTCTATCTATTGGATTGGCTTAGTGAACTTAAAGACAGTGAGGGGTCAGCATATTGTGGTTGCTTTTCAGGTGTGGTATTTTAGTTTAAGTGGGGAGTGTGTTGTGGACAATGGCTCTTTCAGAGGCTCAGAAGTTTTTGGGGGTGGATACGGTCACACGCTGTACCTTACGGACAGAGACTAAAAGCAGACTGTTAGATTTGGCAAAAACATTGCTGTTAACATTACCTGACAAAATGCGAAAAGGTGAGGTAATTATGGTGGTGGCTAAGCATTTAAATTGCCTGAGATACAGTCTGACTCATTAGAAATGGCAAAGATCCAGTTACAGATTAAGCAACTTGAACATGAGAAAGAATTAAAGCAGCTTGAATACGAACGAGAGAGAGCAGAAAAAGAAAGAGAGAGAGAGGGAAAAGAAAGAGAGAGAGAGGAAAAAGAAAATGAGAGAGAAGAAAGGAGAAAAGAAAGAATAGCCCTAGCAGAACAATCCCACCCTGCAGCAAAATGCCGAAAGCGAAAGTAAAAGCTGACAGACAGCCCAGCTCCACCCACTCTCTGTCATCACTGCAGTAATAAACACCCATTTCTTAAAGGTACTCTCACTACAGATATTGATATACACACCCATTTATAAACACCCATTTCTTAAAAGTACTCTCAGATGACACCCGTTCCTGTTGGCGAGATCTGGATCCCTCGCGATGTGCGAGACATCTATTGTCACCAATTAAGGCTATCTTCTTCCCATTAACGGGCAGGACCCCCTATTTAACGGCCACTGGTGATCAAACGGCTCCCCAGCGAGTGGTCACGCGGTGCCCTTTAGCACACCTATTTAAAAACGTGAAGCTAGCGCAATGGCTGCTGTGGGGATTGTAGCCACCTGGGTTGGCCACTTCCCGACTTAAAATGGAGATCCGCAAAGAATGCAGGGAAATTCAGTCAAGCCAGGAAAAACTAGCAGGTGCAAAGTTTCCTGTGTATTAAAACTTGCAGAAACCCAGACAGCACTGAAACTAGCAACCATCTGCATATTAATGAGTGATCCCCGGGAACAATTGAAACATTTAAGGTAAATAAGGCCAAGCCAGACTCCTCGGCGCCAGGAGGAGCCAAGACAAAGGAAAGCCAACGGACACTCAGGAACCGCCCAGCGATCAGGGAACAGCTCCAGTATTGGAGAAATCGATCCAAGTGATTGGAACGTAGTCCAATCACTTGGAACCAGATACAGGGTCTGCCCCGAACGGCGCGAAGCCCCTGGGGACTATAAAGTAGAGTCCCCAAGTTCAATTTGTCCTTCTTGGCAGGATCACTCAGCAGCTTGAAACAACCCTTGACAGTAGCCTGCCTAGCTGCCGCATCAACCAAGTAAGTCTCCAGTCAACGCACGCTACGAGATAGGCGCTCCTAGCTACAAGTCCATACCAGCTTTTGAATCCTGCAGACTCAGAATCGAACGAAAGGCCATTTGCTCCCCTGACCTGGTGGGCCAGTTCCAAAGCTAAATATAGGCCTTTTATTGTTAGAGATAGTCTAGTAAGTAGAGTTTTATGCATGAGTAGTGATTGACTGTGTATAATAAATATGTTTTGATTTGACTAACTGGTGTGTTGAGTTTAAAAAACATTTTTTTTAATGGTAAAACGTTTTATTGTAGTTTCTTTTTCATGACCATTAACAGGGACATAGGAGAAAGCCAGGTGTTTTAGTTTCCTTCTTACAAGAACAAAGCAATCTCCCAGTTTAGACAAACCCCAAACTGTGAGCAGAGGTGAAACAGAAACAGGGTACTGCCTCTGTCCCACATCAACATCAATTAAATTCCTGATCTTATTTGGTATAGTAACACAGACCAGTTACTTGATTACTAACGCTTGACATCAACTAGGCTCCCTGTTTCTATGCAAAAGGCATATATACAGTACCAACAATTAACATTTCCACCTTGATGCATTAATATACTTTTTTTTTAAAGTCAGCCGTTCTCTTTTTCATTCGGCATAACACAGGGTACCCTTTGTGGGAATAACAGTGATATTTATTTCTTAGGCACAAATCTGTTAGTTTCTGGAATAGGGAAAAAGTGTTCCAAGGCTGCAGTGCTCCACAGCATCAACAAACTTGTACTGAAAGGTTTAATGAAAGCCAGCACTCATGGCACTCAAGTGTTTCAGTTGTATAGCTTTTTTCACAGATTTTCTTTCTAACAAATAAGGGCAAATAAACTTACAAATTTCAAGTTAGCACTGATGTAAGATGCTGTCTGAGTTTAAATCAAGCTCCTATAAGGTTGAGAAACTATAAGGCTTCCTGCTCTTTCACTGCCCCGAGCCTGTGTGTTACCTTTTTTTTGTATTTTTTTTGTTTTTGCTTCATTTTGTATTTTTTTTAACATAGAATTTACAGAACATAGAATTTACAGTGCAGAAGGAGGCCATTCGGCCCATCGAGTCTGCACCGGCACTTGGAAAGAGCACCCTACCCAAGGTCAACAACGCCACCCTATCCCCATAACCCAGTAACCCCACCCACCACTAAGGGCAATTTTGGACACTAAGGGCAATTTATCATGGCCAGTCCACCTAACCTGCACATCTTTGGACTGTGGGAGGAAACCGGAGCACCCGGAGGAAACCCACGCAGACACGGGGAGGATGTGCAGACTCCGCACAGACAGTGACCCAAGCCAGAATCGAACCTGGGACCCTGGCGCTGTGAAGCAATTGTGCTATCCACAAGGCTACCGTGCTGCCCCTAGCTTTTGATAAAAGCACAGACAAGTGGTAGAACTGAAGATTTGCTTGAAAATAGATAAACTGTGTTCCATTTTGGACTGGGAAACAGAGGGTAGTGGAGGCAGACTAATCTTGCGTAAACCCTCCCCTCCCCAAAGATACTGCATTGGGTAATGTGCTTGCTGGGGGAAGAGAAAATAAATCAATCGATGACTCCAGCTTGACGAATCTTTCTCTCTGCAGTGAATCCCTTTGTGTTATCACGTCCCTTTGGTTGGCGAAGCACGACCAGTTTTGGAGCGCTTGCATCATCCAATGTGATGCTCTTGAGACGATGTACTAAACGATCAGGACGTGGAGCTGCCACAGGCCGAACACCCTCACTGACACGGAATACATTGCAGGCACTGCACTTTCCTGTACATTGGTTTAAGATGACTGAGAACGCCACCTCATCTCCAGGTTGCAACTCCACACCATCCAGTACTTCATTCACACGGAAGAATAACTTTTTACCATCACCAACTTCATAGTTAATAAAGCCAAACTGGTCTTTCACACAGTCCACAGTGCCTCTCTGTAAAGGTGTGGCATCATAGGCCAATTTCTGTCCTGTTAGGGCCACAGTGCATAGCTGGAACTTGATAGCCTCCCCCTTCTGAAGGCAATCTGTTTTGTTTGCCAGGCTGATGATGGCAAAAGGATATACTTCCCCTCGCTTTGTCCCCTCTTCTGTAATCTCAATAAGTCCTTGATACTCAGCCTGTTGTGGATCCAAACTGCGTAATGGCCTCACCACCTTACCAGTATAGACTGTTGGGTACACTTCATCACTGGGACCATTCACGGTTGTAATCTTGGCCACTTTCTCAGCACTCACTTTGTTCCCTTTGCCCTTTGACAAACTGTATTCCACAACATCTCCGACATCCAGCTCATTAACATCACCCGAGAACTCACTATAGTGGAAGAAGATTTCTTGATCATGCTGGGAAGTTTCTATGAAACCAAAGTTATCCTTCAGAGCTGCTACATATCCTACAAGCCTCTTGGCATTGGGGTTACGATTTAGAATTTTGATTGATACCGCACTCTGTAGGCCAGTTCTTTTAACTTCACAAATGCTAAATTCAACCTTATCACCAAGCTGTGGAATTGCACAGCCTTCCAGGTCTTTTATATGATACGGTACGGTCATTCTTATCCCAGCTTCCTCATATGCAATGATTCCCTCTTCTGCATCCTTTTCTTTACCCTTGGCTGGGCTGGTGGATTTAGATATTGAACCAGTAGCTTCTTTATCCACCATCCCAAAGTAACGCTGCTCAGATTGCGTGTGAAAGGACACTGTTCCTTTTGGAAGTTTTTTAATACGAATTGCATGGCCCCTCTGGGCTGAAAGTACATCAGGGACAACTGTGAACGCAACTTCATCTGAGATGTGGAGCTGGAGACTATCCATGATTTCACTAAAGTGGAAGAACATTTGAGTATCGCGATCTACATATTTAATGAAACCAAACCCATCTCTCATGGCTGCAATCACACCCATTTCTCTGGCTTCTCCAGTCAACTCAAATGAATCGGTCAGAATTTCAATATTTGTAGCACGTTCCAATTTGTCACGCCGATCAGTGGAGATATTAAACCTGACATGGTCACCTTCTAATAGCGTCACCTTAGATCTGGTGTCCTTATCTCCAAAGGGAAGTTCTTTGGAAATGGCAAAGTTTACTTTGATGCGCCCTGGCAAAGGGTCAGTCTGGGTTTTACTGGATACTTTTGGAATAACTTTGGTGACAGTTCCATCAAACTGTTCAATACTAACATCTTCAAATATAACAGTTCCTTGGGGTAACAGTTTCACTTCAGTGGCAACTTCTTTTCCATTTCTTTCTTTAATAGTAAATTCCACATCGTCGCCTCGCTGCAAGGTCTCCAGATTTCCCTTGAATTCGCTATAGTGGAAGAAGATCTCTTTCACAAGTGTTGAGTTATTGATTAGCACTTGAACTTGAACCTCGTGGCGGTATCATAAAGATACCTGGCAACTCTAGAGCAAAGTTTATAGAAACAGAGCAAATTAAGTAAAGACACAATAGGCAACATTTAAGAGCCAACCAAAAGTTAGCAACAGGATCGCAGGAGGTGAGTAGCCATCCTCAAAACAAGGAAATCAGCCTGGGGCACCACGGCTGCTATTCCCAGTTAGGCCTGGGCGCATATTTACAGATGCCTATCTTCAGTTTTAGTTCCCAGTCCCTCTTGATTTCCTTGTGTGTACTCCCCACCCCCCCCCCCCCCCCCCCCCCCCCCCCCCCCCTCATTCACTCTCCCTCCTCTCCCTCTCTCTCCTTTCCATCTTTATCCTGAGACTCGCTTGTGTCTCATCCCCCTCCCCCTTTATTCTATTGAGGCATTTGGGGCAGCACGGCAGCCTTGTGGATAGCACAATTGCTTCACAGCTCCAGGGTCCCAGGTTCGATTCCAGCTTGGGTCACTGTCTGTGCGGAGTCTGCACATCCTCCCCGTGTGTGCGTGGGTTTCCTCCGGGTGCTCCGGTTTCCTCCCACAGTCCAAAGATGTGCAGGTTAGGTGAATTGGCCAATGATAAATTGCCCTTAGTGTCCAAAATTGCCCTTAGTATTGGGAGGGGTTACTGGGTTATGGGGATAGGGTGGCGGTGTCGACCTTGGGTAGGGTGCTCTTCCAAGAGCCGGTGCAGACTCAATGGGCCGAATGGCCTCCTTCTGCACTGTAAATTCTATGATTCTATGATTGCTGGCTACGAACAGATTTTGGATCAAGTTGGTGAACCACTTCCATGTCCTGTGGAAGCCCTCTACTGACTCTCGGATGGCAAATTTTACTTTCTCCAACTTGAGAAATTCCGCCAGGGCGGCCAGCCAGCCTGCAGCCTTGGGTGGTGCTGCCGATCTGCAGCCGAGCAGAATTCGCTGGTGGGCGATCAGAGTGGCAAAGGCTGGGGCGTCGGCCCCCTTCTCCATGAAGAGTTCTGGCTGGTCTGAGACTCTGGAGACCGCCACTTTTGGGCTCCACCCTCACTCCAACAACCCTGGACATGGCCTCAAAAAGTGGCGTCCATATCCGGCAAGCCTGGGGTAGGCCCCGAACATGTGGGTGTGTTCGGCCGGGCCTCTCTGGCGCCGTTCATATTTGTCCTCCACCTCCACAAGGAACCTAGTCATTTAGGTTCTGGTTAGGTGTGCTCTGTGCACCACCTTTAGCTTTGTTAGGCTGAGCCCTGCACATGTTGAGGTGAAGTTCGTCCTGTGCAGTCCTTCGATCCAGAGTCCTCCCCCTATTTCAATGCCTAGTTCCTCCTCCCATTTTTTCCTGGTCTCGTCCAGGAAGGAGCGTACCTCCTCCAACAGTCATATGTACAGGACCCCATAGTTTCCCTTCCCTAGGTCACCCCATCCAGGACTTCTTTGATTAACGAAAGTCCTGGTATCTGAGGATACGTCATCATTTACTTACGGAGGAAGTTTTTAACTTGTATGTGTCTTAGCTAGTTTCCTTTTGGCAATTGGAACATCTCAGCGAGTTCCCCCAGGATTGCTGCTCTGTCGTCTGTGTACATGTTTCTAACCGTCAGTGTCCCCTTGTCCTGGCTCCACCTTTTGAAGGTGCCGTTCATTATTGCGGGAGTAAACCTGCAGTTGTTGCAGATGGGGGCTGTGGTGGGACATTTCGATAAGGCTGAAGTGTTGTTTACTCTGGCACCACGTCCGGAGCGTGGCTACAACCACTGGGAGTGGCAGTGCTTTGTCTGGGTGGGGTAGGAGTGCAGTTGTGAATAGGGCACAGAGGGACATTGCATGCAGGAACTCTCCTCCTTCTTCACCATTCCGCTCACGGTTCCTTCACCCATCCAGTTGTAATATCAACTGGGATGGTAACATATGGCTCTGCAAAAATTCCATTGGCCCCTATGGGTGGGCTGGCCTTGGTCTTGGGCATGACCGCGACAGCCAGAACTTAAATCAGCCAATGGGAGGCATCGCCAATTCAGAGCAAGATAATAATGAGTAAGGAAGCCTGCAGGATTGACAGCTTGACATGGCAGTGTGGGATGATAGTACGTAAAGTTATTTTGGTTTTGCAAATTTTTTTCCTCAATCTCCTCCTCTCTTGGAAATACTTACTACCACTGGGGTACGGCTCAATGAGCCATGTTTTATGCATGAGGTGCAGCAAGTCATTCGAAACAGGAAGAAGTAAGGCCTGTTGAAAACAAACTTGAAAAGTAACTTTAAACATCAAACCTTTTGTGACTTTTCCCCTTGTCACTAAAGTGTTCACTCTACAATTCTTCAAAATCCCATCTCTAAATGTTAATTGAATTTTTACAAAACGTCTGCACAGTGCAGAGGGAACACAATGTTTTTCCTCTATCAGTTACACTACATGTCACGCAAACAGAGAATGTCAATAAAACCCCGTGGCAATTGTTGACTGACAATTGACTCATTTTTACCAATGCCAACTTATCACGACTCCAGTCAAGTAAACATTATATGTGACACTGGATCTCCCTTGTCCTTGCATCTCAATGATCTGCCCCTCGGGATTTGAGGTCACCCATCTCTACACAATACTGCTGCCATCAAGGAGATTATACATGAAGCACAAGGGCAATTGTTGATTTGATCTTCTTGTGTAGCACATTACCTCAATCATGTCATCATAAGAGGAGAACAAGGCCCTGCCAAACACGCCGTGCTTTTTGTTCATGGTGGCACCCACACATACATTGTCTCACAACCGAGGTTTTTTCTATTAATGTGTGTTGTTTCGCATTTCTTAAAGACCCTAAAAACTTTCAGGAACCTTAGTAATAGTGACAGTGCAGGGACAAACCGAAAGTGTTAATGTTGTGACAATCCCCCTGGGAATCCATAAAACAAAAGAACCAACCTTACCCAATGATTCCCAAATGAAGAAATTGCTGACAACTGTTGTCTTCTTGAAACTTTTAATTCAACATAAATCAAGCCAACCTAAATTAAACATAAATTAACAGGCAGATCATGGTACGAACTATAGATCACGCATGGAATAACAGATAAAACAAACACCATCGCACAGGGTTAGGAGCCAGTTCACTTCAATTGTATGGCCCCCTGCTTCAGCCACATCGCTCTTCCAAACGGAATTACAATTCCTGGCAGTGGGATGGGATGGGGGACGGTGGTGGTGGTGGTACTGAACTGGTTGCACCTAAACAGAGCTGGGACCAAAGCTGGGGTGATTTGCTAGTGCTGCTGGGAAAGATTCAAACCAGCTTGGCAGGGGATGGGAATTGGAAGGAAATACGAGAGTGCAATGTCAATGTGCACAGACTGCTGGGAGACATAGATAGCAATAGAGTAGGAAATAGTAAGGTTTTAGGGGGACTCTGCATAAGGTGGAAAGTAATAACTTCTAAATTAGGGTTACTAGGACGGTAGATCACCATGTTGTAGTGATGCCCTCTCTTATCTATGACTGGTTCTTTACAACATAAATTGACCAAATGGTTGGGTGAGTTGCTGCACCCAGTTCTGAGCAGGCTTTCCGCTTACACGGTAAAGGATTCCCTCAGCTTTGCAACGACCATACAGGATTTGCCTACCAATAGAAATGCAATGTCTGTAGTAATAGCATGGTTGTGTTATAATTCACCGACTGACCACCAGGAGTCTCACTAGTTTATAAGTGAATGTTAAAGTCAGCGGATCCCTCAGACTGGCTAGAGGAAGTCAAAGAGAGATGATTTTTCATCTGTTCTCTTGTATATACTTTACCCACACTTTTAATGTTAATACACCGTTTATAACTTAAACTGCAAAAGTTCTAGTAATAAATAAGGCCATCCGACAAAAACATTGCAGTGTCCATGTGCTTGTTCAACATTGCCAGCCCATTCCCAATATTCCACTCAGGAAGCCTAAATATCTGCACTATGTCAGTATATCATGGCAATAGAATCATAGAATCGTACAGCACAGAAAAGGCCCTTCGGCCCACCACCGCTGTGTCAGTCAAAAACAACCACCTAACCATTCTAATCCCAATTTCCAACACTTGGCCAATATCCTTGCATGCCCTGGGATCACAAGTGCACATCTGAATATTTCTTAAATGTTATGACGGTCTCTGCCTCCACCACTGTTGGGGGACATTTTATGTCTGGACTATGATATAAATTATAGGTGGCTCTGTAACTACATTTTTGCTCCTATATTACTTTTGAATAGTTCTGCTGAGTTCTCCCAGTGAGCCAGAGAAGACACAGCCAGAGTGAGACAGCAAAGAGTGAGTTTGGGAATTTGAATCTAGGTGGGAATTCGAAGCTGGGTGGGGAGGAGGTGCTTTTTATCCCTGGTAAGTGACTGGTAAGTAGTTTTTCTTTTCATTGTCTAATTTATTTATTTTTTCTTTCGTTTTGTGGAATTGTAGTTGTATAAGTTTACCTAAGGTTTAAGACATGGCAGGAGTCCTCAGACCCGTGTCATGCTCCTCGTGTGCGATGTGGGAGCTCAGGGACACATCCACTGTCCCTGGCTCCTTTACGTGCAAGATGTGTGTCCAGTTGCAGCTCCTGTTAGACCGCTTGAAGGCTCTGGAGCTGCGGATGGACTCACCTTGGAGCATCCGCGATGTTGACGACGTCGTGGATAGCACGTTTAGCGAGTTGGTCACACCGCAGGTGAAAGATACTGAGGGAGATAGAAAATGGGTGACAAAAGACAGGGCAAGAGTAGGAAGGCAGTGCAGGTGTCCCCTGCGATCATCTCCCTGCAAAACAGATATACCGCTTTGGACACTGTTGAGGGAGATGGCTCACCAGGGGAAGGCAGCAGCAGCCAGATTCATGGCACCATGGCTGGCTCTGCTGCACAGCTGGGCAGGAAGAAGAATGGCAGGGTTATAGTTGTAGGAGACTCAATCGTAAGGGAAATAGACAGGCGGTTCTGCGGACGCAATCGAGAATCCAGGATGGTGTGTTGCCTCCCTAGTGCAAGGGTCAAGGATGTCTCGGAGTGGCTGCAGGACATTCTGGGGGGGGGGGGGTGAACAGCCAGCTGTCGTGGTACACAGAGGCACCAACAATATAGGCAAAAAACGAGACAAGGTCCTAGAAGCTGAATTCAGGGAGTTAGGAGTTAAACTAAAAAGTAGGACCTCAAAGGTAGTAATCTCAGGATTGCTACCAGTGCCACGAGCTAGTCAGAGTAGGAATGTCAGGATAGATATGATGAATGCGTGGCTCGAGAGATGGTGCAAGAGGGAGGGATTCAAATTCCTGGGGCATTGGAACCGATTCTCGGGGGAGGTGGGACCAGTACAACCGGACGGTCTGCATCTGGGCAGGACTGGAACCAATGTTCTTGGCGGGGTGCTTGCTAGAGCTGTTGGGGAGGTTTTAAACTAATGTGGCAGGGGGTGGGAACCGATGCAGGAGGTTGGAAGGTAGTAAAACAGGGACAGAAACAAAAGGCTGTAAGGGGGAAAATGTAAGGCAGAGAAGCCATAGTCAAAAATCAAAAAGGGTGACAGTATAAGGCACAGTGACTGAGGGGAGCTCAGTGAATAGGACCAGTAATACTAAAAGGAATAAAACGGGAAGTAAAAACATTAATGGTAAGTGACGCGGCAGGTTGTTACATGAAGATATGGGTTCAACGACAAGGAAAATTAGGAGAAAAGTTCAGAGGAAATATAACTTAGGAGAGGTTACTGATTGTGGCGTTAAGATTCAAAACAGAGGTAAAAAAGCCAACATAAGTGTACTTTACCTGAATGCTCGTAGTATTCGGAATAAGGTAAATGAGTTGATGGTGCAAATTATCATCATGAATGACTATGATTTAGTGGCCATTACTGAAACATGGTTAAAGGATGGTCATGACTGGGAGTTAAATATCCAAGGGTATCAAACTATTCGGAAGGACAGAGTGGATGGTAAGGGAGGTGGTGTAGCTCTGTTATAAAAGTTTCTACAAATATATAAAACAAAAAAGAGTAGCTAAGATAAATATTGGTCCTTTAGAGGATGAGAAGGGAGATTTAATAATGGGAGATGAGGAAATGGCTGAGGAATTAAACATGTTTTTTGGGTCGGTCTTCACAGTGGAAGACACAAATAACATGTCAGTGACTGATAGAAATGAGGTTATGACAGGTGAGGACCTTGAGAGGATTGTTATCACTAAGGAGGTAGTGATGGGCAAGCTAATGGGGCTAAAGGTAGACAAGTCTCCTGGCCCCGATGGAATGCATCCCAGAGTGCTAAAAGAGATGGCTCGGGAAATTGCAAATGTACTAGTGATAATTTACCAAAATTCACTAGTCTCTTGGGTGTTCCCGGTGGATTGGAAATGAGCAAACGTGACACCACTGTTTAAAAAAGGAGGTACGCAGAAAGAGGGTAATTATAGGCCAGTGAGCTTAACTTCGGTAGTAGGGAAGATGCTGGAATCTATCATCAAGAAAGAAATAGTGAGGCATCTGGATGGAAATTGTCCCATTGGGCAGACGCAGCATGGGTTCATAAAGGGCAGGTCGTGCCTAGCTAATTTAGTGGAATTTTTTGAGGACATTAACAGTGCAGTAGATAACGGGGAGCCAATGGATGTGGTATATCTGGATTTCCAGAAAGCCTTTGACAAGGTGCCACACAAAAGGTTGCTGCATAAGATAAAGATGCATGGCATTAAGGGTAAAGTAGTAGCATGGATAGAGGATTGGTTAATGAATAGAAAGCAAAGAGTGGGGATTAATGGGTGTTTCTCTGGTTGGCAATCAGTAGCTAGTGGTGTCCCTCAGGGATCAGTGCTGGGCCCACAATTGTTCACAATTTACAGAGATGATTTTGAGTTGGGGACCAAGGGCAATGTGTCCAAGTTTGCAGACGACACTAAGATGAGTGGTAAAGCAAAAAGTGCAGTGGATACTGGAAGTCTGCAGAGGGATTTGGATAGGCTTAGTGAATGGGCTAGGGTCTGACAGATGGAAAACAATGTTGACAAATGTGAGGTTATCCATTTTGGTAGGAATAACAGCAAAAGGGATTATTATTTAAATGATAAAATATTAAAACATGCTATTGTGCAGAGGGACCTGGGTGTGCTAGTGCATGAGTCACAAAAAGTTGGTTTACAGGTGCAACAGGTGATTAAGGCAAATGGAATTTTGTCCTTCATTGCTAGAGGGATGGAGTTTAAGACTAGGGAGGTTATGCTGCAATTGTATAAGGTGTTAGTAAGGCCACACCTGGAGTATTGTGTTCAGTTTTGGTCTCCTTACTTGAGAAACGACGTACTGGCACTGGAGGGTGCGCAGAGGAGATTCACTGGGTTAATCCCAGAGATGAAGGGGTTGGATTACGAGGAGAGGTTGAGTAGACTGGGACTGTACTCGTTGGAATTTAGAAGGATGAGGGGGGATCTTATAGAAACATATAAAATTATGAAGGGAATAGATAGGATAGATGCGGGCAGGTTGTTTCCACTGGCGGGTGAAAGCAGAATTAGGGGGCATAGCCTCAAAATAAGGGGAAGTAGATTTAGGACTGAGTTTAGGAGGAACTTCTCCACCCAAAGGGTTGTGAATCTATGGAATTCCTTGCCCAGTGAAGCAGTAGAGGCTCCTTCATTAAATGTTTTCAAGATAAAGATAGATAGTTTTTTGAAGAATAAAGGGATTAAGGGTTATGGTGTTCGGGCCGGAAAGTGGAGCTGAGTCCACAAAAGATCAGCCATGATCTCACTGAATGGCGGAGCAGGCCCGAGGCGCCAGATGGCTTACTGCTGCTCCTAGTTCTTATGTTCTTATGAGACAAAAGGTACTCATTGGGTTAGATGCCTGTTTAGAAGAGGCAATTTGTAGAAATGTATACACAATGCTTGTTAATATCAGAAAGGACACAAAATGGCTGTTAGCTATTAAAGCAATACTAAAGACACAAAATCGCTGAACTAGCCAATTTCCTGAACAATAAGTTACAAATTGTGTAACTACCTCATGAGAACCTAGGGAGTATCTCAACAGTTGCTGATAACAGCTTCACAGAACAAGGAATGCAATGTATAAGCTCAAGGTCCCCCGCTGTGGACAGGACATATCCTTGTGTTAGTTTTGAATGACTTCTGTATGAGGTTAGTGGCGGGTAAGACACCACCCACTTTAACCATATATGTGATAACTGGGATGCTAAGAAAATTGATTGACTGCATGTAATGGATTGTGACGCGAATATAGTTGATTGATTGTATGTAAATGAGAATACAACTAATTCCGCCCCTTGAATCTGTATATTAACCCAATGCGAACCTGAACTCAAGTGAGAAAGAGGATTGTGAGACTGCGTAGTCTCCAAATCTTTCTCCCAGGTCTAAAATAATAAACTGCTTCTTTACTTACTCAAACAGGCCTACATATGAATATTTTCACCTCTAACGATCACCACCCTTTCAGGCAGCAAATTCCAAACTCCCACCACTCTCTGGGTAAAAAGGTTTTTCCTCACACCCCCTTTCAACCTCCTGCCCCTCACCTTAAATCTATGCCCCCTGGTCAGTGACCCCCTCCACCAAGGGGAAAGGTTTGTTTCTGTTAATTATAACTATGCCCCTCATAATTTTATGCATCTCAAATCTCAATCTAAATACACCAACCATGTCTGAATCTGTATTTCATTGAACTTATGAATAAAGCAACCCATTCAGTTGAATTTAATTTTAATTGCGCCATGTTTGCCCAAATAGATGGTTTTCCATGGGTCCTTTGGGTCCAGCTCTTGAAAACATTTTTGTTTGTTTCCACTAGAAGCACATCTTCATGGGATGATACCTAACCTCCTACCCTTCACTGAATTCTGATAGGTAGATAATACATTTACTAGAATTGAATTTGCAGCTGCGTGTAAGAACTTCCTTCGACACCTTAATGGGCTTCATCCTGCACACAGATTCACCTTGAAATGGAGTAATCTAATAAGTTCCTTTACCTCGACATGCTAGTTGAGAAATCTGCTAATGGATTCTCTACTACTGCAAGCCTACCATCACTGATTAACATTTACATTGGGATTCCTACGGTTCCACACTCCATAAGACTGGCCTCATCAGGTACCTTATAAACAGACACCAAGATATTTGCTCAAGTCCAAGCTTAATGCTGAAATAAGGTGCATCAAAACTATCCTGCGGAATAGTGTTAAAAGGGATCCAATAATAATAATCTTTATTATTGTCACAAGTAGACTTACATTAACACTGCAATGAAGTTATTGTGAAAGTCCCGTACTTGCCACACTACGACACCTGTTCGGGTACACAGAGGGAGAATTCAGAATGTCCAATTCACCTAACAAGCACGACTTTCGGGACTTGTGGGAGGAAAACGGAGCACCCGGAGGAATCCCATGCAAACACGGGGAGAACTTGCAGACTCCGCAAAGACAGTGACCCAAGCAGGAATCGAACCCGGTACCCTGGCGCTGTTCAGCAACAGTGCTAACCACTGTGTCTTCTCTGAGCAACTAGTGAAAGTGTGGTAAAAGGTGATGTGGGACTGAATTTGGGACCAAAAAGAGGAACAATGCATGGGAGCAGCAGGCATGGGTGAAGGTCATGGTGAAAGCAATTTATTCACAGATTTGAAGAGTTTAAAACTGATATGGAGAAGGCATTAGATGGGCTGTCTATACTTGTTGATGGATGCGAAAGTGGAAAATGCAGTGGAACGGCCATATATTTTCAGTCTTATACCCAGAGGTGGTGCCAGAGGACTGGAAAGTTGCAAAGTTACACCCTTGTTCCAAAGGGAATGTGAAGATAAGCCCAGCAAAAGCAGGTCAGTCAGTTTAACATCGGTGTTGGGCAGCTTCTAGAAATAATCATTTGGGACAAAATTAACAGTCACTTTAGCAAATATGGGTTACTTAAGGAAAGACAGCAGGATTTGTTAGGCAAATCATGTGACCTTACCTGCTTGAATTTTTTGATAAGGTAAAAGAGAGTTGGTGAGGGTGCTGCTGTTGAGGTGATGTGCATAGACTTCCAAAGGACATTTGGTAAAGTGCCACACAACAAACAGATGAACTAAGTTTCAGCTCGTAGAATAAAAGGGACAGTAATAATAATAATCTTTATTATTGTCACAAGTAGGCTTACATTAACACCGCAATGAAGTTACTGTGAAAATCTCCTAGTCACCACACTCCGGCGCTTGTTCGGGTACACTGAAGCATGTCTTTCGGGACTTGTGGGAGGAAACCGGAGCACCCGGAGGAAACCCACGCAGACAAGGGGAGAACGTGCAGACTCCGCACATACGGTGACCCAAGCCGGGAATCGAACCTGGGACCCTGGTGCTGTGAAGCAACAGTGCTAACCACTGTGCTACCGTGCTGCCCACAAAATTGGTTGGGAGACAGGAAACAGAGAGTGTTTGGTAACAGCTGTTTTTCAGATTGGAGGAAGCTTTATAGTGTAATTTCCCTGGGATCGGTGTTAGGACCCCTACATTTCCTGATATATATTAATGACCAGGATATACAGAGCACAATTTCAAACTTGGCAGACTATGCAAAAGTTGGAACTATTGTGAACTGTGAGAACAGTGTGCAACACAAAAGGACATAGGCAGGCTGGTGGAATGGGTGGACAAATGGCAGATAAAATTTAATGCAGGGAAGAGTGAAGTGATTAATTTTGGTAGGAAGAAAGTGGAGAGGCAATATAAAATAAGGGGCACAATTCTAAAGGGGGCTTAGAGAGTGGTTAATAAAGCATACAGTATCCTAGGCTTTGTAAACGGAGAGCAATAGAATCCATGGTTTCAAAGCTTGTATTTTTTGAGACTGACCGGAACTCAGGATGTTTGCTCTGTCAGCTGGGGATCAGACTAAATCCCAGAAGAGCTGAAATTCGTTGAGAAAAAGGACTTAGAAGGATTTTGTGTCTGAGATTTACGATATATATGCTGAGTGGACTGCTTCCCAATTCATAAGATGTCTTAGTTGTATCTGCCATTTACTGTGTAATTTATAGCTGATAACTGACTGCAGTCTGCCTGTATATTCATGTTTAGCTGATGTTGATTCTGGATTTTAGAGTTGAGGTGGTTCCCCAAACTATAATTTATTGTTTGCTTTGTTTGACTCTTGCATAGTAATATTTATTTTGTTTTAAATTGTGGAATTTTGTGGCTTCATCCATTCAGTAAATAACTGGGATTTTTGTATTTCTCCTTTTTTCAAAAAAAAGTTACTGGACTCCACTCAGATCATAACAATGGCATAGAGCACAATACGTTCAATTTGTGGAAACGTTTGGGCAACAGAGTGGTTAGCACTGCGGCCTCACAGTGCCAGGAACACAGATTCAATTCCGACTTTGGGTGACTGTCTGTGCAGAGTGATTATGCATGAAAAATTAGGATCTGGAATGCCCTGCCCCCTGAGATTGTGAAGCGGGCTGGTTCAATCGGGAGGTACTTAGATTATTACCTGAAAAGGAAGAATGTGCAGGGCTACGGGGAGAAGGCAGGTAAGTGGCACCAGGTGAATTGCTCCTCTGCAGAGCCAACACTGGAGGGGGCAGAAGGTCTCCTTCTGTGTGGTACCAATTCTGTGATTCCATGATTACTGGTTCCGTAGCGCCGCATGCCGGGGCTCTGCCCCAGTACTACTGGCTCCGTTGAACTTCACCATGCTGCTTTCTGGCCCAGAATTCAAAATTATTGATTTTGTTGCTGCACATAGCACGCAGAATTTAATGTATAGGGGGGGGGGGGGGGGGGGGGGGGGGGGGGGGCGACAGTGATGTGACACAGTGGTTGGTGCTGCTGCCTCAGAGCGCCAGGGAACTAGGTTCAATTCCGGCCTTAGGTGACTGTGCACGTTCTCCCAGCGTCTGCGCGAGTTTCCTCCAGGTTGTCCGGTTTCCTCCCACAGTCCAAAGGTGTGCATGTTAGGTGGATTGGTCATGCTAAATTGCCCCTTAGTGTCCAAAGATGTGCAGGTTGGGTGGGGTTACGGGGATAGGGCTGTTTAGTGGGCCTAAGTAGGGTGCTCTTTCAGAGGGTCAGTGCAGACTCCAATGGGCTGAACAGCCTCCTTCTGCACTGTAGGGATTCTATGGGCACCTGCCACCAAAATGAGCCCAAGGTACCACTGGCATATCGAACGGTCTGCATTCCAATTGCCCTTCGTGGAAAGTCCACTGGCGACTGCTGGGCAGCAGGATGAGGTTTTGGGCATAAATTGTCCACTTAAGGACCTCAACTGGCAGGAGGCCTTCCCGCCCCGCACTTAATCCAGGCAGAGTTCCCACTCCCTCACCTTGGGAGGGGTTGTGGCGCAATAGATCCTGGTCATCCAAACCCCACATTCCTGCCTGTCCAGTGACAGGATAATCTCACTTTATTGCCCTCAGGTTCTCAGTGTGATCCCGGGTGAATCATGTTTCTCCCCCCAGTCCTGGGACCCGGCTTCCCCCAGACCCCCTAGGGCAGCACGGTAGCATTGTGGATAGCACAATTGCTTCACAGCTCCAGGGTCCCAGGTTCGATTCCGGCTTGGGTCACTGTCTGTGCGGAGTCTGCACATCCACCCCGTGTGTGCGTGGGTTTCCTCCGGGTGCTCCGGTTTCCTCCCACAGTCCAAAGATGTGCGGGTTAGGTGGATTGGCCATGATAAATTGCCCATAGTGTCCAAAATTGCCCTTAGTGTTGGGTGGGGTTACTGGGTTATGGGGATAGGGTGGAGGTGCTGAACTTCGGTAGGGTGCTCTTTCCAAGAGCCGGTGCAGACTCGATGGGCCGAATGGCCTCCTTCGGCACTGTAAATTCTATGATAATCTATGAAAGGCCGAGGCCATTGTCCACAGGGCAGGCCAGACTGAGTCAAGGCCTCGGCCTCTCGTTCCACTGGCACCGCAAGTTATTCGGAGTGCCGCCCTCCTCCCTCCTCTCCCAGACCGGCGAGAGCGGAGCGGGTCTGCCACATACAGCGCCACCAGCTGGAGGGAAGTAACGAAGCGTGTCCTCGCAGACAGCGCCACCAGCTGGAGGGAGACCTAAGGAAAATCGTTCAATTAAATTTAATCCATATACTTTCTTTCAAGTAGATTGTAACTTCTGAAGCTCCTTTACTGCTCTGTGAGCCACACGCAGATTCCAACTTCCTTGTGGAATGATTTGGCTATGGCAATCTCAACAGCACTATTGACAAAGTACGCCAGTAATAAGCTGCTCAGAATGTGAGCAGTTTGCAGCGAGGGTTGAGGTCTGGACTGAGCTGGCTGCCAATGGATTATAGTCCAGGCAAACAGGAGAGAAATAAACAGGGATTCTTCCTCTTACATAAATTAATGAGGGGGCGGTGACTAACAATGTTCTTTTAATTCTATTTACTCCATTAGGTAGATACTCACCAAATATATTTCTAAAATCCATGCTCTACTTTCTAAATGTGATAAAATTCAAGTAGGGGATTTTGCTGTTTGCTTGTGATGCATGCATCGTCTATGATACTGAGTAATATGAAAATGAAATGAAAATCGCTTATTGTCACAAGTAGGCTTCAATGAAGTTACTGTGAAAAGCCCCTAGTCGCCACATTCCGGCGCCTGTTCGGGGAGGCTAGTATGGGAATTGAACCATGCTGCTGGCCTGCCTTGGTCTGCTTTAAAAGCCAGCGATTTAGCCCAGTGTGCTAAATACAGGCGAGAAAGGCTTAAGGTGTGGCTTTTTGATGTTGCTCAGCCGGCTAGTGGTGGGTACAATATATATTTTTTAAATTCGTAAAACTTTTATCTTAGATCACTCATCATCAGCAGTGATCTCTCTAAACGTTCTGTTTTGCGTGTCCCGTCTATATTAATGTGTTGTATTTTAAAGCTATACGCATATCTTAAAAGAGATAGCTCAATGAGCAGTACCGTCACGATTGCTGCACGTGTGTGCAGTTCAGAAGGAATACTGACAGTCCTGGACAATCTGCATGTACGAGGGTTGCCTGACGAGGGAGGATAGTCCACTGCTGTTCAACGTTAACCCCAATATTGACATTGATTGGAAAGTCAGTGGAATGGAGTCAGACATTAAGGCAGTGTAGCAGATAGCTGGAGGAGCTCAAGAAACCAGACTGGAGCACAGATCATCACCTTCCACAGAGGAATTGAAGGAAATTAACCTGTGAGCTGGCTTCAAAAACAGCAATTAAAAATATATTCCATTTCATTTACCAGATTGAAACACAAAACAATACTATCAGCTAGGTGTGAAAAACTGACAGTGACCTGTGTGCAAAATATTTTATTGGATATTCATGATGTATTATGCAATGATAGCAGCGAGAAGCAAATTCATCAAAATTGATACAAAAAGCAAAATGCTGGAAATCTGAAATTAAAACAGAAAATGTTGAAAATATTCAGCGAATCAGGCCGCATCTGTGGAGAACGAATCAGAGTTAATGTTTCAGGTCCCATGTTCTGATGCAAGGTTGTGGACCCGAAATGTTAACTCTGTATCTCTCTCCAGAAGTTGCTGCCAGACCTGTTGAGTTTTGACATCGTTTTCTGTTTTAATTGAATGAAAAGTGAACCAACCAAATGAGGTAAACGATAACTGCAGGTTAATGGTTGTTCGCCTTAGGCCCAGGTACAAAGGTTGCACAGAGTCTCCAGCAACCTATCAGCATGAGATCTCACAGTGGGATCCCCCCCACCCACTGTAGCACTGGCACTGAAATCCCCTTGCCATTTCTCTCACGTCCTTCTCAGCCATCTGTCCCGTCAGCAAAAATGCCGGGCCTTTGTCTGAAGGGTTCACCCTCACGGTGAAGGAGTCTGGGTTCAGGTGCAGATAGGCGTGGCTGGCTTTGCTCCTTCGCACACACCTGCCGTGGTTTGTGCACAGCAACCAGCTGCAGATCATTGCAGCATTCGTCACATTGACAATATAGTTACCCAATACTCCACTGATATAGGCTTTCAAAGCAAGGCAGGATTCCTAAATGAGAAACAAAACATTTCATTTAATTATATTTCCTGCTTTTTAAAGGTCTTTTCTCCACCTTCAAGTGACCCAATGGTGATGTGGAGACTGAGAAATCGTTCTGTAGGCAACTCCTCAGTGACGTTAGGTTCAGAATCATTTCGTTCCATAACATGACATTACACCAACTTACTATTAACATTAGAATTTCAGTTTTTTATAACTGTGGTTGGATATTGAGGGTTGGGGAATGGGGAGGCGTGGGGCTGGAAGTCACGTTTGTACCAGATGTGATATTATGATATTGTAATATATATATATATTATTCCTTTTGTCTAGCCGAGTTGTTGAAATATAGACGTAGCCTTCCAGTGATGATAAAGTAATTTACTGAGTAATACTAATTAAATTAGTGAGTTTTTTTTACTGAACTAGTAAAACAAACAAATAACAGTAGATTAAACTATTGAATTAAATAATACTATATACTAAGATCTGTTAACTTCTTCTCTCTAGCTGTCTCCCTTCTGTACTCTCGGCACTCCTGACACACTCTCCTCTAGGAAAGAGCGGGAAAACTTTTTTATAGGTCTTGTTAGTGTGGCCATCTAGTGTTCAATTGCCTGTACTTGCTTAACATAGTCTGATCATGTATTACAACATAGAGATCACTGCACCAAGTAATATTTCCTGCTCAATTATCAACGGATTTCACTCCTTTTTCCATTGTTATGACTGAAAGGTAGATGTGTAACCTTAGTCTTCCTGTTAACAGGGCGGAGACAGAAAGGGGGGGGGGGGGGCAGTGCGCCGGGGGTTGGAAAAATATTCTAACTCTTTTATCTACCAAATCCTTGCCACATTGAAAACAAGACTTACAACTGAGGGGGTGGCTGGATGGCTGGTTCGTGATGCAGAGCGAGGCCAGCAGCGCAGGTTCAATCGCTGTACCGGCTGAGGTTATTCTTGAAGGTGTCGCCATCTCAAATTTGCCCCTTGCCAGGGCAGCACGGTGGCGCAGTGAGTAGCACTGCTGCCTCACAACGCCAAGGTCCCAGGTTCAATCCCGGCCCTGGGTCACTGTCTGTGTGGAGTTTGCACATTCTCCCCTTGTTTGCGTCGGTTTCACCCCCACAACCCAAAGATGTGCAGGGTAGGTGGATTGGCCACGTTAAATTGCCCCTTAATTGGAAAAAATGAATTGGGTACTCTAAATTTAAAAAAAGAAATTTGCCCCTTGCCTGAGGTATGGTGACCCTCAGGTTAAATCACCACCAGTCAGTTCTCCCCCCACCCACCCCCTCAAAAGGAGAAAGCAGCCTATGGTCATCTGGGACTATGACGACTTTACTTACTTGCATGGAATGTAGGACTAAAGGTAGAATTCGTATAATTTATTTGAGATAACCACTGGAATTGTGAAACTTATAGTGAATTGTGAGCTCAATAATAAAGAATCAAATTATTGTACGGAATTGTACTGTATGATTTAACTGAGTACTCTACAGAGATCTGTGCAACACAAGCTCATTAAAGACAAAAATATGAATCTGCGGTTGTTACAACTGATCAAAGGAACAGATGACAGCAGATTAAGTAATGCAACAGTTATGAATCTTGAAACCTGGAAAATAAGCCTTTATGGTGTGGAGCATTATACTAAAATGTAAGTGCTTCGATATTTAATTATGGTTCTAACAAAATGATCAAACAACATCTTTTACCTGCGAGCGGGCATAATCTGAATTCCCCCAAAGAACAATCCCCGCAGCTCCCATTGCTACACTCTGTCCAATTGTGTGGACCAAGTCAATCTGAAAGAATCAAGAACAGACAGAACTGTGGTGTTACTGTTTGTGATTCTGATCACGTTTCTGCCACAAGTAACCAGACTGTATTTTGTCACGGCCTCCATAACCCAACAGTTTGTCTGGAATACCTTTTCTCTCGCGGTGATTTCTTTGGATTGCTGTGCTGAAGCCGCGTGAAAAATGCAAAATAAACATCTTAATATTCATTTACCTCTCAGTCTTATGTCCCCAGTTTTCTATTTCACAGCACTTCCAATCTTTCATCGAATCATAGAACTTACAGTGCAGAAGGAGGCCAATCGAGCCTGCACCGGCCTTGGAAAAAGCACCCACGCATCCACCCTATCCCTATAACCCAGTCACCCCACCTAATCTTTTGGACACGAAGGGGCAATTTATCGGGGCCTAGCCACCTAACGTGCACATCTTTGGACTGTGAGAGGAAACCAGAGCACCCGTAGGAAACCCACGCAGACACAGGGAGAAAGTGCAAACTCCTCACAGCCAGTCACCCCAGGCCGGAACTGAACCCGGGTCCCTGGAGCTGTGAAGCAGCGGGGCTAATCACTGGGCCACTGTATCAAAATAGTGGAAGCCCCTCCCTAACAGCGCAGTGGGTGTACCTACACCTCAGGGACAGCAGCGGTTCAAGAAGGCAGCTCACCATCACCTTCTGAAGGGCAATTAGGGATGAGCAATAAACAACTAGGGATGGGCAATAAACGCTGCCCTAACCAGTGATGCCCACATCCTGTAAATTACGTTAAAAAATAATTTAAAATTTCAGAGCTGGCACCAGTTGGGAATTAGGAGGGTGGGAGATTTATTTATAGATGGGACGTTTGCGAGCTTGGGAGCATTGGAGGAAAAGTATAAGTTGCCCCGGGGAAACTTCCTTAGATATATGCAGGTGAGGGTTCACAAGACAACAGGTGAGGGAATTTCCGCTGCTCCCGGTACAGGGGATTCAGGACAGAGTGCTTTCGGGGGTGTGGGTCGGAGAGGGCAAGGCGTCAGAGATATACCGAGAGATGAGGGAAGAGGGGGAGGAGTTGGTGGGCGAATTAAAAGGAAAGTGGGAAGAAGAGATAGGGGAGGAGATAGAGGAGGGTATGTGGGCTGATGCCCTAAGCAGGGTAAATTCCTCTTCCTCGTGCACCAGGCTTAGCCTGGTTCAATTCAAGGTGCTACATAGAGCACACATAACGGGAGAAAGACTGAGCAGGTTCTTTGGAGTGGAGGACAAGTGTGGGAGGTGTGGCGGGAGCCCGGCAAACCACGCACATATGTTTTGGTCGTGCCCGGCACTGGAGGGGTATTGGAAGGGAGTGACGGGAGTGATTTCCAAGGTGGTGAAGGCCCGGGTCAAACCAGGCTGGGGGCTAGCTCTATTTGGAGTTGCGGATGAGCCAGGAGTGCAGGAGGCGAAAGAGGCCGACGTTGTGGCCTTTGCGTCCCTAGTAGCCCGGCGCAGGATCCTACTCATGTGGAAGGAGGCGAAGCCCCCCGGACTGGAGGCCTGGGTAAACGATATGGCGGGGTTCATGAAACTGGAGCGGATAAAGTTTGCCCTGAGAGGATCGGCTCAAGGGTTCACCAGGCGGTGGCAGCCATTCCTCGACTACCTAGGGGAACGTTAGAGGGAAGACAGATGTCCAGCAGCAGCAACCCGGGGGGAGGGGGGGGCGGGGGGGGGGGGGTGGAAGTTTTAGTTTATGTTAAACGATTCGATTACCAAGTTGATTAGCCATTTGTTTATTGTTAAACTTTCTTTACTGTTATGTTTGATCTGTAAAGGGAAAAAATTTTGAATAAAACATACATTAAAAAAATAATAATAATTTAAAAATGGAAAGCATTTTCATACTCAGTTTAGTCAGTGAGGTTGGGCAGATTACTCATCTCCGAGGCGTGCACAATCAAGCTCGATTTATAAAAAAATGCTATCCCTTTCTCAGAGTTACAAAGCCAATGTGCAGAATGGACAGGGCAAGCCCTTAATCCATGTCCTTGCTTGGTCCAAAAACAAATTCAAACTGAATCCAATTCATGGACCCCACAAGAGAGACATACCAGATCCAAGCTGACAAGAGCAGACATTACACCTGACCTCAGGCTCGACCTTAGCCAGAATGGCGAGAAACTTCGCTAGGTGAGTGTGGCTGTCCGTGTTTGCACAGAACCAATGGATAGCAATCATGATCAGTAACCCTGGATAATCTTCCTCTCCGAATCCTATTGAGATCAGCCAATTCATTGCAGACTAAATATTGAGCCCAGGAAATTTCGGGTCTGCTTAGCTCAATGACGCATTACCTTTGCTAATTCTTTCATTTTATTTTCAGAAACACCCAGGATTGGAATTTCTGCTCAGTTACGCCAGATTGTCTTTTGGTGCAGTTTTCCCAGATATCTTCACAACCGGCACAAGATTCCAGGCCTTTCGTCGCAAACTGAGTTCACCACAAATCATTGTCACAATCTGTGTACAAGTTTTAAAAAAGTGCGCGAGGTGCACACAAAACTGGACAGGCATTGGGAGTTTCCGCTGATTTGCCAAGGCAAGTTGGTGGTTTGGGGCACAGGGATAATAATTGGTGTGTTTTCAAAGGTTTTGAATTTATCTTTTTTTTTTAAGTTACAGAGGACTACTGTATCCCAATCTAACTAGATCATGGATATTTCTTAAAGGTTATTTCCAGCAATGTAATAGCGGTTATGAAATTAAAATTGCTTATTGTCACAAGTAGGCTTCAAATGAAGTTACTGTGAAAAGCCCCTAGTTGCCACATTCCGGCGCCTGTTCGGGGTGGCTGGTACAGGAATGCTCTCATTTACATATAAAACGATCACTGCCCAACTGGACTGGCTCAAGGCAGGTTTTGAGTTTGATCATATGGAAGTATGTTTGAGTGAAAGCTTGGGGGAAATACATAGAACATAGAACATTACAGCGCAGTACAGGCCCTTCGGCCCTCGATGTTGCGCCGACCTGTGAAACCAACATGGGCCGGGATTCCCCGGGGGGACGCGAGAATCGTGCTCTACCGCCAGCTTCATCATTCTCCCGCCCCATTTTTCAGGCGCCCGCGGGATTCCCGCCACGCCGGTCGGGGGCCGTTGACAGCGGCCCCCCAGGCGATTCTGTGGGCCCCGATGGGCCGAGTGGCTGACGGGTTTGGCTGAGTCCCACCGGCGTGGATTACTCACCTCCCGCACGGCGGGACCTGGAAAGTGAGTGTGCGGGAGCCGTCCCGGAGGGGGAGGGGTTGGAGCATGGTGGGCTGGTCCGCGAGCGGGGCCTACCGATCAGGTCGGTTCCATGGGGGCTTACTTTACTCCACGCGGGGCCCCTGTAGGACTCCGCCATATTGCCCGGGGGCCGGCGCGGAGAAGGGAACCCCCCGCATGTGCGGAAATACGTCAGCCGTTCCATGCATGCGCGGACCCACGCGGGCCGTTCCACGCTGGCTGGATCTGCGGGGACCACTCCGACGGCAACCTAGCCCCCTGTAAAGTTGAGAATTCCTCACTTTCGGGGGCCGTTGATGCCGGAGTCGTTGATGCCGGTTTTCACGCTGGCGTGGGGACATAGCCCCATTATTAGAGAATCCCGCCCATGACTTTTCGAAAAGAGATGCAATTTGTGCCTGAATTGCTGATTGTGCCCAGAGTTAAAATTGTACCCCATCCCCACCAACCCTTTGTATTTGAATCGTCCCGCACATACTTTGCTCTCCTGGTTCACGGTGATACTTTCAGACAGCATTCATGGGATTATTGGTGTGATCTCACAGTCCTGTGCTCCCAGCGTGTGGGCTGGACAATAACATTACTGACCAACTCTCCGACCTGCAAGTGCAGCTCTCTGCTGGGAGCTTGGGGGCATGGAAACACACCTCGTATTAGTGCCTTACTAGAGGGTTAAAGACCATACAGATTACCTCAGTCAGGAATTCCGTGGTATTGGCGTACACAATCCGAGAGTATGGCAAGACAGGCAAGCTGTAGTTTGCTCCCAGTTGAGAAAGACGGAGGCCCTCTTTGATTCGATAGTGAACATACTTTTGTGCATTCTCCGTTGATCGAAGCGTATGATCCAGGTAAATGCTTGGATATAAGGCCATGCTTTCCCTCCAGAGCCACACCAGATGATCATTTCTCTTCAGCTCAATATCAGGACATTCTCCAGTGTAATTGTTGGAAATGATACTGTTATAGCAACAGGGAAAGCCATAATAGCCCCACAGGCCCTGAGGCCTAAGGCCTTTTGCCATCTTCAACGTCTGTCCCATGAAATCGCGGGCAGCTTGTTCATACTCATTTTGCGCTTGCTTGGTCACCTGACTGTCAGACCAATCAGGATGCCGCCTGCGGACCAGCTCTTTTGATTTCTTATGGTAAATATCTTTCTGACTCCAGTCCCTTATCCAGGACGGCCTCCAGGCCTCCCAGTCGATGACAGACAGCCCACCAAAGTCCTGCAGAGGTATCAGCTTTTCCACATCTACTTGGGCCTTTGCAAGATGATCTTTCAAACTGGCGTTCTGTGGGACGCCCCCATTTACAGAAACCCCGCTGTCAGTATAGTAGGGGTAAGAGCCCAATTTATCATAGTAAAAGATGGTGACGTTTTTCCCAATGAATGATTCATTTTGATTTGCTATTATGTCAAAAATTCTCAAATTGAGATTAACACCAAACGAGGATTGACAGGCTGCGGTAGGAGAATTCCATACTGTTATAAATGGCTTATTGGATTTCACTGGAGATTTTGCTGGTTTCAGTGGTTGTCCCAGGGCCACAGTGCACCCACATAGCAGGCCGATTACTGCTTTCACCAGGATCATCGTGGTTGCACTCATTAATATCTCATTCTTTAATGAATCAGCCTTTTCATGTTCTGCATTTAATTAAAATTCACGCTGTTCAAACAGAAGAAAGGAAAATAATTATGGAAAGGGCAACAGATTTGTCACATCAAAAGTGAGACAGTTGGTATAAGTGTGTCAATTGTGAGGAAGTAACTCAGTGGATCAGGTAAACCCAGATTCATTGGTTCCAACAGAGGTGTCATTTGTTCATCTGTTTTTGACACAGTTCTGCTTCACTGCTAAAAGGCACCATCTCAGCAGGTAGATAGGTCTGACTCGTAAATCTAACCTATTGAAATCTGACTGTCAGCTCGGCACACTTACAGAGATGTTATAGAAATATTTACGGCTTCCTGTGAACTCCACAAAACTGAGGCCATTTAAAATTCTGCTCACTGTGCCCTAACTTGCACCAAGTCCTGTTCAACCATCACTTCTATTTCTGGTTAAGCAACACCTCCATTCTTCTTTTAAAAAAAAATATATTTATTAAAGTGTTTTAACACAATTTTTCTCCCTTACAAACAATAACCCCCCCCCCCCGTAACAAAAAAAAACCCCGAAATCGCGCAGAGCAAGATATATACATGGCAAAATGATATATTTACACAGCTTTGTACACTGGCCCTCACCCGTACGTGCCAGTTTCCCCAACCCTTCATGTTATCTCTTGCTCATCCACCCTCCCAGGCAGTCCCCCCCCCAGGACGTCCCCTCCAACCCAAGGTTGCTGCTGCTGACCGACCTTCCTCTAAATCTCCGCGTGATAGTCTAGGAACGGTTGCCACCGCCTGTAGAACCCTTCCGCAGACCCTCTCAAGGCGAACTTAATCCTCTCCAACTTTATGAACCCAGCCATATCATTTATCCAGGCCTCCAGGCGATGGGGCTTCACCTCCTTCCACATTAGCAAGATCCTTCGCCGGGCTACTAGGGACGCAAAGGCCAGAATGCCGGCCTCTTTCGCCTCCTGCTCTCCCGGTTCATCCACTACTCCAAATATTGCTAGCCCCCAGCTTGGCTTGACCCGGACTTTCACCACCTGAGATATTGCTCCCGCAACTCCTCTCCCGAATCCCTCCAGTGCCGGACATGACCAAAACATAAGGACATGGTTCGCCGGGCTCCCTGAGCACCTTCCACATCTGTCCTCTACCCCAAAGAACCTACTCAACCTCACCCCCGTCAAGGGCGCTCTGTGGACCACCTTAAATTGTATCAGGCTGAGCCTGGCACACGAGGAGGAGGAATTAACCCTACCTAGGGCATCAGCCCACAGACCTTCCTCGATCTCCTCCCGCAGCTCCTCCTCCCATTTACCCTTCAACTCTTCTACCAGCGCTTCCCCCTCTTCTTTCAACTCCTGGTGTATTTCCGACACCTTGCCCTCCCCGACTCATACACCCGAGATCACCCTATCTTGAACTTTTTGTGCCGGGAGCAATGGAAATTCCCTCACCTGTCGCCTCACAAAAGCCCTCACCTGCATACATCTAAAGGCATTTCCCGGGGGTAACTCGAACTTCTCCTCCAGTGCCCCTAGGCTCGCAAACGTCCCGTCGATGAACAGGTCCCCCATTCTTCCAATCTCCGCCCGATGCCAGCTCTGGACATCTTCCCCGGGGCAAACCGGTGGTTACCCCTGATCGGGGACCACACCGATGCTCCCATTGCACCCCGGTGCCGTCGCCACTGGCCCCAGATCCTTAGCGTTGCCGCCACCACCGGGCTCGTAACACCTCCATTCTTAATGAAAAAAAATCTTGTTTTCAACCCCATCTATGGACTCGTCCCTTCCCCAGCTCGGTAATCTCCACCACCCCCATAATCCTCTGAATATACGTGTCCCTCCAATTCTGGCTACTTGACTATTCCTTTCATTTTAAACCCCTCCCTCACTGGTCCCTCACTGGGTCTCTGGAACTACACCCGCCCCCCCAAAAAAACCTCTCCACCTCTTTGACCAACCCTTTGGTTACCTGGCCTGATAATTCCCTGTGTGGCTTGAAGCTAGGAGGCACAGTACAACTGGATGAGACACTGGCTTATTGTGACAGAATCCAGGATCTCAATATACTATTTACACACACATATGATCAAACAAACAAAATGGGGCTGCTATGCAAAGAACAAAGAAAAGTACAGCACAGGAACAGGCCCTTCGGCCCTCCAAGCCTGCGCCGACCATACTGCCTGTCTAAACTAAAATCTTCTACACTTCCGGGGTCCGTATCCCTCTATTCCCATCCTATTCATGTATTTGTCAAGATGCCCCTTAAATGTCACTATCGTACCTGCTTCCATCACCTCCTCCGGCAACGAGTTCCAGGCATCCACTAACCTGTGTGTAAAAAACTTGCCTCGTACATCTCCTTTAAACCTTGCCCCTCACACCATAAACCTATGTCCCCTAGTAATTGACCCCTCTACCTTGGGAAAAAGTCTCTGACTATCCACTCTGTCTAAGCCCTTCATAATTTTGTAGACCTCTATCAGGTCGCCCCTCAACCTCCTTCGTTCCAGTGAGAACAAACCAAGTTTATTTAACATCTCCTCAAAGCTAATGCTCTCCATACCAGGCAACATCCTGGTAATCTCCAGAGAGTCCATACACCAACAGAATTGGGGGCATTCTGTGGTTGTTACAGAAACAGTGTTGTCCTTCAAAGCAACAGAATTGGAAAGACCAACAATGCCCACCATGGACTGAGTGGATTTGTCGAAGTGTAGTTCAATTCCAAAGTTTTGCCCTCCAAGGCTTGCATGGCAGTCAGTGGAGAAGGCGTGATGCGGAGATAAAACAGCCACAAACACGTATAAAAATTGCTGGGCATCCACAGTTTCTCAATATTGTGGTATCACACATCTTCACATCGCAACACTTGTTGGACATATATTGTGCACATGGGTTAGGTGCTGGTTATAAAGAAGGTTGTAATATGTCCCGTGATACTTGAATCTCAGGATTTCTGCTGTTGTCATACTGTCAGTGTGTCATTAGCAAGGACAGTTAGATATCTGGCAATTCTATAGATTTAATTGAGACTCCTAATTTGGTAAAATGGTGAAGTGTGAATTTATGATGTAAAAGTGCAGGCAAGATTACAAACTTGTAAAACAGGTATATCCTCACTTTCTCATGGGTAAAATAAATCAAAATAGGTTTAATTCTTAGACCAAAATGAGAAAAACTTACGCAGACACAGCCGTAGAGAAGAGAGACCCGGGGTGGAACCGAATGATAACATGGGTATCTTACAGCACAGAAAGAGGTCATTCGGCCCATCCTGCCAGTGTCAGCCCTTTGAAAGAGCTCTCTAACCACTCCTGCTCCCCCTCTCTTTCACCGCATGTATTTCCTTTTTAAGTGTGTATGCGATGTTGCCTTCTGAAAGTTACCACGGTGTTGAATCTGCTCCCACCAAACCGGCCAGGCACCTCATTCCGGATTAGAACAAGACAGTGTTGAAAAAAAATCTTTACCTCTCTTGCGTTTTTTTCTGTCAATTATGGTAGTAATTTCTTTACAGTGCAAAGAAAATTCCATAACAAGAGCGGTCCCATTAACCAAAATAAAATAAATCATAAAGGAAACTTAAAACATCAAAACAAAATGAGACTAAAGGCTTGTCACTCTCTGTGTAGGTCCTCACCGAAGGAAAGTTTTGATTCTAATTTCCTGTATTTTATACACATCTCCCTTAGTGAGCATGCTTTCAGCTACCTCGGTCTTAACCGTTGCAATTTCACCTCCCCCAAATTCACTTCACCTCCATCCCTCACTTTACGTCTTTGACCCTACCTTTGGTTATCTGGCTTTTGGGTGGCACAGTGGTTAGCACAGCTGCCTCACAGCACCAGGGACCCAGGTTCAATTCCAGCCTTAGGCGACTGTGTGTGCGGAGTCTGCATGTCCTCCCCCGTGTCTGCGTGGGTTGCCTCCACGTGCTCCGGTTTCCTCCCACAGTTCAAAGACGTGCAGGTTGGGTGGATTGGCCATGATAAATTGGCTCTTGGTTAAGTGGAGTTACAGGGATAGGGTGGGGGCAGTGGGTCTAGTTAGGATGTTCTTTCAGAGGGATGGTGCAGACTCGACGGGCCGAACGGTCGCCTTCTGCACTGGAGGGATTCTACGATTCTATTCAATGACATCTCCTGACGTGGCACAGCTAAAGTTTGTGTTGGGGGGGGGGGGGGGGGGGGTCAAATTCCGTGCTCACCCTCAAAGTTCCTCTGACTCCCCGCTCGCATCTGCTTCTAATGTGTTCTTCCGGGGCCGCACGGCCCTTGGAGGCTCAGCCAATGAGTGGCACGGGTCATGTCGCCAGCGAAAGTGAAACTAACACAGTCCAGTGAGAGCGACCGCAAGGCGGGCCAGCTCCCTCTGATTGGGAAGAGTTTGAATGGTTTGAGAGGGAACTAGTTTCTCCCAGCGGGAGCCGGGAAGCAAAGCGCCGACACTTGGCCAGAAGCTTCATCCGGGATGAGACTGCTCGGGGAACATCTTTGAATGGCTCCAGGACACTCACTGTGAACAACACTGTTGCAGTGATATTTTTAATCCAGGCTCGGGCAGGCAGCACATTACAAAAAATACAAGCATTATTTTAGCAGCATTCTAACAAGCAAAAAACGACAGTCGCTGATGTCCTTTGAAAAAAAATTATCCATCTTCCCTCTTGAGAGTGAAAACATATTGAGGGACAGCAGGAAGCCCATTTTCCACGTAAACTGGAACGTTTCTCCTCCAAGATCTATTGGACATTGGATCAAGTCATCATAGAATCATACAGTGATAGAATTTACAGTGCAGAAGGAGGCCATTCGGCCCATCGAGTCTATACCTGCCCTTGAAAGAGCACCCTACTTAAGCCCGCGCCTCCACCCTTGCCCTGTATCCCAGCAACCCCACCTATCCTTTTTGGATGTGGAGATGCCGGGTTGGACTGAGGTGAGCACAGTAAGAAGTCTTGCAACACCAGGTTAAAGTCCAACAGGTTTGTTTGGAGTCACTAGCTTTCGGAGCGCTGCTCCTTCCTCAGGTGAATGAATAGGTGGGTTCCACAAACACAAAGGTTCACCTTTTTGGACATGAAGGGGCAATTTAGTGCGGCCAATCCACCTAACTCGCACATCTTTGGATTGTGGGAGGAATCCGGAGCACCCGGAGGAAACCCACGCAGACAGGGGGGGGGACGTGTAGACTCCACACAGTCACCCGAGGCCGGAATTGAACCCGGGTCCCTGGAGCTGCAAGGGAGCAGTGCTAACCACTGTGCCACCCATCACTGGAATATAGGGTGTGGGGTATCAAAGGCTCTGTCGAAGGTGGGCCAATGGATTGGGCTGCAGAGTAGTTACTATCTGAGTGAAAAGCTTGTCACAGATCCACATTCCATTATTCCTGTCCAACGTGACCAACTTTTGACCTTTGTGGAATCAGGGAATGGTGACAGCACAGAAAGAGGCCATTCAGACCAGCATTTCTGTGCCGGCCCTCTGCAAGTGGGTTCCACTTTCCCGCTTTTTCTCTGTCCTTGCAATATTTTGCTCTGTGGATAATTGACCAAAACTCGTCTGGAAGCTACTGTTGAACCTGCCTGCACCACATTCGCAGACTGTGCACACTCTGCTCCCTTTACCATTCACATCAAATCAGTGTACCCTGGTTCTCAATCATTCCACCAATGGGAACCACCTGTAAGATGCACATCTAGGTTCCCTCAACAACACCTTGAAAACCCATGACTTCTTTTTTTCAAATTTTTTTAAAAATTCTCCTTTTTCACATTTTCTCCCACATTTACATCCATCAACAATAAACAATAATCAGCAAGATATGTCAGTCCCCATAATAACAACGATCCCATCTACCCACCAACCCCCGAACCTCAACCCGCATGTTTACATAAACAAATGACAAAAAGGAATCAGGGATTACCCGTAGTCACCCTTAATCTTACACAGCTCCCCCCCCCCCCCCCCCCCCCCCCCCACCCCCAACCCAGGTCTCCAGCTCCTCCCGTCCACTGCCTCTTGTCAAACTACTCCTCCCAACCTCGGTTCCTTCCCTCCAACTTTCCACCCCGGCTAGACCACTCGGACCCTGTTCTGCCAGGCTCCGATGGCCGCAGCCTCTTCCCCCACCTCACTCCCGTTCACTGGCCGGCTTAAACCGGCCAGCGTGGAGGCCCCCGCCCGGGTCCCTTTCCCACTTGCCCGGCCCTAGGAAAGCCCAAAGATCCCCTTTTAGCACACAAACCCCGCATATCCACCTACACCCCAAAGAACTCTCATTTCGAGTGAAAGTCCCGTCCCTTCCCTTGTCCAAATATATACCACCTTGGCTCCTTTGATCTCTACACCCGCGCACAGTGATACAAAAAAGAAGAAAATACAGTCATGAGGTTACATCGGCACATGGCCATTCCTCAATTTGTCAGTTCTGCCACAGTCCTTCTGCTTTCGCAAACTCCTTCGCTGCTTCCGCCGTTCCAAAATAAAAGTCCCTGAGCTTGTAAGTCACCCTCAGCTTCGCTGGATATACAATGCCGCACCGCACCTTGCTAATGTACAGTGCCCTCTTCACCCAGTTGATGGCAGCCCGCCTCCTTGCCAGCTCCACCGTAAAGTCCTGGTATACACGTATACCAGCTCCAGCCCACTGCACCACCTGCTTCTGCTTGGCCCAGCTCAGGACCTTCTCCTGCACCCTGTACCTACGGAAGCACAGAGTCACTGCCCTTGGTGGCTCACTCGCCTTTGGTACAGGCCTCCACGACCGATGAGCCCGATCCAGTTCATATCGGGAGGGATCCTCCCCCTCCCCCAATAGTTTTGCCAGCATCGCGGCAAAATACTCAGTCGAATTCGGTCCTTCAACTCCTGGCAGCTCCACAATCCTCAAATTCTGTCGCCTGGATCTGTTTTCCAGGTCTTCCATTTTTCCTCGCAGATCCTTGTTAGTATCCATCACCTTCCGCATCTCTTTCCCCATCGAGGCAAGTTGATCACCGTGCTGCAATAACGTCTCCTCCACTTCCTTCAGCGCCTCCCCTTGCTCTCACACCTCCGCCACTGCGCTCGCCACCTCCGTCCTCACCGGGGAAACCGTCTCCTCCACCAGCACACTCAAAACCTCCCTCATCTCCTTCCTCACCGTCTCCATGCATTTCGCAATCTGCGCCAACTGCTTTTCAAATTCCGCAGCCATCACTTTAGTTATTTCTTCAGCCGTAAGCAGTGCGGCCTTCCCTGGTGCTCCAGCCTCCATTTTTCCTGGTGACCCCGCGGTGACCTTTCCACTCCCCGACGGACCTCCAGCTGTTTTTTTTCCGGCCGTTTTCTTGCTCACCCTCGACATTTTTCTTTGTTCTTTTTTTCCTCCGTGCCTTCTCCCTGCTTCTGCCGCCTCCGCGGACCCTGGGACCGGGCTTAAAGCCCCGAAAATGCCGTTGCCGAACGGGAGCCCTCCATTGTGCGGCCGCCTCCCGCCCGCCGTCACCGGAACATCGAAAACCCATGACTTCTTGATGAACAAGGGCAAGTAGTACATGGGAACATCATCACCTGCAGGTTCCCCTCCAATTCACACACCATCCCAACTTGGAAATATATCGCCGTGCTTCCACTGTCAATGTGTCAAAATCCTGTCAGGCCCTCCCTCACAGCACTGTGGGTGTACCTACATGACATGGACTGCAGAGGTTTAAGAAGGCAGCTCACCACCACCGTCTCAGGGGCAATTAGGTTGGGCAATAAATGCTGGCTTAGTCAGTGACACCCACATCCCATAAAATAATTAATAAAAAGCAACATTATTTGAAATCTGTCTTGGGAAAATAAGTGATGAATAGTCTTGAAGAGTGAGTACAAGAACTATCATTAACTTTGACATCAGTTGGTTTATTTCTCTCTTCCTAAAGTTATTGCAATGTAGTCGAAGGAAGGCTCTTTGCTCCATTAGTTATTTACAGACACTTCTTTATTTTTGATGTTAAATATATTTTGTTCCTGCTGTTTTGCTGAAAGTGGCCCAGAACAAGTTGCTCAGGAGGCCATTCGAATGACAATGACCAGACTGCTGTTGCACCGATGGGGGGTCTCACTCACTGGTGGGAAAAGTGTTGGGGAAGGCCCATCAGTTCTGGATAGATGCTCAATGGAATCCAGTGCTCTTCAGACACTGATGGGCATTTCCCATGATTGAGATCCCTGGTAGAGGTTCCTCAATCAGGCACAGAGTGCCTCCTGGGAGGCCACTGGCAAACATGTCAGGCTTGCTAGATGCGCGGGAAAGCTGTGTGGGCTCGATTTAATCCTTGAGGCACCACTAAATTGCCGTGGGCTCAGGGATAATTAGTGTCAATTGGCTCTTTAATTAACCTAATTAACATACTAACTCCGGTGTCCAAGAATCCCACCTCAAACATTTCCACCCTCCAAGGCTGGCGCGATGGCACAGTGTTTAGCACTTCTACCTCACAGCACCAGGGACCTGGGTTCAATTCTGGCCTTCGGTGGCTGTCTGTGTGGAGTTTGCACTTTCTCCATGTGTCTGTGTGAGTTTCCTCCGGATGGTCCGGTTTCCTCCCACAGTCCAAAGATTAGGTGGATTAGCCATGATAAATTGTCCCTTTGTGTCCAAAGGTTCGGTGGAGTTACAGGGATTGGGCGGGGGAGTGGGCCTAGGTGGGGTGCTCTTTCAGAGGGTCGGTGCAGACTCGTTGGGCCGAGTGGCCTCCTTCTGCACATTAGGGATTTTATGAACTTAATTGGGCGGTTTTGACACTGGAGGGAGACTGACAGAGGTCCTCTGACATGGTTAAGTGGGAACAACCAGCACATTTCCCATTGCAATTGGCTGAATTAAATCCAACTCAATGTCACTGAAGTAACTGGGAAATTAATTGGGTTAATCATTGATTGTTTCACTGTAACCACCTCACCATCATCTCCACCCCAGCAACAACTTAATTCGGCAATGTTCTGAGACTTGATACATAAACAATAATGAATGGAACACACAAAGTTGTTCTTTTTAATGGTTTAATTGTCAAAAGCGAATCCTGATAGAAAACCTTCAACTCTATCAGACATCATTTGACAGTAGCAGCAGTTTTACATGAAAATCAAAATGTAACACAATAAAAACATTTATTTAAGGAATATGTACCGTTTTCAAATGTTGAACATCTCTTTGATATTTTTAATAGGTTAAGGAAAAGATAATCATTCGTATACATTTACAATCAGCAAATTTGAACACAAATTTATGATGTATCTTTGTAATTTAACTTGCCAAATGATTATATTCTGAAAAAAGAGCCAAGCTGTCAAAGCTTTTTGTCTTGCATGCATCAGGACAGATGCAAGAGTACCAAATTTCAAAAGAAGAAACAATTTATACTGCATGGGAAAAGAGTGCTGATTGATTGGCATGTGGACTCTGGTTCATTGAGGCGTTACCATGGAGAATGCACCAGGGAACAGTTATCTCTCAAGCGTTTATTTAAGTTTAAAAAAAGCAGCAAATTGATTCTGACTGGTAAAGATGTTACCATGGGGAATGCACCAGGAAATAATTGTTCCCCCATGCTTCTATTTAATTGTAAAAGGTGCATTGCCTTGACATATTCTTTTTGATTTCAGAGGACAGGGTCCTGCATATGAATAATTAAATGACTCCTAGCCAGCACAAGTGAGCCACATTGCGAGCTCCTCTGATGAACATAAATTGGTTGCTAATGCAATTCTTAGCACATTCAGGATTGTTCAATATCTGCTATCCAATAGCAGAAATATCTCTAATGTTGGACACTATGGGCGGGATTTATCGGTGGTTTTTGGCGGCGGAGGCAATCCGCCAGTGACATTTACTGGTCCCGCCATTGTCAACGGGATTTCCTGTTGGCAACACCCCTCATCGCTGGGCACCGGCATGGAACCGAAATATCCCTCCGGTAAATCCAGCCCTATGTTCTGAGGTTTGAAAGTACTGACTGGTTGAGTACAGTCAGTATTCTGCCTGTTGTAAACAGCTGCAGAGGTGTGCTGTTTGAAATGATCATTGTGACCAATGGCCTACATACCTGGCATCGTACTGGCACAGAAATTCATAGACCACATTATTTATCTGTGGGATAGACAAAATGGGCTGAATTCTCTGCCGTCGGGATGCTCCGTTTTGCCGGCAGTCCGGGGGTTTCCCGACGGCGTGGGGCTGCCCCACAATGGGAAACCCCATTGACCAGCCGGCAAAATGGAGCATCCCGCCAGCGTGCTGAACCAGAAATCTGGCGCTGCGGGACGGAGAAACCCGCCCATTATCTTTTTGGCTTGATGGCAGCATCCTGTTAATGGAAAATACCACTCTTCCAAGGTAATTTGGTGCAAACGAGGCATATTAAAGGATTGAATGTGGCTGCCTTAGGCCCATTCATGAGTTTGCAAAAAAACAGTGAGCAATGACCTGATTAAGGTAGCCAGTATCTCACAGGATAGCTTTTGTGCTCCCAATTTCAGTATCAAGCCTAAACAACTGCAATGTCAATGACCCTGGGCTGGATTCTCCGCTGTCGGGATTCTCTATTGTGCCGGCAGCCCGGAGGTTTCCCGACAGCATGGGGCTGCCCACAATGGGAAATCCCATTGGCCGACTGGTGAGAAGGAGAATTCCGGGGAAATTTGGTGCGGTGAGACGGAGAATCCCACCCCCTTTATTTAAGGTTGCCCATAAGGCCTATCTTATATAGCGTGGAATCTCAACAGGTATATTGACCATTGAAGACAGATTTGTGGTAGTTAGTAGTAGCGAACACATGAGCGAATTTCTCAACTAGCAGATCAAAGAAAGAACATGTACAGGCATTGCACCTTTTTCAATTAAACAACAGTATGTGGACAACCGTTCCCTGGTGCATTCCCCACGGCAACACCTAAACCAACCAGAATTGACGTGCCGTTTTTAAAATTAAGCAAATGTTTGGGGGATTATTGTTCCCTGATGCGTTACCCAAGGCAATGCCTCAACCAATCAAGTCTACTTGCCAACCAATCAGCACCTCTTTCTCAACACATCTTCCCCTCATTCCCCCTGTCAGCATTCCTCAGGGACTGTTTCCTTCCGGATACCCTGGTTCACTCCACCATCACCCCTGCAAGAGATCTACCATGCGGAATTAGTGAGGAACTTGCGACACTAAACCTCAGTAGAAATTTGAGTTAAAACCTCTCGGATACAAACAAGAATCGTTTATTGCCTCTATTTGATTACAATTGAGAGTCACTTAAATCTTATTCTCGAGGGCAGCACGGTGGCGCAGTGGGTTAGCCCTGCTGCCTCACGGCGCCGAGGTCCCAGGTTCGATCCTGGCTCTGGGTCACTGTCTGTGTGGAGTTTGCACATTCTCCCCATGTTTGCGTGGGTTTCGCCCCCACAACCCAAAGATGTGCAAGTTAGGTGGATTGAACACATTAAATTGCCCCTTAATTGGAAAAAAATTAATTGGGTACACTAAATTAAAAAAAAAATCTTATTCTCTAATAAGTCCGGCTAGCAAAAAGTACTTAAAGCGAAGCAACTTATACACAATTTAACTTTTAAAATAATACAGAAATGGTTTCTTGCTTATGGCACAACAGCTTGCATTTACTTCAAAAGTTAGAGTGGAAAAGTGAAAAATAGAGATAGTGAATAGTTTAGATCAAAGTATAGAATGATCTGGATAAAAATGGCCGTACGGATCATCATGTTTATATGAAATCTTATCTGGCTTGAGCCATCTATTTACACCTCTAAGTTGTCCTAATTGGTTCGGGTTAGAATCAAATGTATTTGATTCGATGGTTAGCTGTCAATCCTCAATGTGCAACATAAGTTCTGAGTGCTTCATGTTTGAATATTTGTGTATGTTGTGGAATGCGATTCTGTGCTATTATCAAGACTAGTTTCTACTGGATTTCTGCTGACTTCGCTTTATCCACATTGTAGACAATAGCGTCTTAATGTTGCCATGGTGCCTGCCCTGTCCTTGGATTGATATCTGGTACGGCTTGTGTTTTAATGTCACACTGTCTTGCAAATGTATTTGCTAGAACAATGGAGCTCAGTAAAAGTGAATTATGCTGTGTCATGCTGTTTTGTGTCTCTATTGAAGCTATATGTTTTGAGATGACCTGAGGTTGTGAGTGAATTTAAATTGGGTATTTAAAACTGGGGCTTAATATTTTACGCTAAATAGCCATCTTTTACTTATCAGGTGTATTAGAAAATAGTTGGTTTCTTCAACCCCCAACACCACGCCCTCCTCCCATGGCACCTTTCCATGCAATCGCAGAAGGTGTAACACCTGCCCCCTTACCTCTTTCCTGCTCACCATCCAAGGGCCTAAACACTTTTTTCAGGTGAGGCAGCGCTTCATCTGCACCTCCTTCAACCTGATCTATTGCATTCGCTGCTCTCAATGCGGTCTCCTCTACATTGGAGAGACTAAACGCAGAGTGGGTGAGCACTTTGCAGAACACCTTTGGTCTGCCGTAAGCTGGACCCTAACCTTCCTGTTGCTTGCCATTTCAACTCACCGTCCTGCTCTCACGTCCACATGTCCGTCCTTGGCCTGCTGCAATGTTCCAGTGAAGCCCAGCGCAAACTGGAGGAACAGCACCTCCCCTTCCGATTAGGCACGTTACTGCCTTCCGGACATGACATTGAGTCCAACAACTTCAGACGGTGAACTCTCTCCTCCACCTTCACCCCATTTTTATTTCTATCAATTTATTTTCATTTCTTCCATCCATCTGTTTTTCCCTCACCATTGTCTCCCCTCTCCACACGGGGGCCATCTGTTCCTTATTTCAAGTTGTCCTCTGACATACTACTATTAGCACATTCTGATCTCTTAATGTGCCCTGTAAGCACTCTTCTTGGTCATTATCACCACCATTTACATTCCCTTGTCTTTCTGTCCATGACATCTTTGTCAATCTCCACCTATCGTTAGCCCTCTATCCAGTCTCACGTCCCACCCACCAACCCACCCACAACAGTAGAAATCTGACCCCATTTACAGCTTTGACAAAGAGTCATCCAGACTCGAAACATTAGCTCTGTTCTCTTTCCACAGATGCTGCTGATATTGTCCAGTATTTTCTGTTTGTGTTTCCATATAAATTGCTGTTCCCTTTGAGGTTTCACATTCTTTCACCTGTCTTGATGAATGAAAGAAAAAAAGCTTAGACAGCATGTGCACAATGTACCCACCGGGTTGTGCCCGGCGCCATTCATGTTGTGCCAGTAGCATTATGGGCGAGGCCCAAATCAGGCTTCGTGCCAGGTGTAAAACCGTGTGTGACTCACCCGACCTGTGGTGTTCGGTGCAATCTGGATCACTCCCTCGCTGGCCATGATCCAGATTAAAATATTTAAATGGGCCCATTTAATTATGCGCGGCCTATTTGAGGCTGCATTCTCCCAGCACCCAGGATTCATCGGCTGCCCTGGCAAGGCCTCAACCTGGCACAAGCGAAGGCCAGCTGTGATGGCCACTCCGGGGGTCTCGGAGGCCATTGTAGCCACCCATGGTGATTGGTAACAGGGCAGGGCAGTACCCTGGCACTCCCCCTGGCACCGGGCACTCTGGTCAGGTGCCAGACTGGAAGTGCCAGGATGCCAGTGCCAGGTTGATGCTGCCAAGAGTCAAGGACTGAGGGCAGCGATGCCTATGAAAGGGGAGTCGGGGTGAAGGGTGTTATGAAGGGTGAGAGGGTGAAGGGGCTATGAAGGGGCATCATAAAGGTTGCGGGGGGTTGAAGGGCGGGTGGTCCTGAAAGGGGGGTGTCCTCAGCGAGCCCGTAGTGAGGTACGCTCACTTGGTGGGGTGGGGGTAATGCCCATGTCTGTGGGGGGGGGTGACATTATCTGTGGGAGGGTGTGGAGGAGTCTCAAACTCACTTCGAGATCAGGGCACCCTTTCAAAATGGCGGCCTGATCTCAGAGGAGCAGGTCTCACTGGTGAGTTTAGTTCCCCACTGCTGAAAAAATTTCAAAGTGTGGGCTTGACCAGTGAAAACCTCCCCAAGAAAATGACTAAGGGTCGGTGAATCCAGGTCTGGATCTCCCCCAAGCGGCCGGCGGGAAACATCCCGCCAAACCTGCCCAAAACTGGGAGAATCGCATCCAGTGTCTCTTTTTTCAGCAATACTCAAATTCTGTACTACCGAGCAACTAAATAATTACCTGTTGAAATTCAGAAAATGAAGGGGGTAGCTAACTTAGAAACATACATTTTTGTCGCATTTTAAAAACTGGAAAAAGCACAAAAATGAAAGGACAAGGTGCATTCCGCCATGTTATACAAAATACAAAGAAAACATTATGATTGCATGGATTTATAATGTTCTTTAAAAAAACTATCTGCAGATTTTAGCCGTTCAGCATTAATGGCCATCAAATATTAGGAACTATAACACAGTCAAAAGCCTTTTTCTCCTTGATCTTCCTTGACCATTTCTGCTTTCATGTTCCTCCCCCTCCTCCACCCCCACCAGAACACATCACCCAATGGCAACAATGTGAGTGGGGATGGCACTAGAGTGCTTTCGGTTAACTCAGTTGGTTGGACAGCTGGTTTATGATGAGGAGCGACACCAACATCGTGGGTTCAATACCCGTACTGGCTGAGTTTTTTCCATGAAGGCTCCGCCTTCTCAATATAATAATAATCACTTATTGTCACAAGTCGGCTTCAATGAAGTAACTGTGAAAAGCCCCTAGTCGCCACATTCCGGCGCCTGTTCGGGGAGGCCGGTACGGGAATTGAACCCGTGCTGCTGGCATTGTTCTGCATTCCAAGCCAGCTGTTTGGCCCACTGTGCTAAACCAGCCCCTTGCCTGAGGTGTGGTGACATTCAGGTTAAAATCACCACCAGTCAGCTCTCCCACAAAAGGGGAAAGCTGCCTATGGTCTTTGGGGGCTCTGAAGACTTTCACTTTCAGAGGGAGACAGATATTGACTGAAGAAGATTAATCAAAGCGAGAGAGAGAACATTCTTTCAGGTTGTGTCTCGAGGGCTATTCAATTCAATTTTATTTGGGTGAAAGATTTAGAGAGAAAATGGATAGAAGAGCAAAGGAGAGACAGACTGTCAACCTCTCGGTCTTGACTGCCAGAGGTGAAGAGTTCGAAACCACCACACCCCATAGTTTTACACACAGTCTGAAAATATTGTTAATATTCACGTTGAGAAAGTTTTTTTATAGTTTCCTTCATGGCTTGTCTCATTTTTTTTCATTGCAGGACACAAGAAGAGTGTCATTTTGTTCTTTAAAAAAGCTATTTCCTGAAGTTTCCTTCAAAATGAAGATATTTATATCCCAGCATCAGTCGACCAGTGTTAAAAGCTGCTGCTCGCTACCTGAAAGGAGCAAAAAGAAGAAAATTGATCTGAGAGTCCTTATTTCCATTTTAAAAAAATGTCATACTTAGATCTGCATCGACTGCCACATTTTGCTCCCAGTAATAATGACTGCATCAGTAACCTCACAACACAGAAAAAAAATGTCAAGGCACTAAATCAAGGAGTAAGGAAAATTAATGTCAAAGTAAAGGAGGAGATATTTGGAGGGGGTGACCAAAGTCTTAGTCAAAGGGGTTTGACCAAAGGTGTTAAAGGAGGAGAGGCAAGTGAAAAGAACATGGTGAGCAAATTCCAGAGAGATAGCCTGAGAATGGCCAGAGGCACAGTTGCCATTGATGGGTTGAAGGAAGGGGAGAATATACATGAGGCTGGATTCTGATAAGCAGAGAGGACAATGCTGGTGCAGGGATGGGGAGTGTTGGGAGAGGTGGGGAAGTGCCATAGGGTTGGAGGAAGCAATAGAATTTGAGGTTTCGTAGGTTCAGGAGTTGACGTAAGTCAACAATGATAGGGTCATGGGTGAATGGGACTTGTAGGGGAGGATACACGCACAGTAGTGCTTCACAGCGCCGGATTCCCAGGTTCGATTCCCGGCTTGGGTCATTCCATCAGCCTGCCTATGTCCTTTTGTGTTGCACACTGTTCTCACAGTTCACAATAGTTCCAACTTTTGTATAGTCTGCAAAGTTTGAAATTGTGCTCTGTATATCCTGGTCATTAATATATATCAGGAAATGTAAGGGTCCTAACACCGACCCCTGGGAAATTACACTATAAAACTTCCACCAGTCTGAAAAACAGCTGTTACCCAACACTCTCTATTTCCTATCTCCCAACCAATTTTGTGGGCAGCACGGTAGCACAGTGGTTAGCACTGTTGCTTCACAGCGCCAGGGTCCCAGGTTCGATTCCCGGCTTGGGTCACCATCTGTGTGGAGTCTGCACGTTCTCTCTCCCCTTGTCTGCGTGGGTTTCCTCCGGGCGCTCCGGTTTCCTCCCACAAGTCCCGAAAGACGTGCTGTTAGGTAATTTGGACATTCTGAATTCTCCCTCAGTGTACCAGAACAGGTGCCGGAGTGTGGCGACTAGGGGATTTTCACAGTAACTTCATTGCGGTGTTACTTGTGACAATAATAAGGATTATTAGAAGTTCTTTGAATACAAGGGGAGGAGGTTGGGGACTTTTCCAGGGGACCATTGGAGAAGTGAAGCCTGGGGGTTGACAAGTGAGGGTTTCATCAGCATTTATTTCACCCCAAACCCTTTTTCAACTTGGCTTTGGATGTGAACCATTTACATGGGCATTTATTTTGATATCAAGATACTAGACTAATCGGTGCTACTATTAAAGTTACCAGTAGGTGACAGTATTGCATGCACTAAACAGTATAAGAACTTTATTGAGGGGAAAATATAGCAGCAAATTATTGAGTATATTCACTCTTTCCCAAAAGCTAGATTTACAGCAGAGCATAGAAAATGCTAAAATCATAGCGTGGGAAGTGAGTAGAATGCCTTACTTGGGATCTGCTGCATTTTGGAGACTCTCCAGTGAAGTAAATAACCCCAGTGTTGAGTCTGGGAGCTTACTGCTGTATCCGGGAAGAAGGATCTTCCCCCAGGTAACCTTGGTTTCTCTTGTAAGGTGCTGTGCATTTTTTATTCATTTTGGTTTTAGCTCAGATTCAGAATTATTTAGAACATTTACTTTTTATTTCCAAAGCCAGGGTTCATTTTATATATTTTAGGATTGTCAACACTGGTTGTGTGTATTCCTGGAGGTTTCATTATGCGACCTCCCAATTGAAGCACTCTCCCCACCCCAGCATTCCTGCCAGGCAGCAGTTCCTCCTCCAAACAATTATAAAGGAAACAAGCTATTGTTACTCAAATTGATTCATCTTGACTGCTCATGAAACAGCCTTTCCCCCTTTTATAACTAATGATTGAAAGTATATTGCTGAAAAAAGGGACATGATGTCAAACCTTTTCATCTTGCACAATCAGGATAGATGCAAGAGTGCCAAATTTCAAAGGGAGCCAAAAATTATGCCACATGAGACAAGAATGCTGATTGGTAGGCAAGTCAACGCTGATTGGTCAAGGCATTGCTGTGGAAAATGCACCAGGGAACCATTGTCTCCAACTGTTAAATTCAAAAACAGTGCCACGCCTGGGCATATTCCTTCTGTCTGCAGAGGACTGGTCCCTGTGTACGAATATATGTGGCTTCTAGCAAGTGTGAGTGAGCCACATTGTGAGCCCAACTGATAATCTTACATTAGTTGTCTGTGCAATTCTTAGCACTACACTGGATTGTTCAGCAATCACGGAATCACATGTATTGCTAGACATTATGTTCTCAATTTTGCATGCATGGGTTGGTTGATCACAGTCACTACTCTGCCTATTTTGAAAAGCAGAAGGTTGTTCCTTCAATAGTTACTCCCTTTGAAATTTGGAATTCCTGCATCTCTCCTGATGAGTGCAAGTTGAAAAACATTGACAGCATGTCTCCTTTTTCAGCATGTTCTGTGCTATCAAGCGGCTGATAGAAAGTGTGCACAATAATGAGAAATTGCATGATTTTATTTGGTGATTTAATAATTTTGTCCCTGTGTCATTTGCAGCAATGTTCTGGAGATTAATCCTCAATTTCTGGAGATACCCAGACAATCCTGGAGGACGGGTAAACTGAAGTATATTCTTCAGTTTTTCACCAACTCTCACTCCATTGCCCTCTCTCTCTGCTCCCCGATCAGTGGCAGACCTTAGGTAACTGGTCTTGCCCAGTTTGGAATATTGGTCAGTTTGGGTCAGACCCCATGTGGAGTATTGTGAGCAGTTTTGGGCCCCGTATCTAAGAAAGAATGTGCTGGCCTTGGAAAGGGTCTCATAGAATCATAGAATTTACAATGCAGAAGGAGGCCATTCGGGCCATCGAGTCTGCACCAGCCCCTGGAAAGAGCACCCCACTCAAGCACACGCCTCCTCCACCCCATCCCCTTAACCCAGTAACCCCAATTAACCTTTTTTTTGGAGACTAAGGGCAATTTAGCATGGCCAATCCTCCTAACCTGCGCATCTTTGGACTGTGGGAGGAAACCGGAGCACCCAGAGGAAACCCACACACTCATGGGGAGAACATGCAGACTCCACACAGAGAGTGACCCAAGCCGGGAATCAAACCCGGGACCCTGGAGCTGCAAAGCAACTGTGCTAACCACTATGCTACCACGCTGCCCCTCTCGAGGAGGTTCACAAGAATGATCCCTGGAATGAACAGCTTGCCGTTTGAGGAACGGTTGAGGACTCTGGGTCTGTACTCCAATGAGTCACCCTCAGTCAGAGGGTGATGAATCTGCGGAACTCTTTGCCACAGAAGGCTGTGGAGGCCAAATCACTGAGTGTCTTTAAGACAGAGATAGATAGGTTCTTGATTAATAAGGGGATTAGGGGTTATGGGGCGAAGGCAGGAGAATGGGGATGAGAAAATTATCAGCCATGATTGAATGGCGGAGCAGACTCGATAGGTCGAGTGGCCTAATTCTGCTCCTATGTCTTATGGTCTAACAGTCTTCTTTACCTGAACCTGTCCATATTCTTGCTGTACACTATTGCCACCTCCTTCTAATGCCTGCTCATTGTGTATTTCCCCGCTCCCTTTATGAAGCAGCCATGATATTTCCCAACTAACCCTCAGGCACCTTTTTCACGACAAGGGTTGCGTGCCTGCTCCCAGGTTTAGGGCGGGATGGAGAATGGATGGTAGCCTCATGTTGTTTCACCATTTCAAATGTAATTCTGGTCTGGCTTCAGGAAACCTGACTGCTTAGTGATGCCATTCCACTTACCTGCTGGATTCACTGCACCTGCCTCCCATTACAACCTAAAAACCTTCAACCTTTCCATCTCGCGTCCCCACCCACCTTCTCACAAGGCCATCAATCTCCCCGTCAAAGACTCCCATCTCCACCCTCGGCACCCAAGCTGTCTGATCTCACCACCCACCCTGGCCTCTGATCCGTCTGGCCTTTAATCTCTAGGCTGCCACCCCCCCCTCCTCCAGCCCCCACCCACCAACATCAGGGTTGGATACCACTGCCAAGAATCAGACCAGCACACTGAAGCTGGGTACCAGCAGCCTCTCCGGGGATTGGAGAGCCCTCCCCTGGTATCAGACTCTCTCCCACCTTTGTTCAGGGAATCAGCTAACTGCTCCTATGGCCTTTCCCCCAGTGTTTCCCCCATCCGACTGTAGGCCAAGAAACTCTGTTGATCGGACTGACTTAGAGTGGGGAGCCTGTCGGTGACTTGCACGGTGTGGGGTTAAAACTCCTCCGTGTACGCCAACACCCAGACTGACAAGTTTCCCTTGTTCTCTGACCCCTTCCTTCCCCTACCTGGTCAAAAAGGTGAATATTCCACTTTTGGAAGCAATCAATTTGGACGATGAAAGATACCAGTGGAAATACACAGAGATTTGTTTACTGGTTTGTTGGTTCAGTTTGGACTAGGATAGCCTTAGTCTGGATATCAGAAGATTCCACACCCTGCGGCTTATCAGTTGTGACCTGACACAAGTTAGGGAGCTTCGAGATTACTGACTCACTGCATGCCAGGTGCATTGAAGTGTAAAATCTGGGCTGTTTTATTTAAACAGGTTTTTCCGTTCGTATCCATGGCAAACTTTGCAGTGGTAGCCAAGAATGTGGTGAGGCAGAATGTCTTGGCCTGCCTTTCCCAAAGATAATTCAGATTAATTGACATCAAGCATCCAAAATATGAGATTTAAAAAAAGGTTTCTTACACTGGCAGAGGAAGGCCCCTCCACCTCGCCCTGTGAGGGAAGCAGTGCAGGAGTTCCATTCTGTGAAGAAGGGTTCAGAACGTTACAGTAACATCTCAAGAATTGGGAACGCTGTAAGCCCTTCCAACCGAGCACATTTTCAAAATCATTTTCCTTCCTTATTCCTTCAATCTCACAGCCACGAGAGCAGCCAGAAAACCTGCTCCCAGGTTTCTGCCAGATTCCTGCCGAGCCAACTCTTAGGGAGTACATGACAGCTAAAGAAGTAGAAAATGAGAAAGAGAAAACACAAAGAGAAAGATCGATTTTCCATTCATGCAATGATTGCCCATGTTCTCAGGGCATCTTGTGGTGCTTCACAACCAATGAACTGCTTTTGTAGCACAGACATTGGGTTGTTAGGCAAACACAACATCAATTTAAAAATAGCAAGATGAGAGCTGAGGGAGGAATATTAGCCTGACCATTGCAGAGCTCCTTACTCTTTGCTATTCCATGGGATCTTTCCTATCCATTTGAATCACTGGCACCGGCGGACAGAGCCTCAATTGAGCACTTTGTTTAAAATACGGTACCCCCAACAGTGCAGCATTGCGCCAATAGTGTACTGAAATTCCAGGCACGGTTATACACTGGAGTGGGACTGGAACCCACAATCATCAGTGACCAACTACGCGGAACCAAGCTGACAAAGCAAATCATGGGTTACCCTTTCTTAAACTATCGCCTCCTATGGACACTGTCTGACTTTAGCTTAGCACCGCTCCACTGACAACTCACTTTATAGGCTGCCCTCGTGACCAGGCGTCATAGTTTCATAACATAGCAACCTCCATGGGAGAGACTGCTTAAATGAGAGAAACGACTTTGCCATTATACTTGTTGCAGGAAATATTAGTAGGGTGCATTTTAAGAGTCACCAAAATGTCGAGGTGGCATGGTGGCACAGTGGTTAGCACTACTGCCGCACAGCTCCAGGGTCCCAGGTTCGATTCCCGGCTTAGGACACTGTCTATGTGGAGTTTGCACGTTCTCCTCTTTTCTGCGTGGTTTTCCTCCGGGTGCTCCGGTTTCCTCCGACAGTCCAAAGGTGTACAGGTTCGGTGGTTGGCCATTCTAAATTGCCATTAGTGTCCAAAAAGGTTATGTGGGGTTACTGGGTTAGGATGGAGGTGTGGGCTTAAGTAGGGTGCTCTTTCCAAGGGCTGGTGCAGACTCGATGGCCCAAATGGCCTCCTTCTGCCCTGTAAATTCTGTGATTCTATGATTGAAAGGGACAGTAACTTGGCAGAGTGGAGAACCTGCCCATTGTCTCAGTGCTGAATTTACATTTCATTCCCTTCAATGGATTAAAGATCCGTCAGATCCTACAATGGGCAGATAATCCACTTCACCATTGTGCCATCCATGTCGTGAAGATAAAAGTTTACCCCACTGTTTTGGGGGCAAGGCGTAGTCATGGTGGTGGCACTGGTTGGGGTGGGTGCGAGGTCGAATTGCATCATTACTTATCCATCTGAAAGCATGGTCCCTGGTGTCAACTACCTTTCTTCTATCATCAACAAGGTCATAATCTGGTGAATTGTCTGCCCAATCCACTATTTCATAGGGGGCCAGTAAAAATGAGAAGCATGTAAACAATTGCGTAGATAATAGTCAGTGGTGTCACATCACAAAATATTCTGAAACACCTCCTAAGTTACTCCACAATTTACAAACCATCGACGCAACTGATGTTAGCTGCACTGCACATTAGGGATTCTCCTCCCTGAACTTACATTCCATGTTGTTTATTCATGGTCACTTTTCTCCCTCAACACCCCCCCTAATCTCTTAGGATGACATTTCAATGCTGCCAACAGTTCATGGACCATTCCATATAACAGTCTATCATCTCTGTCTGTACATAGTCTTCTAACCCTGTACATTCATAAACCAGAATTGGATTGGATTGGACCTGTTTATTGTCACGTGTACCGAGGTACAATGAAAAGTATTTTTCTGCGAGCAGCTCAAACAAATCATTTAGTACATGAAAAGAAAAGAAAAAAGAAAATACATAATAGGGCAACACAAGGTACACAGTGTAAATACATAAGGGCCGGTTTAGCTCAGTGGGCTAGACAGCTGGTTTGTAATGCAGAACAAGGCCAGCGACACGGGTTCAATTCCCGTACCCGCTTACCCGAACAGGCGCCGGAATGTGCTGACTAGGGGCTTTTCACAATAACTTCACACTTGTGACAATAAAAGATTATTATTAATAAATTATTATTAAACACCCGGCATCGGGAGAAGTATTAATCAGGTCACTCCATAAGAGGGTCATTTAGGAGTCTGGTAACAGCGGGGAAGAAGCTGTTTTTGAATCTTAAATTCTTTCTAAATGAGTGAATCCACATCATGACACATAACATCAGTTGGGAATCGGTCCAGTTATAGGGTTGCCAACCCTTCAGGACTGGCCTGGAGTCTCCAGGAGTTGAAAATCAATCTCCAGGACAACTGCTATGTGTAACCCTTGAGGAAAATCATCAGGACATAAAGAATTTTTTTTTGTAATTTTCTTTGAACATTTCCCTTTATTAGATGGTGGCACAGTGGTTAGCACTGCCGCCTCACAGCTCCAGGGACCCGGGTTCAATTCCGGCCTCGGGTGACTGTCCGTGCGGAGTTTGCACTTTCTCCCCGTGTCTGCGTGGGTTTCCTCCGGGTGCTCCTGTTTCCTCCCACAGTCCAAAGATTAAGTGGATTGGCCATGCTAAATTGCCCCTTAGTGTCCAAAAGATCAGGTGGGGTTACTATAATTTATTAGGGTGGAAGCATGGGCTTAAGTAGGGTGCTCTTTCCAGGGGCCGGTGCAGACTCGATGGGCCGAATGGCCTCCTTCTGCACTGAAGGGATTCTATGACAGATTCTAATCTATGAAAATGGGAATAAAAGGCTGCTTGGCTGACAGCCAGACATCAGCCAATTGGGCAATGAGACACGGATCCCTTCATCTCCAAGACTTGCCTGCAGTTTGTTCATTGTACATAAGGTTGTGCAGATGAAAGTTAATTAAACCCGCGTAAAAGGGCCCCATATAAATAAAAATGCAGAACCACAAAGTGATAAAAGACAAAGATGACAGACCATGCAGAGTGCCTGATCAGTAGGTGGATTATTTTTCATCATGCAGTACAGAACAGCATCGTGCACTGTGACGAAAAGCTGGCATTTGCTGATGTTTTTTCCAAAGAGTCCTCCTCGTTCAAACTGCTCAATGATCGCCCCTAAAAGAAGCAATATTCAGATAAGATCAACTGTTGACCTGGAATGATTCTATGTGCATGCACATATGTACAGATATTTATATATTTTTAAAAAAAATACATTTGGAGTACCCAATTCATTTTTTCCAATTAAGGGGCAATTTAGCGTGGCCAATCCACCTAGTCTGCACATCTTTGGGTTGTGGGGGCAAAACCCACGCAAACGCGGGGAGAATGTGCAAACTCCACACGGACAGTGACCCAGAGCCAGGATCGAACCTGGGACCTCGGCGCCGTGAGGCAGCAAGGCTAACCCACTGTGCTTGTACAGATATATATAATGATGTTGAATTTTCCCATATTCAGCTGACCTCTACTGAAATCCTGCAAGACTTTGGCAGTCCTGGTGAAAGGCAAAGAGCTGGATTCCGGGTCCCCATTTATTCTGGGACACAGCCGGCATCCTTGTAAGGGGTGGCATTCCCACTGGCTATTACAAGACTCATGATGCCATGGAGGCATGGCCTGCAGGCGAGGGGGTTTTGAGAACTCACATTGAGAACTCTTGTTTCCCTCTCACAGAAGGAACCTGCTGCGGTACTAGATGTCACATTACTGAGAAAGGTGGGGCTTACCGAGCCCCAGAAATCGCCAGTAGGATGTGATCTGCGCCCCCAAAGAAAAGAGAAACAGAAACAAATGATTCCGGATCAGCCTGCTACACACGGGTCATACCATGTGGCAAATAAAGGTAAGCTCCTACAAACCACAATAACCATAGCTCCCTTGGCGGGCTGACTGGCTGACATTCACAAACTTAGCACCAACCAAACCTTGATCTTAATCTTCCTGGACTCTGCGGAGGTAATGTTAACCTAACTGTTCCATTGGGAAATTGATGGGATCAGTTGCAATGCTTGTTTTACTCCCTGCTCGATTTTACTCTCCATTAAAGCCAGTGGAGTTATAAAAAGTTGCAAATTGGCATTGCACCTGACTTTACCACTTTCCTAATGGTTATCCCAGGTCTTCTTTCCATATTCAGTCTGTTTATTTTCCAACTAAGCCAACATGCAAAGGAGCAATGTGGGTAAAATGGAAGGTAACTATTTGCATTTTCTGGTCATTGCATTTATCTGAAAAGTTATAGGCAATAGGTCACACGGAAACATGGCCACAATATCATGTGAGATAAACAAGCACATTGCATTGAAAATGATCCATATTATACTTACAGTGACATCCTGACAGGTACACATCAACCTCAACTTCCTTAAAATCACGAAAAATCTGGAATATAAAAGCATTGAGTTGCAAGACAGTCTGTAAGATGCTCAGTAAAGCACACAGGATCCAATCAATAAAGGTGCAGAATCCACAGGCCAGGAAGTTATGCTAAAGTTATAAAAGGCAGCCCCATGTAAGCAGAGGAGATGAGGAGGCACAGTGGTTAGCACTGCTGCTTACAGCGCCAGGGACCCGGGTTCAATTCCAGCCTTGGGTCACTGTCTGTGTGCGGAGTCTGCACTTTCTCCCCGTGTCTGCGTGGGTTTCTTCCGGGTTCTATGGTTTCCTTCCACAGTCCAAAGATGTGCGGGTTAGGTGGATTGGTCATGCTAAATTGCCCCTTAGTGTCCAATGATGTGCAGATTAGGTGGGGTTACAGGGCTAGGGCAGGGAAGTGGGCCGAGGTAGAGTCCTCTTTCGGAGGGTCGGTGCAGACTCAGTGGCCTCCTTCTGCACTGTAGGGATTCTAAGTAACACTTTCCTTTTTCCCTCCTCTTTCCTTACTGTCCAAGATCTTTCAGGTGAAGCAGCAATTTACATGTAGTCCTTTCCATTTAGTATACTGTATTCACCCCTTTTGGTTCTGCATCCTTTGATTCTGTGGAATTTCTCAGCTTATTTCAAAGGGATCAAACGATATATGTAATAAGCCCTTAAAACAAAATGTTTATCACCATTTCTGCCTCACTAGTTGAAAACACTTGCTCCCAAAAATGCGGTGACTGATAACAGAGTCATCGAGTTTTACAGCACATTTGGTCTATTACGCCGGACATCCAACATCTATTTATTTTATCCCATTTTTCCAGCAATTGGTCCGTAGCCTTGTACGCTATCGCGTTTCAAGGGCTCATCTAAATGCTTCTTAAATGTTGTGAGGTTTCCCACCTCTACCCCCCTTCAGGCTGGGAGTTCCAGATTCCCAGCATCCTCTGGGTGAAAAAGCTTTCCCCTCAAAATTTCTTTCTCCTCACCTTAAATCTCTGTCTCCTTGGTTACTGGCCCCCCTTTTAAGGAGAAAAGTTTCTTCCTATTAACCCCATCTATATCCCTCATAATTTTGTACAACTCAGTAAGGTCTCCCCTCAGCCTTCCCTGCTCTAAGGAAACAACCCCATCCTAACCAGCTTCTCATCACAGCTGAATCGCTCCAGGCAACACCCGGGTGAATCTCCTCTGCACTCTTTCCAGTGCAATCATTTCCTTCCTATAGTGTGGCGACCAGGACTGCACACAGTATTCTAGCTGCGGCCTATTGAGTGTTATATACGACTCCATAATCACCTCCCTGCTCTTACACTCTATGGGCGGGATTCTCCGACCCCCGCCGGGTCGGAGAATCGCCGGGGTGCGGTGGGAATCCCGCCCCGCTGCTCCGACACCAGCTGCCGAATTCTCCGGCGCTGGTTTTCGGGCGGGGTGGGAATCACGCCGCGCCGGTCGGGGGCCGTTGGCAGCGGACCCCCCCCCCCCCCTCGGCAATTCTCCGGGCCCCGATGGGCCGAGCGGCCACCCGTTTTCGGCCAGTCCCGATGGTGTGAAATGGACATGGTCCATCCCGACGGGACCTGGCTTGGAGGGTGGCTAGCGGAGTCCTCGGGGGGGGGGGGGGGGGGGGGGGGGGGCGGGGGGACCCGACCCCGCGATCGGGACCCACCGATCTGCGGGCGGGCCTGCGCCGTGGGGGCGCTGTTTCCCTCTGCGCCGGCCTCTGTAGGGCTCCGCCATGGCCGGCGCGGAGAAGAAACCCCCTGCGTCGGCGCAGGAAACACACCAGCAGTTCTGCGCATGCGCCAACTCACGCCGGCCCATGGCGGCCCTTCGCCGCCGGTTGGAGCAGCGCCAATCCCTCCGGAAGTGCGGAGGATTCCGCAACTTCCGGGCGGCCCGATGCCAGAGTGGTTCGCGCGCTCTTGGCGCCGACGTCGGGCCATCCGGCCAGTTGCGGGAGAATCCCGCCCTATGTCTCTACTAATAAAGGCAAGTATCCGACATGCCTTCTTAACAACTTTATCTACCTGTCCTGCTGCCTTCAGGGATCTTTAGACACGCACCCCATATCTCTCCAGTCCTCTGTACTTCATAGCATCCTACCATTCATTGTGTATTCCCTTGCCTTGTCAAATGCATCACCTCACACTTTTCAGGGTAAAATTCCACTTGCCACTATTCTGCCCATCTGACCAAGCCCGTCTATATCATCCTACAATCTAAGGCTTTCCTCCTTGCTGTTTACCACATCACCAATTTTCATGTAATCTGCGAACTTACTGATCAGAACCCCCACATTCACATCTAGATTCATATTGTACACTACTAACAGCAAGGGACCCAGCACTGATCCCTGCGGTATACTACTGGACACAGAATACCAATCACAGAAACTATCTTTGACCATTACCTTCCACTTCCTGTGACAAAGCCAATTTTGGATTCAATTTGCTAAATTGCCCTGGACCCCAAGGGCTCTTACTTTCTTGATCAATCTCCCATGTGAGACCTTGCCAAAAGCCTCCCTGAAGTGCATGTAAACTGCATCAACTGCACTGCCCTCATCTACACACTTCGCCACCTCCTTGAAAAATTCAATCAAATTTGTTAGACATGATTTCCACTTGACAAGGTTTTGCTGACTACCCTTGATTAATCCTTGCCTTTCCAAGTGGAGATTAATTCAGTCCCTCAGAATTTTTCCCAATAATTTCTCTACCACTGATGGTGGACTCACTGGCCTGGTTTTTCTGTTTTTTCCTTACTTCCCTCCTGAATTATTGGACCACAATAGCTGTCCTCCAGTCCTCTGGCACCTCTCCTGTGGTCAGAGTGGGTTTGAAAATTAGCATCAGAGTCTTTGGAATCGCCTCTCTTGTCTCACACAGCAGCCTAGGATACATCTCATCTGGGCATGGGGATTTATCCACTTTTAAGACTGCTAAAACCACTATTAGCTCCTTCCTCTCAATGCTAATCTGTTCAATTATATCACAGCTCCCCTCCCTGCTTTCTATGCCTACATTGTCATTTTCCATAGTGAACACAGATGCAAAATACTCATTTTATATCTCACCTACAACTTTCGGCTCCACACACAGGTTGTCACTTTGATCCCTAATGGGTGCTACTCTTTCCCTGGTTACCCGCTTGCCCCCAACATACTTGTAAAACACCTTGCGATTGCCCACTATTTTGCCTTTATTTTGCCCACTAGTGTTTTTTCATGCTCATAATGATGGTCATAATCATAGAATTTACAGTGCAGAAGGAGGCCATTCGGCCCATCGAGTCTGCACCTGCCCTTGGAAAGACCACCTTACTTTAGCCCACACCTCCACCCTATCCCCGTAACCCAGAAACCCCATCTAACCTTTTTTGGACACTGTAGGGCAATTTAGCATGGCCAATCCATCTAACCTGCACATCTTTGGACTGTGGGAGGGAGCAGGACCACCCGGAGGAATCCCACGCAGACACGGGGAGAACGTGCAGACTCCACACAGACAGTGACCCAAGCCGGGACTCGAACCTGGAACTCTGGAGCTGTGAAGCAACTGTGCTAACCACTGTGCTACTGTGCCACCTGATAAATATCTTATGGAAGAAAAATAACTAGACTTCTTCCACATAACAACACCAGCCAGATGTCAAGCACAATCACCAAAGTATTCTATTAAGATCTTTTCTGGAGGGGTCTTTTAAAGTTACTTTCATGCTCTTTCCTCGTTTCTCTATACTGGGAGTCTCAGATTGTCTCCCATTTGAGCCTGGATCAACAGCACGCGATTCTAATGGTTCACCACCTACCATCTACCTCTGGAAAAGCACATGGCTTCCTCTCAGTGCCCCTTGTTTGGCTTGTGTCCAAGTCAGACAGTGTTCCAGGCAGCCAATTGCGCCATAGAGAATCTTATCAGAGTGTCACATATTTGATGGGGATGACTTTCACCATCATTTTAATACATGACAGGAAGTGGATAGTACTGTGGGTTAGATTGTCACTTTCACCTTAGGGATTTAGGTTTAAATCTAGCCTGGTTATGGAAGTTTCGTCTGTCAGACAGCTGTGCAGACCATAAATGAACTAAACTTGTTCCAATTCCTTTAATCCAATTTCTACTGAGTTCAGTTCAAAGCACCATAATGGACCTTAATTATAACAGTGTCAAAGGTGGTTGGAGCAAAAAATTAAATGTCACAGTGTTGCAGTAGAGTATTCATAGAATCCCTACAGTGCAGAAGGAGGCCATTTGGCCCATCGAGTCTGCACTGGCCCTTGGAAAGAGGACCCTACTTAGGTCCAAGCTTCCACCCTATCTCCGTAACCTTACCTAACATTTTGGACACTAAGGGGCAATTTAGCATGGCCAATCCACCTAACCTGCACCTCTTTGGACTGTGGGAGGAAACACTCACAGACACGGGGAGAAAGTACAAACTCCACACAGACTGTATCAGGCCGGAATTGAACCCGGGTCCCTAAAGCTGTGAGGCAGACGTGCTAACCACTGTGCCACCATGCCACGCTCTATTATGAGACAGGTTGGAAGCACATTACTGAGGCAAAATAAAGGGAGCTATCCTTGTAGGGTTAGCTTCTCTGTGGTAGAAAATTCAACTTACACTTGACATGTGTGCTTGGTGAAGAGACTTGGCAGTATGAAAGAAAAAGCATCACCATTCCTTCCCACACCTCTTATTTTGATGAGCAAAAAAATAACAATAAAAATCAAAGTAGGATGGAGCCAAAGTCTTTCTTACATTTCTCACAATTTTGATGCAGACGCTATCCACAAAGTTGACCGGGCTAAAGTCAAGAATGAGGGAATGAACATCTGGTTTTTGAAGACCAAGAGACTCTAGACTAAGCTCCTCTGGCTTCTTGCTGACTTTAGATGACGAGCCAAGGCCCGAATCCATTTCTAAGCTGACAGCGTTGTCACTACCAAACGTCTCGATGGTGGTGGCTGGGCCACCTGTTCCAAAGTCTTTTCGCATCTAGAGAGATGAATTTGTTTGAAGTTAACAGCATTGTTATAACATGCAGCATTTAATAGAACATTCAATATTCTAAAGGCATAATAACACAAGGTGATTGGAAGATAAAGGAGCTTCAGCATATCCGGTTATCCATTTCAATTGGGTCCATAAACAGGAAAACCACAGACCCTTTCTGCTCAGTCATTAACACATTCGCATGTAATCTTTCAAAAATAAACAACAACAAAAAAACTGACTTTATTCAACAGTAGCATTAAAATATTTTTCAAATTAATGTTATGACAATGGATCAAAACTATGATTACTTATAGACATGTGTTTTTTAATTTAAAAAGGACATATAAGCAAAAACTGCGAAGGCTGCAAGGTAACCACTTGGTGGAAAATTCCAATCTGGATTACACTCGACCATCTGGTCCAGGGAGAATGGAATATTGCACATAAAAAATTTCAAAGCCTATTCAGACAGAGACAATTCAAAGGAAGAAATGCAATGCAAAAACTGAACTGTAATCTCCTGTGGTTGCAGGGATAATGGAGACTGATTACCATCTCAGCAGAAACCATCTCCTGTGAGTTATATTCTAGACTGCAGACATGGGGCGTCATTCTCCGACCCCCCAGCGGGTCGGAGAATGGCCGTTGGCCGCTGTGAATCCCGCCCCCGCCGGTTGCCGAAGTCTCCGAAGGGAGAAAAGTCGGCGGGCCGTTAATGGCGCCGCTGACTTCGGAGAATGGCACAGGTCTGCGCAAGGCAGCCGATTTTCGGCCTGCCGATATTCTCCCTTCCGGATGGGCCGAAGTCCCGTCGACGTGATGACCGTTCACGTCGACGTAAATCAAACCTCCTTTTCATCGGCGTGAACCTGTGCTCCAGGTTCACGCCGACCAGCGTGGAGGTGAGTGACGGCCTGGGGGGTTGGCCGCTGGGCAGGCAATGGCGTGCCCGCAGTCTGAATGTGTGGGGAGAGGTGTGTCTAGGGTGGTGTGTGTGTGTGTGCGGCGGAGGGGGTGGTTAGAGTGTGCTGGGCTCCGGGGGAGTGCCGGGAGGGGGGTCCGTGCCGGGGAGGAGGTTGGGGGGGTCCGTGCCGGGGAGGGGGATGGGGGGTCCGTGCCGGGGAGGAGGTTGGGGTCCGTGCCGGGTAGGAGGTTGGGGGGGTCCGTGCCGGGGAGGGGGATGGGGGGGGTTCCGTGCCGGGGAGGGGAATGGGGGGTCCGTGTCGGGGAGGAGGTTGGGGTCCGTGCCGGGGAGGGGGATGGGGGGTCCGTGCCGGGGAGGAGGTTGGGGTCCGTGCCGGGGAGGGGAATGGGGGGTCCGGGCCGGGGAGGGGGATGGGGGTCCGTGCCGGGGAGGGGGATGGGGGGGGGGCGTCCGTGCCAGGGAGGGGGATGGGGGGGTCCGTGCCAGGGAGGGGGATGGGGGTCCGTGCCGGGTAGGAGGTTGGGGTCCGTGCCGGGGAGGGGGATGGGGGGTCCGTGCCGGGGAGGGGAATGGGGGGTGCGTGCCGGGGAGGAGGTTGGGGGGGTCCGTGCCGGGGAGGGGGATGGGGGGGGTCCGTGCCGGGGAGGGGGATGGGGGCCCGTGCCGGGGAGGAGGTTGGGGTCCGTGCCGGGGAGGGGGATGGGGGGTCCGTGCCGGGGAGGGGGGGTGCGAGGGCAAGTGAGTTGGTCCACCTGGCCAGGTGCCAGCCTCCAACAGTTGGACCCATGCGGTCCATGCCACCTGGCTGGGGCGAAGGAGGGGATATGGGCAACGATGACATGTCGTCGTTCCCCCCCCCCCCCACCAGGCCGTCATGTTTTCCGATCATCCAGCGATGTTGGCCGCCCTGGCGGCAGCCGCTCATGTCCATGTTGCCCTGGATGAGGAGGAGGAGGAGGAGCGTGCCAGAGAGGCGGCGCAGGCTGCCGCAGAGGGGCAGGCGGCAGCCGTCCAGGCTGGTGGGACACCTGACCGACAGGACGAGGAGGGGGAGGAGGACGTCGCGGCCCCACGGCAACGGAGGCACCCGAGGGCGCCCCGTGTGTACCGGCCCCGGCAGTCATACCAGGATCTCACGGACCGGGAATGCAGGAGGAGACTCCGGATGAGCCGGGCAACCTTGGCACACATCTGCCACCTGCTGGCGCACCTGTCACCGCGTGGCACTGGCGGGGGACACCATCTCCCCGTGTCCGTCAAGGTTACGGTGGCCCTGAACTTTTATGCAACGGGGTCATTCCAGGCACCGAGTGGGGACATGTCCGGCATATCGCAGACATCGGTGCATCGGTGCATCCGGGCAGTGACAGATGCCCTATATGCCATGGCGCACCGCTACATCCGCTTCCCTGTGGACCGGGCCAGCCAAGATGCCCGGGCCGTGGGCTTCTCTGCCGTGGCCGGGTTCCCCATGGTCCAGGGCGCGATTGATGGGATGCACGTCGCCGTGCGGCCACCTGCAGATAACAGGGCCGTGTTCACCAATAGGAAGGGGACCTATTCGATGAACATACAGGTGGTCTGTGACCACCGCATGATGATCCTGCAAGTCTGCGCCCATTACCCAGGCAGTGTACACGACTCATACGTGTTGTCACGGTCATCCATCCCCAGCATATACGAGGGACGCCATCCCCCGCTGAGGGGCTGGTTGCTGGGCGACAGGGGCTACCCATTGCGATCGTGGCTGATGACGCCTATACGGAGGCCACGCAATGAGGCGGAGAACCGCTACAATGATGCCCATGTAGTGTCTAGGGGAGTGATAGAGAGGTGCTTTGGTGTGCTGAAGATGCGTTTCAGGTGCCTGGGCCTCTCTGGGGGCGCCCTCCAGTATCGGTCAGATAGGGTCGGCCGCATCATTGTGGTGTGCTGCGTCCTGCACAACATAGCCCAGCAGAGGGGCGATGTGCCGCAGGCAGAGGAGGGCGGAGTGGAGGAGCAGCAGGAAGAGGCGCAGTCCTCCCCAGATGAGGGGATGGGGGTAATGGTCAGGGCAGATGGGGTAGACACAGGCGGGTGGCTGTCCACCGTTACCGGCTGGCCCAGCGGGCACGGGACAGACTGATAGCCGCCCGCTTCACTGACTAGATGGGCGTGGGAATCGGGTAGTATGGCCACAGACCGCACACCATGGCAACAGCCGACCACCCACACCCCCCACCCATCCACCCACCCAGCACCCTCACCCCCCTCCCCAACCCCACCCACCCCACCCGCATGCACACCACCCCCCCCATTGCCGATCCACCTGCGGCACAACGGGCCGGGCTCACACAGTTGCGGGTGGACGCGTGTCTATTGCAGGCCATGGAGGATGATGACAACCCGCCCTGCGGTGAGCTCCTGGCTCCACATCGTTGGACTATGTCTGACCCATGGCCACAGTACCACCATCCACCCGGACCATCCCTGCATGCGGCTGTGACACTGCAGCGCACGGTCCCGTCCTCTGCCCGGGGGGATGTTGATGGCGGCCCAGGGGGAACGGGGCAGACTCACCTGGGGCTGAGGTAACACCACCCCTCACACACACACTTGCGCTCAACGTACATGACACCCCCGCACGCTTTGGACAGTGCTCAAAGGCAGCTTCTGTAGGTGTAACATTGACTTTAATAACCAAAGGAGTTCATGCACATGCCCTAGCCCCTAAAACTCATCTGTGCCCTGCACCCGTGCCAACTTACTCAGTGTCTAATTGTTTGGCCTTACGGGCCCTTTGACTACGTCTACGTGGCTCCCCAGACGATACAGCAGAACTGGAGGTGGACTCCTGTGATTCCTGCCCTCTGACACTGGATCCCTTTGGCGGCCGTTTCCTGGGGCGTCCTGGCCTAGATGGGCCAGGCTGCGGCCCGGGTGACTGGGATGGCGAGCTGCCAGCCTGTCCTGCCCGTTGCCCACCCGATGCACCTGGGACGGAGGGGGGAGTCCGAGGTGTCGCGGTTATCCCGGACCTCCCCTACAGGGGGAGCTGGGACGTACCACACCACATGCTCCTCCCTCGGGGTGCCCGATGGCCTCCAGGCCTCTACATGGGTGGGGGATGCGAACGGACTGGCCATCCGACGCCCCCCCGACATCTGGCGCTGCCAGTCCTGGAGGCCCGTGCTGGTATCGACAGGGGTCTGCAGGTTTGCAGCCATGGAGCCCAGGGGGTTGGCAAACCCTGTCTGTGACAGTGCGACGCCGGCTCGCACATGGCCACTGGCGCCGATGCCCTCAGCGATGGCCTGCAGAGACTGGGCCATGGCCTGCAGAGACTGGGCTATGGTGTTGAGCGCCTCTGCCATCTGGCGCTGGCACTGGCTCATGGCCTCCTGTGAGAGGGCAGCCATGTCCTGGGCCACAGACGCCGCCTGCACGGAAAGCCCCAGGCCTCGCAAACCGTTCCCCATGTCTGACACCGTCGCACCCATTGTCTCCACCGCGGACGCCACCCGTGCGGTGTCAGCCTGGGTGGCACGCATGGCCGGCACCACTCCCAGCTCCTGGACGCGGGTGGACTCCTCCACCTGTGACTGCAGCCGCCGCAAGCCGGCCGCCACCCTCTTCGCTCGTCTCCGGGTCGGTGGTTGCATCGGATCTATGTGTGGGTGTGGAAACTCCAGGAACCCGGGATCCATCTGGGCGGCAGATGTTCGCTTGGGCTGGGCTGCCCTCCGACCGCCCGGCCCCTCTGCTGCTCCTACCTCCACCTGCTGTACTGGGACGGCTGTGTTGTGCGCACCAGTGAGTGTACCAGACGCCTCATCACTAAAGTGCCCAACCGAGGTGAGTGTCTCTGCGATGGTGGAGGGTGTTGGTGACAGCACTGGCGTTGTGTCGTGCTCTTCGTCCCACTCTGAGTCCATGGCACTTTGGGGTGGGGGTTCGTCTCCACCCATCCACTCTGAGTCACTGTCCGGTATTTTGTCTTCCTGGGTAGTGGTGTCCTGGGTAGTGGTGTCCTGGGTAGTGGTGTCCTGGGTCGGATGTGACGGGGGCCTGTGGCTGCCCCCCTCATCGCTGGGTGGTCGCTCCCGCACGTGACAGGGGTGTCGTCTCCCTGTTGCTCCAGGTCTCTCCGTCTCCCGTGGTGTGCGAGGGGCATCCTGCGGGCGTCGCATGCTGGAGGGTCCGGGTCTCTCTGTCTCCCGTGGCCTCCGAGGGGCATCCTGCGGGCACCGCATGCTGGAGGGTCCGGGTCTCTCTGTCTCCCGTGGCCTCCGAGGGGCATCCTGCGGGCGTCGCATGCTGGAGGGTGCGGGTCTCTCCGTCTCCCGTGGCCTCCGAGGGGCATCCTGCGGGCGGTCTGCATCTGCGGGGATGGGTGCCTGGACGTTTGGTCCTGCGATACACAATGAAACATGCATGGTTAGACACGCAGGCAGTGATCAGGTGATATGGGGGAGGGGGATATAGGGGAGGGGGGATATGGGGACGGGCTGTCGGTGGCTCACTTGCTAGTACGCCCCCGACCTCTGCATCAGCAACCCCCCGGTCGTCAGGCCGCCAGCCAGTTCCAGGGCCCTTTCCTCGTGTTCGGTCAGTGGCCTCTCATCAGCGGGGCCTCCTCCAGTCCTCACATGCTCCCTATTGTTGTGTGCGCGCTTCTCCTGTGGGGGGTGGGTGGGTGGGTGGGGGTGGTGGCAGGGGTAAAAGGCAACACTGTTAGGCAGGTATATGAATGCACGGCATCGGTTGCGCGTGCATTGCAGAGGTTAAGGTTAGGGCTGGATTCACTTGGGGATATGGGGGATATGGGGGAGGGGGGTATGGGGAGGGGGGATATGGGGGAGGGGGGATATGGGGAGGGGGGATATGGGGAGGGGGGATTTGGGGGATATGGGGGAGGGGGATATGGGGGATATGGGGAGGGGGGATATGGGGGAGGGGGATATGGGGAGGGGGGATATGGGGGAGGGGGGATATAGGGGAGGGGGGATATGGGGGAGGGGGATATGGGGGAGGGGGATATGGGGAGGGGTTATGGGGGGGGATATGGGGGAGGGGGGATATGGGGGGGATATGGGGGAGGGGGGATATGGGGGAGGGGGATATGGGGGAGGGGGATATGGGGGAGGGGGGATATGGGGATATGGGGAGGGGGATATGGGGAGGGGGGATATGGGGAGGGGGATATGGGGGAGGGGGGATATGGGGGATATGGGGGATATGGGGAGGGGGGATATGGGGAGGGGGGGTTATGGGGGAGGGGGGATATGGGGGAGGGGGATATGGGGAGGGGGGCTATGGGGGAGGGGGATATGGGGGAGAGGGGGATATGGGGGAGGGGGGATATGGGGAGGCTCACCCTGCCTGCTCTGACAAGGTCGTTCACCTTCTTGTGGCACTGGGTGCCTGTCCGTGGTGTCAGGGCCACAGTGGTGACGGCCTCTGCCACTTCCCTCCACAGACGCCGGCTGTGGCGTGGGGCAGCTCTGCCTCCGTGCCCGGGATACAGGGCGTCCCTCCTCTGCTCCACTGCGTCCAGGAGCGCCTCCACATCCCGTGACTCGAACCTCGGGGCTGAGCAGCGGCGAGCCATCCAGTCGGGTGTTCCGGTCGTGTGTTCCGGTCAGGTGGGGGGGAGCAGCGCGGCCTTATGAGCCGTCACGCCGTGCGGCGCGTATGACGCTGCACGGCGTGAACCACGTGCGCAAGCGCGGATCCCGTTACATCGCTGCTAGCCCATTTCGGGCCGGAGACTTTCGACCCATTTTTCCGCCGTGACGCACGTCGGATTTGCGCCGTTTTTTGCGCCGATCGGCGGATTTCGCGCCGATAACGGAGAATTTCGCCCATGATGTGAGTTGAAAGAAAACAGTTTCCGGGTGGAAAATATGGGGCTGGATTCTCCGCCGCCGGGATGCTCTGTTTTGCTGGCAGCCCGGGGGTTTCCCGACAGCGTGGGACTGCCCCACAATGGGAAACCCCATTGACCAGTCGGTGTAACGGAGCATCCCGCCGGCGGGTCGGGGCAGAAATGTGATGCGGCGGGGCGGAGAATCCAAACCATGTTTGTTTTCTCGCTTCCAGGAATATACCGGAAAAATGGTTTAAAACCAATTTGTCTCTGCGTGTTACTCTGGTGTTCTAGTCGTGCTGTGAAGGTCACAGCTGAAGAAGCACCATTATGTATCCCTGTGCTTCTGGGTAAAGTCTCTCTCTGATTGCTGGAAGCGAGTCACAAGTCAGCAAAGCCACAGTCAAAAAGGAACCAGGACAACTCCTTTCAGCTAACCCGCAGAGCCAAGAATCTCCTAACTAACTGCTCGACTGCCAAAGTCAGCGTTACCGGAATCGCCCACCTTCGTGGCCGCAATGTTTCACCACCTACATAACAATTTGGGGATAACTTGTCCGGAATCGTAACATATTGTTGGACCTTGCCCAGGGACCGGTCGTAACATTATTAATGTCGTCAGATCACTTCATTGTATTCCTTACTCTACCGAAAATATTTGGTTATGTATCGAACATTGCTTTCATAATGAGCGCTGTGTATTAAATGTGAAAGCCGCGTTGATTGGCTGCGTGGCTTCTAAGATCCATGAAGATTGTACCAGCTGCTTAGAGAACAACTTTAGATATATAATGGGGATGTTTCCATTTGAGGAATAGTGAGTGTGATATCTTATTTTGGGTGGCGTCAGTCACAAACCATTCCCAGGCCAAACTACCTATGAAGAATGTGACAGTAAAAACAGAAATGTTTCTCATGGGTATTGAAGAACAAAGCACTCTGGAGAAGATAATTAGACATTATTTAAAGAACACAAATTGAATAGCATCTCACAAGAATTCAGAGAAGTATTTGTTTGCTCCTGGTGAGTGGGATATGTCTACCTTTTGCTCTTTCTTGGCTTTTTTCTTGTCCTGCTTCTCCTCTTTCTTCAGCTGCCGCTTGAGTTTTGTGATTCCTTTCTTCTTCTTCAAAATTAACTTGCCGATATTAATTCCAGACTGCAGGCAAATCATAGCAAAAGTGGGTTATTAAGACAGAGTGACATTGATGACATGGGGTGTGTGGTGATATACATCACTGTAAGTGCACAAAGGGTTAATGTACATACACTACACCTAGCTAGACACTAGAGGGAGCACCAGAGACATGACACACAGACAGTCAACTAATAGATCAGCAAGATAGGACACGACCAATGGGCATTCATGATACACACAGAGGTGACACTACCACAGAGGGGCATTACACCAACCCATATAAAAGGACATGGCACACATGGGGCGTCATTCTCCGACCCCCCGCCGGGTCGGAGAATGGCCGTTGGCTGCCGTGAATCTCGCCCCGCCCCCGCCGAAGTCTCCGGTACCGGAGATTGGGCGGGGGAGGGAATCGGGCCGCGCCGGTTGGCGGGACCCCCCCTGCTCAATTCTCCGGCCCGGATGGGCCGAAGTCCCGCCCAGAAATTGCCTGTCCAGCCGGCGTAAATTAAACCTGGTATTTACCGGTGGGACCAGGCGGCGTGGGCGGGGTCCTGGGGGGGTGCGTGGGGCGATCTGACCCCGGGGGGTGCCCCCACGGTGGCCTGGCCCGTGATCGGGGCCCACCGATCCGCGGGCGGGCCTGTACCGTGGGGGCACTCTTTCCCTTCCGCCTCCGCCACGGCCTCCACCATGGCGGAGGCGGAAGAGACTCTCCCCACTGCGCATGCGCGGGAAACTTTCAGCGGCCGCTGACGCTCCCTCGCATGCGCCGGGAAACTGTCAGCGGCCGCTGACGCTCCCGCACATGCGCCGCATTTCCGCTCCAGCTGGTGGGGCAACAAACGCCATTTCCGCCAGCTGGCGGGGCGGAAATCCCTCTGGCGCCAGCCTAGCCCCTCAATGTCGGGGCTAGGCCGCCGAAGATGCGTTGGGGCGGCGCGATGCCCGTCTGATTGGCGCCGATTTGGGCGCCAGTCGGCGGACATCGCGCCGTTGGGGGAGAATTTCACCCATGATCTTCCTCTTTCCAGTGGAGACACTCAGTGAGTACAGACACAGAGTTGATTGAACATCACACCCACCACATGGATTGTAGCAGACTGGTTCGTCAGTCTGAGTAGCTATAGAAGGATTAACAGTAGCGTCGAATCCAAGTAAGAGAATCATTAACAGTAATAAATGTGTTAAAGCTATCTCCAAGTCTGAACCTTCCTTTCTCAGAGTGCGCATCAAGGAAGCAGTTTATGCTACGTCAAGAGCATAAGAAAACAGGGTGTTAACACAGATTAGAAATTGTTAAAGCTAGCAAGGCTGGTATTTTCAGAGGAAGTAGTTAATATGGTGCACAGGTCTTCTTTTCTAAAATTTGAGCCCTGGACATGGACAATATTGCTAAGACTGCATTTATTGCCCAACATAGAACCCCTGAGAAGGTGACGCTGGCTCGTCACCTTGAACCATGTGGAAGTCATGCTCTCTCTGTGCTATTTCACAGGGAATAGACCATTGGTCCCGTCATCTGAAACGTTTATATAAGTTGTAAAGAGTTCAGGCCCTAGCACTAATTTCTGTGGTACATCATTCGTCACATCTAGCCAACTAGTAAATGACCCATTAATGCCTAATCTCTTTCCTGTCAGCGAGCTAGTCTTCTATCCGTGCTAATAGGGGCTGGTTTAGCACAGTGAGCTAAACAGCTGGCTTGTAATGCTGAACAAGGCCAGCAGCACGGGTACAATTCCCGTACCGGCCTCCCCGAACAGGCGCCGGAATGTAGCAACTAGGGGCTTTTCAGAGTAACTTCATTGAAGCCTACTTGTGACAATAAGCAATTAATATTATGTTACCCCCATACCATGAGCTTTCATTTTCTGCAATCACCTTCATAGAATTTACAGTGCTGAAGGAGGCCATTCGGCCCATCCAGTCTCCACTGACCCTTGGAAAGAGCACCCTACCCAAGCCCACTACTCCACCCTGTCCCCGTAACCCCACCTGACCGTTTTTGGACACTAAGGGCAATGTAGCATGGCCAATCCACCTAACCTGCACATCTTTGGATGGTGAGGGCAAACCCGAGCACCCGGAGGAAACCCATGCAGACAGGGGGAGAACATGCAGACGCCGGACTGACGGTGATCCAATCGGGAACCGAACCTGGGGCCCTGGCACAGTAAAGCAACAGTACTAGCCACTGTGCTACCGTGCCGCCCATCTTTGATGAGGCACCTTATCAAATGCCTTCTGTAAATCTAAGTACAGTACATCTCCTGGTTCTCCTTTATCCACAGCACCTGTTATGCCTTCAAAGAACTGCAATAAATTGGTTAAACACAAGATGCCTTTCACAAAACCATGTTGGTTGACCCTGCCTAATTACCTTGAATTTATCTCAGTGCCCTGTTATAACATTCTTCATAATAGCTCGAACATTTGCCCTAGCATGTTGCTGAGGAATAATATAGTCCATGACAGGTTGGTGTGCAACTTGAATGGGCAGAATTTTACACTAAGCCCAAGGCAGGCCCTGAGGCGGCGGGGGAGCGTAAGGTTGAATGGGCGGATTCCGCCCACCCAAACCCAATTTCCCGTTTGGGCAGGCAGGACCCCAGATGGAAAACCCACCTATTCATGTATTAAAGTCCTTAAGTGGACAATCGATGGTTACTTAAGGGCTTTATCCTGCCCAGATGCAATTTGTAGGCTGGTGGGAGCGGGCGCGGGTAGGTTGGGATAGTGACATTTACACTCTCGGGAGGTGGGAAGACCCATTGACAATGGCAGGCTGCTTCCACCACCGTGAAACATGCCATTGAGGGTGCGGAAAATCCCACCCACCACCTCGGGAGCCTGGTGCCTCTGGGACAGTATGAAATTTCAAAGGTCTGTTCCCAAATGTAATTCTCAATTTTTTTTTCTGGGAAGCTTGAATAGTCTTGTGCACAACAATGCGGTTACCCAGTGCACATGGGGGTCCAAATAAATTTCTTCACAGTTGTCTTGGAAACAGATCTACAGGGTCAACCATTTCTGCCACAAGGGCCGATTTTTATCTCAGCTTGCAAGGCCGCTGTCCGCCTTGTTCCACTGCTATAGCCGTCCCAAAATTGCCTGCTCTAATTAGCCCCCAACATGCTTCTGCCTGCCATTGCCACTGGTGCCAGGCAGAAGCTCCAACATTTTGGCGGTGCCTTGGTGCCTCTAATTGGGGGTCGAGCTCAACTCCTGTGGCCAATCAAGCCAAGTGAGGAACGACGCAACTCAGGCATGATGTTGGGATCTAGGTTAGGCTTTTGACCCCGCATTGAAAATCCAGCCTCATGTCTCTGAATTGTTGATCCAGGCCTCTGTATTATGAATCTAAAAGACATAACCACCATGCTGACATATTCCCACATTACACCTACAATCTCAGCATTTAAATCATGTATCACAACTCTCCCCTGTTTTCGTTCCCACCAGTAAAAACAGTCTTCATTCTGCAAGCACCTCTTCAGGACAACAGAACCCAAATAATCATTCTTGTTGCAATTCTCTGAAAGCTCTCCAATGAAACAAAGTCACTTCAAAGTGGGCAGTTTGATCCACTTCCGTTTTAGCTGAGAGTTTGGAGAGAGTGTCTGTCGAGGGACTGCACCACAGGGGAACAGAGATTTGCCACTGTTGTTACGAAATTCAAAAGCTTCTCTTCGCCCGTGACTAAAATCTGAATGTAAGTGGGTCCTTGAATCAATTTTCCTACCATCTGCTTCAGCTTTTCTTCATACAGCTCAGCATTGGCGAAGTACACGGTCGCAGATGACTGGAAGATTTTGATGCCTGGAATTTCTTTTGCCTGAAAAAAACACCCCAAATCAGGTTACCAATAACTGAAGCGGTTTGAAGCCGGGTTATAGTTTCATTTGAGTCACACTGCCCTTCGGGGGCCAAGCACAGAGAGGCTATTGCCTGGCTCCCGGCAGGCCAAAATCACAGGGCCTTGGGGCTGTCCACGGTCAGTCAGGTGGGTCATGAGGGAAGAGCAAGGTTATTGAGGGTGGGAAGGTGAGAGGAAGTGGCAGGGAGGATACTCTGGCAGAATAAACCAAGAATTCCCTGGTGGGGTCCAGAGGAGCAATTCTGCTCGCCCCAGTCCCACTTTAAGGAGCCTCCTCACCTGACCCGCCAGCTTTTATTGGGCAGGCTGCCTGCGGTGAGCTCCTTACTGAGAACTTAATGACATCACAGGACCCGATTTCGCCAATCTGAGGCTCTTGCCCGAGTTAGGTGGCTGTCTAAAAGAAGGGCCCATATAAGATGGTGGCAGGTAGGAGGTGACTGGGAACTGGAACATAGGAACATGGGAATTAGGAGCAGAAGTCGGCAATTCAGCCCTTCAAACCTGCTCCGCCATTCAATCAGATCATGGCTGATCTCTTCCTGGTCTCAAATCCACCTCCCTGCCTGTTGCCCATATCCCTTTAACCCGTTTATTTCAACAAAAATATATCTATCCCCCTCTTGAAACCACTTAATGACTCAGATTCCACCCCATTATGGGATAGCGAGTTCCACATATAGAACATAGAACATAGAACATAGAACAATACAGCGCAGTACAGGCCCTTCGGCCCACGATGTTGCACCGAAACAAAAGCCATCTAACCTACACTATGCCATTATCATCCATATGTTTATCCAATAAACTTTTAAATACCCTCAATGTTGGCGAGTTCACTACTGTAGCAGGTAGGGCATTCCACGGCCTCACTACTCTTTGTGTAAAGAACCTACCTCTGACCTCTGTCCTATATCTATTACCCCTCAGTTTAAAGTTATGTCCCCTCGTGCCAGCCATTTCCATCCGCGGGAGAAGGCTCTCACTGTCCACCCTATCCAACCCCCTGATCATTTTGTATGCCTCTATTAAGTCTCCTCTTAACCTTCTTCTCTCCAACGAAAACAACCTCAAGTCCATCAGCCTTTCCTCATAAGATTTTCCCTCCATACCAGGCAACATCCTGGTAAATCTCCTCTGCACCCGCTCCAAAGCCTCCACGTCCTTCCTATAATGCGGTGACCAGAACTGTACGCAATACTCCAAATGCGGCCGGACCAGAGTTCTGTACAGCTGCAACATGACCTCCCGACTCCGGAACTCAATCCCTCTACCAATAAAGGCCAACACTCCATAGGCCTTCTTCACAACCCTATCAACCTGGGTGGTAACTTTCAGGGATCTATGTACATGGACACCTAGATCCCTCTGCTCATCCACACTTTCAAGAACTTTACCATTAGCCAAATATTCCGCAGTCCTGTTATTCCTTCCAAAGTGAATCACCTCACACTTCTCTACATTAAACTCCATTTGCCACCTCTCAGCCCAGCTCTGCAGCTTATCTATATCCCTCTGTAACCTGCTACATCCTTCCACACTATCGACAACATCACCGACTTTAGTATCGTCTGCAAATTTACTCACCCACCCTTCTGCGCCTTCCTCTAGGTCATTGATAAAAATGACAAACAGCAACGGCCCCAGAACAGATCCTTGTGGTATTCCACTTGTGACTGTACTCCATTCTGAACATTTCCCATCAACCACCACCCTCCGTCTTCTTTCAGCTAGCCAATTTCTGATCCACATCTCTAAATCACCCTCAATCCCCAGCCTCCGTATTTTCTGCAATAGCCTACCGTGGGGAACCTTATCAAACGCTTTGCTGAAATCCATATACACCACATCAACTGCTCTACCCTCGTCTACCTGTTCAGTCACCTTCTCAAAGAACTCAATAAGGTTTGTGAGGCATGACCTACCCTTCACAAAGCCATGCTGACTATCCCTGATCATATTATTCCTATCTAGATGATTATAAATCTTGTCTCTTATAATCCCCTCCAAGACTTTACCCACTACAGACGTGAGGCTCACCGGTCTATAGTTGCCGGGGTTGTCTCTGCTCCCCTTTTTGAACAAAGGGACCACATTTGCTGTCCTCCAGTCCTCTGGCACTATTCCTGTAGCCAATGATGACATAAAAATCAAAGCCAAAGGTCCAGCAATCTCTTCCCTGGCCTCCCAGAGAATCCTAGGATAAATCCCATCAGGTCCCGGGGACTTATCTATTTTCAGCCTGTCCAGAATTGCCAACACCTCTTCCCTACATACCTCAATGCCATCTATTCTATTAGCCTGGGGCTCAGCATTCTCCTCCACAACATTATCTTTTTCCTGAGTGAATACTGACGAAAAATATTCATTTAGTATCTCGCCTATCTCTTCAGACTCCACACACAATTTCCCATCCCTGTCCTTGACTGGTCCTACTCTTTCCCTTGTAATTCGCTTATTCCTGACATACCTATAGAAAGCTTTTGGGTTTTCCTTGATCCTTCCTGCCAAATACTTCTCATGTCCCCTCCTTGCTCGTCTTAGCTCTCTCTTTAGATCCTTCCTCGCTACCTTGTAACTATCCATTGCCCCAACCGAAACTTCACACCTCATCTTCACATAGGCCTCCTTCTTCCTCTTAACAAGAGATTCCACTTCCTTGGTAAACCACGGTTCCCTCGCTCGACGCCTTCCTCCCTGCCTGACCGGTACATACTTATCAAGAACACGCAGTAGCTGATCCTTGAACAAGCCCCACTTATCCAGTGTGCCCAACACTTGCAGCCTACTTCTCCACCTTATCCCCCCCAAGTCACGTCTAATGGCATCATAATTGCCCTTCCCCCAGCTATAACTCTTGCCCTGTGGTGTATACTTATCCCTTTCCATCATTAACGTAAACGTCACCGAATTGTGGTCACTGTCCCCAAAGTGCTCTCCTACCTCCAAATCCAACACCTGGCCTGGTTCATTACGCAAAACCAAATCCAACGTGGCCTCGCCTCTTGTTGGCCTGTCAACATATTGTTTCAGGAAACCCTCCTGCACACACTATACAAAAAATGACCCATCTATTGTACTTGAACTATATCTTTTCCAGTCAATATTTGGAAAGTTAAAGTCTCCCATAATAACTACCCTGTTACTTTCGCTCTTATCCAGAATCATATTTACCACCTTCTGCGAGAAGTAGTTCCTCCTCACCTCAGTTCAAAATCTACCACCTCTCAACCTGTATCTGTAACCTCTTGTTCTAGATTGCCCCACAAGGGGGGAACATTTGGTCTATGTTTACTTTCAGGGTGTTTACTCACCCTTCTAAACTCCAGCGAGTATAAGCCCAAACTGTTTCATCTTTCCTCATACGTCAACCATTTCATCGATCTGGTCAACCTCCTCTGAGCTGCCTCCAATGCCACCACATCCTTCCTCAGACAGGGAGACCAAAACTCCAAATAAGACGACCAAAACTGGGAGGGAAAGCTTTTCACACCAAACTTCCAAAAGAACACCCTACCTAGGCACACTCCCCCACCCTATCCACATAACTCCACCCTATCCACACAACTAAGGGGCAATAAAGCACGGCCAATTTACCTAACCTGCACATCTTTGAACTGTGCGGAGGAAACCCACGCAGATGGGGGGAGAACGTGCAAGCTCCACACAGTCAATCACCGAAGGCCAATATCGAACCTATGTCCCTGGTTCTTGAAGGCAACAGTGCTGCCCCAAAATGTGGGGCTCGTCCAGGAATTGAACCCAGGACCTCTTACACCCAAACGAGAATCACACCCATAGACCAACAAACCACTCGCTTCTATGGATTCTAAGACTTCTCACAACTCTCCCCACAAATTCTCCCCTACCCGGCGGGGCGGGGGTCCCGGCGGGATGGAGTGGCGGGAACCACTCCGGCGTCGGGCCACCCCAAATGTGCGGATTTCTCCGCACCTTTAGGGGCCAAGCCCTCACATGGAGGGGCTAGCCCCGCGCCGGAGTGGTTGGCGCGCCGCCAGCCGGCGGGAAAGGTCTTTGGCGCCACGCCAGCCGGGGCCGAAAGGACCTCGCCGGTCGGCGGAAATCCGCGCATGCGCGGGAGCGTCAGCGGCTGCTGATGTCATCCCCCCGCATGCGCAGGGGGGAGTCACTTCCGCATCGGCCATCGCGGAGGCTGTGGCTGAGGTGGAAGGAAAAGAGTGCCCCCACGGCACAGGCCCACCCGCGGATCGGTGGGCCCTGATCGCGGGCCAGGCCACCATGGGGGCACCCCCCCCCCCCCCCGGGGCCAGATCGCCCCGCGCCCCCCCCCAGGACCCCGGAGCCCACCCGCGCCGCCAGTCCCGCCGATAAGGTAGGTGGTTTGATTCACGTCGGCGGGACTGGCATGACAGCAGCGGGACTTCAGCCCATCGCGGGTCGGAGAATCGCCGGGGAGGGCCCGCTGATCGGCGCGGCGTGATTCCCGCCCCCGCCAAATTTTCAGTGCCGGAGAATTCAGCGGGGGCGGGATTCACGCCGCCTCCCGGCGATTCTCCGACCCGGCGGGAGTCGGAGAACCCCGCCCCATGGTCCTGCATTCCTGATACTATTCTAATAGATCTCCTGTAGTTTATAATAATTTGTTGTAAAACAACTGTGTGGTCAGATAACTAGGATAAATAAAATAATAAACAATTAACACTGAATAACTATTGTGGAACTACTGCAAATAAGTCTATCCCCCAGCACGACCAACTCCCAACTTCCAGATCACATGGTGACATGATGGGTTTACAATGCCACCTAGTGGTCAGATTCATGCATAACATTATGTACAAACTTACATTATGCATATCATCACACTGTAAAGTTGGTACTTCTCTCAGGGCCATTCTGCCTATTTGTGAGACATAATCTTTACTCTGTATTCCTAAGCTTGATTTGACTCTATAAGTAAAAGGAATTGTTCAAGGTGACAGTGCCACGCAACACTCCAGCTCTGAGTGCCCACCTATTAACCAGAAAATATTTTCTAATGTGCTACAGACTTTTGCAATATTTCCACAACATTCCTCACTCCCATTCTGTGAGCATTTGCACATTCTTATGTGTCCTATCCTTTAATTATACTTCCCTCAAACAAACAATCAAATTGTTATTACCAAAACCAATCGTCACACTACCTCATCAAACTGCTTGACGTCCCTGTAGATATCAGTCTTCGGAACCTGTCCCAGAATTGAATATTTGGGTCTGAAAAAGAAAGCTGGATACTCAAATCTGGGAGAATTTACATACAAATTTGGAAAATGTTAAAGTAACTAAACAGGATAATAAGAATATTCCTCCTGCGTTAATTGACTCAGTTGATTCCGGGGACTGTCAGATCTCTTACAGATAATCTGAGTTGCCTTTGTCGTCTGAAATTGTGACAGTACATTGTAGGTTTGGGACTCAAAGCTGGACCAGCACCAAATTTTCTGGAATTATCGTCATACATTGTAGCAAACGTCTTGTAGCCACAATGGCACCTAAGTTGCCCAATTACAATATAAGTAGAAGTAATGCTAATAGTTAAAGAAATACGAATTATATCCAAGTCGGTCTTGTAATATTAGCTGCAATGTTATTTATTATGTTGCTGATAAAATCTACTGATGTCATCTCCCCTCTGGTTTAATAGTGGCTGGCTTACCTCTGAGACAGTAAGCTCAAACCCCACTCCAGATGCTTGAGCATGTTATTTATGCTGACACTTTGGTGCAGTGCTCCATTAGTGTTGCAGGTGTCAGAGGTACAGGCCTTTGGATTAGTGGTAGCGATCGTACTTCTAAGTCAGAAGGTGTAGGGTTCAAACCCTATCCCAAAACATTTCCAGCTCTGGATTTTGCACAGTGCATAAGCTGGGGGGACCCAAAACACCTTCCCATTGCATAGGAACAACCACCCTATAGTTACAGCCATGGAAGAAGTGTTACTGTTATGGCCCATCTGACTGTTAAACTCCCCATGACTCCTTCCACCAATTCACACTATACTGCAAAAGAAGAGTGTGAAGTTACACAAAATTAACTCAATCTTTTGCTAGAATTATTACTGACTGCGAGGAGGGTTTCATAATTGGCTGGAAATAAACGGAAACTATTGCTATTGGCCTGAGCTCTAGTTTAATTTTCTCTTTCATTGAATTACATCCTAATAAAGGCTGTACTGGAGAGGACTTCCGGTTGCGGCGATGCGGAGCTAAGCCGCACATTTCGGCAGCTCCCGCTTTATCGGACTTTTGGGCTCTCCGGAGGAGCCCCAACGGAATTTTTTTGATTGAATCCCGCGTGGGAAGGTGAAGTAAGGTCCCCCCTTATATAGCGGGGATTAGCGGTGGAGCGACGAAGAAAGAGGCTTTGGAGCAGCGGCAAAAACGAGGGGGAAAAACCAAGATGGCGGAGGACGGAGATCGAGCAGCATGGGGGCCGGACCAGCAGGAGTTCCTCAGGCGCTGCGTGGAGGAGCTTAAAAAGGAGGTGCTGGCGCCAATGCTGTTGGCGATCGAGGGGCTGAAGGAGACCCAGAAGGCCCAGGCGGTGGAACTCCGTGAGGTGAGGGATAAAACTAATGAGAACGAGAACGAGATCCTGGGCCTGGCGGTAAAGATGGAGGCGCACGAGGCGGTGCAAAAGAGGTGGGCCGAGAGACTCGAGGTTCTGGAGAACAGGTCGAGGAGGAAGAATTTCCGGATTCTGGGTCTCCCCGAAGGAGTGGAGGGGGCTGATGCCGGGGCGCATGTGAGCACGATGCTCCATTCGCTGATGGGTGCGGAGGCCTCTCCGAGCCCCCTGGAGGTAGAAGGGGCTCACCGGGTCCTGGCGAGGAGACCCAAGGCTGGCGAGCCGCCAAGGGCGATAGTGGCGAGGTTCCATCGCTTCGCGGACAAAGAGAGTGTCCTGAGATGGGCCAAGTAGGTGCGGAGCAGTAGATGGGAGAATGCGGTGATCCGAGTCTACCAGGACTGGAGTGCGGAGGTGGCAAAGAGGAGAGCGGGCTTCAACCGGGCCAAGGCGGTGCTGCATAAAAAAAAGAGTGAGATTCGGAATGCTGCAGCCTGCGTGACTGTGGTTCACTTATCAGGACCGACACAACTATTTTGAAACGCCAGAAGAGGGGGGGGGAGGGGGGGTGGTGTAGCCCCCCAATCCGGCTGATCACGTGGAATGTGAGAGGCCTAAATGGGCCGGTTAAGAGGGCCCGAGTGTTCGCGCACTTAAAGGGACTGAAGGCAGACGTGGTCGTGCTTCAGGAGACGCATCTGAAGGTGGCAGATCAGATCAGGTTAAGGAAGGGATGGGTAGGACAGGTGTTCCATTCGGGGCTGGATGCGAAGAATAGAGGGGTGGCAATACTGGTGGGGAAGCGGGTGTCGTTTGAGGCCAAGAACATAGTAGCGGACAATGGAGGCCGATACGTGATGGTGAGCGGTAGGTTGCAGGGGACGGGGGTAGTATTAGTAAATGTATACGCCCCGAACTTGGACGATGCTGGATTCATGAAACGGATGTTGGTGCGTATTCCGGACTTGGAGGTAGGGAGCTTGATAATGGGTGGTGATTTCAACACGGTGTTGGACCCAGCATTAGATCATTCCAGATCTAGGACGGGGAAGAGGCCGGCTGCGGCCAAGGTGCTTAGGGGCTTTATGGATCAGATGGGGGGAGTAGATCCATGGCGATTTGCCAGGCCTTTGGCCAGAGAATTTTCTTTTTTCTCCCATGTACATAAGGCCTACTCCCGGATAGATTTTTTTGTTCTGGGCAGGGCATTGATCCCGAAAGTGGAGGGAACGGAGTATTCGGCCATAGCCATTTCAGACCATGCCCCGCATTGGGTGGAGCTCGAGCTGGGGGAGGAGAGGGACCAACGCCCGTTGTGGCGGTTGGATGTGGGACTGCTGGTGGACGAGGAAGTGTGTGGGAGGGTGCGGGGGTGCATCGAAAGATATCTGGAGGCCAACGACAATGGGGAGGTGCAGTTGGGAGTAGGATGGGAGGCGCTGAAGGCGGTGGTTAGGGGACAGTTAATCTCCATCAGGGCTTATAGGGAGAAGAGAGAGGGCAGGGAAAGGGAGAGGTTAGTGGGGGAGATTTTAAGGGTGGACAGGAGATATGCGGAGGCCCCTGATGAGGGACTACTCAGGGAGAGACTAAGTCTCCAGACGGAGTTTGACCTGTTGACCACAGGGAAGGCAGAGGCACAGTGGAGGAAGGCGCAGGGGGAGATATATAAGTATGGGGAGAAGGCGAGTCGGATGCTGGCACATCAGCTCCGTAAGAGGATGGCAGCAAGGGAAATAGGTGGAGTCAAGGATGGCAGGGGAACTACGGTACGGAGTGCGGTGAAAATGAATGAGGCATTCAAGGCCTTCTACGAGGAGCTGTATAGGTCCCAGCCCCCAGTGGGAAAAGAGGGGATGCAACGATTCTTGGACCAACTGAGGTTCCCGAGGGTGGATGAGCAGGAGGTGGCTGGTTTGGGGGCGCCAATTGGGGTGGAGGAGCTGGTTAAAGGACTGGGGAGCATGCAGGCAGGGAAGGCCCCGGGGCCGGATGGGTTCCCGTGGAGTTCTATAGGACGTATGTAGACCTGTTAGCCCCGTTGCTGGTAAGGACCCTCAATGAAGCAAGCAAAGGAAGCAATGAAGAGAGGACCCTGCCCCCGACAATGTCGGAGGCGACGATCTCTTTGATCCTGAAGCGGGATAAGGACCCACTGCAATGCGGGTCGTATAGACCGATCTCGCTCCTCAACGTAGATGCTAAGTTGCTGGCAAAAATGTTGGCTACGAGGATTGAGGACTGTGTCCCGGGGGTGATTCACGAGGACCAGACGGGATTCGTAAAGGGTAGGCAGTTAAACACTAATGTGCGAAGGCTCCTAAATGTGATAATGATGCCATCGGTGGAGGGAGAGGCGGAGATAGTGGCAGCTATGGGCGCGGAGAAGGCCTTTGACCGAGTGGAGTGGGAGTATCTCTGGGAAGTGTTGCGGAGGTTTGGGTTTGGGGAGTTGGGTTAAACTCCTATATAGAGCCCCGGTGGCGAGTGTGGTTACGAATCGGCGGAGGTCGAACAATTTTCGGCTGTATCGAGGGACGAGGCAGGGGTGCCCCCTGTCCCCCTTGTTGTTTGCACTAGCAATTGAACCGTTGGCCATGGCATTCAGGGAGTCTGGGAAATGGAGGGGGGTGGTCTGAGGGGGAGAGGAGCATCGAGTGTCGCTGTATGCAGACGACCTGTTGCTGTATGTGACGGACCCAGTGGAGGGGATGGTGGAGGTCATGCAGATCCTAAGAGAGTTTGGGGACTTCTCGGGCTATAAGCTCAATGTAGGGAAGAGCGAGCTCTTTGTGGTGCATCCGGGGGATCAGGGAAGAGGGATAGACGAACTACCGCTGAGGAGGGCGGATAGGAGCTTTCGATACTTGGGGATCCAGGTAGCTAGGAGCTGGGGGGCCCTGCACAAACTTAACTTGACGAGGCTGGTGGAGTAGATGGAGGAAGACTTTAAACGGTGGGACATGTTGCCGCTCTCGCTGGCGGGCAGGGTACAGTCGATTAAAATGGTGTTCCTTCCGAGGTTTCTTTTTGTATTTCAATGCCTTCCAATTGTGATCACCAAGGCCTTTTTTAAGACGGTAGGCAGGAGCATAAGACCATAAGACATAGGAGCGGAAGTAAGGCCATTCGGCCCATCGAGTCCACTCGACCATTCAATCATTGCTGATTTCAACTCCATTCACCCGCTCTCTCTCCATAGCCCTTAATTCCCCGAGAAATCAAGAATTTATCAACTTCTGCCTTAAAGACACTCAACGTCCCGGCCTACACCGCCCTCTGTGGCAATGAATTCCACAGACCCACCACTCTCTGGCTGAAGAAATTTCTCCTCATCTCTGTTCTAAAGTGACTCCCTTTTATTCTAAGGCTGTGCCCCCTGGTCCTAGTCTCCCCTGCTAATGGAAACAACTTCCCTACGTCCACCCTATCTAAGCCATTCATTATCTTGTAAGTTTCTATTAGATCTCCCCTCAACCTCCTAAACTCCAATGAATATAATCCCAGGATCCTCATACGTTCATCGTATGTTAGGCCGACCATTCCTGGGATCATCCGTGTGAATCTCCGCTGGACCCGCTCCAGTGCCAGGATGTCCTTCCTGAGGTGTGGGGCCCAAAAAGCATTATGAGCTTTGTGTGGGCGAGTAAGACCCTGAGGGTAAGGAGGGGTTTCCTGGAGCGAAGTAGGGATAGAGGAGGGCTGGCATTGCCGAATCTGGGTGGCTACTATTGGGCAGGCAACGTGGCGATGATCCGTAAGTGGGTGATGGAGGGAGTGGGGGCGGCATGGAAGAGGTTGGAGATGGCGTCCTGCAAAGGAACGAGCCTGGGGGCGCTGGTGACGGCACAGCTGCCGCTCTCGCCGACAAGGTACACCACGAGCCCGGTGGTGGTGGCAACGCTAAAGATCTGGAGGCAGTGGAGACGGCACAGGGGTGCGATGGGAGCCTCGGTGTGGTCCCCAATCAGAGACAACCATCGGTTTGTCCCGGGAAGGATGGACGGGGGTTTCAGAGCTGGCATAGGGCAGGGATTAAAAGAATGGAGGACCTGTTCATTGATGGGACGTTTGCGAGCTTAGGGGCGCTGGAGGAGAAGTTTGGGCTACCCCCGGGAAACGCTTTCAGGTACATGCAAGTGAGGGAGTTTGTGAGGCGGCAGGTGAGGGAATTCCCGCTGCTCCCGGCACAGGGGATTTAAGACAGGGTGATTTCGGGCGTATGGGTCGGAGAGGGCAAGGTGTCGGCGATATACCAGGAGATGAAAGACGAGGGGGAGGCTTTGGTAGAGGAGCTGAAGGGTAAATGGGAAGAGGAGCTGGGGGAGGAGATTGAGGAGGGGCTGTGGGCTGTTGCCCTAAGTAGGGTTAATTCCTCGTCCTCGTGTGCCAGGCTCAGCCTGATACAGTTTAAGGTAGTTCATAGAGCGCATATGACGGGGGCGAGGTTGAGCAGGTTCTTTGGGGTGGAGGACAGATGTGGGAGGTGCTCAGGAAGCCCGGCGAACCATGTCCATATGTTTTGGTCATGCCCGGCACTAGAGGGGTTCTGGAGGGGAGTTGCGAGAACAGTATCTAAGGTGGTGAAAGTCCGGGTTAAGCCAAGCTGGGGGCTAGCACTATTTGGAGTAGTGGACGAGCTGGGAGTGCAGGAGGCGAAAGAGGTCGGTATTCAGGCTTTTGCGTCCCTAGTAGCCCGGCGAAGGATCTTGTTAATGTGGAAGGGGGCGAAGCCGCCCAGCGTGGAGGCCTGGATAAATGATATGGCAGGATTTATCAAGTTGGAGAGGATAAAGTTTGCCTTGAGAGGGTCTGCGCAGGGGTTCTACGGGCGGTGGCAACCGTTCCTAGGCTATCTTGCAGAGCGTTAGATGAAGGTCGGACAGCAGCAGCGGGGGGCGGGGGGGAGGGGGGGGGCGGGGGAGAGGAGGTTGGGGGGGAAGGGGGATATCTTTCTGGGGGGGGGGGAGGGGTTTTTTTCTGGGGGGCATTTGAGCAAGAAAATACATGAATGATACGGAAAACTGAAATGTACGGGAGGAATCCAATGTACAAAGTTCTGTATCATACTTACTTGCCAAGTTCATGTCTTGCTACGTGAACTTTCTTTCTTTTGTGTTATGGGGGGGGGGGGGGGGTTGTTTGTAAGGTTGAAAATTATGTTTAAAAATTCTTAATAAATATATTTTTTTAAAAAGCTGTACTGGAATAAATGTAAGCACAAAGGATGGGAAAGGACATATAATACAGCAGAAAGTTTAGGGGCGCACAGACTTGTGACTAGATTACTCACTTTTGTGTCTGGAGGATCACGGTAAGCAATGCAAATGCTATGGAGGCAGCCAGTCCAAAATCCATCCCTAATAACACTGTGAAAATTACAGTGACGATCCAAACAATCTACAATGCCGTAGGGAAAGGATTAGAAAAAGGCAAAGAAAGAGACTCAATTTTTATGGTGACTTTCCTTATGACAAAGTGCTTCACAGCCAATGAAGTATTTTTTGGAATGTTTAGTCGGTGTTATAATATACAAAGCACACACTCTATTTGCTCATGGCAAGCTCCCATATACTGGCGTGGACACCAGAGATAATTCCCCTTGCTCTATTTTAAAATTGCACCAAGGAATCTTTTACGTCCATTTGACAGGATTGGATTGGATTTGTTTATTGTCACGTGTACTGAGGTACAGTGAAAAGTATTTTTCTGCGAGCAGCTCAACAGATCACTAAATACATTGGAAGAAAAGGGAAGAAAAGAAAATACATAATAGGGCAACACGACATATACAATGTTACTACATAAGCACTGGCATCGGATGAAGCATTCAGGGTGTAAGTGTTAATGCGGTCAGTCCATAAGAGGGTCATTTAGGAGTCTGGTGACAGTGGGGAAGAAGCTGTTTTTGAGTCTGTTCGTGCGTGTTCTCAGACTTCTGTATCTCCTGCCCGATGGAAGAAGTTGGGAGAGTGAGTAAGCCGGGTGGGAGGGATCTTTGATTATGCTGCCCGCTTTCCCCAGGCAGCGGGAGGTGTAGATGGAGTCAATGGATGGGAGGCAGGTTCGTTTGATGGACTGGGCGGTGTTCACGACTCTCTGAAGTTTCTTGCGGTCCTGGGCCGAGCAGTTGCCATACCAGGCTATGATGCAGCCCGATAGGATGCTTTCTATGGTGCATCTGTAAAAGTTGGTAAGGGTTAATGTGGACATGCCAAATTTCCTTAGTTTCCTGAGGAAGTATAGGCGCTGTTGTGCTTTCTTGGTGGTAGCGTCGACGTGGGTGGACCAGGACAGATTTTTGGAGATGTGCACCCCTAGGAATTTTAAACTGCTAACCATCTCCACCTCGGCCCCGTTGATGCTGACAGGGGTGTGTACAGTACTTTGCTTCCTGAAGTCAATTACCAGCTCTGCCTGGAAGAAGATGCCTCTGACAATGACTCACTCTGCAGTACTGCACTTGTGTGTTGGCCTAGACTTTTATGCCCGAATCCTGGAGTGGGACTTGAACCAGGAAGATTGACAAGTGTTATAGTTCGATCCAGGGAGTAGAAAACTCAAACGTTGTAAAGCATGCACCGAGTGCCAAAAACGGGTAAGATTGCCAGTTTCTGTGAAATATTTTGAGGGCATAAATCCATGGCACTACAGGGACACTCTTGCCTGATCTTCAACAAGTGTATACCAAGATTGCTGAAAATCAGGTTGGCACCCAGATATGATGTCTTCATACCTTGTACTGGATTACCTGCTCAGTCTTGTGGTTGTAAGGCTGCAGCTTCCTGAAACATGGTCAACAGGGTAGGAAGCAAAATGGCCAGGGGTGGGTATTTCTAGTGCCAACATCTATAAGCGTGTAGGTGACTTGGAGGACCATCAATAGCAGACATCAGGATTTTGACTGAAGTTTATGTGGCTCATTCAGGGCTCAGGCCTGGACTTCATCCCTGACACTGAAGATTGGGTAATTTTCTTTTGTGACATTTATATTCATTACAGGGGCCATAAGTGAAATTAATATTTAAAAAACAATTTTCCCTTTCATTTCTCCAATCATCATCTTCTTTCAGTTTGGAAGGCAGTAGCTTCTGCACACCTGAATGCTATTATGGGCTGTTCTGATTGTACTGGGCGGGATTTTCCATTTGGTCCCGCGGTGTGTTGCCCAGCGGCAAATGTGACCCGCCATTGGACGCCAGAGGGACCTTCCAGTCCCACCGATATATACGCGTTTTGCCTGAACATGACTAGAGCTGATGAGCCAAATTCAAAATTAATCAATTAAGTATGAGCGAGAAGCATGAAGTTTAGAATAAGAGAATGAGTAATGAAACAGTACTTTTGTTTCTATCAAATGGTCCCAAGGGGAGTGTACCCCTGTGTAGCTCTCCAGATACAAACCATTCCAGCAACGATCCTTCTGAAGTCCGACTTGGGCTTTTAGCAGTTTGGGGATATATCTGTAATTTTCCCCATTGCAAAGTGCTGAGAAACTAGTCAGGAAGCTGGCTAGCCCAGGGTTCACCTCAAAAGCTTAATAAAAAATACTGAACACTTCATCTTTTGGCTTGTGACGTCTGGTCACAGTAGGCCTCATCGGTTTCTTTGTGCCAGAAAAGCCTGGTGAGGCAGGGCATAGCACTACCAATGTTCTGTTACGTTCCAGCAGAGGATTTAGGAGTTGGAACTCGCAGTTTAAGGAGCACCTTCCCTTGGTTCTGTCACATCATTGATTCATGCACCCTGTAATTCCTCAGCATTAATGGACATTGTTGAGCTAGAAGGTGAACCACTCTGTATCAAACCTGTGCAATAGTGGCAACAAAGATAACCAGTGAATATATTTTCTCTCAGCATAAAAAGGTACGAAATTTAGCAGTTATCTGAACCCTTACTGTGACATTATCATAATTGTAAGAACTGCAAGGGTGAATGTAATGTCTAAATCAACCACTGAAGGGAGCTAGATGTACAACTATATAAGACATTGATGCTAAGCCTTGTGGGTGAGAGGTTGAGGAGAAAGCGAGAGAACAGACTGAAGGAAAGATAGTGTGAGTGAGAGCAGATCATAGTTAATGTAATAGTGTAGAGATTAATAGTAGATGAGTGTAGATTGTATGTTGATTATCAACTGTATATTATATAGGAGTAAGTGTCGAATCCAATTAAGTAGTGTTAATAAATTTATAGCTTTGTTCAATTTAAAGCTATTTGTGAACACCACGCCAACCATCCTAAAATTAGCAACACAAAGAACACCACACTTACCAGATCAATTTTGTTTGTCCTCCAGAAAAAGCAGATATCAGTCAACTGCTCAAACATCCCCTTGAGATTGATGATGACGATTGAGGCTAAAACAGCCTGTATGAAGGCAACACAGACATTAAGCTTAACACAACTCTTGTGTGGTACATCTATTCAAATATCTACAAATACTTCACTAACTATTATTACATTGACTTCCAAAATAGGGATGTTGCTGGGATGCTGGTAATTAAATCTGTCTGTAGATTTGGTCTCCACATTTAAGAAAGGATAGACTTGATTGGAAGCGGAGCAGTGAAGGTTCACTAAATTGGTCACCGGCATGAGGGGCTTGTCCTTTGATGAGAGGCTGAGGAAATTGGGCTTATATTCCCTGGAGTTTAGAAGAATGAGAGACGATCTCACTGAGACCTACAAAACGCTGAAGGGGCTTGATCGGATGGACGCTGAGAAATTGTTTGCGTTGCTCGGGGAGTCTAAAACAAGGTGTCACAGTCTCAGGATAAGAGGGCCGATCATTTATGACTGAGATGAGGAGACATTACTTCACGTAAGAGTTGTGAATCCTTGGCGTTCTCTACCCCAGAGGGCTGTGGATGCTCCATTGGTGAATACATTTAAGGCTGAAATGGACAGGTTTTTGGTCTCAGGGAATTAAGGGATATGGGGAGGGGGTGGGAAAATGGAGATGAACCCTAGATCAGCCATGACGGTATGGATGGTAGAGCAGGCTCGATGGGTCTGCTCCTGCTCCTTTACATTGTGTTCTTATAAATCCTATAATTTATGGATGTTTACAGGTGAAGTACTTTCTCAGTCACTCGGAAAGTGAAGCAGTGAGAACGAAAGCAAATGGAATGAGAAAGCTAAGTATAATTCAGTGCAATCTAATGATTTCTGAGCTTACTGATCTGCTATGTTCTCCCCCTTGTCTCTCTGGGCACCTCTTACAAACAGCTGATTTGAACCAGCTGCAATGAACTCCATGAGAGCAGGAATCAGTTGTCGGACAATTTTGATTTGATTTCTAGTTGTTGGAGGAAACAGGTAAGGAAGGGCAGGATCTGCAAATGCAAAATGCATCATTGCCTGTGTACTTTAAAAGGGCTAATGTAGGAGTAAAGCTAACACTCCCAGCATGAACGTATTGAATGGCTACGTAGAATGGTGGATCAGGCTTGATGGGCTGAATGGCCTGCTCCTGTTCCTCTGTTCCTATGGCATACAAGCCTGTGTGTGAACTTCACCCGTCAGAAGTTCGACACTCTAGCCTCCAGCCAGTGCTCTGAGACTAAGAATGAAGGAGAACGAGGAGTGAGAAGGACACACCCAACCTTTAACCAACATATATTTTTATTCCAAAGCATTTTAGCACTGTCCCACTTATCAGTAGAATCCCTGTGTATAATAACACCAATTGGGTTATCCCAAGTTGATGCAGCTTAAATGAGCCTGTGGTAAGAATACATTTGATGCTAAATTTACTGCTCACATCCCAGAGAGCTTGTAGCGATGTTAGTCCCCTTCGGCTTAATGGAGGGAACATAGGTCAGAACCGTCCACTTTATTTGAGCCTCCCATAAATTGTTAGGAAAAACATTGTCTGCGTGGGTTTCCTCCGGGTGCTCCGGTTTCCTCCTACAGTCCAAAAATGGGCAGGTTAGGTGGATTGGCCGTGCTAAATTGCCCTTAGTGTCCAAAAAAGGTTAGGTGGCGTTACGGGGATAGGGTGAAGGCGTGGGCTTAAGTTGGGTGCTCTTTCCATGGGCCGGTGCAGACTCAATGGGCCAAATGGCCTCCTTCTGCACTGTAAATTCTATGATTCCATGATTTACCAACAGATACAGTTAATTTGAATGTGTATGTGAGTGCGCATGTGCTCCTCACCCAATGTTGATTATTCATTAAACGCAATGATAATAAATTTGACAATATCTAGTACAATTATTAAATTCTCCCACTCAGCACAATAGCCAGCACACCCATATATTGTCTTGATCATAGCCGAGGGACTGGTAGAAATGAATAAAGTGGCGTACCTTAGGTAGTCGGCCAAACAGTGCTCCAACTTCCAGAATAATCACCAAGATAACAGTGCACGACACTGCGGAAGCCAACTGAGAATGATCGAATCAAGAAGAGGATTGAGTAACGAACATGTTCAGGGTGAGACACAGAGACACAGATTTCCCTTAAGGACAAAGACCGGCTTCCGGTTGCGGCTATGCCTAAGTAGGTCGCACGTTAGGCAGCTCCCGCCGGGAACAGACTTTTGGGCTCTCTAGACATTATATGGATTGGACTAGGGGTGGAGCGGTGAAAAAAGTGATCTTGGAGCAGCGGAAAGTGAGGGGGAGAAAAAACAAGATGGCGGCGGGTGGAGACCAAGCAGCGTGGGCGCAGTGGGCGCAGGAGCAGCGGGGGTTTCTTAGACGCTGCTCTGAGGAGCTGAAAACCAAACTGCTGGCTCCCATGGAAGGCGGCGATTGAGAAGCTAGTGGAGACCCAGAGGGCCCAAGGGGCGGCGATCCGGGAGGTGCGGCAAAAAGCCTCGGAGAACGAGGACGAGATCTTGGGCCTGGCGGTGAAGGTGGAGGCGCACGAGGCGCTGCACAAGAGGTGGGCGGAAAGATTTGAGGACCTGGAGAATAGGTTGAGGAGGAAGAATCTTCGGATTCTGGGTCTCCCCAAAGGAGTGGAGGGGCCCGATGCTGGGGCATATGTGAGCACGATGCTCAATTCGCTGATGGGCGCGGGAGCCTTCCCGAGGCCTCTGGAGCTAGATGGGGCTCACCGGGTCCTAGCAAGGAGACCCAAGGCCAACGAGCCGCCAAGGGCTGTAGTGGTGAGGTTTCACCGCTTTACGGACAGAGAGTGTGTCCTGAGATGGGCCAAGAAAGAGCGGAGCAGCAGGTGGGAGAACACGGAGATCCGAATCTACCAGGACTGGAGTGCAGAGGTGGCTAAGAAGAGAGCTGGTTTTAATCGGACTAAGGCGGTGCTCCATCGAAAGGGGGTGAAGTTCGGTATGCTGCAGCCAGCGCGACTGTGGGTCACGTTCCAGGATCGGCACCACTATTTCAAAATGCCTGATGAGGCATGGAGCTTTATACGGACTGAAAAGTTGGACTCAAATTGAGGGTTTGTTGTGGGGGGATGTTTCCTGTGTATATGGTGTTTATTACGTTTAGGGAGTGTTCCTCTGGTTTGGGTGCTGGATGGGGATGGGTGAAGGGATTTGATGGGGAGACTGTGGGAGAGTGTGAGCGTCGGTGTTGGAGGGGCAGACCCCCACGAATAGTCTGGGAGGCGCTGAAGGTGGTGGTCAGGGGAGAGTTAATCTCCATCGGGGCCCACAGGGAGAAGAGATAGAGCAGGGAGAGGGAGAGGTTGGTGGGGGAGATCTTAAGGGTGGACAGGAGATATGTAGAGGCCTCCGAGGAGGGACTACTCAGGGAGCGGCAGAACCTTCAGACGGAGTTCGACCTGTTGACCACAGGGAAAGCAGAGGCTGGAAAGTGGAGGAAAGCGCAGGGGGCGACATATGAGTATGGGGAGAAGGCGAGTCGGATGCTGGCCCACCAGCTTCGTAAGAGGGAGGCAGCGAGGGAGATAGGTGGAGTTAAGGATAGCGGGGGGAATACGGTGCGGAGTGCTGTGAGAATGAATGAGGTTTTTAGGGACTACTATGGGGATCTATACAGATCTGAGGGGATGCGATGATTTTTGGATCAGTTGAGGTTTCTGAGGGTGGAGGAGCAGGATGTGGCTGGTTTAGGGGCGCCAATTGGGCTGGAGGAGCTGGTTAAAGGATTGGGGAGCATGCAGGCGGGGAAGGCCCCGGGGCCAGATGGGTTCCCGGTCGGGTTTTACAGGAAATACGCGGATCTGCTGGGCCCGTTGCTGGTGAGGACTTTCAATAAGGCAAGGGAGGGGGGGACCTTGCCCCCGACAATGTCCGAGGCACTGATCTCTCTGATCCTGAAGCGGAACAAGAACCCACTGCAGTGTGGGTCGTATAGACCGATCTCGCACCTCAAAGTGGATGCCAAGTTGCTGGCAAAAGTGCTGGCTACGAGAATTGAGGACTGTGTCTCGGGGGTGATCATGAGGACCAGACGGGATTTGTAAAGGGCAGGCAGCTAAACACCAATGTGCGGAGGCTCCTCAATGCGATTATGATGCCCTCGGTGGAGGGAAAAGCGGAGGTAGTGGCAGCTATGGACGCAGAGAAGGCCTTCGACCGGGTGGAGTGGGAGTATCTTTGGGAAGTGTTGTGGAGGTTTGGGTTCGGGGAGGGGTTCATCAGCTGGGTCAGATTGCTATATAGAGCCCCGGTGGCGAGTGTGGCTACGAACCGGCGGAGGTTGGAGTACTTTCGGCTGTACCGAGGGACGAGGCAGGGGTGCCCCCTGTCCGCCTTGCTGGTTGCATTGGCAATTGAGCCTCTGGCCATGGCACTAAGCGAGTCCAGGAAATGGAGGAGACTGGTCCGAGGGGGAGAGGAACATCGGGTGTCGCTGTATGCGGACGACCTGTTGCTGTATGTGGCAGACCCAGTGGAGGGGATGGCGGAGGTCATGCGGATCCTAAGGGAGTTTGGGGACTTCTCGGGGTATAAGCTTAATGTAGGGAAAAGTGAGCTCTTTGTGGTGCATCCAGGGGACCAGGGAAGGGGGGATAGATGACCTGCCGTTGAAGAGGGCGGAAAGGAGCTTTCGGTACTTAGGGATCCAGGTGGCTGGGAGTTTGGGGGCCCTGCACAAACTCAATTTGACGCGGTTGGTGGAGCAGATAGAGGAGGATTTCAAAAGATGGGATGTGCTGCCACTCTCGCTAGCAAGGCAGGGTGCAGTCGGTTAAAATGATGGTCCTCCCGGGGTTTTTCTTTGTGTTCCAGTGCCTTCCCATCATGCTTCACAAGGCCTTTTTCAAACGGGTAGGTAGGAGTATCATGGGTTTTGTGTGGGTAAATAAGACCCCGAGAGTAAAGAGGGTGTTGCTAGAGCGTAGTAGGGACAGGGAGGGCTGGCTCTGCCGAATTTGTGCGGCTATTATTGGGCAGCCAATGTGGCGATGATCCGTAAGTGGGTAATGGAGGGAGAGGGGGCGGTGTGGAAGAGGTTGGAGATGGCGTCCTGTGTGGTTACGAGCCTGAGGGCGCTGGCGACGGCACCGCTGCCGTTCTCGCCGACAAGGTACACCACGAGTCAGGTGGTGGCGGTGACGTTGAAGATCTGGGGGCAGTGGAGACGACACAGGGGCGAGGTGGGAGCCTCAGTTTGGTCCCCGATTCGGGAGAACCATCGGTTTGTCGCGGGAAGGATGGATGGGGGATTTTGGAGCTGGCATCGGGCAGGGATCAGAAGAATGGGGGACCTGTTTATAGATGGGACGTTTGCGAGCCTGGGGGCGCTGGAGGAGAAGTTTGGGTTACCCCTGGGAAATGCTTTCAGGTACATGCAAGTGAGGGCATTTGTGAGGCGGCAGGTGAGGGAATTCCCGATTCTCCCGGCACAGGGGATTCAGGACAGGGTGATTTCGGGTGTATGGGTTGGAGAAGGCAGGGTTTCGGCGATCTACCAGGAGCTGAAAGAAGAGGAGGAGGCCACTGTAGGGGAGTTAAAGGGCAAGTGGGAGGCGGAGCTTGGGGAGGAGATAGATGAGGGTCTGTGGGCTGATGCCCCTGAGAAGGGTTAATTCTTCCTCCTCTTGCACCAGGCTTAGCCTAATACAATTCAAGGTTATTCACAGAGCGCATATGACAGGGGCGAGGTTGAGTAGGTTCTTTGGGGTGGAGGATAGTTGTGGGAGGTGCTCGGGAAGCCCGGCGAACCACGTCCACATGTTCTGGTCGTGCCCGGCACTGGATGGGTTTTGGAGGGGTTTCGCGAGGACTATGTCCAAGGTGGTGAAAGTCCAGGTCAAGCCGATTTGGGGGTTGGCACTATTTGGGGTAATGGACGAGCCGGGAGTGCAGGAGGTGAAAGAGGCCGGTACCCTGCCCTTTGCGTCCCTGGTAGCTCGGCGGAGGATCTTGCTATTATGGAAGGACACGAAGCCCCCCAGTGTGGAAGCCTGGATAAATGTCATGGCAGGGTTCATTAAGCTGGAGAGGATAAAGTTTGCCTTGAGAGGGTCTGCGCAGGGGTTCTTCAGGCGGTGGCAACCGTTCCTAGACTATCTCGCGGAGCGTTAGGAGGAGGTCAGCAGCAGCAGCAATCCAAGGGTGGTGAGGGGGGGTCTCTAGCTGGGGGGGGGGGGATTTGGGTGGGTGGGGGGAGCTTCCCCTTTGATAAAGATAGATAGTTTTTTGAAGAATAAAGGGATTAAGGGTTATGGTGTTCGGGCCGGAAAGTGGAGCTGAGTCCACAAAAGATCAGCCATGATCTCATTGAATGGCGGAGCAGGCTCGAGGGGCCAGATGGCCTACTCCTGCTCCTAGTTCTTATGTTCTTATGTTCTTATGTTCCCTACGGGTACATTTGAATGTCACATGGGGGGGTTACTGTATATGGGGAAACCCAATGTAAAAGTTTTGTATAATTTTTGACTGTTGTGTTTGCGTTTCTTTCTTTTTGTTATGGGGGGGGGGTGTTTGTTAAAAATTCTGTTGGAAAATTTGAATAAACACATTTTTTAAAAAAGGACAAAGACCACTGACATTCAGAAAATGATTAAATTATGGTTGAAACTCCATAAATATTAGGCGAAAGATCATGTAAATGTGCAACGTTTCATTAAAAGTAATACCAACATGGAGACGAGAGATGGGCCTAAATCAGAATTTAATCTAAAAATATTGCTATGAGAGATACATGGATTGGAAGAGGCCACCAGCACCACCATCCCGTTCCCAGGGCCTGATCCTCCCTTTAAATGCCCTATTTTCACATTCCTTGGCGGCTAGTATTATAAATTGTACATTTATTGCTGCCATAGGAATAAAAATTCAACTCTTTGTTGACTTTCATCATCATTGTACTATTATCTAATTTTAAAAAAAAAATTTAGAGTACCAATTATATTTTTTCAATTAGGGGGCAATTTAGCGTGGCCAATCCACCTACTCTGCACATTTTTGGGGTTGTACAGGGAGAATGTGCAAACGCCACACAGACAGTGACCTGGGCTGGGATCGAACCTGGGACCTCAGCACTGTGAGGCAGCAGTGCTAACCACTGCACCACCGTGCCGCCAACCATCATTGCAATATTATAAACGCAATCAGCATTTAAAGGGGGGCATAATATCACCTGTGTATTTCCTCCAGTGGTTTCTTGAACCAGACTCCTAGACATGGAGCAACTCACGGTAAAGCATTTGAAAAATCCTCCCACAAAGTTGCTGAGACCCAGTGCTAAGAGCTCCTGCAATAAACAGATTGCAAAGTGGAGAATGTCACCATTAACAAGCATGATAGTTTCCACAATACCATTCACTTCCAATATTTCTGGTGGCGGCAAATTTCACAGAATCACAGGATTGTTACAGCACCCAAAGCAGGTTATTCATTCATCCTGCCTGGTTTGCACCAGCTCTCCAAATGAGCAACGAAATCCCCCGCTTTCTTCACATCACCCTTCACATTATTCCTGTTAGATAATAATCCAACACATTTCTGGCAAACATCTACAAGATTCTTTTTTTTTAGAAAACATTTTATTGAAGCATTTGTCATTTTCACAATTTAACTTGTTGACATTTCTAAAACAACCGTGTGGGTCGACGCACAAAATACCCCCTAAAATAACAACAAACAATAAACCATGTACCCCACTTCTCCCGCCCTATCCCCAATTACCCGTATACTAAGTTCACTGTCCTTATTTAACATTACCATGCCTCCTGTTTTCCTCTCCCCCCTTTTTCCCTTTCCCCCCTTACTGCTGACGTTCAGTTTTTTGTAAAGAAATCGATGAACGGCTGCCAACTCCGGGCGAATCCCTGTATTGATCCTCTTAGAACATCTATGAGATGCAAGCATACAATTCATTCTTTAAATAAAGTTTCAATTAAGGGCCAATTTAACGTAGCCAATCCGTCTACCCTGCGCATCGTTTTGGGTTGTGGGGGTGAGACCCACGCAGACATGGGGAGAATGTGCAAACTCATAAAATTCAAATGGACCAAAGCACATCCCGTTCAATTGTCCGATATAGAATTCCAATGTAATTTCTCAATTATTCTCACCGTGTAAACCCCAGCTGATGTTACTACAGGACAAATCACATCCCAGCGTGGAACACAGCTTGATAGATCCTAACTTTTATTTTTTGTTTAGCAAAGTGGAGGGTGGCTACTGAATGGAATCACAGAGACTGCGACAAAAGAATAAAATATTTAGTGAACTGGTAGATGTGAACTATAGTATACTAATCCTCCACTCACAACTATACCCTTCCAGGTACATATAGATTCGTAAGGGTGACACAAGTTACAAAATTTATCTTTCACTGTAATGTTCTCAATAAATGCAAATGAAAGTCACCATAGTCCCCGAGGCCCATAGGATGCTTTCTCCTTTTGAGAGAGAGCTGGCTGCTGGTGATTTAACCGGAGGGTCACCACACCTCAGGCGATGGCAAGGTTGAGAAGGTCAAGTCTTCATGGGTAACCTCAGTCGGTAGGGGAATTGAGCCTGCGCTGTTGCCGTTAATCTGCATCACGAACAGCTGTCCAACTGAGCTAACCAACTCCCCCCACCCCTCGCAGTAAGTGCAGAGTCCATGTAAACCAATAGGCAAACTGTGGTCAGATACACCACACTCTGAAACCAGGTAACAATGCCAACCCAAACAGATGCTATGGATATCTCATCAACTTCCTCCAGATACTTGTCACTCTGTGAGCTAACTGATCTCGCTTGAACTTTGGCTTTCATACAAGGGTTTCCAATCTCCGTCCTCGAAGAACGTTTCTTGGAACCTTCTCCCAAACAGCGCTTTCTCTCATATGTCTCCACCAAGGATTTAATCCAGGGTTTCAACTTCTCCCTCTGATATTCCTCACCCCTGAATCACCACGTGCATTCAAGTTTCGCCTTACACGCAATCTCATGGATCCCCAGTCTGCCAACAAAACATGACTGCTTCACAGGCCCATAGTAAGGAGACACCAATCTGTGGGTCTCCTTTGGTTTCTGGGTTTTTGAAAGTCCACATCGTCTCTGGACCCCTGTACTGGAGTGTCTGCTCCTCACTATTAACTTTACCTAACAGGACCTTTTCCCAGATTCTTGTACTTTCCCTTTGACTGGAAGGTCATGTTGGAACTTCCTTCTGCCCCTCTTCCTGATTTTGGGACCTTTCTGTTCTTTAATTTAGGATGTGCTGTGTGCTACCTTGGGTCACATTGTCCCAGCTGAACTGAAACTGGTTATTGTGTCTCTGTGGGCCCTTTCTGCTGGGCAACAGCATCGTTTTTCCCTTTCTTGAAAAGTCATAAAAACTCATTAAAATGCAGGTAGACAAACTTGGACTTGTTGGCAACGTTTTTAAAAAGGTAAACCCCAAACTCCAATTTACATAACATACAACTGTAGAAATATAAATTAAGCTTAAAACTAATGCCAAAAACTTGAACTTAAAGCTATAGCTTATGCCCAAACACACAAATACCAATTATAAATGACCTAAAACTATATTTATTTCCTAACAGTCATTTCATTAATTTTCCATAGGAAATAAATATTATCAGTTGTAACTGTGAAACAGCCATAAAGCTATGGTTATATAATGATAAATTATATTATCCAGGGCCATTTAGGAGGCATGTAAACAGGGAAAAGACAACATGATGTTGTGTGTCCTTCACAATGAAGAGAGTTACTTTTGAACCATACTCAGGTTATCTTGCAGATTGCAACACAGATATTTCTCGGTCTGGATTGCTCTCAGAAGCAGAATTATGCTGAGTAAACCAATTAAAACTATAATTGTTATGGAATGAGAAAAGGCTGTTTGGTTCAACTAGCCTGTTTATTACAGTCTGCATTTGACGGCCTCAGCCATTTCAGATTTTTCAACCGTCTAATTATAAATGTCATTTTTCATCCTCACCTCGATCGCTCTAATCATGTGAGTTCTGCAGCCCTATTAATTTAATTTCTCCAACAAGCACCGGTGCCCTCTTCAGAGAGAAGCAAACTTGTCTGGAATCAGGGGCGAAATTCTCCCCCAACGGCGCGATGTCCGCCGACTGGCGCCAAAAACGGCGCCAATCAGACGGGCATCGCGCCGGCCCAAAGGTGCGGAATGCTCCGCATCTTTGGGGGCTGAGCCCCAACATTGAGGGGCTAGGTCGGCGCCGGAGGGATTTCCGCCCCGCCAGCTGGCGGAAATGGCGTTTGTTGCCCCACCAGCTGGCGGAAATGGCGTTTGTTGCCCCGCCAGCTGGCGCGGAAATGCGGTGCATGCGCGGGAGCGTCAGTGGCCGCCGATAGTTTCCCGCGCATGCGCAGTGGGGATAGTCTCTTCCGCCTCCGCCATGGTGGAGGCCGTGGCGGAGGCGGAAGGGAAAGAGTGCCCCCACGGCACAGGCCCGCCCGCGGATCGGTGGGCCCCGATCGCGGGCCAGGCCACCGTGGGGGCACCCCCGGGGTCAGATCGCCCCGCGCCCCCCCCAGGACCCTGGAGCCCGCCCACGCCGCCTGGTCCCGCCGGTAAATACCAGCTTTGATTTACGCCGGCGGGACAGGTAATTTCTGGGCGGGACTTCGGCCCATCCGGGCCGGAGAATTGAGCGGGGGGTCCCGCCAACCGGCGTGGCCCGATTCCCGCCCCCGCCCAATCTCCGGTACCGGAGACTTCGGCGGGGGCGGGGGCGGGATTCACGGCGGCCAACGGCCGTTCTCCGACCCGGCGGGGGTCGGAGAATGACGCCCCATATGTTGGTCTTTTATTCTACAATTGACGAGGTTGAATTTTTGCAGGGGTTGTCCCACTCGTCTATTGTGGACTTGACGGAAAATGCGTATGGAGACCCCAGGGAAACAGGATTCACTGAGTTGCTTTATCTTTATTATTGTCACAAGTAGGCTTACATTACCACTGCAATGAAGTTACTGTGAAAAGCCCCTAGTCGCCACATTCCGGCACCTGTTTGGGTTCATTGAGGAAGAATTCAGAATGTCCATTCACCTAACAAGGGCGTCTTTCGAGACTTGTCGGAGGAAACCGGAGCACCCGGAGGAAGCCCACGCAGACACGGGGAGTACGTGCAGACTCTGCACAGACAGTGACCCAAGCCGGGAATCGAACCCGGGTCCCTGGCGCTGAAAAGCAACAGTGCTAACCACTGTGCTAACCTCCCGCCAAACATGAGGGGCTGAATTTTTACCAAATCAGGATGGCTTAGAGCCCTTTAAAAATAGCAAGCAAGTCACAATTCTGGGGTTCCCGTTTCCCGGAATGCCTTTAAAGGGTGTGGGCTGGTTCCTGCCAAAAGTCCAAACCCAGCAGTCCCGACCTGGCTGGCTCCTTTGAAGAACTAGGCATGTCCTCCTACTCCTCTGCAATTGTCATGGAGGCAGACCCGGTTTTGAATGAGTAGTGGTTCACAGTCTCTCAGAGGAGTAATTAACTCTGGTATGCATGAGGGGGCCTTTTAAAAGGTGAATTCAAAAAGCTCTCCTCCTGCCCCCTATCCCAATATAACATCTCCTATCCACTGCCAAGGCCCTTCGTAACCCCATGTCAAGCTATGACACTCCATCCACCCTTCATGGCACTACTGCCAAGCCACACACCTCCACCCACACCCAATGTGCCTCATAACCTATGCCAAGCTACAGCACTTTCGTGTCCATTGGCCCTATATAGAACCAATGAAACCTACACTGGCAGTAAGATGTATAAAAAAAAGCTTTTAATTAAGTCATTCGTTCATTAGTTTTCACTGTGTTAAACAAGGTTATTTCACTCATCCAGACGCTTTAAATAACGCAAACCACAAACTCTTGAACCACTTAACATTACACAAGTAAACATTGTGAAATTGACTGCAGGGATCAGCTAGACAGAACTGAAAAACAAGCGATGTTTTGTGAAGCACAGCTGTTTCAACAAGAGTAATGGATGTCTGGGCTCTCAGGAAAGCATACATAATGAGGCTCCAGAGAGTCCTGAAATACCAGCAAATACTTAATTATGTACATTCACAGCTGGGGAATCCACACTTCCCTTCATTCAAAGATGGAATTTCAACAAAAAGACTGCAACATTCCACAAACCCATCTTTATGGTTCACCATGTTTGTTACCTGCATTTAAAACAACAAGAAATAGCCAGACCGCCCATCAAAAAGCCATCAAACCAGCTGCAGTCAACCAAATAGCCAAGGCTACAAACAACCACAGCTTGAAAGTGGGTGAAGGACTCTCCAAGACCTAATTCAACTTCAATTTCACCTGAGAATCACCCTCCTAGAAATTGAACCCAAAGAAGTATCACAGCTGACTGAGAATCCTCTGTTTATCAGACCTTCACTTCAACTAAAAGTATCACCTCACCGAAGAAGCACCTGCCATGAAAGAGAGACTTGTACAATTCAACTAAATTATACTTAAAAAAAGAAGCATGCCGCTGAAGCTTTTTGTCTTGCACTCATCAGGACCAATTGTAAAGGAAACAACAATTTATACTTCATGAGAAGAGAGTGCAGTTGATTTCAATGTTAAAGGCAGCATGTTTGCCAAAATAGATAGTATTTTCAATATGTGAATGATTGGTTTATTATATTGAATCTACAGCTGCATGTAATAATTTTCTCACACACCTTAATGGACTTCATCCCACACTCAAATTCACCTTTAAAATAAAACAGTAAATTTGGAGGAGTCCTCTATGCGCTAGTTGAGAAATCTGTCAGGGATCCAGGTGGCTGGGAGTTGGGGGGCCCTGCACAAACTCAATTTGACACGGTTGGTGGAGCAGATGGAGGAGGATTTCAAAAGATGGGATGTGCTGCCACTCTCGCTAGCGGGCAGGGTGCAGTCGGTTAAAATGATGGTCCTCCCGAGGTTTCTCTTTGTGTTCCAGTGCCATCCCATCATGGTTCACAAGGCCTTTTTCAAACGGGTAGGTAGGAGTATCATGGGTTTCGTGTGGGCAAATAAGACGCCGAGAGTAAAGAGGGTGTTTCTGGAGCGCAGTAGGGACAGGGGAGGGCTGGCTCTGCCGAATTTGTGCGGCTATTATTGGGCAGCTAATGTGGCGATGATCCGTAAGTGGGTAATGGAGGGCGAGGGGGCGGCGTGGAAGTGGTTGAGATGGTGCCCTGTGTGGGCACAAGCCTGAGGGTGCTGGCGACGGCACCGCTGCTGCTCTCGCCGACAAGGTACTCGCCGACGAGTCCGGTGGTGGCGGCGACGTTGAAGATCTGGGGGCAGTGGAGACGACACAGGGCCGAGGTGGGAGCCTCGGTTTGGTCCCCGCTTCGGGAGAACCATCGGTTCGTCCCAGGAAGGATGGATGGGGGATTTCGGTGCTGGCATCGGGCAGGGATCAGAAGAATGGAGGACCGGTTTATAGATGGGACGTTTGCGAGCCTGGGGGCGCTGGAGGAGAAGTTTAGGTTACCCCCGGGAAATGCTTTCAGGTATATTCAAGTGAGGGCATTTGTGAGGCGGCAGGTGAGGGAATTCCCGCTGCTCCCGGCACAGGGGACTCAGGCCAGGGTGATTTTGGGTGTATGGGTTGGAGAAGGCAGGGTTTCGGCGATCTACCAGGAGCTGAAAGAAGAGGAGGAGGCCACGGTAGAGGAGTTAAAGGGCAAGTGGGAGGAGGAGCTTGGGGAGGAGATAGATGAGGGTCTGTGGGCTGATGCCCTGAGTAGGGTTAATTCTTCCTCCTCTTGCACCAGGCTCAGCCTAATAGGTTATTCACAGAGCGCATATGACAGGGGCGAGGTTGAGTAGGTTCTTTGGGGTGGTGGATAGTTGTGGGAGGTGCTCGGGAAGCCCGGCGAACCACGTCCACATGTTCTGGTCGTGCCCGGCAGTGGATGGGTTTTGGAGGGGTTTCGTGAGGACTATGTCCAAGGTGGTGAAAGTCCAGGTCAAGCCGAGTTGGGGGTTGGCACTATTTGGGGTAACGGACGAGCCGGGAGTGCAGGAGGCGAAAGAGGCCGGTACCCTGCCCTTTGCGTCCCTGGTAGCTCGGCGGAGGATCTTGCTATTATGGAAAGACGCGAAGCCCCCCAGTGTGGAAGCCTGGATAAATGACATGGCAGGGTTCATTAAGCTGGAGAGGATAAAGTTTGCCTTGAGAGGGTCTGTGCAGGGGTTCTTCAGGCGGTGGCAACCGTTCCTAGACTATCTCGCCGAGCGTTAGGAGGAGGTCAGCAGCAGCAGCAACCCAAGGGTGGGGGAACTCGGGTGGGTGGGAGGAGCTTCCCTACGGGTACCTTTGAATGTCACATGGGGGGTTATTGTATATGGGGAAACCCAATGTAAAAGTTTTGTATAATTTTTGACTGTTGTGTTTGCGTTTCTTTCTTTTTGTTCTTGGGGGGGTGGGTTTGTTAAAAGTTTTGTTGGAAAATTTGAATAAACACATTTTAAAAAAAAGATAAATCTGTCAATAAGTTCTCTACTACTGTCTACTGTAAGTATATGATTACTGGTCAAGTTTGGTGTTGGGATTCCTTCAGTTCCACTTGCTATAAGATTAGCCTTATCGGCAACCTCATAAATGGAGCCCATGTTATTGGCTCATCTTGATGCAGAAACGGGGTGAATCAAAGATATCCTGCGGGTAATAGCTACCTGGATCAGGTCTTTTCCTGCCCTACAAAGTGCAAACTAATGAATGGGCCTAAGGCTGTCACTTTTGGTCCTGAAAAATGCCCAGTCCATTTCACATCACCCTGGGAGGGTAAGGTGTCTCAAACATTTGAGCAATAGGTGACGCTCGCTGTTTAACTCCGCTACTGTGCAGTAGCAACACGAGTGATATTCTCCATTAACTGGACGCTGCCGTCAAGCCAAATATATGTTCTGCCTATCACGTGAATGAGTATTGTGATACATGAATTTCAGCACCGGTGTAATGCCAGGTACGTAGGCCGAATGTCCTAATGACAGGCGGATTGTATCAAACAGCATGTCATATCAGACAGCACCAAACTAATCAGTGCTTTCAAAAAGCGGCGCCGGGTCGGAGAATCCCCGAGGGCGAGAATCGCGCCCTCCGCCGGCCTCCCCATTCTCCGGCGCCACGCCAGTCGGGCGCCGTTGACAGCGCCCACCCCCGTCGATTCTCTGGGCCCCGATGGGCCGACTGGCCGACGGGCTTGGCCGAGTCACGCCAGCGTGGATTACTCACCTCCCACACGGCGGGACCTGGCAGGTGAGTGTGGGGGGGCCGCCTAGAGGGAGGGTGGGGGGATCCAACCCCTGGTGGGGGGGGTCCCCACGGTGGGCTGACCCGCGATCGGGGCCTACCGATCGGTGGGCGGGCTGGTTCCGTGGGGGCCTACTTTACTCCGCGCCGGGCCCCTGTAGGGCTCCGCCATATTGCCCGGGGGCCGGCACGGAGCAGGGAAGTCCTGCGCAGGCGCGGAAATACACCGGCCTTTCCGCCCACGCGCGGGCCCGCCCACGCGCGTTCCCTGCCAGCTGGAGCAGCGGGGATGACTCCGGTGGCAACCTAGCCCCCTAGAAAGGTGAGAATTCCTCACTTTCGGGGGCCGTTGCCGCCAGAGTCGTTGGCGCCGGTTTTCCCGCTGGCTTGGGACAGCCCCATTTTTAGAGAATCCCGCTCACAGTGCCCAGTGTTAGATGTGATTCCGTAATTGGAGAGTTCTTGCTTGACGCCTCTGATTGTGCTGAGAATTACACCGACAACCACTTTAAGATTATCAGATGACGTCACAGTGGCTCACCGACGCATGCCAGGAGCGACATATATTCACTCACAGGGCCCTTTCTTTTGCAAGAAGGAACATGTGTACACATTGCCCCTTTTTCAAATATACAAAGGTTTGGTGGACAGCCTGGTTCATTCCACAAACCAATGCCTTGACCAATCTGAGACTCGTTTGAATTTAAACGTAATCTTGGTATTTAACTGATCCTGGTGCAGGCTTCAGAATCGAATTGTCAACCTCTCTTTTTATGCAGTATAAATTGCTGTTCCCTTCCTAATTGGTAGTCTTACTGATCTGTCCTGAAAAGTGCAAGACAAAAAGCTTCGACAGCATATCTCTTTTGTCAGAAATATACAACTTCAGTACCACCAAATGCCTAATTACAATGTTAGTCGTATTTTGTTCTTCATCTGCATTAAATCTTCGTGTCTGTGATGGTGTGTGTGAGTTGACTGAGTGAGACAACTCGTGTGGGATTCTCCGTTTCGCCAGCAGCGCATTCACACCCGCGGGTTTCCACGCAGCCTGAGGCGGCCACAATAGGAAATCCCATTAGCAGGTGGCGGGAACGGAGAATCCCACTGCCGGTGAGGGTGTGCCACCCAGGAAAACGTGGCTGGACCGGAGAATCCTGAACCTCATTTTTAAATCTCTGGGGAAAATGTGCGATAATAAGTAGCCTTCTTTATTTTCGAACGCATGTAAAAGCTTGGTGCTGGAATTTAATTTGGACTACCATTAGAGTCAAAAAATATACACTCTGCACATACAAATTAGCTTGACCACTGCTAGTAAGAAAGCACATAAATTCTATCCATGACAGAATGTAAAGGGACGCAAAATTAATCTTAAAATTGGAACATCTAAATATTGAAAAATTGAAAAGAATTTAAAACTTAAACGATTGCAAGGATTTAAAATGGGCTGCCCCAAAAGATCACACTTTCAGGATCAATTAAGGTTTTTAACATGGAATTTTTCAGGAAGTAATGATATTAAGATGAAAAGATGTAAAATTGGGATTAGGTTTAAATCTGCCAATGGCTGGTACGGAGAATAGTTTAAGGTAAAGTAGCCACAGGCCCAGATGACCACAGGCTGCTTTCCCCTCTGAGGGGGGAGAGCTGACTGCTGGTGATTTTCCTGAGGATCACCACACCTGAGGCGAGGGTAAAGGTTGAGAAGGCGGGGTCTTCATGAATGACCTCAGCCGGTACGGGAATTGAACCCCTGCTGCTGGCCTTGCTCGACATCATGGACCAGCTGTCTAGGCAATTGAGCTAGCCGAATGGCTTACACTGTTCCTAACCCCCCAAATCATTGGACTGCTGTATTACCTGATTGCTGTCCACCTGGTAGCCGTGCTTAAGAGCGAAGATCTTGCCCAGAGATATTGTAATGCCATATCCCACAATGGCCAAAGCGAAAGCATCTCCTAGAAGACTGGAGGCCATGCTGAAGTCAGGTGGAACTGGGGCTTGCAGGCTGTGTACAGTGCAAATGAAAAGAGGAAGCAGTGAGATCAGATCACATCTTCAACTTTCAGCTTTTGTCACAGTGAATGGGAGATTTGGCTGGACATCAAATTCTCCGGCTTCACTATCAGCGGTCGCAGCGTGGAGCCAGCATGGAGAATCCCGGCCCAGATGAAATAGGCACTAGAATAAGCAATTTGGTCTTTAAGCCTTTTCCACCATTCGAGAAGATTGCGGCTGATCCTTTACCTCAACTCCATAGTCACGCAGTATCTCCACATCCTTAATTCCCTTAGCATCCAAATGTCAAATGACCTCGATAAGAGACCATGGGCTTGATTTTCCCAGTTGGGCAATGATCGTGATGCTCACCTGAATTCCAGATTGAAGCCTGGAAGCCGCTATGCTGGGATGCCTCTGGTGGCTTTCCCAGAGCTTGCCAAGTAAGAAGCAATCTCCAGGAACCCTGTGCAATTGTGGGCAGCACGGTAGCATTGTGGTTAGCACAATTGCTTCACAGCTCCAGGGTCCCAGGTTCGATTCCCGGCTTGGGTCACTGTCTGTGCGGAGTCTGCACGTTCTTCCCCCTGTCTGCGTGGGATTCCTCCGGGTGCTCCGGTTTCCTCCCACAGTCCAAAGATGTGCAGGTTAGGTGGATTGGCCATGATAAATTGCCCTTAGTGTCCAAAACTGCCCTTAGTGTTGGGTGGGGTTACTGGGTTATGGGGATAGGGTGGAGGTGTGGACCTTGGGTAGGGTGCTCTTTCCAAGAGCCGGTGCAGACTCGATGGGCCGAATGGCCTCTCTCTGCACTGTAAATTCTATGATTACAAATGACCACAGAACTGAGAAGCCCAACAGGAGGTTCTTCTGTGATGTGCAGTGGTGGAGGCCTCAGTGAAATCTGGTGGGACTCCCAACATGCTCATGGCGCGCGCGGGTGGGGGAGGGGAGGGTGGTTTGAGGACGGTGGTTTGGCAGGGGTGCCAATGGGAGGGGAGGGGGGGCAGTGGTTGTTGCCCTCCGTGGGAGGCACTCCATGACTCATGAGCTGGGAAATTTAATGATTAAATAGAAAGGAAATTAATTTAAACAAGAAAACTATTTCTCAAAATATCCCACACTCAACTGACCCTTTAGGAATCTTTCCCACAACTTCTATTCCATATTTTCCGACTAGATCAACGTTTGATGAAATCACAGTGGCGATTATTACCTGTTTGGGAGGAGAACAGAAAATTAGTCATTTTAGGTGTTTCTAACTCACTGATGGGGATGGACCCTGCCTGCACGGATGGGGAGTAGAAGTTGGGACTGTTTCCGGGTCCCCAACTCACCCTCAGGGAGAAAAGTTACTCCGTTGGATTTTCATGGGGGCACTCCCTTCCCTTTCCAATTGAGGACGGTGGTTTGGCAGGGGATGCCAATCAGAGGTCTTCTGGCTTGGGAGCAGCAGCAGTCTGCAGTCAGGGGTAAGTAACCGAGAGGACCACCAGCATGGAGGCATCCTTCGGCAACTTTTCAACCATAAATTTAAAAACCAAGAGTGCAGCCAGGCCGTACCGTGAAGGTGGAATCTCTGTGCGCGGAAGCCTCTCGGTGAACTCGTTCCCAGGCGGACAGAGAGGGCCTGTCGGTCTGCCTGGAGCATTGTCCCCCAGGCCTATCGCTGGGTGCTCACTTCCAGGATGTTAAACCGGCCCCTGCAGTGCAGGGAACTGGAGGCCGAAAGGCTCCCAGTCATCCTACTTAAATTTGCTTCAACAAGGGCCAATAACAATCTTAATTGGCTGTCCACCGCATCGGACAGGGTAGCCATGCTGATTCCACTGTTCCTAATCCCACCTCTGCCAAAATGGCCAGCGCCTGGGCGAGTGCTGGGTAACCAACCGTGGTGATTGTCCCTTTCCGGGCAACACAGCAGAAAAAGGTTACCTGGCTTGGGCCACCAATTGGGACTCAGCGTGTGGTATTACCCCAGGGGGTGGAGCTCTCTTTGGCTAGAATGAAATGAAATGAAAATCACTTACTGTCACAAGTAGGCTTCAAATGAAGTTACTGTGAAAAGCCCCTAGTCTCCACATTCCAGTGCCTGTTCGGGGAGGCTGGTGCAGGAATTGAACCGTGCTGTTGGCCTACCTTGGTCTGCTTTAAAAGCCAGCGATTTAGCTCAGTGTGCTAAACCGAGACATGTAGGGAGCTACCTGAACAATTCTTATTAATAAATCCTCTTTGTGTTCACCAATGAAGTCTGTGAAAGTGCATCTTTACACCAACAGGCCTGAAAATTCAACCCAAAGAGTCTTTTCTTCCCCATAAACTCAGGTTAGCTGAATTGCTTTGTCAGCAATGAGGTTTTATTACTTTAAAATATGGAACGAGGGAAAGAAGGAAGTTCAAAATTGATTTGAAGACTCAAATTCTATATTGGCATATTTAACAAAATATTCTCGGATTTAAAATTTATAGCCCTTTAGTTTCTTCCGACCACTTTAAAGGAGGAAGAATGAAAAGAATGAGGGAGAAGTAACACATTTCCTTGTGTTGAGCCCGGGTATTCTGGGTGGCTTAGATTTGGCAAATTGGCTCAGAATACCATCAAGAAAGCCTTCACCATCAATCCAAGAGAAAACAATTGTACTTACTGTTGTGTTGTGTTACTGCTAGTAACATAAACTGCCACTTGATGTAGGCTCTGCTGAAAGATTCTCCCGACTCGGAGATAAGTTTAACGTATTTATTGAACAATCAACAATGCTCTTAAATTAGTTCGACACTCTATTAATCTGCCTCTAGTAACTCAGTCTATTCTGCTAACTATACAAGCTTGCTCTCGACCATGTGCTAGGGTGTTATGTTGCTGATAATCAACCCTGTCCTGCTCTCTTGGTTTCTGCCAGTGGAAGAGGCAGAGCCTGTGTGCCTTGTCCTTTTTATATGGGTTGTGGAGTGCCCCCTTGTGGTAATGCCACCTCTGTGTGCCCTGATTACCCATTGGTTGTGTCCTGTTCTAATGACCCATTGGTTACGTGTCTGCATGTCATGACATCTCTGGTGCTCCCTCTAGTGGTTACTTAGTTGTAGTGTATTTACATTAACCCCTTGTGTATATACAGTGATGCGTATCACTACACTTACCTCAATGAATTCGATAGGAATTGGTATTGGCAATTTAGACTTGAAATGGTCATTTATCACTTTCACAGCAAACATTGTGGACATGGCAATAATACTGACAACCATGGTGCCAATATTCGTCAAGTGCAGTGCTTTGACCACATCGATTAAAGTCTGAAAGAGACAGAGGCAAAACATGAACACACCAATTGATAGAAATGAAATGAAAATTGCTTATTGTCACAAGTAGGCTTCAAATAAAGTTACTGTGAAAAGCCCCTAGTCACCACATTCCGGCGCCTATACCGGGAGGCTGTTATGGGAACTGAACTGTGCTGCTGGCCTGCCTTGGTCTGCTTTCAAAGCCAGCGATTTAGCCCTGTGCTAAAGCCCTGGGACTTGAACTCACAAGCTGCCAGCAAGGAACAAAATCCTCATTGCTTTGATCTAAAGAAAACCCTGTCTCTTGAAGCTCATGCTTTAACATTTTTAAAAAATTTACATTTTTATTTCATTTATGGAGCGTATGTTAGGAAATGGAGCATTTTCCCCACTCTTCAAGCCCAGCCCCCAAAATACGTTAGATGGAGAGTAAAGCTTCTGTCTCTGTGTTTTAATTAATCAGAGTGTGTTATGGCTAAGAACATTTTTACAGAGTTGCATTTCTTAATAACCTTCATTAGCACCTTGTGCAGACCGTGTGGAGGGATATCAGCTAACGTCACCAAAGAAGCACAAAACATGGCCAATTCTGATGGCTGAAAGAAAATAAGGCCCAACAGAACCAATGGTTCCAGGCTCCAGTTTCGGCCTGGTTTGAGTTAGCATTCTCAGCAAGGGGAACAGAGCTCCTATAATTGACTTTAGTACCTTGAGCTTGGCAAGGGAGAATTAGTACCTGCTCTTGTTTGATATTTGGTCACCCATATGTGAATGGTTGGACTTAGCAGATATGCCCCAGGATTGACCATCCTGGGTGGGATTCTCCATCATGCAAGCCCCGTTATCCGGCACGGCGCGGCCCCGCTGGCAGCAGGATTATCCATTCCCCCAGCTGGCCAATGTGGTTTCCCATTGTGGGCCACCCCATGCCGTCAGGAAACATGGGTGCGCTGCCAGTGGGGCGGAAGATTCTGCCGCTGGAGAATCCTGCTGCCTGTCTATTGTCAATGTCTAAGTTGCCAGTAGAATCATAAACCTGAAGTTGACATGAAGGCTTCACCTTCTGAAGGGGAGAGCTGACTGGTGGGATGGTTTAACCTGCGGATCAACCACACCTCATGCGAAGGACAAGGTTGAGAAGGCGAGGCCTTCATGAATAACCTCAGCTGGTACAGGAATTGAACCTGCACTGCTGGCCTTGCTCTGCATCATGAACCAGCTATCTAGTCAAGTGAGCTAAACCAGCTAATCAGAATTATATAGCGCAGTGGAAGGCCATTTGGCCCATCGTACTTGTACCAACTTGCAAAAGTGTTCGTTCCAGCTCCCTTTTCTCGTATCTCTGCAAATTGTTCCTTTTTGAGTGTTTATCCAATATAATTTTGAAAGTTATTGAATTTGTTTCCATTACCCTTTCAGGAAACACATTCCAAATCATAAGAACTTGCTGATTAGAAACTATTTCCTCATCACCCCTCTGGCTTTTCTGTCTGTAGCGAGGTGAAAAATGTCCACATGGCGAAGGCAGTAAAGGAATCTTAGCGCCTTGAAACTGTACTTCAGCACACCTCGGTGCAAGCAGTGGGGGCAATGGGTGGAATAGAAACATTAAAAAACTCACACAGAATAAAAATGGGCTGATTCAAACACAAGTTTGTTTTAGTGGTGAAGGCCTTACAGGCAGAGTGGAATTTTCTGTCATTTAATGTGAACTTCCTTCTTCAGAGAAGACAATCTGCCATCCTTACTTGGTCTGGCCTACATGTGGGGCTGGTTTAGCACAGGGCTAAATTGCTGGCTTTGAAAGCAGACCAAGGCAGGCCAGCAGCATGGTTCAATTCCCATACCAGCCTCGCCGGAATGTGGCGACTAGGGGCTTTACACAATAACTTCATTTGAAGCTTACTTGTGACAATAAGTGATTTTCATTTTTCATTTCATGTGACTCCTGATCCATAGCAGTGTGGTTGACTCTTAAGTGCCCTCCGAAATGGAGGGCAGTTATGGGTGGCATGGTAGCACAGTGGTTAGCACTGTTGCTTCACAGCGTGAGGGTCCCGGGTTCGATTCCCACTTGGGTCACTGTTTGTGCAGAGTCTGCACGTTCTCCCGTGTCTACCTGAGTTTTCTCCGGGTGCTCCGGTTTCCTCCCACAAGTCCTGAAAGCCGTGCTTGTTAGGTGAATTGGACATTCTGAATTCTCCCTCTGTGTACCTGAACAGGCGCCGGAGTGTGGCGACTAGGGGATTTTCACAGTAACTTCATTGCAGTGTTAATGTAAGCCTACTTGTGACAATAATAAAGATTATGTTAGGAATGGGCAATAAATGCTGGCCCAGTCAACAATGCCCATATCTTGTGAATATATTTTTAAAAAATCAATAATTTACTTTAACCATGATAAAAATTAGTGTGATTACTTATGATGTTATTTATAATTTGTTCTCTATCACTAAGCGAAATGATTATTATGGAGGTTTGACTGCACAGGTGTGCCAGTTGCTTATAGAGCCAGATGGATATCTGAACCCAAGCTTCAAAAACAGCTTCATCCCCACTATAGACAAAATCCAAATCCAAATCCAAGCTAAGTGTCTCCAAATCATACTGAAGGATTATCTAGACTGGAGTGAGAAAATTCAGGAGCCTAATGCTAGATCCACCCCTCCAGATACGTCCCATTGGTGAGCCAGTCTGGCTGGTCAATCATTAACAATTTTAACCATGCCTTGTACTGTTGGCCTACCATGTTTTGATATGGGATGACTGCTGGAGAGACATGGATTGATTCATTGCCTGATTTTCCATCTTGGCGCCATTTCAACAGGAAAATATTCTTCCTATCTCCTCTTCAATGAAGACAGATATGAGATATGTGCTTCAATTACCCAAAAGTCGCCCATTTCATTCCAGTATTAAAACCTTTATTGCTTTCAGAATTCACAAATAGCAACCAGTTACCCTTTGGAATGCCCCCTCTTTTATCAGTTTAAATCAAGGACAGGCTATTTATAGGCTATTAACAAATAAGCTACACTTGCGTTCTTTGGAATGTAGAATGTTGTGGGGTGATTTGACGGTGGATTTTAGGTTTCTGAGATGAAGTAATTATAAAATTAGAGGCAGGATATTCAGGACAGAAGGAAACATTTCTTCACACAAAAGGTGGTAGAAGTGTGGAACCCTCTCCTCAAAAAAGATTATTGGCATAATTAATCATTTTCAACTGAGATCAATAGATTGTTGTTAATTCAAGCGTAGTAAGGGGACTGGTGGACAAACGGAGTTAGGGCACATTTCAGCCATAATCTCATTGATTTACAGAATAGGGTCAAGGGGCTTAATGGCCTACTATAGTGCCTATGTTTCTCTGATTCTCTGATTCCATCAGATTATTTTTATCACTGTGGTGCTTATAATACAAGCGAAGGGTTATTTTGCAGTCTGCCTCCCCTGCACCTGTGGTCTTTGAAAGATTTATGTATATCCATGTTGGTAATTGTGTCCATCTGGAGGAATAGTCTGAGTATAAGTTATTCATTAATGAACAACTATTGCTACACTTGGCCGTGTTCTGTGCCCTTTCAAGTATTTCACACTTTATACTCATGAGAGACCGGGTCACTCAAAGTTTAGTCACCTCCCTTGTGGTGTTGAATGAGTTGGGTAAAGGGCACAATAAGACATACGTGATTTATTTAACCCTTTCATGATTCTGACAATGCGCGGTTAAGGGGCGAAGTATCCTGCTGATTTGGAAAGGAGAATCGGGGGATGGTATCTAATGACACGGTGGCACAGTGGTTAGCACTGCTGCCTCACAGAGCCAGGGACCCATATTTGATTGTGACTGTGTGGAGTCTGCACTCTCCGTGTCTGCGTGGATTTCCCCAAGGTGTTCCGGTTTCCTCCCACACTAGAGGAGCCCCAACAGAATTTTTTCAAAGACAACCCGTGGGGAAGGAAAGAGAGAGGTCCCCCTCCAACTTTTATGGACTGGACCAGAAGTGCAACGGCCAAAAAAGCGGCATTGGAGCAGCGGGAGAAGCGAGGGGAAAAAAACAAAATGGCGGCGGCCGGGGACAAAGCGGAGTGCGGGCCGGAGCTGCAGGAATTCATCAAGCGCTGCTTCGAGGAGCTGCGGAAGGAGATGCTGGAGCCTATACTGTCGGCGATTGAAGGACTAGGGATCACCCAGAAGGCCCACGAGGTAAAGATCCAGGAGGTACAGAAAAGAGTCAGTGAGAATGAGGATGAGCTCTTGGGCCTGGCGGTGAGAGTGGAGCAGCACGAGGAGCTACACAAGAGGTGGGCGGGAAGACTCGAAGACCTGGAGAACAGGTCGAGGAGAAAGAATCTGCGGATCCTGGGACTCCCTGAAGGAGTGGAGGGGGCCGATGCCACGGCATACGCGGGCACGATGATCGGGGCGATGATGGGCGCGGAGCAGTAAGTGGGACAATGCAGAGATCCGAATATACCCGGACTGGAGCACGGAGGTTGCAAAGCGGAGAGTGGGTTTCAACTGGGCCAAAGCGGTGTTGCACCGGAAAGGAGTGAAATTTGGAATGCTGCAGCCAGCGCGACTGTGGGTCACATACAAGGACCAACACTATTCTTCGAAACGCCTGAAGAGGCGTGGACCTTCATACAAACCGAAAAGTTGGACTCTAACTGAGGGTTTGTGAGGGTGTGGGGGATGTTTGAGGTTTGATGTGTGATGGTTGTTGTATATAGGGGGTCAATCACGCGCAGGAAATGTTACATGGGCTGGGGGAGAGAGACAAGGCCGCGACAGGAGCTGCGCCAGAGGGGGCGGAGCGGGCTTTGGAAAGCGCGGGGTTTTTCCCGCACACGGGAAGAAAGGCGGGAAGGGGAACGAAGGAACGCATATTGATTGGGAGACTCCCACACGGGGAGGTCAATGAGATGGCGGGGGAAGCCGGGGTCAGCAGGTGTCAGCTGACTTACGGGAGTGACATGGGGGGAGCAAAAAAGCTAGACAGGGGTCTAGCGGGGGGGAGGGGAGGGGGGGAAGGGGGGGGAAAAAGGGTTGCTGCTGCACTGGCCGAAACGGAATGGGACACAGAAGAGGTGGTCGGGACGGGGGTCCCCCGTCTGGGGGACTGGAGGTTGAGGGAGGCGCGGACACGGGACTGGCCCAGAAAAGGAGGTGGCTAGTCGGCGGGGGGGAGGGTGAGAGCCCCTCCAATCCGGCTGATAACGTGGAACGTGAGGGGCCTGAACGGGCCGGTGAAGAGGGCTCGAGTGTTCGCGCACTTAAAGGGACTGAAGGCAGACATGGTCATGCTCCAAGAGACACACCTGAAGGTGGCGGACCAGGTCAGGTTAAGAAAGGGATGGGTAGGACAGGTATTCCACTCGGGACGCGAAGAATAGAGGGGTGGCAATATTGCTGGGAAAGCGGGTGTCATTTGAGGCCAAGACTATCGTAGTGGATAATGGAGGGCGATATGTGATGGTGAGCGGTAGGTTGCAAGGAACGTGGGTGGTGTTGGTAAACGTATACGCCCCGAACTGGGATGATGCAGGATTCATGAAGCGCATGTTGGGGCGCATTCCGGACCTGGAGATAGGAGGCCTGATAATGGGAGGGGACTTCAATACAGTGTTGGATCCAGCACTGGACCGCTCCAGATCAAGGACTGGAAAGAGGCCAGCGGCGGCCAAGGTGCTTAAGGGGTTTATGGATCAGATGGGGGGAGTGGACCCATGGCGGTTTGCAAGGCCGCAGGCCAGGGAATTTTCTTTTTTCTCCCATGTGCACAAAGCCTACTCCCGGATAGATTTTTTTGTTCTGGGCAGGGCGCTCATCCCGAGGGTGGAGGGGACGGAGTATTTGGCCATAGCCGTTTCGGACCACGCCCCGCACTGGGTGGAACTGGAGCTGGGAGAGGAGAGGGACCAACGCCCGCTGTGGCGGCTGGATGTGGGACTGCTGGCAGATGAGGTGGTGTGTGGGAAGGTGAGGGGGTGTATCGAAAGGTACTTGGAGGCCAACGACAACGGGGAGGTGCGGGTGGGGGTGGTATGGGAGGCATTGAAGGCGGTGATCAGGGGAGAGCTCATCTCCATCAGGGCTCATAGGGAGAAGACAGAGGGCATGGAAAGGGAGAGGTTAATGGGGGAGATTTTGAGAGTGGACAGGAGATACGCAGAGGCCCCGGAGGAAAGATTACTGGGGGAAAGACGACGGCTCCAGATGGAGTTTGACCTGTTGACCACAGGGAAGGCGGAGGCACAGTGGAGGAAGGCGCAGGGGGCGACCTACGAGTATGGGGAAAAGGTTCTGCGTAGGTTTGGGTTCGGGGGACGGTTTATCAGTTGGGTTAAGCTCCTTTACAGAGCCCCGGTGGCGAGTGTAGTGACGAACCGGCGTAGGTCGGAGTACTTTCGGCTGTACCGAGGAATGAGGCAGGGGTGCCCCTTGTCCCCCCTGTTGTTCGCATTGGCGATCGAACCCTTGGCCATGTCATTAAGGGAGTCTAATAAATGGAGGGGGGTGGTCCGAGGGCGAGAAGAGCATCGGGTGTCGCTATATGCGGATGACCTGTTGCTGTACGTGGCGGATCCAATGGAGGGGATGGTGGAGGTCATGCAGACTCTAAGGGAGTTTGGGGAGTTTTTGGGCTATAAGCTCAATGTAGGGAAGAGTGAGCTCTTTGTATTACAGGCAGGGGACCAAGAAAGAGGGATAGGGGACCTACCGCTGAGGAGGGCGGAGGGGGGCGTTCGGTATCTGGGGATCCAGATAGCCAGGAGTTGGGGGGCCCTACATAAACTGAATCTGATGAGGTTGGTGGAGCAAATGGAGGAGGACTTCAAAAGATGGGACATGTTACCGCTCTCGCTGGCGGGTAGAGTGCAGTCGGTCAAAATGGTGGTCCTTCCGAGGTTTCTGTTTGTGTTTCAGTGCCTTCCCATCGTGGTCACCAAGGGCTTTTTCAAGAGAGTAGGTAGGAGTATTATGGGGTTTGTGTGGGTGAATAAGACCCCGAGGGTAAGGAGAGGGTTCCTGGAACTCAGTAGGGACCGAGGAGGGTTGGCGCTGCCAAACCTAGGGAGCTACTACTGGGCAGCAAATGTGGCGATGATCCGCAAGTGGGTTATGGAGGGAGAGGGGGCGGCATGGAAGAGGATGGAGATGGCGTCCTATAAAGGAACGAGCCTGGGGGCGTTGGTGAGGGCACCACTGCTGCTCTCGCCGACAAGGTACACTACGAGCCCGGTGGTGGCGGCAACGCTAACGATCTGGGGCCAGTGGAGACGGCACAGGGGTGCAATGGGAGCCTCGGTGTGGTCCCTGATCAGGGATAACCACCGGTTTGTCCCGGGGAAGATGGACGGGGGGTTCCAGAGCTGGCATCGGGCGGGGATTAGAAGAATGGGGGACCCATTCATTGACGGGACATTTGCGAGCCTAGGGGCACTGGAGGAGAAGTTTGAGTTACCCGCGGGAAATGCCTTTAGATATATGCAGGTGAGGGCATTTGTGAGACGACATGTGAGGGAATTCCCGTTGCTCCCGGCACAAGAAATTCAAGACAGGGTGATCTCGGGTGTATGGGACGGGGGGGCAAGGTGTCGGCAATACACCAGGAGATGAAAGAAGAGGGGGAAGCGCTGGTAGAAGAGTTGAAGGGTAAATGGGAGGAGGAGTTGGGGGAGGAGATCGAGGAAGGTCTGTGGGCTGATGCCCTAGGTAGGGTTAATTCCTCCTCCTCGTGTGCCAGGCTCAGCCTGATATAATTTAAGGTGGTTCACAGAGCTCACTTGACGGGGGCGAGGTTGAGCAGGTTCTTTGGGGTAGAGGACAGATGTGGAAGGTGCTCAGGGAGCCCGGTGAACCATGTCCATATGTTTTGGTCATGTCCGGCACTGAAGGGGTTCTGGAGAGGAGTGGCGGGAGCAATATCTCAGGTGGTGAAAGTCCGGGTCAAGCCAAGCTGGGGGCTAGCAATATTTGGAGTAGTGGATGAACCGGGAGTGCAGGAGGCGAAAGAGGCCGGCATTCTGGCCTTTGCGTCCCTAGTAGCCCGGCGAAGGATCTTTCTAATGTGGAAGGAGGCGAAGGCCCCCAGCGTGGAGGCCTGGATAAACGATATGGCTGGGTCCATAAAGCTAGAGAGGATTGAGTTTGCCTTGAGAGGGTCTGCGCAGGGGTTCTACAGGCGGTGGCAACCGTTCCTAGACTATCTCGCGGAGCGTTAGAGGAAGGTCGGTCAGCAGCAGCAGCAACCTGGGGGGGGGGGGGGGGGGGTGCCCTGTGAGGGGGAGGGGGGGGGGGGAGGAAGGGGGGGGGAAATGGGGGACTACCTGGGAGGGTGGATGAGCAAGATATAACATGAAGGGTTGGGGAAACTGGCACGTAAGGGAGAGAGCCAGTGTACAAAGCTATGTAAACATATAATTTTGCCATGTATGTATCTTGCTCTGTGCGATTTCTTGTTATTTTGTTACGGGGGGGGGGGGGGGGGTTATTGTTTGTAAGGGAGAAAAATTGTGTTAAAAAACTTGAATAAATATCTTTTTTTAAAAAGATAATCTCCTCCAGCTCTCCAATGTTTCAGAACTCTGCATTCCACCAACACTTGCCTCTTGAATGTCCTTCACTTTATTTAAAAAAAAATGTTTTACTTCATTCTTAAAGGTACAAAGCCAATGTTCAGAGTAGACAGACAAACACTTAATCCATCTCATTACTTGCTCCAAAAGCCAATTCAAATTCAAATTCAAATTGAATCCAATTCATGTTCTCCACAAGAGAGACATACAAGATCCAAGCTGACAAGAAAAGGCGTTGCACCTCACCCTGGGCTTGATTTGATGCTTGACCTCATGCAGGAGGCCGAGATGCAATATCCTCCGCTTCTTCCCCCCCACCAGACCTGCCTTCACTCATCCAGAAAAAAGCAAATTACTGCAGATGCTGGAATCTGAAACCAAAGAGAAAATGCTGGAAAATCTCAGCAGGTCTGGCAGCATGTGTAGGGAGAGAAAAGAGGTAATGTTTCGAGTCCAGATGACCGTTTGTCAAAGCTGAATTTGGCTGAATGTCAAATTTTGTTTAACTACCATCCTGTCAACTGCTTTGGAATTCTTTGCAATGTTATAAATGCAATTTGCTGTTATTTTTTTCCCCAGCATTGGAGATTAGAATGCAAAGTACATCTGACAATCATTGGATCCAATCGTTCAGAATCCATCAGCGGTCACAAACCTAAATCTCACACTGCACAAAGCCATCTATTACTCACATAGATCAATGAAAGGGGTCCATTCTTTCTGGGAATAGAAATGCCAAACACATACTTCAGCTGTGACACCAGCACATGGACTGCTGCGCCGGTTGTATAACCGCGGACGAGAGGGTCAGACAGGTACGTGACAACAAATCCAAATCGTATCATTCCCAACAGGATCTGCACAGATTGAAGAAAAAAACAAGCTATTGATACAACAACCTTGCTTCCAACCTGCTGATGATCATGATGCCTCGTAGGATCTATTCTTCAGCTCATCTCCACTTAACCTGTGGACTTTATCAGAGTTGTGTGTGTGTGTGTGTGTACTGGTGAGCTCGTTTGGATCAACAGTTTTTTTTTAGGTGGACAACTATTAATACTCTTAGCTATGTTGCATGTCCTTTGTGAGCACAGGCAATTGAAAGAGTTCAAATATTTAACGTAACTTTATCTTCTTGAAGATCACACTTATGCTTCCCAAATCCCTGATGATATTGAATGGATTGGACAAAGTCCATGATAAGACAAATAGAACTTGTCTTAAACTTTTAGCCGCAAAGAATATCAGCAGGTATCAGAATGGCCATCAATTATGGACCAGCCAGTGATAGATCCTGCCTCTTATTGATTTTGGCTCTCACGGATCCTGCCTGTTATGGGCCCTGCCTGTGATAAACTCTGCATGTTATACACCCTGCCGTTTATGGATCCTGCCTGTTGTGGACCCCGCCTGATTTGGACACCGCCTGTTATGGACCCTGTATGTTATGGACTCTGCCTGTTATACATCCTGCTCTATCCCTGTAGCCCCATTACTAAACCTAACCTGCACATCTTTGGCCACGAAGGGGTAATTTAGTATGGCCAATCCAGCTAACCTGCACATTTGTGGACTTCGCCTGTTATGGACCCTGCCTGTTATGGACCCTGCCTGCTGTTGACCCTGCCTGTTTTGGACTCTGCCTGTTATGGACTCTGCCTGCTGTTGACCCTGCCTGCTATGGACCTTGCCTGTTATGGACCCTGCCTGTTACGGACCCTGCCTGTTACGGAATCTGCCTGTTACGGACCCTGCCTGCTGTGGACCCTGCCTGTTATGGACCCTGCCTACTATGGACCCTGCCTACTATGGACCCTGCCTGTTATAAATCTGCCTGTTACGGAATCTGCCTGTTACGGACTCTGCCTGCTCTGGACTCTGCCTGCTCTGGACTCTGCCTGCTCTAGACTCTGCCTGCTCTGGACTCTGTCTGTTATAGACTTTGCCAATTATGGAATCTGCCTGTTATGGAACTTGCCTGTTCTGGACTCACTGTTCTGGACTCTGTAGGTTATGGGCTCTGCCTGTTCTGGACTCTGCCTGTCCTGGACTCTGCCTGTCCTGGACTCTGTGGATTATGGACTCTGCCTGTTCTGGACTCTGCCTGTTCTGGACTCTGCCTGTTCTGGACTCTGCCGGTTATGGGCCACGTCTGTGATGTATCCCATTGTCCTTCCCTCCATTTATTCTTGCATTACAGGAAAGAATACAAGACAATATGATAGGAGACAGGGTTAACCCCTCCCATTTAACAAGTTGAAGTTTCCTCGGAAAACAAACTTATGAACCTGTTATGTTCTGGCTGCGCAGGGCATGTCTGAGCTCAGTAGCTCCCAGTGTTCAGCGTTTGGGGATTGTGTTTGCCGTCCTACACTCTATCATTCTGTCACCAACATTCCTGAGAGGATCTTTCTCCCATGCCATTGTACTTTTATAATAAAGTAAATCACTGACACAGCTCCGTCCTTTGGTGGAATATGTTGATAAGCTGTTTGGGATTGTTGAATTATCCTGTGAGACATGTGATCAGCCGACAGTAACTATTTAATGGTTATTGAAATGAGGAGTATTTTAATTCTATTTTTCACTCTTGTTTTCTTTAGGACCCATTACTCAATGCACAATTTCACATGGTTCAGCTTTTATGCTGTTCAGCAACTAGAACAAAGGAAAAAGATTCAGGTCTGGATGTTGCGGCCGCCAATTAGTGTCTCAGAATCAATATGACTGCAGCAACTAAGTGCAAAAGGCATTTTGAGAAGATTGTTAAAAGACAAAGTGATGACAGGTGAAGCTGCTGGTTAATGAATGGTGAGGAAATACAGGGAACTGGATGGAGAATGACGGACAATAATAGGGATAAGTAGTGGGATGGGTTGGATGTCAGAATAAAGATGGAATATAGAATAAGGATGTCATAGAATCATAGAATTTACAGTGCAGAAGGAAGCCATTCGGCCCATCGAGTCTGCACCAACCCTTGGAAATACCATCCTACTTACGCCTCCACCCTATCCCCGTAACCCAGTAACCCCACCTAACATTTTGGACACCATGGGCAATTTATCATGACCAATTAATGATCATTAGGTGGCACTGTGGTTAGCACTGCTGCCTCACAGCTCCAGGGAGCCGGGTTCAATTCAGGCCTCGGGTGACTGTACGTGTGGAGTTTACACTTTCTCCCCATGTGTGCGTGGGTTTCCTCCGGGTGCGCCGGTTTCCTCCCACAGTCCAAAGATGTGCAGGTTAGGTGGATTGGTCATGCTAAATTGCCAATAGTGTCTAAAAGGTTAGGCTGGGTTAGGGGGTTACGGGGATAGGGTGGAAGCCTGGGCTTAAGTAGGGTGCTCTTTCCAAGGGACGGTGCAGACTCAATGGGCCGAAAGGCCTCCTTCTGCACTCTAAATTCGATGATTCTATGAATCCACCTAACCTGCACACCTTTAGACTGTGGGAGAATGGAGCACCCGGAGGAAACCCACGCAGACACGGGGAGAACGTACAAACTCCACACAGACAGTCACCCAAGGTCGGAATTGGACATAATCCTTTCCTTAAATTCTGAAAAACACTAATTTGCAATTTCATTTGTCCCACAGCACAATTGCCACTGGATGTCATTGTTTTAGTACACTGCGACCCTTAATCCCGTTTTCTCCCCTCCTCCCCCATCAGAATCCTGGCTCCTCTCTTTCTTGTGGCAAAAAGTGAACTCACTTGAAAGATCCCACAGAGGAAGGTAACCATGGTTGCTGCTTTCACTCTCATCAAATCCCGTGCCTCGATATCAATTGTGGCCGTTCCGTTTGTATCATTCTGAGAAATGATCAAAAAGTTCTCATCTGGGGCCATCCGCTCAGTTATGGTCCCCACCATAACACTCAGAACTGCAAAGGAACCTGCAGAAAAGCAGAATTCGTTAGAGATGGATCAAAATCTAAACATCGGTTTATTGAGAATATCTTAAATGAGATCATAGGTTGCAAATATCCTTTCGCCCATCAAAACGCACCAGGAACACCCCCTTGATGTAGAATCAACTTACACAGCGCATTACCCTTCACAGTGTATTGGGGTATCATCCTGTGTAATAATAACATTCTTTATTGTCACAAGTAGGCTTAGATTAACATGCAATGAAGTTACTGTGAAAATCCCCCTCGTCGCCACATTCTGGCACCGGTTCGGGTATACGGAGGGAGAATTCAGAATGTCCAATTCACCTAACAGCATGTCTTTCGGGACTTGTAGGAGGAAACCGGAGCACCCGGAGGAAACCCAGCCAGACACAGGGAGAACATGCAGGCTCCGCACAGACAGTGGCCCAAGCCGGGAATCGAACTTGGGACCCTGGCGCTGTGAAGCAACAGTGATAACCACTGTGCTACCATGCCGCCCATCATGCTATGATAAAGAATCATCCTGCATGTAACATATGTCAGCAAGTTTGTGCACGGAGTTGAATGTGTTAGGCCTTTCAGAATGCAACATCCTGTACACAGATGTAGTGTGGAACACAATAATGGACGTGCCCTATGGAGCAGAGAATGAATGGTGCACACTTTGAAGTGGAGGACAAATGTAATATTTCCAAGTTCGCAGGTGACAAAGCTAGGTGGGAATGCGTGTTGTGAGGAAGATGCAAAGTGCCTTCAGGAGCATTAGGACAGACTTAGTAAAAGGGAAAGACTTAGCGGATGGAATATAATGTGGAAAAATGTGTCGTTACCCACTTTGATAGGAGGAACAGATGTGCAGAGTATTTCCTAAATGGTAAGAGACTAGAAAATGTAGATGTACAAAGGGGCCTTAGTGTCCTTGTCACTGAAGGCTAACATGCAGGACCAATAAGCAATTAGGAAGGCTAATAGTATGCTAGTATTTATCGCAAGAGGATTTGAGTACAGTTGCATAGGAGCTTGATTAAACCAAACCTGGAGTATGTAGTGATATCATGGTTGTGTTGTAATTCACCAACTGACCACTAGGAGTCTCATTAGTATATAAGTGAATGTTAGAGTCAGGTGACACCTCAGACGTGGCTGGAGGAAGCTGAAGAGAGAGGTTGCTTATGCATTATCTTACTGTTATTCATCGGTTGTTCTGTATATAGTTTACCTACAGTTAATATTAATAAATCATTTATAGCTTTATGAGAGATCCTACACTTTAGCTACAAGTGTTAATGAAATACATATATCAGACAATTCGACAAGAACATTACAGAGTAGTGTGCAGTTTAGGTTCACTTACTGTAGGAAAGATATTAGCCGTGATTCTCCGGTCTGAATTTGTCCCGTTACTGCTGCCAGCGAGGATGGAGAATTTGGCACTCAGCCAAAACTCCATTCACTCCAACGGGAAAGATGAATCCCACCGGTGTGAAGGAATGAGAATACCACCCAAAATTGCCATAGAGGGAGTGTAACGAACGTTCACCAGACTTGGTCCTGTGTTGGCGGGACTGCCTTATGAAGAGAGATTGGGGAAACTGGGCCTGCATTCTCTCGAGTTTCGAAGGATGAGAGGTGATCTTGAAACCAAAAAATACTTATACGGACAGAGAAGTAAGGTCGCTGCAGGTAAGGTGTTTCCCTGGACTGTGTGTGTGGGGGGGGGGGGGGGGGCGGTCTGAACCAGGGGACACAATTTCAAAACAATTGGAAAGCCACTTAAGACAGTGATGAAGAGAAATCTTTTTACTCAGAGAATTGTGAATCTTTGGAATTCTCTAGCCCAGAGGGCTGTGGAAACGCAGACGCTGAGAATGTTTAAAGGAAAGATTGACAGATTTCTAAATACCAATGACGGAGAGGGATATAGGGATAGTGTGGGAAAAGGGCATTGAAGTGGGTGATCAGCCATGATCATATTGCATGGCGGAGTACGCTCGATGGGCTGAATGACCTACTGTGTCCCTGAAGAGAGTGTGTGTGAGCAGTGTGCCCTCGGGAGTATTGAAAGATCAAGTTGCATGGGAAGCGTGAGCAGTTCCCTTTGGATAATATGAGCCAGCAGCCTCACAAGGAGGACATGGAACAACTTAGCAGCTTTGCGACATGAGTGTCATGGATAGATCCTTCCGAGTGACGGACGAGCCGGGAGTGCAGGAGGCGAAAGAGGCCGGTATCCTGGCCTTTGCTCCCTGGTAGCCCGGTGGAGGATCTTGCTATTGTGGAAAGACGCGAAGCCCCCCAGTGTGGAAGCCTGGATAAATGACATGGCAGGGTTCATCAAGCTGGAGAGGATAAAGTTTGCCTTGCGAGGGTCTGCGCAGGGGTTCTTCAGGCGGTGGCAACCGTTCCTAGATTATCTCGCGGAGCGTTAGATGGAGGTCGATCAGCAGCAGCAGCAACCCAGGGAGGGAGAGGGGGGAGGGGAGGGGGGGCGTCTCTTTCAGGGTGGGGTATAAGGGTGGGCGGGGAAAGGGGTTTTTCCTAGGGGCACTTGAGAAAAGAAAAACATAAACATATGGGAAAGTCAATATGTGCGAGAGGAACCCATTGTACAAGTTCTGTATTATGTTGGATTGATATGTTTATGTCTTGTTCTGTTACTTTTCTTTTTTGTTACGGTGGGGGGGGGGGGGGGGGGGGGGTTTGGATGGTTGAAAACTTTTGCTGAAAAATTCAGAATAAACATATTTTTTTTTAAAAATGGATGGATCCTTCCATCAAATTTTGTGAGGAAAATGTTGAGCAAAATGAAAAGCATACACAGGCCATGGAGAACAAGAAGCAGCAAATGGCCCACAGGATTGCGTTTGGGATTTGTGCCAAACAACATTAAAGTGTGTCTCTCACAAATACTCAAAAAATGGTGACTTCTTCGAAACCACTTCCAAATTTTAACGGTTACAAATTGATCCAGTTACAAATATTAGCCAATGTGTAGCAAACATAAAACTTGATTCCATAAACAAATGTACTGTCTAAAGAATTACTCTACTAAAGAAGCAGGAAAGACTGAGACAGGATGTTCTCCCGTGGGTACCACGCCGCTAATGAAGAAAGCCATTGTGCCGGCACAACCAGAGGACATCACGGGGCAGATATTCTTCAAAGAGGAAGGCTGCACAGCTTACCCACTGAAACATGTCTGGATGTTCCAAATATGAAGTATATGAGGACAGGGTAGAAGGATGTATAGAGTCCAAACACAGGAGGAACAGCTGCCAAAAGGGCATATGCCATACCTGCAAAACAAAATTAAATTATCACTCATCCACCAGACCATTTATTCCCTTACATAAATCAAGATGCTTAGAAAATATGACATCACTCGTGGCCTAAAATGACTGACTAATGCCCCATTTTAAAATTTGTGATGTACCTCTACCCTGGAGCCTCTCACCAATAGGACAAGACTATGGTGAGATGGCCACTTATCATGTTCCCTTTGGGATTATCCTTGATACATAATGTGGTACAATGACTGATTGTATTTTTAAAAAAATAATCTTTATTGTCACAAGCAGGCTTACATTAACACTGCAATGAAGTTACTGTGAAAAGCCCCTAGTCGCCACACTCCGCCGCGAGTTCGGGTACGCTGAGGGAGAATTCAGAATGTCCAAATTACCTAACAGCACGTCTTTCGGGACTTATGGGAGGAAACCGGAGTTTCCAGAAGAAACCCACGCAGACACGGGGAGAATGTGCAGACTCCGGGCAGACAGTGACCCAAGTCGGGAATCGAACCTGGCACCCTGGCGCTGTGAAGCAACTGTGCTAACCACTGTGCTACCGTGCCGCCCACATTCCTCTTCCCCATAAGACTCCACACAACAGATCGCTTTCTGTCCGCAGTCATGCTTGGTGTCACTCTGGTTGTACACCCCATGCCGATGTTCAGGTCCATTGGTTTCACTGAATCTGAATTTGCGCTGTACTGTAAGATGGTTTTCCAAAACGATATTGCCTGTTTAGGCCTCTTTAATACGCTGAATATGCAGTGAGAATCCCATCTTATTGTTCTAAAAATTCCTGATTAAATTGTTAGTGGCACTCCTACAGTGATAGCAGGGGCAGCAATTGCCATTGTGTGGTGTTTGTGAAAGAGAAAGTACTCACTCTGTGGTAACTGCACAATTCCAACGCTGAACCCGGAGCAGATGTCTCCCAGTAGCCATTCTCGGATGGGATACTTGGGCAACCATCGGAGGATCGGGATTAACGTGAACAGGAGAGATTTGGCTTTAGGGCCCGAACATCTGAAAAAAAAATCAGTCGGTGTTAACCGAGTGAAGATCAGTTTGCTTCAAGTGGATGGGTTTGATCAATTTGCTGTAAATCAAAGATTAACTTGAAATCCATTAGAATTGCTGCTAATGACGCTTCTAAACCTCAAGCGAATTGCCAAATATAATAAATTTGTCTGTCATTTTTTTCGGGCTGGAGAGAGTTTTGTAGTAGAGTTTCCCAGAGGTCGAATGGCCTCCTCCTGTGATGTAACAAACTTCCGTGATTCTGTAGGAGATCAACTGAATTGTACATTCATTTAAAATGAAAGGATATCAAAGCTGCACCACTTGAAGTTAGTTTGTGTATCAAACCAAAGATAATAACAATCACAATGTAGAGGGAGTGATGGCAATCTATTTTGTTTGCTGAGTCAATGGTACCATTAATCACCTCTTTAAAAATGTGCTTTGATTATTTTGCTGATTGTAGCTTTGTAATGACAAGAAGCAGTGGTTAGGTGTGTGCTGCAAAGCTGTAGCAAACCTGAGGTTGTGAGTTATCTTAGTCAGAAGTCTTACAACACCAGGTTAAAGTCCAACAGGTTTGTTTCAAACACTAGCTTTCGGAGCACTGCTCCTTCCTCAGGTGAATGAAGAAGTATGTTCCAGAAACATATATATATATATATATATATATATAGACAAAGTCAAAGATGCAAGACAATGCTTTGAATGCGAGCATTTGGAGGTAATTTACAGATCCAGAGATAGGGGTAACCCCAGGTTAAAGAGGTGTGAATTGTCTCAAGCCAGGACAGTTGGTAGGATTTCGCAAGCCCAGGCCAGATGGTGGGGGATGAATGTAATGCAACATGAATACAAGGTCCCGGTTGAGGCCGTACTTATGTGTGCGGAACTTGGCTATAGGTTTCTGCTCGGCGATTTTGCGTTGTCGCATGTCCTGAAGGCCGCCTTGGAGAACGCTTACCCGAAGGTCAGAGGCTGAATGTCCTTGACTGCTGAAGTGTTCCCTGACTGGAAGGGAACATTCCTGCCTGGAGATTGTCACGCGATGTCCGTTCATCCGTTGTCGCAGCGTCTGCATGGTCTCGCCAATGTACCACGCGTTGGGACATCCTTTCCTGCAGCGTATGAGGTAGACAACGTTGGCCGAGTCGCACGAGTATGTACCGCGTACCTGATGGGTGGTGTTCTCAGGTGTAATGGTGGTATCCATTACACGTGAGAACACCACCCACGTGTAATGGTGGTACATGGGTACCACCATTACAAGTGAGGACACCATCCACCAGGTACGCGGCACAAGACTAGAAGATACTGGGCAAGTGATCAGACAAGTGGAAGAATATTTACTGAGAAATAGCATACTTTATTTTATAAAGATGCAACAGAGCTGTGTGTTCATTTCTATTATATTTAACTGTTCCGTTCTGGAAGATGATCCACTTTATTAGAGAGCAATACACTCTTCATTACAACAACTTTTATTTATATACTATTTCCCAGCCATTGGATTCTCTGTTCCCATTGGCAGTGTGGGGTGGCTTCAACAGGAGATCCCACTGACATGCAGCGGGAAGAGAGAATCTCGCTACCAGCGAACGGCGTGCCGTTGAGAAACATGCAGCTGGGGGGAACGGAGAATCCAGCCGAAACATCACTAAATGCTTCACAGGTGCATTATAAAACAAAATTAACACTGAGCCACATAACAAGGTATTAGCGCAGTTGATCAAAGATGTAGGGTGGGATTTTCACAACGGGAATCTTCGCAGGCGGGACAGAACATTTGATGGACCAGTAAAAGGTCAAATTGGCTTGGGGTCAAATTTGCGGCTAAGAACAAAGAACAAAGAACAAAGAAATGTACAGCACAGGAACAGGCCCTTCGGCCCTCCAAGCCTGTGCCGACCATGCTGCCCGACTAAACTACAATCTTCTACACTTCCTGGGTCCGTATCCTTCTATTCCCATCCTATTCATATATTTGTCAAGATGCCCCTTAAATGTCCCTATCGTCCCTGCTTCCACTACCTCCTCCGGTAGCGAGTTCCAGGCACCCACTACCCTCTGCGTAAAAAACTTGCCTCGTACATCTACTCTAAACATTGCCCCTCTCACCTTAAACCTATGCCCCCTAGTAATTGACCCCTCTACCCTGGGGAAAAGCCTCTGACTATCCACTCTGTCTATGCCCCTCATAATTTTGTATACCTCTATCAGGTCTCCCCTCAACCTCCTTCGTTCCAGTGAGAACAAACCGAGTTTATTCAATCGCTCCTCATAGCTAATGCCCTCCATACCAGGCAACATTCTGGTAAATCTCTTCTGCACCCTCTCTAAAGCCTCCACATCCTTCTGGTAGTGTGGCGACCAGAATTGAACACTATACTCCAAGTGTGGCCTAACTAAGGTTCTATACAGCTGCAACATGCCTTGCCAATTCTTATACTCAATGCCCCGGCCAATGAAGGCAAGCATGCCGTATGCCTTCTTGACTACCTTCTCCACCTGTGTTGCCCCTTTCAATGACCTGTGGACCTGTACTCCTAGATCTCTTTGACTTTCAATACTCTTGAGGGTTCTACCATTCACTGTATATTCCCTACCTGCATTAGACCTTCCAAAATGCATTACCTCACATTTGTCCGGATTAAACTCCATCTGCCATCTCTCCACCCAAGTCTCCAGACAATCTAAATCCTGCTGTGTCCTCCGACAGTCCCCATCGCTATCCGCAATTCCACCAACCTTTGTGTCATCTGCAAACTTACTAATCAGACCAGTTACATTTTCCTCCAAATCATTTATATATACTACAAAGAGCAAAGGTCCCAGCACTGATCCCCGTGGAACACCACTGGTCACAGCCCTCCAATTAGAAAAGCATCCCTCCATTGCTACTCTCTGCCTTCTATGGCCTAGCCAGTTCTGTATCCACCTTGCCAGCTCACCCCTGATCCCGTGTGACTTCACCTTTTGTACTAGTCTACCATGAGGGACCTTGTCAAAGGCCTTACTGAAGTCCATATAGACAACATCTACTGCTCTACCTGCATCAATCATCTTAGTGACCTCCTCGAAAAACTCTATCAAGTTAGTGAGACACGACCTCCCCTTCACAAAACCGTGCTGCCTCTCACTAATACGTCCATTTGCTTCCAAATGGGAGTAGATCCTGTCTCGAAGAATTCTCTCCAGTAATTTCCCTACCACTGAAGTAAGGCTCACCGGCCTGTAGTTCCCGGGATTATCCTTGCTACCCTTCTTAAACAGAGGAACAACATTGGCTATTCTCCAGTCCTCCAGGACATCCCCTGAAGACAGCGAGGATCCAAAGATTTCTGTCAAGGCCTCAGCAATTTCCTCTCCAGCCTCCTTCAGTATTCTGGGGTAGATCCCATCAGGCCCTGGGGACTTATCTACCTTAATATTTTTTAAGACACCCAACACCTCGTCTTTTTGGATCACAATGTGACCCAGGCTATCTACACACCCTTCTCCAGACTCAACATCTACCAATTCCTTCTCTTTGGTGAATACTGATGCAAAGTATTCATTTAGTACCTCACCCATTTCCTCTGGCTCCACACATAGATTCCCTTGCCTATCCTTCAGTGGGCCAACCCTTTCCCTGGCTACCCTCTTGCTTTTTATGTACGTGTAAAAAGCCTTGGGATTTTCCTTAACCCTATTTGCCAATGACTTTTCGTGACCCCTTCTAGCCCTCCTGACTCCTTGCTTAAGTTCCTTCCTACTTTCCTTATATTCCACGCAGGCTTTGTCTGTTCCCAGCCTTTTAGCCCTGACAAATGCCTCCTTTTTCTTTTTGACGAGGCCTACAATATCACTCGTCATCCAAGGTTCCCGAAAATTGCTGTATTTATCTTTCTTCCTCACAGGAACATGCCGGTCCTGTATTCCTTTCAACTGCCACTTGAAAGCCTCCCACATGTCAGATGTTGATTTGCCCTCAAACATCCGCCCCCAATCTATGTTCTTCAGTTCCCGCCTAATATTGTTATAATTAGCCTTCCCCCAATTTAGCACATTCATCCTCGGACCACTCTTATCCTTGTCCACCAGTACTTTAAAACTTACTGAATTGTGGTCACTGTTACCGAAATGCTCCCCTACTGAAACATCTACCACCTGGCCGGGCTCATTCCCCAATACCAGGTCCAGTACCGCCCCTTCCCTAGTTGGACTGTCTACATATTGTTTTAAGAAGCCCTCCTGGATGCTCCTTACAAACTCCGCCCCGTCTAAGCCCCTGGCACTAAGTGAGTCCCAGTCAATATTGGGGAAGTTGAAGTCTCCCATCACCACAACCCTGTTGTTTTTACTCTTTTCCAAAATCTGTCTACCTATCTGCTCCTCTATCTCCCGCTGGCTGTTGGGAGGCCTGTAGTATACCCCCAACATTGTGACTGCACCCTTCTTATTCCTGATCTCTACCCATATAGCCTCACTGCCCTCTGAGGTGTCCTCTCGCAGTACAGCTGTGATATTCTCCCGAACAAGTAGCGCAACTCCGCCTCCCTTTTACATCCCCCTCTATCCCGCCTGAAACATCTAAATCCTGGAACGTTTATCTGCCAATCCTGCCCTTCCCTCAACCAGGTCTCTGTAATGGCAACAACATCATAGTTCCAAGTACTAATCCAAGCTCTAAGTTCATCTGCCTTACCCGTAATGCTCCTTGCATTAAAACATATGCACTTCAGGCCACCAGACCCGTTGTGTTCAGCAACTTCTCCCCGTCTGCTCTGCCTCAGAGCCACACTGTCCCTATTCCCTAGTTCTCCCTCAATGCTCTCATCTTCTGACCTATTGCTCCCGTGCCCACCCCCCTGCCATACTAGTTTAAACCCTCCCGTGTGACACTAGCAAACCTCGCGGCCAGGATATTTATGCCTCTCCGGTTTAGATGCAACCCGTCCTTCTTATACAGGTCACACCTGCCCCGGAAGAGCTCCCAGTGGTCCAGATAATGGAAACCCTCCCTCCTACACCAGCTGTTTAGCCACGTGTTTATCTGCTCTATCTTCCTATCTAAGGTTGTGAACAGTCTTGTTCAGCATCAGAGAGTTGCCGAGGAGAGGGGTAGATTTGGTAACTAGGGAAAGAGAAAAACCTTCCTCAGGTTTCGTTGCAGGAAATTTCATCCAGTACTGGAGGTCGGACAAACAGACTGGCAGATGATGGACAGTGAAAGGGTCAAGAGAGTTGGTGGGCATCACCGATATACATGTTGAAACTGATGCTGTACTTTCTGATGATGTTGCCAAGTGGCAGCATGTAGCTGGGGAAAAAAAGAGGGCCAAGGATTAGTTCTTGGGAGACAACCAAGAGTAATGATATGAGAACGGGAAGATAAATCGTTGCAGGCGATTCTCTGACTATGATTAGATAGATAAGAATGGAACCAGGCAGGTGCAGTTTCACCCAACTGGATGACACTGGAGAGGTGTTGGAGGAAGATGATGAGAAGGAGAAGTTGGGATAGTTTACCTGCGTCACAGTCACAGGGGATGTTAGTTATGAATTTGATAAGAGGCACTCCAGTCCTGTGCCAGGTGCAGAAACATGATTAGAGGGACTCTCATCTGGAGTTCTGGGAAAGATGGGATTGGATTTCTAGTATAAGGGTTGACACAGTAAGGGACAACGTGCCACTGGAGAGCAGTACCGCTTAGAATTATGTAGGGAGTCACTTGATAGTAGAGTAAGTACAGTAGGAATCTATTAGAAGTTAACATGTAGAAAGTACTGAGTCAAGGCTATCCCTTGGAGATGCATACAGTTACATGTTACCAATAAACACTGTTCAACCTCACACACTTCCAGACCTCTTAGTGAGACACTGAATAAACACTTACAATAGGTTTTGGAGGGAACAACATTGCCAAGAGCTTTGGAGAGCAAAAGGGTTGCTGGACATTCTATACATCATGCATCCGCTGTTACTGCAGTTCGATACATGTAAGTTCTATTTTTTCTATGTTTCATGCAATGAAATAATTCTCACTGCTGTGCAAAATATAGAACATAATTGACCCTTTGGGTTGAAAGGGCACAGGACAATGTCATTTTTGTTCAAGTTACTGAATTTAAAAAAGAGACATCTGTCAATAATTGTCATTCAAGTCACCTTTCCACATAGAAAAATGAACACACCAAATTTTCAACAGTGGAAGATTGTTTTTTTATTGATGGAAAATTACATACTGTGCAGTGAACCCAAGGCATTAACACATCTTAGAGTTGTGATGAATTACTGTGTTAATGTGTTATTATCTGTTAGCAGATTGCAGGCTGTGTGCCATGCTGTATACCACTCATTCGCAAATGACAAAGTAAACATAATGTGACTTAGTGATTACTGGTAATTAGTATGTGTCAAAATCAGAATATTTCTAAATTCAAATGGTACTGAAACTTTGGATATATTATCGTCAAGTCAGCAATGTGAATGAAAAAAGTGGGTTATAGAACATATAGTGCAGAAGGAGGCCATTCTGTCCATCGAGTCTGCACCGACCCACTTAAGCCCTCACTTCCACCCTATCCCCGTAACCCAATAACCCCTCCTAACCTTTTTTTGGGGATCCCCAAGGGCAATTTATCATGGCCAATCCACCACTTCTTTGGACTGTGGGAGGAAACCGGAGCACCCGGAGGAAATCCACGCAGACACAGTGCGAACGTGCAGACTCCGCACAGACAGTGACCCAGCGGGGAATTGAACCTGGGACCCTGGCGCTGTGAAGCCACAGTGCTATCCACTTGTGCTACCGTGCTTCCCCCGTTGAAATGGTTTTCACTGTTACTGCAGTTAAGCTATACTTGCGTTGCTTTATGACATAGTGTTCTTTTATTTTTACCGTTTCTGAGTTCTCAGTGACTGATGTTTATAGCTCTCTCAGGTGATGATATTTACATATTGTTCGCTGTTGCAATTGAGCTGTTGAAAGTTGCAACATTGCCATCATTACATTGGCTGCAAGTGAAGTGTAATTGCAGGATGAATGGATAAAGCAAAGGTTGGTGCACCACCCCTGTAAATTTTAATCATTAAACCAATGGAGCATAAATTCAGGATATTAACATTCACTTCAATAATTGCTCATTCACGCTTAATGAATTTATTGCCATTATGAATTTAGATGGCCTGAAGATTATTTAAAGCTCTTGCGGGTGACGGAAGTATGACAGAGCAATTTTGTGTACAACGTAATGGTACGGCACGGTGACACAGTGATTAGCACTGCTGCCTGACAACACCAGGGACCCTGGTTCGATTCTGGCCTTGGGTGACTGTGCGAAGTTTGGACGTTCTCCCCGTGTCTGTGTGGGTTTCCTCCGGGTGCTCCTGTTTCCTCCCACAGTCCCAAGATATGCTGGTTAGGAGGATTGGCTATGTTAAATTGTAGGCGTGGAAATGGGGAGATTGGACCGAGTGAGGGTGGACTTTTGAAGGGTGGTGCAGACTTGATTGGCTGAATGGCCTCCATCTGCACTTCAGGGATTCTATGATTGGATTGGATTTGTTTATTGTCACGTGTACCGAGGTACAGTGAAAAGTACTTTTCTGCGAGCAGCTCAACAGATCATTAAGTACATGGGAAGAAAAGGGAAGAAATAACTGTCGTGTTGGGTGTTCCGCTATACAAACGAACCAACACGGTTGTAGATGGTACAACTCTGTTTTATTACTCTTGATAACAACATCTGTTAACTTCTGGCTGTGGTTCGTACTTTACCCGTTAACCTGTGGACCCAGCCCTAACACTATCTTAGAGAGGCACTCAGCACATGGTGTATGTCTGAGTGGCACGCTGTGAGCTCTGTGCTCTGAGCTATCTCCTGCTGGAATGAGCGGGAACTGTGGTGTTCCCTGTTTTATACTGCGTGTGCTCTCACTGGTGATTGGCTGTGATGTTGCGTGTGTGTTGATTGGTCCGTTGATCTGTCCATCAGCGTGTGTGTGTGATTGCACCATGATATGTTTATATGAATACCATGACATCCCCCCTTTTTACAAGAATATGTGCCTATATGGTAATAAATATTGGTGTGTACTGTGTGCAGCTGAATATGTGTGTGCAATATCTACAACATGTACATGAGGCTAAACTATATACATAAGAAGGTGTCAGGTGCAACATAGCAAAGAGGTTGTACCACAAACAAAACAAGTGCAATCATCAAACATCGAAAGCGAACTCCTGTAACGACAAAAAGAGAAACACATTAACATTGTGGCATAACACTTTAGTGAGTCCAATGTGCAAACAGGCTCATAAGTCCAGCCTAGTAGGTGGGCGACGAATTCGGGTTGACCGCCTCAAGGGTGGGTCAGGATCCACCGGCTGAGGAATGGGCCTGGCCACAGGCGATAGAGGAATAGGCATAGTGGCAGGAAGCTCCACAAAGTCGACATCAGGGACAACAGGAGGGCGTGGCACCGGTGCATGATCACGTAGCGAGCGTGGAAGCAGCCGAAGAGCTCGGCGATTACGCCGGCGAATGGAGCCATCAGGCATGCGAACCAGGAACGAGCCGGGAGCCACGCGGCGGGGAACTTCGGCAGTTGCCGACCAGCCACCCTCTGGTAGGTGTATGCGGATGTTGTCTCCAGGCGCCAGGGCAGGAAGATCAGTTGCCCGAGTGTCATGTGCCACCTTCTGCTGAGCACGCTGCTGTTGCATCCTTCGCAGTACTGGAGCATGGTCGGGTTTAGGAACATGAAAGGACGGTACAGTGTTCCTGAGGGCGCGACCCATCAACAGCTGGGCTGGTGAGAGGCCCGTGGACAGTGGGTCCGAGCGATAGGCCAGCAGGGCTAAACAGAAGTCAGATCTGGCATCAGCAGCCTTGCAGAGGAGCCGCTTCATGATATGGACGCCCTTTTCCGCCTTGCCATTTGACTGGGGATGCAGAAGGCTGGACGTCACGAGTGTGAAGCCATACGAAGCGGCAAAAGAAGACCATTCTTGGCTCGCAAAACAGAGCCCATTGTTCGACATGACGGTAAGCGGAATGCCATGGCGAGCGAAGGTTTCCTTGCATGCTCTGATTACAGCTGATGCTGTCAAGTCGTGCAGGCGTATGACCTCCGGATAATTTGAAAAATAATCAATTATGATGACGTAGTCCCTGCCGAGTGCATGAAAAAGGTCCACACCCACCTTCGCCCAGGGGGACGTCACCAACTCACGGGGCTGAAGCGTCTCAGGGGGTTGTGCCGGCTGAAACCTTTGGCAGGTGGGGCAGTTGAGCACCATGTTGGCGATGTCGTCGCTGGTGCCCGGCCAGTACACAGCTTCTCGGGCCCTCCGCCTGCACTTTTCAACCCCGAGATGGCCTTTGTGTAATTGTTCGAGGACCAGCCTGTGCATGCTGTGTGGGATCACAATCCTGTCCAACTTTCGGAGGACACCGTCAATGACGGCCAAGTCGTCCCGGACATTGTAGAATTGTGGGCACTGTCCTTTGAGCCACCCTTCCGTCATGTGGCGCATCACACGTTGTAGAAGAGGGTCAGCCGCAGTCTCATGGCGAATACGGGCCAGACTTGCATCATTAGCTGGCAGATTAGCCGAAGTGAATGCCACATGCGCTTCGACCTGGCAGACGAACCCCCCCGATTCGGGCGGTGTGCTCACTGCTCTGGACAGGGCATCCACGATGATGAGGTCCTTTCCCGGGGTGTAGGCCAGTTGGAAGTCATATCTCCGGAGCTTGAGCAGAATGCGCTGGAGGCGAGGGGTCATCTCATTCAGGTCCTTTTGTATGATGCCGACCAGGGGGCGATGGTCGGTCTCCACGGTGAACTGAGGGAGACCATACACATAGTTATGGAATTTGTCTATGCCGGTTAACAAACCCAGGCATTCCTTCTCAATTTGCGCATAGCGCTGTTCTGTGGGGGTCATGGCCCGCGAGGCATAGGCGACCGGGGCCCATGATGCAGTGTCGTCCCGTTGCAGGAGTACCGCCCCAATGCCGGACTGGCTGGCATCAGTCGAGATCTTTGTATTTCGAGCAGTGTCGAAGAACGCCAATACCGGGGCTGTGGTGAGCTTGATCTTGAGCTCCTCCCATTCCTTCTGGTGTGCGGGCAGCCACTGGAACTCCGTAGTCTTCTTCACTAGGTGGCGAAGAGCCGTTGTGTGGGAGGCAAGGTTGGGAATGAACTTCCCCAGGACGTTGACCAGCCCGAGAAAGCGTAGCACTGCCTTCTTGTCTGCCGGCTGCGGCATGGCTGTAATAGCCGTCACCTGGTTCGGCACAACATCGTGGGCCGAAGGGCCTGTTCTGTGCTGTATTTTCTATGTTCTATGTTCTATGTTTGTCTGCATCCGGACGCACCCCTGACCGGGATATGTGGTCCCCCAGAAACGTTAGCTCAGTTTGTGCAAAAGAACACTTGGCTCGGTTGAGGCGCAGGCCGTGTTCTCGTATCCAAGCAAAGACCCGCTGGAGACGACTGGTGTGCTCCTGTGGTGTGGTGGACCAGATGATGACGTCGTCAACATAGACGCGCACCCCTTCGATGCCCTCCATGATCTGTTCCATGATCCGATGAAACACCTCAGATGCCGAGATGATGCCAAACGGCATCCTATTGTAGCAGTACCTGCCAAAGGGAGTGTTGAAGGTGCACAGCTTCCTGCTGGACTGATCCAGCTGAATCTGCCAAAAACCCTTTGAGGCATCAAGCTTGGTAAAAATTTTAGCCCGGGCCATCTCGCTCGTGATCTCTTCCCGTTTGGGTATGGGGTAGTGTTCCCTCATGATGTTATTGTTCAGGTCTTTCGGGTCGATGCAGATCCGGAGTTCGCCAGAGGGCTTTTTTACGCACACCATGGAGCTGACCCATGGCGTGGGCTCCGTGACCCGGGAAAGCTCTCCTTAGTCCTGGAGATCCTGCAGCTGCTGCTTGAGGCGGTCCATGAGTGGTGCTGGGACTCTACGAGGTGCGTGAATGACCGGGGTGGCGTCCTGTTTGAGCCGTATTCTGTAAGTGTAGGGCAGTGTGCCCATGCCCTCGAACGCCTCCTCGTTGTGGGCGAGGAGTGAGTGGAGCTGCGCCCTAAAGTCTGCATCCGGGAAATCGGACGTGCCTTCTGGAGACAGAGTGTGTACCCGCTGAACGAGGTGGAGAACCTTGCACGCCTGTGCGCCCAGCAGGGAGTCCTTCAAGGATCCAACTATCTCAAAGGACAGTGTGGCTGTGTATGCATTGTGTGTAACCTTGAGCTGGCAAGATCCCATTGCTGGGATAACATTACCGTTGTAATCGACCAACTGACAGCGGGATGGCCGAATCGGTGGTTTGACCTTCAAGGCGCAGAAGGCTGACCATGCAATGAGATTGGCGGAGGAACCAGTGTCTAAACGGAATGTGATTGGTGATCAGTTGACCGTTAGGGTGGCACACCATTCATCACCCGGATTGACGCTGTGCACTGGCATCGGCTGGTGGGTCCTACTTGGGGACATCCGATTTCTGTCAATTACCGCAACGCGGAAGGCTTCCCGGTCGTCGGTATCACCGGTCTGTACGTCGTCAGCATATGACTCGGTGTATGGAGGCTGAATGGCCCGCACGTCCCTGCGAGGCTGGCGGAATTGGGGAGCATTGGCAGGTTGAGCTGCTCGACAGCAGGCAGCGTAGTGGCCCATCTTGCCACAGCGGAGGAATTGTCAATTTTTTGCTGGACATTGCCGCTTTAAATGTGCGGACCCACAGTTGCCGTACGTCGTGTCGTCATGGCGTTCGTTGTGCCACCGCACATGTGCAGTTCGGTCCTGCGTAGAGCGCGCCTGCGTGTCACGTCCCTCTGCGTCGACGTCTCCTTTGGCGCGTACAAGCGTGGGAGCCCGCGGAAAGCGCACAAAATGGCCACCCTCGTCCGGGAGAAACTCGATCGACTGGACCCACTCGGCCTCGTAGGACCCCTGCCGTGCCGATTTGGCCGCCTGGAATTGGGAGTACCGGCTGGTCGCGTTTTCATGGAGGACGCAGGTTTCGATGGCGGTGGCTAGGGTGAGGCTCTTGATTTTGAGGAGCTGCTGGCGTAGGGTGCCCGAGGTGACCCCAAAAACTATCTGGGCCCGAATCATGGAATCGGAGGTGGCCTCATAGCCGCAGGACTGCGCGAGGATACGGAGGTGTGTCAGAAAAGATTGAAAAGGCTCATCGTTACCCTGCAGACGCTGCTGGAAGAGGCACCTCTCGAAGCTCTCATTCACCTGGACGCTGAAGTGTTGCTCAAGTTTTAGAAGGACCGTCTTGTACTTCGTCTTGTCCTCACCTTCCACGAATACCAGGGAGTTGTAGATGTGGATGGCGTGTTGCCCTGCCGTGGAGAGGAGGAGGGCGAACTTCCTGGTGTCCGATGCATTCTCCCTTTCTGTGGCTTCTAGGAAGAACTGGAAGCGCTGTTTAAACAGCTTCTAGTTGACGCCGAGGTTTCCAGCGATTTGGAGTGGCTGCGGCGGGCTGATGGTGTCCATGGCGCAGGATGGCGGATCTCTGAAGATGTGCAGGTAGATCTCACAGTTGCTGGGTTCCAATCCTGGTACTATGTCGTGTTGGGTGTTCCGCTATACAAATGAACCAACATGGTTGTAGATGGTACAACTCTGTTTTATTACTCTTGATAACAACATCTGTTAACTCATGGCTGTGGTTCGTACTTTACCCGTTAACCTGTGGACCCAGCCCTAACACTATCTTAGAGAGGCACTCAGCACATGGTCTATATCTGAGTGGCACGCTGTGAGCTCTGTGCTCTGAGCTATCTCCTGCTGGACTGAGCGGGAACTGTGGTGTTCCCTGTTTTATAGTGCGTGTGCCCTCACTGGTGATTGGCTGTGATGTTGCGTGTGTGTTGATTGGTCCATCTACCTGTCCATCAGTGTGTATGTGTGATTGCACCATGATATGTTTATATGAATATCATGACAATAACTACAGAAGCACTGGCATCGGATGAAGCATACAGGGTGTAGTGTTAATGAGGTCAGTCCATAAGAGGGTCATTTAGGAGTCTGGTGACAGTGGGGAAGAAGCTGTTTTTGAGTCTGTTCGTGCGTGTTCTCAGACTTCTGTATCTCCTGCCCGATGGAAGAAGTTGGAAGAGTGAGTAAGCCGGGTGGGAGGGGTCTTTGATTATGCTGCCCGCTTTCCCCAGGCAGTGGGAGGTGTAGATGGAGTCAATAGATGGGAGGTGGGTTCATGTGATAGACAGGGCTGTGTTCACGACTCTCTGAAGTTTCTTGCGATCCTGGGCCAAGCAGTTGCCATACCAGGCTGTGATGCAGCCCGATAGGATGCTTTCTATGCTGCATCTGTAAAAGTTGGTAAGGGTTAATGTGGACATGCCGAATTTCCTTAGTTTCCTGAGGAAGTATAGGCGCTGTTGTGCTTTCTTGGTGGTAGCGTCGACGTGGGTGGACCAGGACAGATTTTTGGAGATGTGCACCCTGAGGAATTTGAAACTGCTAACCATCTCCACCTCAGCCCCGTTGATGCTGACAGGGGTGTGTACAGTACTTTGCTTCCTGAAGTCAATGACCAGTCAATGATTCTATGAATGCTCATATTACAATGGTGATTCCACTCAATAAAGTATTTTGTTGACTGAAGTGTTTTGGGATGTCTTAAGGTTGTGAAATGTGATATATAAATGCCAGTAAATTATTTATTTAGTCATGACTCTTCTCAGAATCAGCACTAAATCTCACCTGAGCTATTGATTAAGGTACAAAACGGGAATCATTTGACTCTCATAAGAAGGAAGAAAATGCCAGTTAAAAAAAATAGGCAGCTTGTGTTGTTGTCGTGACCTCTTTTTAAAGAACGATATTGAAAGTGGGTAGTGGGGGTGGGGGAGGGGTCGGCTTGGGAGCGAGTAGAGGCGGCATCTTGTAAGGGTACGAGTTTGGAGGCTTTATTGACGGCGTCCCTGCCGTTCTCACCGACTCGGTACTCCACAAGCCCAGTGGTAGTGGCAGCCCTGAGGGTATGGGGGCAATGGAAACAACACATGAGATTGGAGTCAGTGTGGTCACCGATCTGTGACAATCACCGTTTTGTTCCGTTGGGGGGCTGGATGAGGGCTTTAGGAGGTGGCAGCGGGTAAGGATTGAGAGATTTTGGGGATCTCTTCATTCAGGAGGGTTTCCCGAGCCTGGAGGATTTAGAGGAGGAGTTTGAGTTGCCGGTTGGGAACGGGTTTCGGTACCTACAGGTACGGGACTTTGTCCGGAAGCAGGTTCCAAGCTTTCCTCGCCTCCCCCTGAGGGGACTACAGGATGAGGTGATGTCAAAATCAGGGGTTGGGGAGGGGAGGGTCTCGGAGACATATAAGGAGTTGATGGATTGGGAAGGCGTCCCTATCGGGGAGAAAGTGGGAGGAAGAGATGGGAGGAGAGTTGGAAATCGAACTATGGGAAAAGGCTTTGAAGAGAGTTAATTTATCCTCGCCTTGTGCCAGACTTAGCCTGATCCTGTTCAAGGTGGTTCATAGGGCCCACATGACGGTAGCCCGGATGAGCAGGTTTTTTGAGGAAGTGGAGAATAGGTGCGGACGCTATGGGCGAAGCCCGACGAATCATGTACACATATTCTGGGCATGTCCAAAGTTGAGGGGTTTCTGACAGGGATTTGCAAACGTTATGTCAGAGGTCCTGGAAGGGAGGGTGACTCCGAGGCCAGAATTGGCAATATTTGGGGTATCAGAAGATCCGGGGACCCAGGGGGGGAAGGGAGGCCGATGTACTGGCCTTCTCCTCCCTGGTGGCCCGGAGACGGATTTTGCTGGGATGGAGAGACTCGGAACGCCCAAAGTCAGGAGTGTGGGTCAGCGACATGGCCGGGTTTCTGAGGCTGTAAAAGATTAAGTTTGTCTTGAGAGGATCAATTCAGGGGTTCGCCTGGAGGTGGCAGCCATTCATCGACTTCTTCAAGGAGGGGGGGGAGGGGAAAAGGAGGGGGGAGGCATGGTAGTGTAAGACAAGGGCAGGGACAGGGAACTTAGTACACGGGTAATTAGGAAATAGGGCAGGGGCAGTAGGGGACGTTGTTTTTAGGTTTTTTGCATGTGTCGGCCCGTGCGGTTGTTTAAGGAATGTTAAAGTGTTAAACTGAAAACTGTGAAATTACAAATGCTTCAATAAAATATTTTCTAAAACAAAAGAATGACATTGAGAGGAGCTTTGCAACAAGAAGATCATCTGCTCTTTTGTCTTGAGGAATAATATCCAGGAGGGAAGAATAGCGATGGAGGATAAAGTACGAAACAAAACGGTTTTGAAAAATACTCCTGAAGACCGGAGCCAGAAATCTCCAGCCGTTTCGATTCACTTTTCCTGGTGGCAGGGCATCCCGCCTGTGGAATTCCCGGCAGCATGGGGTTGCTTCAATGGGAAATCCCATTAGAATCCTGCCGCCAGTGAATGGCGCACTGCCTAGAAAAATACGGCTGGGGGACCGGAGAATTCGGACTGGATATTAATTTGTTTGAACACAGCTCTTTGGGACTCGAAGAGGAAAGCATTTAAAGAGGAACTACGCTAGCTTTGTTATATACTGCTGCCAATGAATAGACTGGTGGTTAATTAATAATCCCTTGCACTGTACCTAGTTGTACAATGAACTATTGCACTATAGTCAAAGAGTATACCGTTGATAATAATCTAAATGACTATTCAAAGTGTATTGATTGTAACTTCAGCATGGCACTTGAACTTAAACAACACAATACTGAAAGTAAATGTCTTTGCTTCCAAATCAGTTATTTTCTTCTTTGAAGTTGTGGAAATAAAATACAACCATGACTTTGTGAATTAACCTCTTGCTTCTGATCATATGTCTTTTTCTCTTAGTTAGTACTTAAGCTGATTGACTCATCAGTTTTACTAACTTGCTCGTATTTGGAAGGAAACTAGTAGTCCTGACCTGGCTGCGAAGTCCCAACTTCATGTTGCACCTCTGGGTCATTTCTGGAGTTCTAGAATGTTCTGCCCAGAAATTCCGTGCCTTCTTGGGGTCGTGTTCTGGTGCCGCCTGATGGAGGAACCGGAATTTAGGGAAGAACCTGGGAGTTACTGCATTTTTGACCCTTCAGGTCACCAGCAACAAATTCTGACTGAGGGCAATGGGTCATTTCCCTGCTCACCTGGGCAACCTAGGGAACCCCAATAGATATGCCCCTGATAGGCCCATTTTGGGCTAACAATTAGTATTGTAGATGGCTGTCAATTTCAGATACATTCAGATGTCTGCCAGTCATCTCAGTCCCAGGACATCGCCACAGGAATTTCTCAGGGTAATCTTCAGCTCCTTCATCAATGACCTTCCCTCCATCGTCAGGTCAGAAGTGGGAATGTTTGCTGATGATTGCACAGTTCCTCAGATACTGAAGCAGTCCGTGACCGCATGGAGCAAGTCCTGGACAATATTCAATCAGTGGCAAGTCACATTCGTTCCACACAAATACCAGGAAATTGACATTCAATGGCATTCCCATCGTGGAATCCCCCTGGAGGTTACCATTGACCAGAAACTGAACTGAATCAACCATATAAATACTGTGGTTGCCAAAACAGGTCAGAGTCTGGTAACTCACTTCCTGGCTCCTCAAAGTCTGTCCACCATCTGCAATGATGTGGAGATGCCGGCATTGGTGGGCACAGTAAGAAGTCTTACAACACCAGGTTAAAGTCCAACAGGTTTGTTTTGAATCACTAGCTTTCAGAGCACAGCTCCTTCAACAGGTGAGTGAAGAGGTGGGTTCCACAACCACATATATAGACAAAGTCAATGATGCAAGATGATCCTTTGAATGCGAGTCTTTGCAGGCAATTAATCTTAAAGTCTTTAAGTCCTAATCAAGTTAAAAGAGAAGCCCTGTCTTTAACCATCATCCATAGCTCCACCACCTCTCTGAGATTCCAGCTCCCACATTAGGGAGATGCCTTGGCTGTGTCAAGAGTGATTTGTTCACCCAGATTTATCATGTTAATGATCCCATTCTCAGGATTTGACACCACCAAAATATTTACCCTCATGTCTTTATTATTTCCCTCCCGTCAACAACTTGTATTTCTAGAGTGCCTAAAACGTCACTTCGTAAGCAAAATTGTAGGGATTCTATGAAAATTTGACACCAAGTCATGTAAGGCAGATAGACGGCCAAATGTTTGGTCACAGAGCAGATTTTAAGCAGAGCTCTCAAAGGAATAGGAGAGGTAGAGAGACAGGAAGGTTTAGGGAGGAAATTCCAGCACTTGGGTTCTTGGCAACAGAAGTCATGACCAACCAATGGCAGAGCAATTAAAATCTGGGATAATCAAGAGGCCAAAATTACAGGAATGTAGATATCTCACAGGATTGTGGGAATGGAGGATATTACAGAGATACCAAGGATAAGAATATTAAAATCATTGGCGGGATTCTGCGGGAATCGGCGGGGCGGGCAACTCCGGCGGGAAGGAGTGGTGTGAACCACTCCGGCGTCGGACCGCCCCAAAGGTGCGGAATCCTCCGCAACTTCAGGGGCTAGGCCGGCACCGGAGTGGTTTTGCGCCCCGCTGACCGGCGGGGAAGGGGCTTGCATCACGCCAACCGGTGCCGAAGGGCCTCCGCTGGCCGGCGCGAGTTGGCGAATGCGCGGGAGCGCCAGCGTGTGCTGGCGCATGCGCAGGAGGGGTTCATCTCCGCGTCGGCCATTGCGGAGGACCACAGCAGCTGACGCGGAGGAATAGAATGCCCCCCAGGGCACAGACCCAGATCGGTGGGCCCCGATCGCGGGCCAGGCCACCGTGGGTGTACCTCCCCTGGCCAGATCCCCCCGTGCCCCACCGAGGACCCCGGAGGCCGCCCGCGCAGCCAGTTTATCTGTTGTAATTTACGCCAGTGGGACTGGCCGAAAACGGGCAGCCACTCGGCCCATCGTGGCCCGGAGAATTGCCGATGGGGGGGGGGGCGCTGCTAGCGGCCGGCGACCGGCGCGGCGCGACTCCCACCCCTGTCAAATCCCCGGCGCCGGAGAATTCGGCAGCCGGCAGGGGCGGGATTCACGCGCCCCCCCCAGTGAGTCTCCGACCCGGCGGGGGGTCGGACAATCCCGCCCCAAGTCTTTGATTAACCAGGAGCTATGTAGATCAGCAAGAACAAGGGGGTTAGATGAACAAGACTTTGTACGAGTAAGGCCTCAGGCAGCAGAAACAAACTGAGGCAGAAGGAGAATTGGGCAATGCTATGGAGGTGGAAATTAGTAGTCTTGGTGACTGGATGGCCATGTGGTCAGAAACTCATCTCAAGGTTGAATAAGAAACCAAGTTGTGAATAGCCTGGTTCAACTTTGGCCAATTGCCAAGGAGAGAGATGGAGTCAATAGCAAGGGAGGGAAATTTGTAGCAGAGGCCTTATGGCTTTGGCCTTCCCAGTATTTAATTGGAGCTACCTTCGGCTGATCCAGAACTGGATGTCGGAGAAACAGTGTGACAATTTACAGGTGGCGGAGGAGTCAAAGAGAGGATATGGTGAGGTAATGCCGGGTGTCATCAAAACTAGTGTGAAAAACTAATGCTCTGTTTTTGGTTGACGTGAACTCGAGGCAGCATGCAGAAGAGAAATAGGAGGGGGCCAAGGATAGATCCTCAAGGAACATCAAAGAAATGGTTTATGGGCAGCACGGTAGTGCAAGTGGATAGCACTGTGGCTTCACAGTGCCAGGGCCCCAGGTTCGATTCCCCGCTGGGTCACTGTCTGTGCGGAGTCTGCACGTTCTCCCCGTGTCTGCGTGGGTTTCCTCCGGGTGCTCCGGTTTCCTCCCACAGTCCAAAGATGTGCAGGTTAGGCGGATTGGCCAGGATAAATTGCCCTTAGTGACATAAAAGGTTAGGAGGGGTTATTGGGTTATGGGGATAGGGTGGAAGTGAGGGCTTAAATGGGTCGGTGCAGACTCGATGGGCCGAATGGCCTCCTTCTTCATTGTATGGTCTAAGTGTAAGTATGTATGGGAAGAGAAGCCATTACAGGTGATACTAATTGTCACCTACTTGACTATCTATTTATTGTGTTGGTACCTACTTCAGAGGGCATTAGCGGACTCAGAGTGCTGATCAATCACATAGGGCTGGTATGTTTTCTGTGCGATATTAGTAACCCAGCTGTATTTTAGCAACTTGTGCTGGTGGAGTTTGAACCCACAAACTTTGAATATTGCTTGGACTGTGTCACAGTGGCGAGAAAAGAATACAGAATGTAAGAATGTCAGAAAGTAAATATATGGGGCTGGATTCACCGTTTTTTGAGACTAAGTGCGGAGCAATGGTGGCATTTTCGACAAAACATTCGGCGGCGACCCAGTCCTGTGATCGGTGAGGGGCTAACAGCCGCACCGAGTAAAACCCCCAGCTCCCATGATATAATCGCCTGGAGAATGGCCAGTGCCGTGGCCGCAGCGGTCGTGCCGTAAAATATGACGCCAGCCATGTTAGAGTTAGGTGGATTGGCCGTGATAAATTGCCCCACAGTGTCCAAAGATATGTAGGTTAGGTTACGGGGTTAGGGAAGAAGAGTGGGCCTAGGCCAGATAGTGCCCCCCTGGCTACACCCCACCAGTTCCCCCAGCCCTTGCGGAAGCCACCCCGGCCAGCAGCATGACTCCCGCCCGACTGTGGCGGCTCTGGAAACAGTCCGCAGCCGCCAGGCCGGGTTCCCAACCGCTGAGACCACACGTCAACCGGGCGGTCAGGAACTCAGCCCATTGGGGGCGGAGCATCGGGAGAGGGCCTTCAGGTGATGAGCTAACACTGTCCCAACGGCATGCGGCATTCAACGCGATGACGCCATATTGGAGGGGGTGGAGGATATTGCGTCAACCAGGCGCCGCCCCCGATTTCAGCATCAGAAGGGATTCTCCGCCCGATCGCCGATTACGGAACGGTGAATCCCACTCATGGATTATCATTCCTATATCTTGTATTAATTGATTAACATTCCTCCCTATTTTCTATTGGGAGCATTCTTTCCCAAAATTGATGTCTGCGTTAATAATGCAGCTGATTCTCGTTTGCCCTTCACCTTAGAATCATAGAATTCGTACAGTGCAGAAGGAGGCCATTCAGCCCATTGAGTCCGCACTGACCCTCCAAAGGGGCATTCGGCCCAATCTCCTTCCTTAATCCCGTAACCTAACCTACATATCTTTGGACACTGCGGGGCAATTTATCACGGCCAATTCACCTAACTCTAACATGTTTGAACTGTGGGGGGAAACCACAGCTCCCAAAGGAAGCTCACGCAGATACGGGGAGAACGTGGAAATTCCGCACAGACAGTGACCCAAGATCGAAATTGAACCCTGTCACTGGCGCTGTGAGGCAGCAGTGCCAACTACTGTGCCACCATGCCAGCTTCAAACTTCAGAAAAGACTTAGTGGCCATTAAACTAGTGTTTATGCACGACAGCATTAAATCAGATGTGGAACACGCAGTGCCGTGACTTCACAAGAAGAAGTCGATGGCTCGCTGACAGGTTTATGCAGCTGCTATCTTTAGGCGGCCACTCGGCCCATCGCGGGCCGGAGAATTGCCGGGGGGGGCTGCTGCCAGTGGCCGCCGACCGGCGCAGCGCGATTCCTGCCCCCGCCAAAACCCGGGGCCGGAGAATTCAGCAGCCGGAGGGGGGTCGGAGATTCCCGCCCAATGTTCCTGATGGCGGGGGAATCCAGAACAGGGGGTTATAGTTTGAGGATAAGGGGTAAACCTTTTAGGACTGAGGTGAGTAGAAATTTCTTCAACCAGAGAGTGGTGAATCTGTGGAATTCACAACCACAGAGGCCAAAACGTTGTGTAATTTCAAAAAGGAATTAGATTATAGTTTTGGGGGCTAAAGGGATCAAGGGATATGGGGGGGGAGGGTGGGATCAGGGTATTGAACATTACGATCATAATGAATGGGGAGCAGGCTCGAAAGGCTGAGTGGCCTCCTCCAGCTTCTATTTTCTATGTTTTTATTCTACACCTGACTGACCAGTGCAGAATGTCACACTGACGGAAACAAATTTCTACCTCATGTAACATGAAATGCTTACATTTCATTGTTACAGTCCTGAGTTTTTGTTGTTGGAACAGAATCCTTCATCCCAAGGTGAACGACAGAACGACAGTTCTATGTTTGATGTATGTTTGATATCTCAATGGTGTTAGCATTCCCCAAACCATGTTCTCCCTCTTAAAAATCTTTGTTGAAATCTGAGCAGGCATATGACAATGAGCCATTACCCACCAGTTAGAATTTTCCTTGGGGATTCTCTGCATGGTGAATTCTGATTGCTGGCAATGACACTTACATGGTACCTTTCTTAATATAGTATGACACACAAAAGACTGAGTCCTCCATCAATCACTGAGGGAATTCTGTTCAGAGGATTGAATCAGTAATCATTAAAGAGGGACGAAGGGGGCAGCACGGTGGCGCAGTGGGTTAACCCTGCTGCCTCACGGCGCCGAGGTCCCAGGTTCGATCCCGGCTCTGGGTCACTGTCTGTGTGGAGTTTGCACATTCTCCCCGTGTTTGCGTGGGTTTCGCCCCCACAACCCAAAAGATGTGCAGGGTAGGTGGATTGAACACGCTAAATTGCCCCTGAATTGGAAAAAAATAATTGGATACTCTAAATTTTTTTTTTTTAAAGAGGGACAAAGGGAAAAGGTAATCCTTGCTCTTATTGTGGGTGTTAAAGCAGTCAGTAAGAAAGCAATGTTATCTGAGATTGAGCAGAAATGTTCAGTCTATGTTCTTGGCGAGGATTTCTACATGGCTATGGATTTACGTACGATCCCTCTGAGTTATCCTGAATTGTGTACAGTGAGGTGAGGGGAAATAAATAAATACTTTAACACCAGTTCAAGGGATTCATAAATAAAATGTAACAACAGATGCTTAAAAAAAATATTGTGCCCCTATCATTGTCTCCAACCTGCTAATGAATGAAATTAAGTTTAGTTAATATACAAGTCGGTGACAGAATTGGGGAGGGCACTTTAGAATTTTGCTTTGTGGCACCAATATGGGCCAAAGCCTGTGGCTACATTGTGACAGGTAAACGTTTATGCAAGGGGCTGGATTCTCTACCTTGCGATGATCAGCCGGAGATTCGGGCCTCCTACCAGAATAGAGGTTCCTGCCGGACACTGAACTGACCGCTTTGCTCCGGCTCCCCTGTGGCGGTGGGATCGAGATTCGCGCCAGCATGCAAACAGGAAGATGCTAATGTATGCAAATTAGACCCAATGACTCATTTCCATACACTTAGTGGGCCCCCAGCAGATTCTCCGGGTCCTCCTGATTCTTCGGTCCTCTGGGCCAGGAATCACGTGGGCGGGGATTACTACAGGTATCACCAAAAGTAAACCTGACATTGTGGCCCTCACATTAGGCCAAGACGGTAACTCCTTAAGGGAGTTTACCAAAAGTCCACCCGAAGGTAACCCTCCCCCTCACAATTCATGACCTGCCTACCCATCTGCTTCCAGACCGCCCCCTGGAGACCCCCTAAAACAGGAGACCCCACCAAGAGACCCCCTAACTAAAGTGACCTCCCCCCAGAGAGCCCCTAATTAAAGGGACCCCCCCCCCCACAGAACCCCCAGAAAAGAGAAACCACAGAGCAGTCTAAACAGGGGCAGTTAAACAAACTACTGTTGTAACACTCACATGGAAGCACCATGTGTCTATTCCTGGAAAGAGAAAAGCAGTGAGCTGTATTTAAACCCCTCAAATCCTTTAGCTACAAGCCATTCATTCATTTCTCATCGTGGGTTGTGATTGGCTTCTACAAAACAGCTATGAGCCTTGCTTCATTCATCTTTCTTCATGGATGAGTAACTCTAAGTGCTGTAACCACAATGTTTACAAACATCAACCACATCAAAGAGAGTTAAGTGTATTCCAATCACCGCTCTTAAGGCTTGAGTGATTTTGAAGTGCTGAGTTGGACATTGACACTGAGAGCAGTGAACCTTGTCTTGTACTTTGGTAATTAGATTCCTTTTCTTTTTGATACAAGTCCATACTCCTACTATTTTCTTGTTCTTAGTCCCCAATTAACGCTTTAAAAAAATACTTCATGAAGTGCACCAACTATTGTCATGTGGGAAGACATGAGGCCCATTCTGGCCAAGGAATCCCCAACAAATGACAATGAGATAAATGACACATTTGCTTTTTTTAATTGATCTTTCACTTGACTAGATCACTTTCCAGATGAACTCAGGCACAAGTGTTGAAAATGTAACTGTGAGAAGGACGTAAAAAGGACGTATCAATGCAAAAAAGATTAATCTGACTGAATGCAGGTTTGCAGTGCCAGAAATGGGAAAAAAAAGATATAAAGATCTGTGCAATCAATTATTAATTTGATTTTATTTCTCTACTGCCAAGGAAGAGGTACATTTGATTACTCATTCAAGTTTCAAACAGTAAAATTACGTTTTTATGGTATTCTTTTGATAACCACTTGCTTAATTTCACTCAGATTTTCCATGAATGATAGCAGGCAATACCTTTGCACCCTCTCTTTTAAACAGAGCCACGGTATCCTTCTTTATTTTTTAATTGTTCTAGGTTATAAATTATTTCACCCCTTTTAGACAGGCATAATTTCCCCGACAGTGAAGAAGGATGCCGTTCAGCCCAACAAATCTGCACCAACCCTGTGAAAGAGCACCCGACTGAGTCCCACTCCCCTGCCCCATCCACGCAATCCCACCTAACCTTTGGAGACTAAGGGGCAATTTAGCATGGCCAATCTAACCTGCACACCTTTGGACATTTTGAAAGGCATTTGGATCACCTGCCACAGAGATAATGATTTGCAACATGCCCTGGCGGATTATTCGCCCAGCAGCGCTCATGCCTAATTTCCAGATACTCCAACTCACCCTCACACATGTACCAATCCTATAAGACTCACACCCACCTCTCGGTGCATCCACATACAGCCAGATATTCAGAAATGCTGGGCACACCACCCAAATACAGCACTACACAACTTCTGACATCCTGCCCTTTCTCTTACAGGTCAAGATGACACTTGATGGGAGCAAGCAGAACAGCACCAATGGGTGACGAGGAAGCCAGCATCTCCTGAGCTCGATGGAGGAGATGGTTCTCAGCATCATGGGGCCGGCTGCTATAGCGCCTAGGTCATTCGGCATCACTGCGGACATTGAGGATGACAGAATGTTCCTGCATTTTCCATTTCTTAACTCTTGGCTCAACCTTATCCTGCCATCTGGTGTGACCTCAGACATTTCTTTTTAGCCGGTGTCTATGTATTTACATAAAACATACATAGAATATACAGTGCAGAAGGAGGCCATTCGGCCCGTCGAGTCTGCACTGACCCACTTAAGCCCTAGCTTCCACCCTATCCCCCTAACCCAATAATCCCTCCTAACATTTTTTTTTGGACACTATGGGCAATTTAGCATGACCAATCCACCGAACCTGCATGGCTTTGGACTGTGGGAGCAAACCGGAGCATCCGGAGGAAACCCATGCAGACACGGGGAGAACATGCAGACTCCGCACAGACAGTGACCCAGCGGGGAATCTAACCTGGGAACCCTTGTGCTGTGAAGCCACAGTGCTAACCACTGTGCTACCGTGCTGCCCCTACTTATGATGTTTTTGTAACCTTTAAGTAGTAGATTTGAGTCTCTGTTGTTTAGCTGTCATTTTGGGAAGTAGATCACTGTTCAAATCAACAGAATACAATTCAGGGAGCTTCTATCATATCAGCTGATCTATTGGCTTGGATTATCACCTTGGTGGTAAAAGCATAAATTATCCCTTAATGTGTATCTCCTGGGAGCCTCTGGCTGCTTTGATTTTCTCTTCCCAAGGCCAAGAAGCAGATGAGATTTGTAACACTCTCATAGGCCCTCTGCTGTGAGCAACATTACTTAAAGGAAACTCAGGGTCAAACTTGGTACCATCCTGGTCCAAGTGATTCAATACCATAAACCACAATCAATTCATCAATGACTGAGCTGTTCCACAGAGCTGCGTGAATATTATAATGCAAGATTGAACAACAGAAATCTCATAGAACATACAGTACAGAAGGAGGCCATTCGGCCCATCGAGTCTGCACCGACCCACTTAAGCTCTCACTTCCACCCTATCCCCGTAACCTAATAACCCCATCTCATCTTTTTGGTCACTAAAGGCAATTTATCATGGCCAATCCACCTAACCTGCCCGTCTTTGGACTGTGGGAGGAAACCGGAGCACCCGGCGGAAACCCACGCACACACGAGGAGAACGTGCAGACTCCGCACAGACAGTGACCCAGCGGGGAATCGAACCTGGGACCCGAGCGCTGTGAAGCCACAGTGCTATCCACTTGTCCTGCCCTGCAGACCAGGTAAGGACGGCAGGTTTCCTCCCCTAAAGGGAACCAGATGGGTTCTTAGAACAATCGTTGACAGTTTCACTGCCTTCATTACTGATACTAGCTTTCAATCTCAGATTTACGAGTTGAATTTGAACACCACCAGCTGCCAGGGTGGGATTTCAAGCTGTGTCTCCCCATCATTAGCCTGGGTCTCTGAATTACTCGTCCAGTGACATTCCTGCTTTGTCACCGTCTCCCCAAACCCTTTGGACCCTTTGGACCTGCATTGGGCCCTTGAAGCGCCAGAGATAGGAAGCCTTTTTCCCTTGTGGGCTAAATTAAGTTTGAATGCAAGTGTGGAAGGTGAAATGTTCCTGAACGGAATCCAATTAGCCTCAGTAAAATTGACCTTTGAAAAGTAAATAATGATTTATTTTTTAGTGCCCCATTCCATCAAATGTTTCCTACTGAAAAGGCAACAGGATTGCATTTGAAAAACTGGCCATAAATTATAAAGAATACTTGAATTTAATACTTGAAACATTCTTGGAGTCTTGAGCCAGGACCATAAACTATTGCTTGTTGCTTTTAAATTCTTCTCAGATATTTTAAGCTTGGAACTCTGATAATTACTTAGCAGTGAGATTTTGTTTTGAAAAGTAGCCTGTTTTCTATTGCATCGTGCAATACTTAAAACAGATAACCTTGTCTTGTGCAGGTACAGATTCAGATACTGTGCATACAAATTCCTCAGCTGTAAACACTCAAACTGAAGTGGATTTCTCTGTAGTGAAAGCAGTAATGCTGGAGATGCAGAGTGGGTTGATCAATGACTGAAACATTTCCACGGGGGACATTTTCCAACATTTGAAAATCGCTAATTATCACAAGTAGGCTTCAAATGAAGTTACTGTGAAAAGCCCCTAGTCGCCACATTCCGGCGCCTGTTCGGGCAGGCTGGTACGGGAATTGAACCGTGCTGCTGGCCTGCCTTGGCCTGCTTTAAAAGCCAGCGATTTAGCCCTGTGCTATTTATTTTTTTATTTCACCTTCACAAAGAAAGAGGACATACATTTATAAAGTATCGTTCACTTCCTCAAGAAGTCCTGGACCACTTTAAAGCCAATAATGACTGTTTTTGAAGTGTAATCACTGTTGTTTTATAGACATACACCGCAAACAATTCATGCATCCCCAGATTTCACAAACTGCAATTAGATAAATGACTGATTAATTTGTTTTGGTGGTGTTAATTGAGGATAGATGCTGGGCAGAATACTGGCAACACTCCATCCTCTCATAATAGAGTGATGAGATCTTAACACCAACCTGCACAATCCTCGGTTCAATGTCGTCACTAAATAGGGAACCCGTTTAACAATGCGGCATTCCATCATTATGCAATGATGTATCAGCCTTGGGTTAACCATCATAATGCTTACTCTATATTCCACCAAATGTGACATCTCCTACAGAGTTGCGTTTTCAGGTTACACCCTTCCCCCTCTCCAACTTTACTCCACCACCACCCTCACTGCTTCACCACCCCCCCCCAAACCCCCCACCCCCAGCCCCTGCCACTCCTCATTACATCCCCAAGGCAGCCATTGCTCATCATTTGAGGCAAACAAAATGGTGACAGGCCTCTCAGTTCTAGGCAGCTGAACCCAAGCCTCTTCCACCCAACTAATGGGCCACACGTGCACTTTCATAGACTATTCACCGGACGATGATCATCAGTGGAAACATGAGTAATTTTTCCGTTTGGGATGATCAGCCGAGGCCAATAGTGTGAGACACTAATTCAATCAGGTTAGAACTTCCATGTTTGTCTAACTCAGCACCCAAACGGGTGATATGTTTACCCCATGACTTTGAGATTTCTGTCAGGTGTCGATAAACATTTAGGACTGAACCTTGCTGGTAACGCTGAAGCCCTGCCGCCGAAGCCGAACGTGGTGTGCCGGCAGTGCCTTGGCTGCCAGCAGAATCCAGGGCGACATATTGTTGGTGGCAGCCAATCAAGAGGCGGCTGCCGGGGTTGCCATCCAATTAGGGAGGCAGGCGGTCCTCTTAGGACAATATTTATTCCTCAGCCCACATCACTGAAGCGGATTAATCGATCTTGATCACATTGTGTTTGTGGGAGCTTGCCGAATGCAAATTGGCAGCTGCATTTCCTACATTATGACAGTAACCAAGCTTCAAGAAGTGTTTCATTGGCTGCAAGCTGCTTTGGGAAATTCTTGGGATCGTTAAAGTTAAAGTTAAAGATTAATGCAGGTCGTTCCTTCTTTGAGTTTTGTGTTCAATGACACTTAGGAATATTTGTACTGTTGAATGAAATACTTTCAGCTGCATATTAACCTGGTGAAATTTGCTTTTACTTTGAAAATCTGAACCTGCTAAAGAAATCACCTGGAGAGGTGGGAATGTCTAAGAATGCTATTTCACCAGTGGGTTGGCAGTTCTGTGGAACGTGCAATTAAAAAAGGACTATTCAGCTCAGTTTTCTCAACAGACTAAAACTGGACATTCTCGGAACAATAAGAAACCAGTTACCTACCTCAGACTTTCTTTCAGCTTATCTTTTGATGAAATTTCAGTTCTTTCAGTCCTTTGAGCCACCACTTCCAAATCCTCCTCATCCATAACCTGCCGTTCCACACGATAGTCAGATTTCCGCATTCGGAAATTGCAATCTGCTTCATTTTCCAAATTGGTAATCATTGGAGTGTCCTGGTTTGGCATTAACCTAGAAAGCATGAAAGAGTAGAGTGAAAATTGGGGAGGAGAAAACCCCCCCAAAGATAAAGTAAACTGATCATGGGGTTGACCCTCTGGGAGCTTTCCCCAAGCGCTTTGAGGGCAAAATAATTATTTTGTCAGTTTCTGGAATGTCACACCTTGTTCAGCCTAGAGAGCTACAAACAGACTCCCTAGAATTCACCCAGAACTGTTCAGATCAATTTCAAAGGAAACTACTGCCTTCTAAGTTTGAGGGTTTGGCATTTGAGAAGCCAACATTGCTAGCGGAGTCAGTGGATATGCTGAAAATGAAAATCGCTTATTGTCACAAGCAGGCTTCAAATGAAGTTACTGTGAAAAGCCCCTGGTCACCACATTCCGGCGCCTGTTCGGGGAGGCTGGTACGGGAATTGAACCATGTTGCTGGCCTGCCTTGGTCTGCATTCAAAGCCAGCGATTTAGCCCTGTACTAAACCAGCCCCAATGGCTTCCCAAACAATGGCTTCCCAAATGCCAGACCCTCAACATAGATGGCACCCCTTTCAAAAACTAGCGACCGAGACATTATTAGTCCTCAAACCAAAGCCAATTTCCAACTCTGGCTGAACATTTTTACTTTTGAAGTAATTGTAGAGAAGGAAGGTCACATAACCCAAGCCTCCGGCTATTTGGACAGTTTAATATTACATCTCTGGTCTTCACAACCAATCTGTTGTTTAACATCTCACTGGTAAAACTCAAAGAAGCAGGCTCCTCCAGGCAGGACAACCTACCCATCCAACATGACGGCTGGAAAATTTTGTACCATTGCCTACAGAACCGACCCAATCTCTGTGTGCCTACTTCATTTCGCGACAAGAGCCCAAAAGTGAAACCTACAACAGCAATCTCCAGCCAGCTGAAGGATGAAATCACTTCAATTATAAGGGGGGATTTAATGAGAGATAAAACGGCAGTGGAGACGTTTTGGGTAGAATTAAGGAATAGATTTGAGACTGCAGTGAGAGTCATGTAAAGCCCCCTGGTAGCAGACGTAAAATAGCGAATTGCATAAGTGCAAGATTAGACAAGCCTGTAGTAAAGCCAGACAGCCTTTAATGGGGAATTTCAACTTTCATATAGAGTGGGACCAGAGGAATAGCACATTTCAGAAAGGCTTTAAATTTCTTTCTCGTGCCTGGACCAGTTTTCTGCAATACCATGTACTAAAATCAGTAAGGAGGCAGGCTCCATTTGATTTAGTAATGAGAAATGATCCAGAAAGCCAGTTTAACAGTTTATGCCAGGTAACAGTTTAATTTCTGTTATCGATAAATTACTAGAGTCAATAATTATAGATCAGGTCATTGAATTTTGAGCTGATTGAAGAGACCCAGCGTGGATTTATAAAGGCAAGGCCACCCTGATAAACCTAATTAACATTTTTGGAAAGGTGATTGAAGTAGTGGATAGGGGAATGTCTGGGGTGTTTTTTATTTGGACTTCCAGAGGGCACTTGATAAGGTCCCTCATTAGAGACATGTAGCCATATTTGAGACTGATGGATTTGAAGGCAAGTTATTGAACAGGTTAGGAAATTGGCTGTGGCAGGAGACAGAGAGGAGGGATAATGGGCACTGCTGTAATTGGCAGGATATGACCAATGGTATCCTGCAAGACTCTGTGTTAATGCCTCAATCATTCACCATATTTATTAAGGACATAGATGACGGAGTGGGGAGCCACTTATCTAAATTTTCCGATAGATGGCATTGTAAGCCATGCAGATAGAAGTGTAAAATTACAAAGAGATGTTAATACATTAAATAAATGAGAGAGTGTGGCAAATGGATTTCAATGTAGGCAAACATGAAATTATGGACGGAATTCTCCATCCTCGGGACTCCCAGAATGCGTATGCTGATGGGACAGAGAATCGGGCGTCGGGGCAAAATCAGGTTGGCGCTGGGTGCCGACCTGAATGCCACGCTCCTAACCCCTCGCTAGCGGTCTGAATGGGTTCCACAACGCATGCCAGCGGGAGCATGGAAATAAATACAAATGGGTCGTAATGGGGGTGGGGGGGGGGGGGGGGGGGGGGGGGTGCTGCCGGCTGCGGTACTCCACTATGGGCCACCACTCAAGATGACGACCCAATATCAGGATTTCCCTGGGAATCCCTCATATTCCATACCATGCATATATTTGTATGGCATGGAACACTGAATTGTAAACTGCTTTATGACTGCAAGGGGATCGTAAAACTAATGCAATTCAGTTCAGGCCAGAGAACATCCCAAATGGAGAATCCAGCCCTATATGTTTTGGATATAAAGAGGATAAAGCAGGGTAAATGGGGAAAATCTAGAAACAGTGGAGGTCCAATGAGATTTAAGAGTCCAGAAACATGGATAATTAACATATCATGAATAGGTAAAGAAACAAATCGAAAAGGCGAATGGAATTTGATTTGATTTGATTTGATTTTATTGTCACATGTACCGAAGTACAGTGAAAAGTATTTTTCTGCGGCCAAGGGAACGTACACAGTAAGTACATAGAAGACAAAAAGAATAATCAACGAGTACATTGACAAATGGTGCATTGACGAGCAGTGATTGGTTACAGCGCGGAACAAGGGGCCAAACAAAGCAAATACATGAGCAAGAGCAGCATAGGGTGTCGTGAATAGTGTTCTTACAGGTAACAGATCAGTCTGAGGGGGAATCGTTGAGGAGTCTTGTAGCTGTGGGAAAGAAGCTATTCCTATGTCTGGATGTGCAGGTCTTCAGACTTCTGCCTGATGCAAGGGTCTGGAAGAAGGCAATGCCTGGGTGGGAGGGTCTATATATCCATAACATTATAATGCAAAATGTTAGAAGTCATGCTTCAGCTATTCAAAGCCCTGGTGAGGCAACAACTGGAGTACTGTGAGCAGTTCTAGGAAATACACCTTAGGAAGGATATATTGGCCCGGGAGGGAGTGTAGTATAGGTTCGCCAGAATAACATCTGGACCCCAAGGGTTATTTTATGAGGAAAGATTACACAAACTAGGATAATCCCTGGAATTTGAAGGTATGATTTGATTGGCATTTTCAAGATATTAAGGAGAACACATATGATAGAAAGAGAAAAAATATCCCCCACCAGAACATTACTTCTGCTGCTGAAACTATCCTTATTACCTCCAGGCTCAACCATTTCACTGTAGTCCCAGCTGATCTTTCATCTTCCACTCTCTATAAACGTCAACTCATCCAAATGTGTACTGTCCATAGCCTGTCATCAAGTCCTAATTCCCAGGGTGGCATAGTGGCAAAGTGATTAGCACTGCTGCCTCACATGCCAAGGACCTGGGTTCGATCCCGGCCTTGGGTCACTGTCCGTGTGGAGTGTTCACATTCTACCCGTGTTTAGGACTCGGGTACGAAGTCTAAAAATTAGGGGCAGATGTTTCAAGAGTGACGTGAGGAAACACTTGCATACAAAGGGTGGTAGAAGTTTGAAATTCTCTTCCGCCAACGACAATTAATACTTGATCAATTGTAACTTTTGAGATTGATAGACTTTTGTTATCAAACATATTATTAAGGGATGGGGGGGCAAAGGTGACTATATGGACTTAAGTCGCAAATCAACCATGATCTAGTTGGATACCCCTGCTACTATGTCCCTACGTGGGAAGGGATGGGGAGTGTGCACATTTCTCTGACCACCATGCATAGTAACACTGTGAATGCATTAGTGAAGATTGTCTATTTTATTTCTATCAAGATTTCCAATATGTTGCAAAGTAATAGTGGAAATACCAAATAAGGAAATCTTCCCACACAAAAATATCGCTGCATGTGGTGACCTGGTCATTAGAAATTACACATGTGAGGTAAAATTGGCTTTTGATGAATTGGGCAGGGGTGTAAAACTGGCTGCCAATTTTCACTTGCGACTGCCAAAAAATCAATTAGACCCTCTGGGAGATTTTACAAATCAGATTTCATCCAAACAATTTTTATTAAACTAATAATTGTATAAGAATCAACTACCTGCAGTTTAATGAATAAAAAATGATTAATAATTATGTTTTAAAAAAATACATATTGTTCTTAGGAAGTGACTTACTGAAATAGCTGCACTCAAATCTAGATTCTCCGGGCCAACTTTCACATTTTTTTTCTTTTAATAATCTTTATTGTCAAAAGTAGGCTTACATTAACACTGTAATGAAGTTACTGTGAAAAGTCCCTAGTCGCCACACTCCGGCGCCTGTTCGGGTACACGGAGCGAGAATTCAGAATGTCCAATTCACCTAACAAGCACGTCTTTTGGGACTTGTGGGAGGAAAGTGGAGCACCCGGAGGAAACCCACGCAGACACAGGGAGAACGTGCAGACTCCGCATAGACAGTGACCCAAGCTGGAAATCGAACCTGGGACCCTGCCGCTGTGAAGCAACAATGCTAACCACCATGCTACGGTGCCGCCCGGTTTATATAGCTGAGTGGCTGGTCAGACCACTTCAGCAGATTTAGACGAATAAGAATTTCCTCAACTCTGGAAACGATTTCTGCCGCAGTGTTCAGCAGCTTCTGAGCATCACCACTTCCAATGGTGGACGTGGCTCATCATTTTCTGGCGGAGGAATGTTCTGGTCCCAACAATGTCTACAGAGTTTTGTATGGCTCGCCTGTCCCGTTGCTGGAGGACCCGTAGTGGGTGGGTCACTTTTGTTGGGATCGCAAGATCCTGCAGGCTGGATGGGCCAGAAAATATGACCCAATATCCTTTCTATCATCAGGCCAGCTACATCTCCCACCAGAACATTACTTCTGCTTTCCTGCATTACTACCTCCAGGCTCAACCATTTCACTGTAGTCCTGGCTGGCCTTTCATCTTCCACTCTCTGTAAATGTCACCTCATCCAAATGTGTACTGTGCATACCCTGTCATCAAGTCCTAGTTCCCCAGGGTGGCACGGCAGCGCAGTGGTTAGCACTGCTGCCTCACGCGCCGAGGACTCGGGTTCGCTCCCGGCCCTGGGTCACTGTCCGTGTGGAGTTTGCACGCTCTCCTCCTGTCTGCGTGGGTATCACCCCCTCAAGCCAAAACGATGTGCAGGGTAGGTGGATTGGCCATGCTAAATTGCCCCTTAATTGGAAAAAAAGAATTGGGGAATTTCGGGGAAAAAGTCCCATTTCCCCTATCGCTCATCCTTGCTGACTTACATGGGGTCCTAGCCATCCATCATTTCCAAATTAAAATTCTGATCCTTGCATATAAATTCTTTCATACCCTTGTCCTTTCTTATCTCTAGAACACCTCCTCAGCCCCCCCCACCCCCCACCCCCAACCAACAAAACTCTCGATTCTTCCAACCCTAGCCTCCAGTGCTCTTCTGAAAACAAAACGCTTACACCTGGAGCAACAACAGTTCCACATGAGCAAAGGAGGACCCAGTAAATCCCTCAACAAATACTTGGGGTGGCGGTAGGTGTAAGTCTAGGAGCAGGAGGCACCTGACAATCAAATTTTTTTCTCTTTGCTCTTACCCCCGCCCGGTGGATTTGGTGAGTTATTTAAATTTCCATTCAGTTCAGCTGGACCATAATATCCCGCTGGGATATTATGAGAATGGCCGGGTCCCTGACCGAGAATGCGCACAACGATGACCTGCAGCGGTTATGCCGTATAACATGGTGCCGGCCATGCGCGGGCCAGACCCGCCATCCGCGACCCCACAGGGAACCCCCTGGTCACCCCCCACCAGTCTCATAGAAGCCCGCCTCCCCGGCCAGCAGCACGGATCCCCGGCTGAGTGTGGCGGCGCTGGACACAGGCCACAGCCACCACGCCGGATTTCCGACCGCTCAGACCACCCGTCAACCGCGCAGTCGGGAACTCGGCCCATCGGGGGCGGAGCATCGTGGGTGGGCCTGCCGATTCAGCGCCAATGCCGTTGCAACGGCCTGCGCCGCGATTACGCCACATCCGAGGGGCCAGAGCATGGCTGACCGGTGTCTAAGCGGCACTGCCGGTTATTTGGATGGCGATATCGACGTCAGGCAAGGGAGAATCCAGCTCCAGGTGTAAGGGTCAGGTAAGTGAAAAAGTAGTGATGTTTCCCTCTTTCTGCCTGGACTTCACTTTAGCTTCCAGGCAGGATAACTCATGGGGGTGGGGGCGGGGTGGGGGGGGAGGCGCTGGTGTGGGAGTCTCTGATAGAGTGTTCTCTGATATGAGGGGCCTTCTGATTTGAGGAGGTCTCTATTATGGTGGTTCTCTGATATGGGGGTTCTCTGATATGGGGTCTCTGAGGCAGCAGGTGTAAGGGACAGGTAAGTGAAAAAGCAATGATTTTCACTGTTTCTGACTGGACTGCTCTTTATCTTCCAGGCGGAGGTGACTGATGTGGGAGGGGGGGGGGGGGGTTGATTTGGGGGGATCTCTGATATGGTGAGGGGGGGGTCTTCCAATGTACTTTGAGGGTACAAATGTTAAATATACCGCTTGACCCACAGCAAGGTCCACGTTGTCAAGGCCAAGCTGAAAAATACTTGCAGCAATTCAGGCCCAGGTGAATCGCAACCGAGAGGACGGGAGCATCATGGAGGCGTGGAGAATCCAACGGCCAGTCCATTAATCGGATGCAAAAGGGTTCAAATGACCATCTGCATCCTCCCGCCAACGTGGCGCATGTAGCCCGCTGCTGCTCTGCTGCTGATGGGGAACGGAGCATCGGACCGGGATCAGTGGCTGGTGCCAATCCCATAATTTTGCTTGACGCGGGATTCTCCGCTGCATCGGGAACACCGCTATTGGCGGCGGTCAGTGGAGAATCCGTCGGAAATCTACATTCCTGTCAGCTGTCACAAAATGGTCGGATGCTATTAAAATTAATGTATTCTTTTTTTGTACAAGTAAGATCAGTTTGCCATTTATTTTGTAAAACATGCCTGGGCAGCAATAAGAGAAAGGAAGGAAAGGAAAATAAGAGGTAGCAGGGTGGCTGTTTGCAATTGATACATTTAGGAGTCAGGATTGTGAAGTCAGGAAGCAGGTCAGACACAGATGAGGTGTTGAAGGAGCAGCGAGAGAGAGAGAGAGAGAGAGAGCGGGCAGCCAACCTCAGGAAACACCACAGCTAGACATGAAGTGCAGAAGGCAAGAAGCCAGTTTGTGCAAAAGATTGTCTTCTTCGCTGAACCAAAGACCATTTCCAACTCTTGGTCAATTAAGCTGTACGGTGTGGTAGTCACTGGCTAGATTTGACCAATAGCCTTATTGAGAAATGGAGGGGTCTGAGTAGAGTTTGGGAGTAGGGGGGAAATGGATGCTTTCTCTTTGTTGTTGTCCAGACATGGTTTACAAAATACATTGCAGTTTGATTTTACTTGTGCAAGCAAAAACATTAATTTTAATAGCACCTACCATTTTGTGATGCAGCACACTCATAAACCTCCTCAGTACTTGCTCCAGTGTGATCACATCTTTCCTGTGACACGGTGACCGGGATTGTACGCAGTAATCCAGATGTGGCTCAACTAGTTTACCCCAGAATTATTTAGAGTACCAAAGAAAACTGACACGACAAACCACCTTTAAACAGTCATTTATTTATGCTGCTTGTGTTTTCATTGTTACTCAATATAAAAGTACACTGAGAATTTGTCTGAGGTACACTGAAGGAAATGTGAATGACAGGTTCAAAATATTGAGGGTGCAGCTCATTCAGAAGTTTGTTTAAAGCATCGCAAGCTACAATAAATGCAGACCGACTAAACTACCTTCTACCTTTCTTTCTCCTGCTCCATAACTTACAATTCCCTGACCTTTGAAAAGCAGAAATGTGATAATGCAGCAGGAAAATTACTTCACAATTTTATGATAACTCAAGTCCTGCCTGCGACGTTCCGAGATCTTGTCAGTTAATTCAAGTTGAAGCTGAAGGCAGTGAATTCTGCAGAGGTTAAGGTTTAAAAAAATTATTTAATGAAGAAACCTACCTTGGGTTCAGGGTCTTCAATTAAGTTGTTCAAACCAGCCTCTGTCCTCTTGCTGCCTTGGGAAAAGATTAGCTCTACGTTCCCCTGTGCTAACGTTTATGCTCTCTCTCCCACACACATTGGATTGCACTTCAAGTTAATTTACTCCTGTATCAAAGATAAGTCCTAACCTTTGAGCTGCCAATTTATAGGGATGTGTAGTTGGTATTTCAAATAACTCATGCGAGCCTGGGAGAAATGGTGCCAAAGACCAGTTTTATAGGACTAAACAAGGAATTCTATATTCAACATGTAGTCAATGCAGACAAATCATGGTTTAGAGTTATCAATACGGCAGGGTATCACAATACAATAAAATGCACAATAATTGAAGCATTTTATCATGGATATTAGAGCATATGAATTTCTGTTCTTTAATTTTGGGAATATATGAACTGTGAAAGACCATTCGGCCCCTCCATTCAATTACATCATAGATGTTTTGTGTTTTACCTCCATTCACCCAACTTGACTCCGTATTCCTCAATACCCGAGGCATAGCAAACATTTACCAATACCAGTTTTGAAATTTTCGATTAACCCCGTGACTCAACAGGTTTCCTTTGGATGGAAGAGCTCTGGATTTCACAGATCATAGAATTTACAGTGCAGAAGGAGGCCATTCAGCCCATCGAGTCTGCAACGGCTCTTGGAAAGAGCACCCTACTTAAGCCCACGCCTCCACCCTATCCTTGTAACCCAGTAACCCCGCCTAACCTTTTGGCATTGAGAGCCACTGAGAGCAATTTAGCATGGCCAATCCACCTAACCTGCTCATCTTTGGACTGTGGGGGGGAAACCGGAGCACCCGGAGGAAACCCATGCAGACACGGGAGAACGTGCAGACTCCACACAGACAGTGACCCAAGCCGGGAATCGAACCTAGGACCCCTTGTCAGCCTTTGTGTGATGAAGTGCTTCCTGACATCACCCCCTGAACAACCTAGCTCCAAATTAAGGGTTATGCCCATTTTCTCTGGATTCCTCCCCATTGGAAATCTATCAAATCCTTCAATTATCTTAAACACCACAACGTCAAAGCCAACAAATGTATTTTGAAATGCCGGATCACCTGGGAATCTTTGCTGCTCCTATCCCAACACACATCAATGTTTAGCGTCTACACTGGCTCCGAGTCAAGAAATGTCTTGCCTTTAAATTTCTCATTTATGTTCTCAAATCGCTCCGTGGTCTCGCCCCTCCCTACCTCCGAAATCTCCTCCAATCCCACAGCTCTTTGAGATATGTGTGCTCCTCTAATTCCGGCCTGTTTTTGTATCTCCAATTTTAATAGCTCCACATTGTTGGCTGAGCCTAGACCCTACATGCTGGAATTCTCTTCTTAAACCTCTCTGCCTCTCTCTTCCCTTTTTAGATACTTTTAGATATTTTAAACCTACTTCTTTGGTTAAACTTTTGATAACCTGTCCTAATATCTCATCATGTGGCTTGGTGTCAAATTTCATCTGATAACGCAAAAGAGATCACTAACAGTATAACTGTTCAGCGAAGGAGACTGAGTTGCTATCCACTCCTTTGGCTTGCTGATTGTTATTACCCTCTGGTAATTTGGCAAGCCAATTCCATTGATCCGTTTACTCTTAGCGACCTTGCACAATAGATGGTTCATCTGTAGATAGTTCCTGTAGACACTCACCCTTCAACTAGTGGGAACTGGACCAATCTGTACATGGCAGGAGTTAAGCTAACTGGACCTTCCTCTGGTGCTGGGAGGAAAGAAGGTGGCAGATGGACGGCAGCTTGTTTAATTGGCAGCTCTAGTGGCCAAGCCATGGACAAGAAAGAGGAATAGATGAGCGGGTGGTGAAGATCAAGGAGAAATGGGAAGCGGAGTTGGGAGGGGAGATCAATTGGGGAGTATGGAGTGAGGCACTGCGAAGGGTAAACGGGACCTCCTCTTGTGCAAGGGTGAGCCTGATACAGTTTAAGGTGGTGCACAGGGAGCAGATGACTCGGGCGAGAATGAGTGGGTTCTTTCAGGGGGTAGCAGATGAGTGTGGGAGGTATGGGCGGGGGCCAGCGAATCATGCGCACATGTTTTGAGGTTGCGGAAAATTGGGAAGATTCTGGGCGGAAGTGTTTGCAGTCTTAGCCAGGGTAGTGGAGGAGGAGGTGGACCCGGACCCTTTGGTGGCAATATTTGGGGTTTCAGAGAAGCTGGAGCTCATTGAGAGGAGGAAGGCCGATGTCGTGGCCTTTGCCTCTCTGATTGCACGGCGGCGAATTTTGCTGGAGTGGCGGTCAGCATCGCCAACAGGGGTAGCACAATGGTTGGGTGACCTGTACGATTTCCTGCGGTTAGAGAAGATAAAGTATGAGTTAAGGGGCTCAGCAGGGGGGTTAGAGAAACAGTGGGAGAATGTTTGTGACCGTGTTTGAGGAGCTGTTCGTTGCAGGGGGGTGGGTGAAGGGAGGGAGGAGAGTGAAAAAGGGGGAAAATCTGTACAGACTGGATAGTTGATTGTTGGGAAGTGTGTTTTCCGGGGTGTTTATTTGCTGCAACCTGTTTTGATACATGTTTGTAATAAAATACATTTTTTAAAAAAGAGGAATAGATCTTTTCATGAATGAAACTAACCAGAGAACAAAATCGTGTAGTTCTGAATTCGCAGGTTTGTTGAATTAATGAGGAAAAGTATGAAGCCATAGCTCCATGCAATGCACATCCAATGTGTATAAACCCTTTGCAGATAACCAGAGACATTCTGACCGACTAAATTACATAGCTGCAAAATATTGGTTAATCAATAAAATCAGCCAAGCATTTTACAATTCACATCGATTGATTGTATTTCTCAGTATAGTAACATGGGGTGGTGGAGAGGGGCATAGAGTGATCTCATGACCTTCCTCAGAGAATATTTTGATCTCAAGCATCATTAAATGTGCTTGACTGGGCTGCGTACTCCCTTGTACTCTGATTTAATGATGATTGAGTGAGGGAGTGAGTGGGTGAGTTCAGTGAGGTGAGTGAAAGGTAAGTTGAGTGATTTAATGCGTGAGTGAATGCGTAAGAGAGAGTGAGTGAATGAGTGTCAGAGTGATAGTGAAAGTTTTTTTTTTCTTAATAAATTTAGAGTACCCAATTCATTTTTTCCAACTAGGGGCAATTTAGCGTGACCAATCCACCTACCCTGCACATCTTTGGGTTGTGGGTTGAAGCACGGGGAGAATGTGCAAACTCCACATGGACAGTGGCCCAGAGCCGGGATCGAACCTGGGACCTCGGCGCCGTGAGGCAGCAGTGCTAACCACTGCGCCACCATGATGCCCTCTTGTGATAGTGAAAGTTGAGTGAGTTGAGTGAGTGAATGAGTGAGAGTAAGTGAGTGAGTAAGAAGGAGTGAATGAATGAGTGAGAGAGAGTGAAAACAGAGAGTTGTGAGTTGAGTGAGTGAGTGAGTGAATGCATTAGTGCATGCGTGAGTGTGTGTGACTGAGTGAATGCTACTGACTTGTACTACCGTGGGCAGCACGGTAGCACAAGTGGATAGCACTGTGGCTTCACAGCTCCAGGGTCCCAGGTTCGATTCCCCGCTGGGTCACTGTCTGTGCGGAGTCTGCATGTTCTCCCCGTGTCTGCGTGGGTTTGCTCCGGTTTCCTCCCACAGTCCAAAGACGTGCGGGTTAGGTGGATTGGCCATGATAAATTGCCCTTAGTGTCCAAAAAGGTTAGGAGGGGTTATTGAGTTACGGGGATAGGGTGGAAGTGAGGGCTTAAGTGGGTTGGTGCAGACTCGATGGGCCAAATGGCCTCCTTCTGCACTGTATGTTCTATGTTCTATGAATGAGCGAGTGTGAGAGTGAGAGATTGAATGGGACTGAGTTTGAGTGATGAGTGAGTGAATGAATGAGAGCGAGTGAGAGTGAATGAGTCTGAGTGATGTGATGAATGTAAGAAATGTTTTTATCATTTGTATTGTATATAACTATTGCAGTATATTATTAAAAATCCTGGTTTAACAGACAAGCAGGAGGTGTGTCTGCAAAAGATGCAATTAAGATGTCTTAAATGTGGAATAATCATTCATTCCAACCAAGTACTTATTTACCTATATGGGGTTAATGGAATTTTATTTGTAGAAATAAGGGGCTGGATTCCCCGATTCTGGGGCTATGTCCCCACCCCGACGTGGGAATGGTCGCGCTTTACACCAGAAAAACCGGCACAAAACGGACACCGATTCCCCGTTTTGCTGGAGGCTAGCAGGACGGCAGCGTAGAGCACCCGTCTCTAGCTGCTGATACGCCCTGGAGAATTGCCGGGTCCGTGGCCACCCATGCGCACGGCCTGCAGCGGCCACGCCGTGCTTCATGGCAGAGGCCGGTCGCAGACCCAGGCCCGTGAAATAGTCGCCCCCCTTTGGCTGGCTTGCGCGCCCCAGACCACTCCCCAACGGTGCCCCGAGCCCTGAATAATGCCCCCCCCTGCCTGTGGATCGGCCCTTCCCCAACTGTGGCAGCGCTGGACTGAGAACGCAGCCACTACGCTGAGTTTCTGACGGATGAGACCACACATATCCCGCGCTGTTGGGAACTCGACCGGTCGGGGGCGGAGCATCGGAGGCGGGCCTCTGGCAATGACCTGAGGCCGTCAATACGTGGCGCGGCGTACTTGCTGTTTTGTAGGGGGTGGGGCATCGCAACAGCGGCGCCGCCCCCAATTTGGTCGGGAAATGTGATTCTCTGGCCTTTCGCCGAACACAATTTTGCTGTCAGCGACTGGAGAATCCAGCTCAAGGTTCCCTGCGGAGAAGATAATTAAAGGGATTTTGTTTAGCCTTAGTTAAGATGGTCATATGACAGTTAGTGGGATAGAGATGATGTAATTAATGAAAGGAGCCAGGTTTGTAGCAAGCAGATTTGGCTGTATCACTTTTTTTAGGTGACAAGGACGGCAGCATTTCCAGGTTGTCCCTGAAAGGTTCTATCTCTCATTTTCTGAAAGGAAATCGCTACATAATAGTACAGCAAGTATCCCTGTGTTTGCTAACTTTATTTACAAGTGGCTTTTGACCTGTAATGGTCTCTTCCTACTTGGAGATAGTGAAGCTATACGTTAGTCGTTAAGGTATCTCCTTTAATTTTGAGAATTGTTTAACCGTTAACTGAAATGTTAATGTGGTTAATACTGTGTTAATAATAAAGTTGGTTTTGGACTTCCGGGTGCGGCGATGACCAGCTGAGTCGCACGTTTCGGCAGCTCCCGGTGGAACGGACTTTTGGGCTCTTAATAAGAGCCCCAACGGCAATTTTAACGGCTAAAAGTACTGTGCGGTGAACCAGAAGGGAATCCCCCCTGGATACGGATGAAAAAAGGAGAGGAAGGTGGCCAGATTGCGGTGGATCCTTTAGAGCAGCGGCAAGGAAGGCAAGCAAAAACCAAGATGGCGTCGGAAGGTGGCAGTTTAATATGGGGCCCTGAACAACACGAGTTTTTGAAACGCTGCGTGGAAGAACTCAAAAAGGAATTGAAGAAGGAGCTGTTGGCCCCGATATTACAGGCGATCGAAGGGCTAAAGGAGGAGCAAAAGACCCAGGAGCGGGAGCTTCGGGTCGTGAAGGCAAAGGCTGCCGAGAATGAGGACGACATACAGGGCCTGGTGGTGAAGACGGAGATGCACGAGGCACACCATAAAACGATGTGTGGAAAGGCTGGAGGCGCTGGAGAACAACGCGAGGAGGAACAACCTAAGGATTCTTGGTCTTCCTGAAGGTGCGGAGGGAGCGGACGTCAGGGCATATGTGAGCACGATGCTGCACTCGTTAATAGGAGCGGAGGCCCCGGCGGGTCCGCTGGAGGTGGAGGGAGCATACCGAGTGATGGCGCGAGGACCGAGAGCAGGAGAAATTCCTAGAGCCATAGTGGTGAGATTCCTCCGTTTTAAGGATAGAGAGATGGTCCTTAGATGGGCAAAGAAAACTCGGAGCAGTAAGTGGGAGAACGCGGTGATCCGAGTATACCAAGACTGGAGTGCGGAGGTGGCGAGAAGGAGGGCGAGCTTTAATCGGGCCAAGGCGGTGCTTCACAAAAAGAAGATAAAATTCGGAATGCTGCAGCCGGCAAGACTGTGGGTCACATATCAAGGGAGGCACCACTACTTTGAGACGGCGGATGAGGCGTGGACTTTTATCGTGGAAGAAAAATTGGAATGAGCGGGTTATTAAAAAAAAGAACGTTTGAAACAAAGTGGTGGGGCGAGTATGGGAGGCGAAGAGGGGGGCAAAAAGGGGGGAAAGAGGAGTTTTATGTTATTAATCCTGCGATGTGGTAACTTTTCTCTCTTCCACAGGTGGTGGGGGGAGGAAAGGAGGTGGAAGAGATGGGGCGTTGGCCATTGGGGCGGGGCCAAGGGGGAAGCGCGGGCTCGGCTCCCGCGCTATGATAATCATGGCGGGAATAGGGAAGCAGGAAGGAGGGGGCGTCGCACGGTGCGAGCCGAGGTCACGGGGGGGGAAGCCGAGGTCGGCCAGAGTTTGCTGACTTCTGGGACCAACATGGGGGGTGTAACTACGCTAGTGGGGGATTTAGCGGGGTGGGTGGGAGGGGGGAATTATTGGGCTGCTGCTGCTCGGGAGAGGGGGGAGCTGGTATGGGGTGGGATGGGCGGGGGGGCACCGCCTGGGGGGGACACAGCTGCGTGGGAACCGGGTGAGGAGCTGGAAAAAGGGGATGGCTAATCGACAAGGGGGGAGGGTAAAAAGCCCCCCAACCCGGCTGATCACGTGGAACGTGAGAGGGCTGAACGGGCCGATAAAGAGGGCACGGGTACTCACACACCTTAAGAAACTTAAGGCAGACGTGGTAATGTTACAGGAAACGCACTTGAAACTGATAGACCAGGTGAGACTACACAAAGGTTGGATGGGGCAGGTGTTCCATTCGGGGCTAGATGCGAAAAACAGGGGGGTGGCTATATTAGTGGGGAAGCGGGTAATGTTTGAGGCAAAGACTATAGTGGCAGATAACGGGGGCAGATACGTGATGGTGAGTGGCAAACTACAGGGGGAGACGGTGGTTTTGGTAAACGTATATGCTCCGAACTGGGATGATGCCAATTTTATGAAGCGTATGCTAGGACGCATCCCGGACCTAGAGGTGGGAAAGTTGGTAATGGGGGAAGATTTCAATACGGTGCTGGAGCCAGGGCTGGACAGGTCGAGGTCCAGGACTGGAAGGAGGCCGGCAGAAGCCAAGGTGCTTAAAGATTTTATGGAGCAGGTGGGAGGAGTAGACCCGTGGAGATTTAGCAGACCTAGGAGTAAGGTGTTTTCGTTTTTCTCCTATGTCCACAAAGTCTATTCGCGAATAGACTTTTTTGTTTTGGGAAGGGCGTTGATCCCGAAGGTGAGGGGAACGGAATATACGGCTATAGCCATTTCGGATCACGCTCCACATTGGGTGGACTTGGAGATAGGGAAGGAAACAGAAGGGCGCCCACCCTGGAGAATGGACATGGGACTAATGGCAGATGAGGGGGTGTGTCTAAGGGTGAGGGGGTGCATTGAAAAGTACTTGGAACTCAATGATAATGGGGAGGTCCAGGTGGGAGTGGTCTGGGAGGCACTGAAGGCAGTGGTTAGAGGGGAGCTGATATCAATAAGGGCACATAAAGGAAAGCAGGAGAGTAGGGAACGGGAGCGGTTGCTGCAAGAACTTCTGAGGGTGGACAGGCAATATGCGGAGGCACCGGAGGAGGGACTGTACAGGGAAAGGCAAAGGCTACACGTAGAATTTGACTTGCTGACAATGGGTACTGCAGAGGCACAGTGGAGGAAGGCACAGGGTGTACTGTACGAATATGGGGAGAAGGCGAGCAGGTTGCTGGCCCACCAATTGAGGAAGAGGGGAGCAGCGAGGGAAATAGGGGGAGTGAGGGATGAGGAAGGAGAGATGGAGCGGGGAGCGGAGAGAGTGAATGGAGTGTTCAAGACATTTTATAAAAAATTATACGAAGCTCAACCCCCAGATGGGAGGGAGAGAATGATGGGCTTTATAGACCGGCTGGAATTTCCCAAGGTGGAGGAGCAGGAAAGGGTGGGACTGGGAGCACAGATTGAAATAGAGGAAGTAGTGAAAGGAATTAGGAGCATGCAGGCGGGGAAGGCTCCGGGACCGGATGGATTCCCAGTTGAATTTTACAGGAAATATGTGGACTTGCTCGCCCCGCTACTGATGAGGACCTTTAATGAGGCAAAGGAAAGGGGATAGCTGCCCCCGACTATGTCTGAGGCAACGATATCGCTTCTCCTAAAGAAGGAAAAGGACCCGCTGCAATGTGGGTCCTATAGACCTATTTCCCTCCTAAATGTAGACGCTAAGATTCTGGCCAAGGTAATGGCAATGAGGATAGAGGATTGTGTCCTGAGGGTGGTCCATGAGGACCAAACCGAGTTTGTGAAGGGGAGACAGCTGAATACGAATATACGGAGGCTGCTAGGGGTAATGATGATGCCCCCACCAGAGGGGGAAGCGGAGATAGTGGTGGCGATGGATGCCGAGAAAGCATTTGATAGAGTGGAGTGGGATTATTTGTGGGAGGTGCTGAGGTGATTTGGTTTTGGAGATGAGTATGTTGGATGGGTGCAGCTGTTGTATAGGGCCCCAGTGGCGAGTGTGGTCACAAATGGACGGGGATCTGAATACTTTCGGCTCCATTGAGGGACAAGGCAGGGATGCCCTCTGTCCCCATTACTGTTTGCATTGGCGATTGAGCCCCTGGCAATAGCATTGAGGGGTTCCAAGAAGTGGAGGGGAATACCTAGAGGAGGAGAAGAACACCGGGTATCTCTGTATGCAGATGATTTGTTGTTATATGTAGCGGACCCGGCGGAGGGGATGCCAGGGATAATGCGGACACCAAGGTGGGGGAAAGGACAACATTTGCAGGTGATGTATATTGTCCGACAATTGTTGGCCCTTAATAAAGCCTGTCTGATCGCTCCGAGATTACCTCTGGGGGCAGGGCACCAGCCACAGCACCAACACCTTGGCAAGTACTTTAACATCCCCATTTAAGAGTGAGATAGGTCGATACGACTCAAACTCTGGTGAGTCTTCGTCCTTCTTGAGAATCAAGGAGGTAGAGGCCTGTACGGGGGCAGAGGGCAACGAACCTCAGGATAAGGAATCATGAAAAATGTCCGGAATTAAAGTCACCAACTGCTCCGTGAACTTCTTATAGAATTCAATGGGAAATCCACCCAGGGCAGGGTTCTTGCCAGTCTGTATCAAACCGATACATTTTATAATTTCATAGGTTCAACGGGGATTCTAACTCATTGCTACTCCCTATCTGCACCGCTGGCTCCGAGTGATAAAGATCCTGACAGAACAATTCAAAAGCCGCATTAACCTGAGGAGGGACGGAAACCAGGCTACCGCCCGAGTTGCGTATCTGTCTGATTTCCCGGGAAGCCGCCTGCCACATAACCTGGCGAGCCAAAAGGCAACTGGCATTCTCCCCATGTTCATAAAACATGCCTCTCCATCGTAGCTGGCCCACCGTTCTGTCGGTCAATGATAGCTCAAATTGTGTTTGCAGCTTTTCCTACTCGCCAACAATTCCGGGGTAGGGGTAAGTGAGCACTGGTGGTGCACCTCGAGAATGGAGTCCATCAGTCTCTGCTGCTCTGCCTTCGCTGTCTTCACCAAGTGCGATTTATAGGAGATAACCCCCCCCCCCCCCCCCCCATGGACCACTTTAAGGGCCTCCCACAGCTTGGAAGGAGAAACTGACTCCGTTTTATTAAATTTTATATTGTCCCCAATGGCAGTGACAGCCGTTCACAAAATTTCCTATCGGCCAGTACTGTTGTATCCAACCTCCAGGGCGGACGCTAGGATGGACCTGACATTAGCGGCAAATCCACACAGCGTGGGGCTTGGTCCGAACTCACGATCGCTGAGTAACCAGCCGCCACCACTGAGGGGAGGAGCGACCAATTTACCACAAAAATCCAATGAACGTGCGAGAGAAATGAAAGATTTTTGTCACCTGGGTGCAAAAAGTGCCAAGGATCTCGCCCCTCTTCCCCTCCCCCCCCCCCCCAAACCCAACACACACATACCACCCCCCCCATCTGCTCCATGAAAGACAACAAAGTTCTGGTCACCCCTGTGTCAGAGTCAGAGATTTGTGCTTGGACCGATCCAGACTAGGGTTCAGAACACAGTTTAGGTCCCCACCCAAAATAAGCTGATGTGAATCTAAATCGGGGAGGGAGGCCAGAAGATTATTAATAAAATTTGTAATATTCCAGTACGGGGTGTAGATAATAACCAGAGGGCCCACTAGAGAGCCACAGACAATAAGATGTCTGCCGTTGGGGTGGCCAAGATCTTCAAGGCAGTAAACTGATCCCTTTTATTAATGAATATTGTCACACTCCTGACCCTACCATCAAAATCCGAATGAAAGACTTGTCCTATCCACCCCTTCCACAGCCTTATAAGGTCCTTGACCCCCAAATGAGTCTCTTGCAAAAACACCACATCGGAGTTTAAACTCTGAAGGTGAGCAAATACACTTGATCTTTTCACTGGGGCATTCAACCCCCTAATGTACCCGGTGACCAAATGAATTGGGGGTCTCCCACCCATCCTCCCTGAATCTGGAGTCAGCCATTTCCACCACAGAGATTACACAACAAATATATAAAAGGCACAGCAACTAGGCCCACTCAAGATGGCCGCCAAACCAAATCAAAAGTCTGAACAAAGAAAGAAACACAGACACCGTCAGCAAACTACCCCACCCTCCACACGCCATCACTCTTAAATGCTACCACACCCAAATACCCATAATAATAATAATCTTTATTGCCACAAGTAGGCTTACATTAACACTGCAATGAAGTTACTGTGAAAAGCCCCTAGTTGCCATATTCCGGCGCCTGTTCGGGTACACGGAGGCAGAATTCAGAATGTCCAAATTACCTAACAGCACATCTTTCGGGACTTGTGGCAGGAAACCGGAACACCCGGCGTTACCCATGCAGACACAGGGAGAACATCCAGACACCACACAGGCAGTGACCCAAACTGGGAATCAAACCTGGGACCCTAGCGCTATGAAGCAACAGTGCTAACCACTGTGCTACCGTGCAGGCAACACTAACTTCAAAACCGTCCCATTAGCACACTCTTAGTTTAGCAGGAAGGCCCCCAACTAGAGTTAAGAAAAAAGGTTACAAACAACAAAATACTAAAACTCCATAAGCCACTGCCCTCCAACAGGGAGCTATATATTTTCAGAACAATCAGAACAGAACCCCACATAGAACTAAACCCCAAATCTAAACCCACACTGTAGAAATTCAACCCCAACAAGAACAAGAAAATTCAAGAATAAACTATGGCCCCATCCTATCCTCATAACCCAATAATCCCACCTAATCTTTTGGACACTAAGGGGCAATTCAGCATGGTCAATCCATCTAACCTGCACATCTTTGGACTGTGGGAGGAAACTGGAGCATCCAGAGAAATCCCCTGCAGACATGGAGAGAACGTGCAAACCCCACACAGATCCAAGGTTGGAATTGAACACGGTGTTATGGGCCAGGGCTTAGAAACTCCAAAGTGTGTTATGAAGTTCACCTGACCTACAACCTTTATGTTAAATTTGGCTAGGATGAGCACAAAAGCTTTCACTGCAGGTATGATTCATCAGATTTCCTGGACACTTTAATTAAAACAAGGTTTATTCTAAGAATGTAGTTAATATATATATATATATATATATATATAATTACAAACATAAAGATACCACACAGCTACGGTAATCTATGTATAACACTTAATGAATAAGTGAAACCCCTTAGCTGTTCCAATTCAAAACAAAATCCAATAAACCAAAACCCCTTTCAAGGACGTGGCCCAGCACACTGTATTCTCACTTGAATGGGACTGGTCCTTTCCCTGAGATTCTGATCCAGGTCCAACCAGCAGATTCAAACTCCTTCTGGAAAACAACTCCATCTTTAAAGTTACCAGGGCAGCCAGCCACAAGCAATGGCCATTTTACTGGAACAACTTTTTAAATGAAAACAGAGAAAAACACTTCTTTCTCCTTCCACAGTCCAAAGCAGTCAAACTGAAACTGAAAACTTTTTAAAAAATCTCTCACCTGACAGCCACAGCCCAATGTGCTACAAGTCACATGATAAGAGACTAAACCTTTCTTAAAGGGACACTCACATGACACCCCGGTCCCTGGCGCTCTGAGGCAGCAATGCTAACGACTGTGCCACCATGCTGTCTTATCGTGGACCACGCTGACCGGGCTCCACCTTTATACTGGGCGGCCATGACTCTCTTGTGCGCAGCCCTCTTCTTCACCAGCTCTGCTCCCTCGTCTTGGTAGATCCTGATGCCGTGGCCTTCCCATTACATGTCACAATGCTCTCTCACCCATCTCAGGGCCCGCTCTTTCTCTTTGAAGCTATAGGTCTTCACTATTACCGCACGCGATGGATCCTCAGGACGAGGCCTCTGCTGAAGTGTACGGTGGGCTCGATCCAACTCAGGAGGGGACATGAATCCTCCCTCCCCCACCACCTTACCAAACATCTCTGCAAAGTACTCCGTGGGGTTTGGGCCTGCCATCCCCTCTAGAAGCCCCACAATTTGTATGTTTTGCCTCCTGGACCGATTCTCCCAATCATTCACTTGGCCTTCAATGCTTCAGCCACCAAAGACATCTCTGCGTCCTGTGAGGCATTCTGATCACTGTATCTCGAAAGGGCCATTTCCATATCTTTCATCGTGACTCCATAGTCTCTCACAGTAAGTGCTGGGACCTTTGCTGTTCATAGTATATATAAATGATTTGGAGAAAATAGTCAAGAAGGCGTTCGGCATGCTTGCCTTCATTGGCCGGGGCATTGAGTATAAGAATTGGCAAGTCATGTTGCAGCTGTATAGAACCTTAGTTAGGCCACACTTGGAGTATAGTGTTCAATTCTGGTTTCCACACTACCAGAAGGATGTGGAGGCTTTAGAGAGGGTGCAGAAGAGATTTACCAGGATGTTGCCTGGTATGGAGGGCATTCGCTATGAGGAGAGGTTGAATAAACTTGGTTTGTTCTCACTGGAAAATGAAATGAAATGAAATGAAAATCGCTTATTGTCACAAGTAGGCTTCAAATGAAGTTACTGTGAAAAGCCCCTCGTCGCCACATTCCGGCGCCTGTTCGGGGAGGCTGTTACGGGAATCGAACCGTGCTGCTGGCCTGCCTTGGTCTGCTTTCACAGCCAGCGATTTAGCCCTGTGCTAAACAGCCCCTGGAATGAAGGAGGTTGAGGGGCGACCTGATAGAGGTCTACAAAATTATGAGGGGCATAGACAGAGTGGATAGTCAGAGACTTTTCCCCTGGGTAGAGGGGTCAATTACTAGGAGGCATAGGTTTAAGGTGCAAGGGGCAAGGTTTAGAGGAGATGTACGAGGCACATTTTTTATACAGTGGGTAGTGGGAGCCTGGAACTCGCTGCCGGAGGAGGTGGTGGAAGCAGGGATGATAGTGGCGTTTAAGGGGCATCTTGACAAATACATGAATAGGATGGGAATAGAGGGATACGGACCTCGGCAGTGGAGAAGATTTTAGTTTAGACGGGCAGCATGGTCGACGCAGGCTTGGAGGGCCGAAGGGCCTGGTCCTGTGCTGTACTTTTCTTTGTTCTGTGTTCGTGTAATGGTGATCGTGAAACTACCATTGATTGTTGTAAAACCCCATCTTGTACACTAATGTTCTGTAAGGAAGCAAATCTGCCATTCTTACTTGGTGTGGTTTCCATGTTACTCCAGACCCACGGCAATGCCCTCTTAGACAGCCGAGCAAGCCACTCAGCGTAAGGGAAATTAGGGATGGGCAACAAATGCCCGCCTTGCCAGTGACGCCCACATCCCATGAAAGAATGAACTTTAAAAAATGGTCATTGCTGTTTGTGGAGCTTTACTGTACTAAAACTACCTGCTGTTTTACTTGATGTGGAGATGCCGGCGTTGGACTGGGGTGAGCACAGTACGAAGTCTTACAACACCAGGTTAAAGTCCAACAGGTTTGTTTCGATGTCACTAGCTTTCGGAGCGCTGCTCCTTCCTCAGGTGAATGAAGAGGTCTGTTCCAGAAACACATATATAGACAAATTCAAAGATGCCAAACAATGCTAGGAATGCGAGCATTAGCAGGTGATTAAATCTTTACAGATCCAGAGATGGGGTAACCCCAGGTTAAAGAGGTGTGAATTGTACCAAGCCAGGACAGTTGGTAGGATTTCGCAGGCCAGATGGTGGGGGATGAATGTAATGTGACATGAATCCCAGGTCCCGGTTGAGGCCGCACTCATGTGTGCGGAACTTGGCTATAAGTTTCTGCTCGGCGATTCTGCGTTGTCGCGGGTCCTGAAGGCCGCCTTGGAGAACGCTTACCCGGAGATCAGAGGCTGAATGCCCTTGACTGCTGAAGTGTTCCCCGACTGGAAGGGAACATTCCTGCCTGGTGAGTGTTGCGCGATGTCCGTTCATTCGCTGTCGCAGCGTCTGCATGGTCTCGCCAATGTACCACGCTTCGGGACATCCTTTCCTGCAGCGTATGAGGTAGACAACGTTGGCCGAGTCGCACGAGTATGTACCGCGTACCTGGTGGGTGGTGTTCTCACGTGTAATAGTGGTATCCATGTCGATGATCTGGCACGTCTTGCAGAGATTGCCATGACAGGGTTGTGTGGTGTCGTGGTCACTGTTCTGAAGACTGGGTAATTTGCTGCACACAATGTTTCGTTTGAGGTTGCGCGGTTGTTTGAAGGCAAGTAGTGGGGGTGTGGGGATGACCTTGGCAAGATGTTCATCGTCATCAATGACGTGTTGAAGGCTGTGAAGAAGATGACGTCGTTTCTCCGCTCCGGGGAAGTTCTGGACGACGAAGGGTATTCTGTCGGTTGTGTCCCATGTTTGTCTTCTGAGGAGGTCGGTCCGGTTTTTCGCTGTGGCGCGTTGGAACTGTCGATCGATGAGTCGAGTGCCATATCCCGTTCGTACGAGGGCATCTTTCAACGTCTGTAGATGTCTGTTACGCTCCTCCTCGTCTGAGCAGATCCTGTGTATACGGAGCGCTTGTCCATAGGGGATGGCTTCTTTAATGTGTTTAGGGTGGAAGCTGGAGAAGTGGAGCATCATGAGGTTATCCGTGGGTTTGCGGTAAAGCGAAGTGCTGAGGTGACCGTCCTTGATTGAGACGAGTGTGTCCAAGAATGCAACTGATTTTGGAGAGTAGTCCATGGTGAGTCTGATGGTTGGATGGAACTTATTAATGTCATCGTGTAGTCGTTTCAGTGATTCTTCGCTGTGGGTCTAAAGGAAAAAAATGTCATCGATGTATCTGGTGTATAACATCGGTTGAAGGTCCTGTGCGGTGAGTAGGTCCTGTTCAAACTTGTGCATGAAGATGTTGGCGTATTGGGGTGCGAATTTGGTCCCCATGGCTGTTCCGTGCGTCTGGATGAAGAACTTGTTGTCGAAGGTGAAGACGTTGTGATCCAGAATGAAGCGGATGAGTTGCAGAATTGCGTCTGGAGATTGGCAGTTGTCGGTGTTGAGTACTGAGGCTGTTGCAGCAATGCCGTCGTCATGGGGGATGCTGGTGTAGATTGCCGAGACGTCCATTGTGACGAGGAATGTTCCTGGTTCAACTGGTCCATGGGCGCTGAGTTTCTGTAGGAAGTCCGTCGTGTCGCGACAGAAGCCGGGTGTACCTTGTACGATGGGTTTCAAGATGCCCTCGATGTAGCCAGAGAGGTTCTCACACAGAGTCCCATTGCCTGAAACGATAGGGCGGCCTGGTGTGTTGGCCTTATGTATTTTTGGGAGGCAGTAGAGATCTCCAATGCGGGGAGTACGTGGGATGAGAGCACGTAGGGTGCTCTGAAGATCTGGATTCAAGGTCTTGATCAGTCTGTTAAGTTGGCAGATGTGTTCCTTGGTCGGATCTGCGGGTAACTGTCTGTAGTGTTCTTGGTTGTTCAGTTGTCGGTATACTTCTTTGCAGTAGTCCGTTCTGTTCAGTACGACAGTGGCCCCCCCTTTGTCTGCTGGTTTGATGACGATGCTGTGGTTGGTCTTGAGAGCGCGATGGCATTGCGTTGTGCTTGGGTGACGTTCGGGGTTGTCTTGTGAATGCGACTGATGAATCTGGCATTGACGCGACTCCTGATGGCTTGAGCATACATGTCGAGTCTAAGGCAGCGGCCTTCCGGAGGGGTCCAATTCGACTCTGTCCTCTTCGGTTGCCGCACCGCAGATCTCTCGGTCTGCTGTTCCGGTTTATTGCTTGGGTTCGCTGTTGGCCTCTTGGGGTCTGTGGAAGAATTCCCGGAGCCTCATTTGCCTGATGAATTCCTCCGTGTCTGCCGCGAGACTGATGGGGTCCATTTTGGTGGTGGTGCAGAAATTAAGCCCTCTGCTGAGGACTTCGATTTCGTCTGGTTGAAGGGTGTAGTCTGACAAGTTGACAATAGATTTCCCTGTATTGTTTTCTACTGTGACACCGGGGGTGGCTTGGTTGCTGCCGGTGGTGATGCCAAGTTTCTCAAGCTTTCTGTTCTTGGTATGCATATAGGTGGCATAGTATTGTTGTCTCATCTGTTTGGCGGTGTTCCGCAGCTGGTCTGCTGCATCCTGAGCGCAAGTTGAGAATATGGCCTCTATCTTGGTTTCCAGGTTGCGTCGTCTGCTGTAGAGCTGGCGTACGAGGTGGTTGAGGAGTGTGAGAGAGGTGCGACGGCAGAGTCTCTCAGCGAAGTCTGTGTTGTAGGTCGACTTGAGTGGGTTTGTGATCTGTAGCCCTTTCGGGATCTTGTCTGCTTTCTTGCATCTTTGTAGAAACTTAATGTCAGTGTCTATATGCGCGATCTTCCTGGAGATCCTCTCCACTTTGAGCCGGCAGTTTGCAGTGTCGATGGTAGCCATGATGTGGAGATGCCGGCGTTGGACTGGACAACGCAGAATCGCCGAGCAGAAACTTATAGCCAAGTTCTGCACACATGAGTGCGGCCTCAACCGGGACCTGGGATTCATGTCACATTACATTCATCCCCCACCATCTGGCCTGCGAAATCCTACCAACTGTCCTGGCTTGACACAATTCACACCTCTTTAACCTGGGGTTACCCCATCTCTGGATCTGTAAAGATTTAATCACCTGTTAATGCTCGCATTCCTAGCATTGTTTGGCATCTTTGAATTTGTCTATATATGTGTTTCTGGAACAGACCTCTTCATTCACCTGAGGAAGGAGCAGCGCTCCGAAAGCTAGTGACATCGAAACAAACCTGTTGGACTTTAACCTGGTGTTGTAAGACTTCGTACTGTGCTCACCCCAGTCCAACGCCGGCATCTCCACATCATGGCTACCATCGACACCGCAAACTGCCAGCTCAAAGTGGAGATCTGCGGTGCGGCAACCGAAGAGGAAAGAGTCGAATTGGACCCCTCCGGAAGGCCGCTGCCTTAGACTCGACATGTATGCTCAAGCCGTCAGGAGTCGCGTCAATGCCAGATTCATCAGTCGCATTCACAAGACAACCCCGAACGTCACCCAAGTACAACGCAATGCCATCCGCGCTCTCAAGACCAACCACAGCATCGTCATCAAATCAGCAGACAAAGGGGGGGCCACTGTCGTACTGAACAGAACGGACTACTGCAAAGAAGTATACCGACAACTGAACAACCAAGAACACTACAGACAGTTACCCGCAGATCCGACCAAGGAACACATCCGCCAACTTAACAGACTGATCAAGACCTTGGATCCAGATCTTCAGAGCACCCTACGTGCTCTCATTCCACGTACTCCCCGCATTGGAGATCTCTACTGCCTCCCAAAAATACATAAGGCTAACACACCAGGCCGCCCTATCGTTTCAGGCAATGGGACTCTGTGTGAGAACCTCTCTGGCTACATCGAGGGCATCTTGAAACCCATCGTACAAGGTACACCCAGCTTCTGTCGCGACACGACGGACTTCCTACAGAAACTCAGCACCCATGGACCAGTTGAACCAGGAACATTCCTCGTCACAATGGACGTCTCGGCACTCTACACCAGCATCCCCCATGACGACGGCATTGCTGCAACAGCCTCAGTACTCAACACCGACAACTGCCAATCTCCAGACGCAATTCTGCAACTCATCCGCTTCATTCTGGATCACAACGTCTTCACCTTCGACAACAAATTCTTCATCCAGACGCACGGAACAGTCATGGGGACCAAATTCGCACACCAATACGCCAACATCTTCATGCACAAGTTTGAACAGGACCTACTCACCGCACAGGACCTTCAACCGATGTTATACACCAGATACATCGATGACATTTTTTTCCTTTGGACCCACGGCGAAGAATCACTGAAACGACTACACGATGACATTAATAAGTTCCATCCAACCATCAGACTCACCATGGACTACTCTCCAAAATTAGTTGCATTCTTGGACACACTCGTCTCCATCAAGGACGGTCACCTCAGCACTTCGCTTTACCGCAAACCCACGGATAACCTCATGATGCTCCACTTCTCCAGCTTCCACCCTAAACACATTAAAGAAGCCATCCCCTATGGACAAGCGTTCCGTATACACAGGATCTGCTCAGACGAGGAGGAGCGTAACAGACATCTACAGACGTTGAAAGATGCCCTCGTACGAACGGGATATGGCACTCGACTCATCGATCGACAGTTCCAACGCGCCACAGCGAAAAACCGGACCGACCTCCTCAGAAGACAAACATGGGACACAACCGACAGAATACCCTTCGTCGTCCAGTACTTCCCCGGAGCGGAGAAACGACGTCATCTTCTTCACAGCCTTCAACACGTCATTGATGACGATGAACATCTTGCCAAGGTCATCCCCACACCCCCACTACTTGCCTTCAAACAACCGCGCAACCTCAAACGAACCATTGTGTGCAGCAAATTACCCAGTCTTCAGAACAGTGACCACGACACCACACAACCCTGTCATGGCAATCTCTGCAAGATGTGCCAGATCATCGACATGGATACCACTATTACACGTGAGAACACCACCCACCAGGTACGCGGTACATACTCGTGCGACTCGGCCAACGTTGTCTACCTCATACGCTGCAGGAAAGGATGTCCCGAAGCGTGGTACATTGGCGAGACCATGCAGACGCTGCGACAGCGAATGAACGGACATCGCGCAACACTCACCAGGCAGGAATGTTCCCTTCCAGTCGGGGAACACTTCAGCAGTCAAGGGCATTCAGCCTCTGATCTCCGGGTAAGCGTTCTCCAAGGCGGCCTTCAGGACCCGCGACAACGCAGAATCGCCGAGCAGAAACTTATAGCCAAGTTCCGCACACATGAGTGCGGCCTCAACCGGGACCTGGGATTCATGTCACATTACATTCATCCCCCACCATCTGGCCTGCGAAATCCTACCAACTGTCCTGGCTTGAGACAATTCACACCTCTTTAACCTGTGGTTACCCCATCTCTGGATCTGTAAAGATTTAATCACCTGCTAATGCTCGCATTCCTAGCATTGTTTGGCATCTTTGAATTTGTCTATATATGTGTTTCTGGAACAGACCTCTTCATTCACCTGAGGAAGGAGCAGCGCTCCGAAAGCTAGTGACATCGAAACAAACCTGTTGGACTTTAACCTGGTGTTGTAAGACTTTGTGCTGTTTTTGTTGACATAGCAATAGCAATGTAAGGTCAAGTCGCCATAGTCTCAGATGACCGTAGGCTGCTTTCCCCTTTTGAGGGGGAGAGCTGGCTGGTGGTGATTTAACCTGAGGATCACCACACCTCAGGCGAGGGGAGAGGTTGAGAAGGCAGATAACCTCATGGATAACCTCAGCTGGTACCGGAATTGAAGCCTGGCTGCTGGCCTTGCTCTGCATCACGAACCAGCTGTCCAGCCAACGGAGTTAAACCGGCTAAGTCGCAACAACAATTGCACTTCAAATATGACTAATGTGTATGACATCGTGGCAGTATTTGCCTGTGTGGTTTCAATGAGCCCAAGCAAAACTGGAGCCAATTGGTATAATGATGAAAACTCCGCTGGTTGGAGTCATACCTGGCACAGAGGAAGATGGTTGGGTAGCACGGTGGTGAGCACTGCTGCCTCACAGTGCCGAGGACCCGGGTTTGATCCCGGATCCCGGTCACCGTCTGTGTGGAGTTTGCACATTCTCCTCGTGCCTGCTTGGGTCTCACCCCCCACAACCCAAAAAAGATGTGCAGGGCAGGTGAACCGGCCACGCTAAATTGCCCCTTAATTGGAAAAAAAGAATTGGGTGCTGTAAATGTTTTAAAAGGACAAAGAAAGATGGTTGCAGTTGTTGGAGGTCAGCCATCTAAGTCCTGGGACATCACTGCAGGAGTGTCTCAGGGTAGTGCCCTCGGCCTAACCATCTTCAGCTACATCAAAGACCTCCCTTCCTTCATAAAGTCAGAAGTGCAGATGTTTGCGGAACGTTTGCACAATGTTCAGCACCATTGGGGCTCCTCAAACTTTGAAGCAGTTCATAGTTAAATGCTGCAAGACCTGGACAATATGCAGGCTGACATGTGGTAACTAACATTCAAGCCACACAAGTACCAGGCAATGGCCATCTCCAACAAGAGAAAATCTCACCATCGCCTCTTGGCATTCAATGACATTGCCATCACTGAATCCCCCACAATCAACATCCTAGGGGATATGATTGACCAGAAACTAAACTAGCCATTTAAATACTGATGCTACAATAGCAGGTCAGAGGCTAGGAATCCTGTGGCGAGTATCTCACCCCCTGACTGTGGGCAGCACGGTAGCACAGTGGTTAGCACTGTTGCTTTACACCACCAGGGTCCCAGGTTCGATTCCCGGCTTGGGTCACTGTCTGTGTCCGGAGTCTGCACGTTCTCCCTGTGTCTGCGAGGGTTTCCTCCGGGTGCTCCGGTTTCCTCCCACAAGTCCTAAAAGACGTGCTGTTAAGTGAATTGGGCATTCTGAATTCTCCCTCTGTGTACCCGAACAGGCGCCGGAATGTGGCGACTGGGGGATTTTCACAGTAACTTCATTGCAATGTTAATGTAAGCCTACTTGTGACAATAAAGATTATTATTATTATTAAAAACCTGCCCACCATCTACAAGGTACAAATCAGGAATGTAATGAAATACTCTCCACTTGCCTGGATGAGTGCAGCTTCAACAACACCCCAGAAGCTTGACATCATCCGGGACAAGGCAGACTGCTTGATTGGCATCACTTCCACAAGCATACGCTCCCTCCACCACCGACAAACAGTGGCAACAGTGAGTACCATCTACAAGATGCACTGATGTTGTCTATAAAAGTAAACATTTTTCTAAAGATACCTTGAGAAAGGTAACAGGACAAAATGCCGTCTAAATTCAAGTTCTGCCAGTGACAGAGTGGAAGAGCTATCTTATAAAAAACCCTCATTGCACATTGAAGTTGAATCTTCTTAACCTTACAACCAATGGAAATGCAAAGGCATCAAATCCAAAAGTCCAAAGCACGTTCCTTAATCAATTCAAATCAGGTTAAATAGGGTCGTTATTGATGAAGTGATTGGAACAATAGTTGGAAAACTCCTCAGGGAACAGGATGGGCAGCTGAGAGCTGGTGATGGGCTCCAAGGAATAGGACAAAGTGTTCAATGTATATTTGTTCAATGTATAATTGTTGGGTACACTTACAAAGAACAAAGAACAAGGCCCATCACTTGCAGGGATGGGTCTGACCATTTGGATGTCTCTACTGCCAGTGCACAATACCTTTTGTTCTGATATGGTCTAGCAGTAAACACATTGAAAGGAACACATTGCTAGGCTCTCAGAAATCACACTGGTGACGTGAACATATATGTGTGCTTTGAAACTGCATTCGAGTTGGGTTAGAGACAGATTGAAACTCTCCCGAGTTATTTTTTGTGGTATTAGTCCCCAAACATTGGAACAAACCATTGCAATGAAACAAGACATGGCACTACCAATAGGCCTTGTGCATCAGTGGTGCCACATTGCTACTTGGGACTCAAAACAGAAGGCAGAAAAACACAGCCACATGTGCATACTTACCTCCAGGGAATAGTGCAGGATTCCAAAGGAATATCAGGCTCATTAATTATCCTAAATCACCATCTGCGGACAGTTAGATGTCCCCAGTGAATACTCTCCATGGAATTAGAGAAACGTCAGAGTGAATGCATGAATGAATGAGTGAGACAATAATTGTTTGCTTACTATCAACAAATACAGGTCAGCAAATCGCTGTTCCACGAAATACCTAAATTCCCTTCCTCAAGCTCCTTCCACCCCAAACATGTTGATATGAAAGAACATTCTGACTGTCAGGATAGACATCAGCGCAAGATCGGCAAACAACCTACCCTAACCGTTTCCTGAACAAAATGTCTGAAAGATATGGATGTATTTCATAATGTTAGCCTGTTCAGGCCTCAGTAACTTAACTCATTGTGCCACAGACCCATGTACACACACACAATGTCTCTTTGTACCTGTTCAACGTAATTATCTCTCCAACTATTTATTATGTGTGATGTGCAATGCTGGAATATTAAAATCATAGAATTTACAGTACAGTCGGAGGCCGTTAAGCCTGCACCAGCCCTTGGAAAGAGCACCCTACTTAAGCCCACGTCGCCACCCTATCCCCGAAACCAGTAACTCCACCGAACCTTTTGAACACTAATGGGTAGTTTAGCCAATCCACCTAACCTGCACACCTTTGGACTGTGGGAGGAAACCGGAGTACCCGGAGGAAACCCACGCACACACGGGGAGAACGTGCAGACTTCACACAGACAGGTTCGGAGACAGAACTGGGAGCAAAGTAGGAATATAGTGGGTGAGGTCGGTGAATGGGTTTCCATTACTGAGCAAGCTTGCTGGAGACTGAGTAAACATGACAGAGATTAGCCGCTGACTGTGGCAGGAGCCCTGGATTGAACTGGAGGCAGCCTCTAGTGGCATGCGTGGGGGTAGGGGTGGGGGGTTGGGGAGGGGGGGGGTGCAGGGCAAGTGGTATCGACACCTTTTCTTCAACACCCCATAAAGACCTACTGTAATGAGACTTCCACAATGATCACCATAAGACCGTAGGCATAGGAACAGAATTAGGCCACTCGGCCCATTGAATCTACTCCGCCATTCAATGATGGCTGATACTTTTCTCTGATATATTTTTCACCTGACAGCTATGGTCATACGTGAGCTTTTATTTTTCACAATGTTACCATGAGTCCATCTTGAGATGCCCTCTTGGTCTCCTGCCTACCTCAACAGAGGTCACCTCTCCTGGTGTTGGGGGCCCTTGGCCTGGGCCTCCTGCTTTCCTGCTCCAGCTCCCATCCTCAACTGAGCCGGGTTCCGGGAGGCAGATTCTTAATTAGTTGCTTCCAGGAAGATCACAAGCAACATCCCACCAGGGCAACCCCTGGGTCCCCAGCCCAGAATTCAGTCCGACGTTAGGATCATGATCCCACTGGCAAAACCCAGCCCACTGTGTGAAGAATGTTGTCCTAAATCGTACATTTCATCCATTCATGTTTATCTTCGATTTATACACCCACCTTGTTTTGGATCTGCTCCTTAGTTGAAACACTTTCTTCAAGTCGACACTATCAAACCACTTCATAACTTTAACAACCTCTATCAGGTCTCCTCTTGCTCTTCTCACCAGAATTTCTCTAGAAGATAAAATTTTGTCGATGCTTTCTGCTTTCTACTTTGTGCCTCACTGCACGTTTGGATGATGAATGCCAGAACTGTCCAAATGGAGCCTAACCAAAGCTTTATGTAAATGTAACGTTATTTTCCTACTTGCGTATTTGACTCTTCTAAAAATTAACTCCTTATGACTTGATCAACTTGTGTTCTTACCTTTGGTGATCTCTGTGTATCTAGATCCCTAGCATCTCTGCTGTTGTTCCTCACACAGGGCGTGATTCAGCGGACCAAAGTTAAAGTCCGGTTTTGGGCGCATTTAGCGGGTAGCTTTGCAACAGCCGGGTTGGCGAGATTGCGGCTCGTATTCAATGGCACTTAGTCCCAAAAAGGAGCTTTCACAAGATTCTCAACGATGTGGAGATGCCGGCGTTGGACTGGGATGAGCACAGTAAGAAGTCTTACAACACCAGGTTAAAGTCCAACAGGTTTGTTTCGATGTCACTAGCTTTCGGAGCGCTGCTCCTTCCTCAGGTGAATGAAGAGGTATGTTCCAGAAACATATATATAGACAGATTCAAAGATGCCAGACAATGCTTGCAATACGAGCATTTTCAGATGATTAAATCTTTACAGACCCAGAGATGGGGTAACCCCAGGTTAAAGAGGTGTGAATTGTGTCAAGCCAGGACAGTTGGTGGGATTTCGCAGGCCAGATGGTGGGGGATGAATGTAATGCGACATGAATCCCAGGTCCCGGTTGAGGCCGCACTCATGTGTGCGGAACGTGGCTATAAGTTTCCGCTCAGCGATTCTGCGTTGTCGCGGGTTCTGAAGGCCGCCTTGGAGAACGCTTACCCGGAGATCAGAGGCTGAATGCCCTTGACTGCTGAAGTGTTTCCCGACTGGAAGGGAACATTCCTGCCTGGTGATTGTCGCGCGATGTCCGTTCATTCGTTGTCGCAACGTCTGCATGGTCTCGCCAGGAGCAGCGCTCCGAAAGCGAGTGACATTGAAACAAACCTGTTGGACTTTAACCTGGTGTTGTAAGACTTCTTACTAAGATTCTCAACATTACTGGCTCCCTCGCCGTCTGATTTGCCAGATTCGTACCTCAGCGTCTCGCCGCTAACAAGGCGGAGCTGATTTTAAACGCTCCCTCACCACTCACTCCCAGTCAATGCACAAGCATGGCAGCACGCAGACCTGCTCCGCGCTTTGGGGATGCCGACTTCACTAGACTTCTCAACACTGTGGATGAGAGGCAGGGCACGCTGAGGGTATGGAGGACCAGCAATGCCACCTGGGAGGCAGTCAATGCAGGCAGCCTGACCAGGAGGACCACCGTCCAATGCCGGAAGAAGATCAACGGCCTCCAATGAGCTGCAAGGGTAAATTACCACCTTTCTCCTTGCATCAGTTCTGCCTGCCACCCCTCAAATTCCCTGCAAAACCCTCCTGCTAATCTCCCCCCCCCATCTCCCCCACCCCCAAGCGACTGGCTAACACCTCGCACCCTCCCACATCCGATCTTCGTGCTTGTTCCTCAGAGCCCACTGTCACCACCGACGCCTTCATGTCCAGGTGCAGTGCCCACACCTGCCACTTGCTATAGAGCCCCCTGACCTAACAAGCGTTCAGCTCACTATGCCCTCTCTTTGTCCCCGCAGGAGAAGATAGCCCATAATAAAAGGGAAAGGGCCCTGGAGATCACAGGGTTGCCCGAGGAGAGAGCAGTCACTGACAGTGAGGTTGGCCTGCGCCAGAGTGATGAGGATCCACTGGCCCTTCATCCAGATGTTCTGTCTCAAGTAAGTTGTTCATGTCAGACAAAATGATCCTTCCCTCTCACTGACCACATGCCCATTGTCATTCAGGATCTCCACCTGATGAGGACGGGCCATCCGGAGTCATACCCCGCCCGCCACCCAAGAGGCAGCCTCGGAGGAGAGATCTGAGGAGACCACCGGCGAGGCGTCACATCCATCATCCCCACCTTCCATCAGCACAGAGACCTAGGCCTCCGTGAGCCGCTGCACTGGTGTCATCAGCCATATCCTCAGCGGGTATCCCTTGAACCCCACGAGCAACCCGTCATCCTGGGGTGGTTCTCAAAGAAACCAGGGATCTCCAAGTGCCCCAGGATGGAACTATCATGCAGGGTAGCGGGCAGACATGTGCATGATTCTGAGGCGGTGGTTGCACATGATCTGAATATTCAGGGAGTGGAACCCCTTCCTGTTATTATAGGGAGCTGCCTGATGCCCCAGTGCTCACAGGGCGACATGCGTGTCATTGATCGCCTCCTGGACCTGGGGCATCCCGCGATGGCAGAGAATCCTGTGCCCGGGCATCTTGGTGGAGTTGGTCCGGCTCAAAGTTGCTATAGTCGGATGCCCGGGCATACAGAGCTTTCATCACCTCCCCGATGCACCTGGGGGTGGACGATTGGGATATGCTACACAAGTCCTCACTTGAACCCTGGAATGACCCGGTGGCATAGAGGTTGAGGGCTGTGGTGAACTTCACGGCCACCGGGAGTGGGTGTCTTCCTCCTCCATCGGGTGCCATGTTCGTGAGGACGTGGCACAGGTGCCGCACCTTCTCTCTGCTAAGGTGGAGTCTTCTGCGGCACTTGGTGTCCATCAGCTCATGGAATGGCCAATGGTGCCCGTAGACCTTGGGCCATTGCTGGCCTCCCATTCCGGCTCCCTCCTCAGCCTGATGGACGGTCAGGTCTTCAGGGTATGCGGCAACCCCTGCACACGGGGTGCCGCCTCCAGCTTGTATTGTCACTGCTGCCTTCCATGGCGTCTGCCCGCCTCAGCTCCCACTAGCACAGCGAGGGCAGCCCCCGCGGGATCCACACCAGCAAAGGCAGTTTTATCTGGAAGGAATTGGAGAAGGAAAGAGATCGCCATCCCATTAGGGCTTCAATCCAGGACCCTCAATTTCCCAAGCCTCCCCCACCCTTACCATGACTGTCCTGCCTTTTCTCAGAGTGCCATCCAGCGAGCCAGTTGTGCTGGCAAACCTCGCTCTGCACCCTCACTCGCAGCCAGATCAGGAGCCCCGAGACCCCAGACGTCTGCCGACAACATTCACCCTCCACATGTCCAGACAATTACCCTTTGAATGATCCTCAGTGGTGAAGCCCAGCTCTTTAGTGTGTGATTGTTGCCAGCTGCCTCTATGGTGCTGAAGCTCCGAGAGTTCACGCACTGTTCAGGCATGAAGGTCTCCTGGACATGCAATGCACTAATCACCCTCTGACGCATGGCACGTGTGCCCTCGAGGAGGTACTTGAGAGTTCAGGAGTGTGAAGTGCCCTTACAACTAACAAAACAAATTATTCATTTGCAACAGCCTTCAGCTGTGAAGCTAGAGGCTGCTCACAGTCAAAGGGGGTGAAAGTCACTTTCAGCATTGAAACCACAGCAAGGCTCTGTCCTGGAAGTGTTTGGTGGGACAGAGAGGCTGCAACTGTGCTTGCCCCTGTTATGGGTCTCCACAATATTTAAAGATGGTTTGAAGGCCTCACAGACGCAAAGCTTTTTAGGAAAGGTTGATTAGAGTATAAGACAGACGTGTCCCTGTGAAAATGAGGGATAGAAATGGCAAGATTAGGGAACCATGGATGACGGGTGGAATTGTGAGACTAGCTAAGATGAAAAAGGAAGCATACATAAGATCTAGGTGACTTAAATCTGATGAAGCTTTGGAGGAATATCGGGAAAGTAGGACAAATCTCAAACGCGCAATAAAGAGGGCTAAAAGGGGTCATGAAATATCTTTAGCTAACAGGGTTAAAGAAAATCGCCAAAGCCTTTTATTCGTATATAAGGAGCAAGAGAGTAAGTAGAGAAAGGATTGGCCCACTCAAAAATAAAAGAGGGAATTTATGCGTGGAGTCAGAGGAAATGGGTGAGATTCTTAATGAGTACTTTGCATCGGTATTCACCAAGGAGAGGGACATGACGGATGTTGAGGCTAAGGATGGATGTTTAAATACTCTAGGTCAAGTCGGCATAAGGAAGGGGAAGTTTTGGGTATTCTAAAAGGCATTAAGGTGGACAAGTCCCCAGGTTCGGATGGGATCTATCCCAGGTTACCGAGGGAAGCGAGGGACGAAATAGCTGAGGCCTTAACAGATATCTTTGCAGCATCCTTGAGCATGGGTGAGGTCCCGGAGGACTGGAGAATTGCTAATGTTGTCCCTTTGTTTAAGAAGGGTAGCAGGGATAATCCAGGAAATTATAGACCTGTGAGCTTGATGTCAGTGGTAGGCAAACTGTTGGAGAAGATACTGAGGGATAGGATCTATTCACATTTGGAAGAAACTAGACTTATCAGTGATAGGCAGCATGGTTTTGCGCAGGGAACTCCCAGATCTCTCTGTACATCAATTTTCCCCAGGACTCTTCCATTGACCAGACAGTCCGCTCTTGAATTAGATCTTCCAAAATGCATCACCTCGCATTTGCCTGGATTGAACTCCATCTGCCATTTCTCTGCCCAACTCTCCAATCTATCTATATTTTGATGTATTCTCTGACAGTCCTCCTCGCTACCTGCAACTCCACCAATCTTAGTATCATCTGCAAACTTGCTAATTAGACCACCTATACCTGCGTCCAGATCATTTATGTATATCACAACTAACAGTGGTCTGAGCACGGGTCCCTGTGGAACACCACTAGTCACCTTTCTCCATTTTGAGACACTCCCTTCCACCACTACTCTCTGTCTCCTGTTGCCCAGCCAGTTCTTTATCCATCGAGCTAGTACACTCTGAACCCCATATGACTTCACTTTTTCCATCAACCTGCCATGGGAAACTTTATCAAACGCCTTACTGAAGTCCATGTATATGACATCTACAGTCCTTCCATCATCAATTAACTTTGTCACTTCCTCAAAGAATTCTATTAGGTTTGTAAGACATGACCTCCCCTGCACAAAACCATGCTGCCTATCACTGATAAGTCTATTTTCTTCCAAATGTCAATAGATCCTATCCCTCAATATCTTCTCCAACAGTTTGCCTACCCACTGACGTCAAGCTCACAGGTCTATAGTTCCCTGGATTATCCCTGCTACCCTTCTTAAACAAAGGGACAACATTAGCAATTCTCCAGTCCTCCGGGACCTCACCCGTGTTCAAGGATGCCGCAAAGATATCTGTTAAGGCCCCAGCTATTTCATCCCTCGCTTCCCTCAGTAACCTGGGATAGATCCCATCCGGACCTAGGGACTTGTCCACCTTAATGCCTCTGAGCCAGAAGCTGTGGGTTTGAGTCCCACTCCACAACTTGAGGGCAATGAAAAGTATGTCCAGCACACAGCCAAGCAGGTTGTCTATCAACCTAAAAGCCTATCTGACTGTTGCACAGGAGTGTCTCCTGATCGATCATATGTGACGTGAAATGGTGCCTCTCAAGCTATAGTTTGACGCCCGTGAAAAACAAGCTATGGAAAAACATGCAAATCTGCCTCATGTGTCTCTAAATGTGGAGCAAATATGTAAAGTATGCTGTCAAAAACATCTCACAGATGGTAAGCCACGCTCGCTTCAGTGACTGAGTCACTTTAACGCTAGTCAACGTTTCAGATGGGCTGTGTCACTGGTGTGGTTTTGCAATGTGCTGTGTAACTTTGCAGTAAGTTGTGAAGAGATGGCTCTGGATTTGCATCTTTTGAATACAGTGGATGGCTAATCACGGACGTGCATTTGTGGTTTTGCCTTATGTCACTTGCTGTTTTGGAGGCTTGCGAGAGGCGTGTAGCTTCAGAAAATATGCCCCTCGTTTTGTTTCATCCTTTCCAGGGATGTGGGCGTCGCTGGCAAGACCAGCATTCATTGCCCATCCCTAACTGCCCTTGAGGAGGTGATAGTGAGCTGCCTTCTTGAACCGCTGCAGACCCATGTGGTGCAGGTACAACCACAGGGCTGTTAGGGAGCTCCTGAATTTTGATTCAGCGACTGTGAAGGAACGCCGATATATTCCCAAGTCAGCATAATGAGTGTCTTGGTGGGGAACCTCCAGCTGGTGATGTTTTAAAGCTGCCCGCAGGTACTTTAAAAAGAAAATGCTTGACAATTTCAGCAGGTCTGACAGCATCTGTGGAAAGAGGCGGGAGCTAACATTTTGTCTGGATGACTCTTTGTCAAAGCTGGAGAGGACTGGAAAGAGGATCAGATGTATATTGTTGTTTGGGGAGGGGCATGGAGTGGTGGGGCTGGGTCAGCGACAGGTGGAGATTGACAAGATGTCGTGGGCAGAAATACAAAGCAAACTTAAATGGGGGTGAAAATGACTAAGAAAGGCACATTAGACAACCTGGGACAAGTAACAGGTGACCCAAGTAGGTTGGAGGACAATGGTGAGCGTAAAATGGATCGAAGGAAGAAGTGAAAATAAATTGATAAAAATTATGTGGGATGAAGACGGAGGAGAGAGTTCACAGTCGGAAGTTGTTGAACTCGATGTTAAGTCCGGAAGGCTGTAATTATCACCACTATTTACATTCCCTTTGACTTTCTGTTCACAACATCTTAGACCCTCTGTCCTATTTCCAGTTTTCTCCAGCCTTGACAAAGAGTCACCCAGACTCGAGATGTTGGCTCCCTTCTCTCTCCACAAATGCTGTCTGACCTGCTGAGATTGCCCAGCATTTTCTGTTTGCGTTTCAGATTCCAGCATCCGCAGTAATTTGCTTTTATCCCAGGCACTGTAACCGTGGTTTGAACATTAAAACTATGGGTGGATATTCTAAACCAGAGCCTTGTCTATTGCTGGAAACCACATTCTTAAAGCAAATAAAGATTTAAAAATTACAAAAAAAATTAAGCAAGGTTAGAGAAAAAAAAAGTAATTTCTTCAATCAGCGATTTGAATGGCTTGTTCATGACCAATTATTGAAGGTTCAGATTTTTGATCTAGAAGTGACCCTTGATGCATTTGAGAAGGTTTAATAAGAGCTACTACCTTTGGTATGTGCACATCAATCATTTAACATACAAGAACCGTACAGAAGGCAAATGACATTTAGACGCTGGCTGTGCCTGTTTGATAACTCTTTTTAACGAAAACACTGTGGTATGTAAATCATGCTGATGCCTTTCGACAGCCCATCTTCCAGTCAAACAATGGCTCCATTGAACACGGTCAAAAGAAGTGTGGGCTAAAGTGGACAGACATTTACTTTCAATGTATGCAGCTGTCGCTGTAATGGTGTGGCTTATTTGTATTGATACATCTATTGATCTGTTGATTGATGGTGTATTCAAAGTGCAGGTACTCAGCAAGGAAAATAAATGTGCGATGTTTGCATACAGAGCTAGCACAATAAAACAGGTGACATGAGGCTGCAGAATTGTTGCCAGCAAGCCAGAAGTTTGCTTTTTCAATACTATTTTAAATGCAAACAGGTTGGCCTTAACCCTTGATTTCTGCCGGCTTGTGGCAAGGTTACTATGGGACTGATTCTCTCAAAATATTTCTAAGTTAATTTGAGGTGGGCTTTGTGGGAGTTTCCCGCTGGCTCTACTGGCGAACAAGTTCCTCACCATTATTCAATGACATTAAGTCATTTTTGGGGGCCCTGGGGAGTTTCTCATCGGTTTAGCCCACACTTAGAATTTGTTTTAGCACTGGGGTGCTGAACTCAGAGATCGGGCACCCTGGCACTCAGGCACCCTTGCATGGACACCCTGGCACACAGGCAGTGCTCCTGCTGGCTTGGCAGTGCCATCCGGGCACCTCAGGGGAGGGCCAAGAGACCACCTAGCACTGACCCTGATGATCCTGGGGTCTCCGATGGCCCGGGAGACCCCCCCCCCCCCCCGGCTGCTGTTCCGCCTGGTCCACAATGGTATGGACCAGCACTGATTGGCGCCACACTGCAGCCTCCCGGGGAGGCCACTGGATCCCGTGCAGGTAGATTGTAAGTAGGTTTATGACCTACTTCCACGAGCGTCATTCGGTTCCGCCCATTTGGGGTTCCGACTCCGACATCTCGTGGGACACCGGAGAATCCCGGGAGACACGGAGACTGTTGGAATGCTCTCTGGAGGCCGTTCCCAGCATTCTCCGGCCGCGTTGTGCTCAAGTGAGAGCCCAACCCAGCCGGAGATTCGCGCTCTTTGTTTGCACTCAGCTTTATTCAACAGGTCAGGGGGATTATAAAGAATTTTATAAGCGGAGAAAGGTGTTCTGATGTGATCAATGGGGTGATTGATGCTAACAACAGATTGGGCGCGATCGCACAGTCTCATCGCGCCAGACCCAGGATGTGACGAGGCCTCTCGCGAGATTTACGCCTTGCAAGATCTAACGGGATCTCATGAGACGCCACGATCTGGATCTCGGCCTCACTGAGCGAGACCCAGATTTACATATTTAAATGAGCAGTTAGCCTCACTTAAATATGTCGGCGCTGGAGTCTCCCAAGGCTCGGATCGAATGCCGGTGCCTGGGAGACCTCGCCATGGTGTCATTTAGCACTGGCCCACACAAACGTGGACAGGCATAATGGCATCTGGGAGTGGTCTCCCAGGCCATCAGAGGCTCCCGAGTGGTTGAGCTCTGGGCAGGGTGGCACCTGGGAACCACCAGCATGACACCCTGGCAGTGCCAGCCTTGACAGTGCAGGAAATGATGGTAAATGCTACCTCGGCGGGCATTTATTGCCAAGGCCAGAGAAAAAGAGTCCCGTTTGATAGGGGGGTCTTTCTCGGCGCTCCAGGTGCCAAGAAACATCCCGCTAAACATGCCCAAAACGGGACTCTTTTGTCCCATTAAATCGCGCCTATTATCTAATTTCTATGTGGTTTTTTTCCCTTCCCTCCTCAAATCCCTGATTGTCCTTCGGTTGCTATCCCACAGGCACCAACTGATCTCCATTACCTTACGCGAGTAGTCACTGTTCAGGTGTCAGCCATGCTGGAAGTCAGTGTCTCGTAGTACAAATGGAGGCCACTTGGCCCATTGCAGGCTGAGTGTGCTGTCTGGCCTAATCCCACTTTCGAGCTCTCTGTCGGTTACAGCAGCTCAAGGAACTTACCTACATATTTTTAAAATGTGATGAGGGTTTTGTATCTTTATCATCTTTTCAGGCAGTGAGACGCCTGCCACTTTCTGGGTGAAAAAAATTCTTCTTAATTCCCCCCTTGAATCCTTCGGCCAATTACTTCCAATCTAAGATTATTGACTTCTCTGCAAAGGGAACCAGATTACTCCTATCCACTCTATCCAGGCCCCTCATAATTTTCAGTACGTCAATTAAACCACCCCTCAGCCTCCTCTATTCCAAAGAAAATAAATTCAACCTACTCAGTCTTTCCTCAGAGCTAAAATTCTCCATTCCTGGGAATAGGGGGCGGGATTCTCCGATCCTGGGGCTAAGTGTTGACACCTTCGTAAATGTCGGAGCATCATCTGGCCCCTAGGATCAGCCATCCTGCACCACACAGGGGGCCAGCACAGCAGCGCTTCACGCAGCTCCAGCTGACGATATGGGCGGCAGCGCGGCCGCCGCGAGTTCGCACATGCGTGTGGGTTTCCTTCTCTGCACTGGCCCCCGGGCAACATGGCAGAGCCCTACAGGGGCCCGACGCGGAGGAACGTAGGCCCCCCCCCGGGCTAAGTCCGCCCACTGATCGGTAGGCCCCATTCACGGGCCAGGCCACCGTTGAGGCCCCCCCCCCCCCCACCCCCAGGGTTCACAACGCCAGGGTTCCAGGTTCAATTCCCGGCTTGGGTCACTGTCTGTGCGGAGTCAGCACGTTCTCCCCGTGTCTGTGTGGGTTTGCTCCGGGTGCTCCACTTTCCTCCCACAAGTCCCGAAAGACGTGCTGTTAGATAATTTGGACATTCTGAATTCTCACTCTGAGTACCCGATTAGGCGCCGGAATGTGGCGACTAGGGGCTTTTCACAGTAACTTCATTGCAGTGTTAATGTAAGCCTTCTTGTGACAATAAAGATGATTATTATTATTCTCAACTTTATCATGTGCACAAGGTTAACACGGAGTTCAGGGTAGATACCTTTCAACTACAGAATGGTATAACTTTCCCATGGCACTGCGAAAATGTTAATTTATAATCAATGTAAAATTCTGTGAAAAAAAGTAATTATTACCAGAAGCAATTCAAAATGAAATGAGCTTTGGTCTTTGTTATCAAGGCAAATTTAAGTGTCAACTGCAAACTGGAATGACTAGAATTAACACCGTTGTAAGATTTTTCTGTCTATTCCTCATTGATAAACTATCCTTGGTGATAACATTCAAAGGCAGGACATCATGTTCCATGTCTATGCTGACAACGTCCAGTGTTACTTTACCACACCCTCTCTCAACCACTTTGCTGACCCTTGCCTGACATGTAGCCCAGAATAATCTGCAATTTCCTCTAATTAAAGCTATAGCCTTTGACTATTTCCGCAGCTCACCCCTCAGTTGAACTACTTAGCACATAAACTGTCTTTTTGAGCTGAGGACCACCTTAGTGTGCAGAAGGTGTAAACCTGGGCCAGGTGATCGGGTGCAGAGTGTCATAGCCAGCAATTGCCCCAGATTACCTTGAATCTAGGTCCCCTGGTTCACCACCAAGGGACAATTTGATCTTGTCCACTCTATCGCTTCACCTCATAATTTGGTACACATCAATCAAGTTACCCTTCGGCCTTCTTTATTCCAAGGAAAATAACCCCAACCTATCCAATCTCTTCTCGTAGCTACGCTTTTCCAGCCTTGGCAACATTCTCTGCACTCTCCAGAGCAATTACATCCTGCCAGTAATAATAATAATCACTTATTGTCACAAGTAGGCTTCAGTGAAGTTACTGTGAAAAGCCTCGAGTGACCAGAATTGCATACAATTGGGCAGCACAGTGTAGCACAGTAGTTAGGCCTGTTGCTTCACAGGCCCAGGGACCCGGGTTCGATTCCCTGCATGGGTCAGCGTGGATTCTGCACCTTCTCCCTGTGTCTGCGTGGGTTTTCTCCGGGTGCTCCGGTTTCCTCCCACAAGTCCCAAAAGACATGCTTGTTAGGTGAATTGGACATTCTGAATTCTCTGTGTACAGGGGCCGGAGTGTAGGCTTTTCACAGTAACTTCATTGCAGTGTTAATGTAAGCCTACTTCTGACACTAATAAAGATTATTATTAGATAGGGGGCAGGGGACAGGTCCCAAGAAGAGTCCCAGGTACATCATCAACAACATGGGGGTCTGGCCAAGGATCACAACAATACAAATTTACCAATCTCTCATAAGACTGGTAAACTAAATGTAGGTTCAGCTCCTTTGAAAATGTAGAACAGCCAGATTTACTATAAAGATTAAACAGCTATTATTAACAGGAATGTACAGCTGCAACTTAATTACACCACATGTTGCTAGATAAACTGAAAGCTTCTCTGAATAATGTCTGCTGGTCACATGATTTACATCCTGCCTACTTACTCATTAACATTTTCTCTCTAAGTGATATCAGACTTCAAACACAGTGATAAGATTAAATACATTTCACAGGAGTTGGAAGAGAAAAAGAACATAAGAAGCAAATTTAGTGAAAGCTGGGGTAGCAAATGCAGGCCAATGATATTTATCCATTTCTAACTGAGAGCAAGCATGACTTGACAGAGTTTCTTTAATTCATGTAATAACAATAAACAACATAATTTTAGGAAGGAAGGTAAGCAAGAAAGCTCTGACAAAGTTCCACAATAAAGACTTTTGAGTTAAAATGAAAGACAAGGGAATCCATTGATAGAATATATAGCAGCATAAGAAGATGGTTAAAATGTAGGAATTAGAGTTCCTGTAAAAAGCACAGTGCCAGGTTGAGATTGATGTTTGGTTGAGAATTAGAGGTATCACACTTGAACATTGTTGTTTTAATCTACAGAAATGACCCAGATGCCAATGCCAAGCTTACAAAAATGAAATGCAACGGAGAAATCAGTAGGGATAAAGGAGAGTGAAGCTGAAGATTTGTCAAACAATTTAGCTAAGTTATGAAACTGGACATATTCAATCTCATTCTGACAAATGTAAATTATTATACATGTTAGGTATGAACTATACAATTTAAGTATGGAATTAGCACAGGGATACTTGTAACTTGTAATCATCACATCATTTAAAAGCATAAAAAATTATCTGGACATAGTTTTCAATTTTATGATCCTGACAAAAATAGGCTCGCTGTAGGACTCGCTCTGACCAATTTTCAGGTACACTTGTACTTATAGCTCTGGGGGGTCAAGCCACATTTCATTGTACAATCCTATTCCTCACTAGAAAAGGCTACAGGAAAAGAATACTATAGGGGCTTGTTTAGCATTGGGGCTGGTTTAGCACCATGGGCTATACAGCTGGCTTGTAATGTAGAACAGGACCAGCAGCGCGGGTTCAATTCCCGTTCCAGCCTCCCTGAACAGGCGGCAGAATGTGGCGACTAGGGGCTTTTCACAGTAACTTCATTGAAGTCTACTTGTGACAATAAGCTATTATTATTGTTGGAGAGTATGAACTGGAGCACAATCAAGAGGAAGTTGTGTTAGTAATAGAGAAAATGGACTAATTTTTCTCAATGATACACCAGAGGTAGGTGGGTAGTACGCCTGTTTTCTGATGCTGAAATGCTTGGCGTTCCTGCTGCATGAGGTATTTCTTTGCTATCCCTCAATTAAATCAGTGCCAAGTGCATGGAGGTACAAGTTCTTGTAGTCACCCAGTTTCCCAATGTATGCTTAGAGAAAGAAAATGTTGCTGATATCAGAAGGAAGGTGAAGGCAACAACAATCTTACAGTTTCTTGTGTGGGATCCTTCAACCAACAGGCCTAAGTGCTAATGTCACATCTACCCTGAAGGAAATACTATTTAAGCACTTTATAACCATTGCCCAGGTGACCACACTCTCAAACTGGACAGCACATTTACTGGTGGAGATAGCAAATGTGGACAAATGATTCAGCATCCAGCTCAATCCTCTCTCTGTTGTGAAAGGCACTGGTACCAGTTCAGTGGGCCCAGCTAGATCTAATCATAGCATCCATGTAATAATCGAAAACATTCCCACAGCTTCTTAAAAAATATTTGGGTAAATTCAACATCCTGTGTTTCCAGAGAGAAACTTTCATTTATGTTGAGCATGTCAAGTTCCTCATAAGTACGGTCAACTTGCATGATTGATTCTCCATAACATTTCTAATGCGCCATGTATACCCTCTACAAGATGCAATGTAGCAACTCACAAAGGCTCTTTCAACAGAACTTACCATTTAGGGCAGCAAGATGTATGGGAATGTATGGGAATTCTACAGATTCCCCTCCAAGCCACACACCATTTTGACATGGGACTATATCATCATTCCTTCACTGTTTCTGGGTCAAAATACTGGAACTTCCTTCCTAATAGCACTGTAGGTGTACCTGCACCACATGGACTGCAGGAATTATAGAAAGATAGAAAATAGGAGCAGCAGTTACCCATTTGGGCCTTTGAGCTGCTTCACCATTCATGTGATCCTGTCTGATCATCCAACTCAGTAACCTGTTCCCTCTCCCCAACCCCCCACCCCCATATCCTTTGATCTCTTCAGCTCCAAGAGCCATTTCTAAACCCCTTCTTGAAAACATACAGGGCAGGTTTCTCCTTTCCCCGACGCCGATATTGTAATCGGCGATTGGGCAGAGAATCCACTCCGATGCCCAAATCGAGGGTGGCGCTGGTCAGCCATGCTCCGTCCCCTCGGAATTGGTGTAATTGTGTCGCACGGCATTGCAACGTCATTGGCGCGTCATCGGCAGGCCCTCCCTTGGTGCTCCGCCCCCCCCCCCCCCCCCCCCCCCCCGCCGATGGGCCGAGTACCCAATCGCGCGGTTGACATGTAGTCTCAGTGGTTGGGAACCCGGCGTGGCAGCTGTGGACTGTGCCCAATGTCTCTATACTCGGCCGGGAGCCGTGCCACTGGCCGGTGTTGGGGCTTCCGTGAGGGCTGGGGGGGATTGGTGGGGGGTGGCCAAGGCATGGGCACAGGGTGGCCAAGGGGTGGCTTGTGCGGTCGCAGATGGCAGGTCGGGTCTGCGCATGGCCGGTACCATGTTGTACGGCGGGACCGCTGCAGGTCGTCACTATGCGCATGCGCGTCCAGGGACTAGGTCATTCTCTGCCCATTCTCGGCGCGGAGTTGGGAGTTTCACCCGGCGCCGCTGCTAGTCCTTCGCCAGTTCCGGCATCAGTGAGGGGCCGATGCTGATTTTGGTGTAGTAAAACACCCGCGAATTATCCGTTTCAGCCGGCACTTAGCCGCAGAAACGGAGAATCCAGCTCACAATGTTTTGGCCTCAACTACTTTCTGTGGTAGAGGATTCCAAAGCTTCACCACTCTCTGAGTGAAGAGATTTCTCCTCATCTCAGTCCTAAATGGTCGACCCCATATCCTTAGAGTGTGACCCCTGGTTCTGGACTCCCTTACCATCAGGAACATCCCTCCTGCATCCCCCCTGTCTGGTCCTGTTAGAATTTTACAGGTCTCTATGTGGTACCACCCTCATTCTTCTAAACTCCAGAAAATATTATCCTAACCGACTCAATCTCTCCTCATACGTCAGTCCTGCCACCCCAGGAATCAGGAACAGCAGGTAGGCTCCCTCAGCTGAAGGGCCAATGAGACGCTCCAGCAATCAGAGATTTGCAGCCCGACTATGTCAAGTTGGGAACGGCCGATGTGAGGATGCAGACAGCGAGAGACATGTGCCAGTAAGATATGATAGCTATCTGGCGATGATTGTGGGAGGGGCAACTCTCCTCGAGGATGGCCAGCAGCTGTGGCTGTGGCCTGGCTGCCATTATGGTTTGGGGGGGTGGGAGGGGGGGGGGGGGTGGTGGAATCTCATACCTGAACTATTTCACATCCAGAATTCACCACTTTGGCTTGGACCTGATCCATGCCAACGGTGTGACTGGAAACCTCAGTGGGAGCAGGATGGTTAGAGTGCCTGTCCAGTAAATATTCTCAGCGGTGCCTTCATACATTTAATGGGCAGCACCGTAGCACAGTGGTTAGCACTGTTGCTTCACAGCGCCTGGTACCCGGTTTCTGGCTTGGGTCACTGTCTGTGCGGAGTCTGCATGCTCCCCCTGTGGCTGCGTGGGTTTCCTCCCAAAAGTCCCGAAAGACGTACTTGTTAGGTGAATTGGAATTCTGAATTCTCCCTCTCTGTACCTGAACAAGTGCCGGAATGAGGTGACTAGGAGATTTTCACAGTAACTTCATTTCAGTGTTAATGTAAGCCTACTTGTAACACTAATAAAGATTATTAATCGGCCACAAAACCAATTCTAATTAGTCTCAATTGGTATCGGCATAGCCAATTTGATCCCGTGCCACCCTTTTTGAAAATAGCTTGGGGTTGGGTTTGTGATGGGAAGCATGCATGGAGGTCATATCTGCCCATCTCTGATTCAGCACTTTGAAAATCCAGACTCACCCCTCAACTGAAAGTTAAATGAGTATGACTATCTACCTTGGAATGAACACACAGCACTGTGTACCTGACTGTACATCCCACCAGTATCTCAGCTGCCAAGAAATGGAGCATTTAGTCCAACTGTTTACTTCAGTCAACTTGTACACATTAATTGGTCAAATCATTAGAGAATCACTTCTATACCCTTTGTTCCTTTATCTGTTTTCTCTGCCAGTGGCAGGGTAGACAGGCGAGGAAAGCTGGTGATCATTAAACAAAATATTTCTAGAAACCTTCTTAACGCAAATCAAAAACTAACGATGAATAACCGGGGAAGTTGCTTTTGCAGGGTGTTGCTCTTTTTAGCCTTAGTTTTATTACCTCTGATTATGTCACCTTTGCTCACGAGTCGCCAGGTATCTTTCTGATACCGCCACGTGGTTCAAGCTCGAATTATGATTAATAAGTCAGCACACCGCTTAGTAAGATTGAAATCAACGGTCATTTATTATATACAACAATTAATGCTTACAAAATAATCCTATATCTATATAGAAACCTATCACTACTGGCCAACACTTAACTTTAGGAAGGGCCCACCAGGTCAGGGAAACAAATGGCTTATCGAATCGGATCTGACCCGCGGGATTCAAAAAGGCTGATACGGGTCGATGGCTAGGAGTCTTTATCGGGTAGCGATCGCTGGAGTCAAACTTACGGTTCTTTGCTGAAGGTTCTTGCGAAGGCTGCGAGCAGGTGAAGAAGGGAGAGAGAGAGAGATCTGAACTTGGCCCCTCACTTTATAGGGCCCAGGGGCTTCCCGCCTCTTGGGGCGGCCCTTGACCCTGAGTCCCATGTGATTGGACTTGTTCCCAATCACTGGGTTCGATATGTCCAATAACGGGGCGATTCCTCGATCGGGGGGTGGTCGTTCACCTGTCTTTGTTTCGGCCACTGCAGGCGCCGACAGGTCTGGCCCGGCATTCAATTGCTAATATGTTGCAATTGTTCCCGGGGATAGCCGATTAAACTGCAGATGTCTGGGTTGATGTGCTGCTAATAGTCTTGAGTATCGATCTGGGCCGACTTCCCCAGAGCCGAATACACTATTCTGTCTGCAGCTGTCCGTTTGTGTCCTGTTGGCTGCTTTTCCCATCAGCCTTTTCGGTTAGCCATTTTAAATCGGGTTTTGGCCAAATTAATAGGGAATCAGCCATTTTAGGTGGCTACAGACCCTCCTTGTGATCCTAACGCGAAGCGTGAAGGATCACATAAATTTTGTCCTTTCCGTTCCGGGGGGGGGGGGGGGGGGGGGGGGTGGCGGGGGCACCTCCTACATGGCCACTACTCTGACCCTAGCTATGCACAAAAATTTACCTAAACAATTCTTGAGGGCGCTATGTCAGGCAGGGGCATGATTCTACAAAATAAAAACTTGGAACCTCTAATTTTACCTAAATACACTCATCAAGCATTGCATCATCCTATCTCTCTAAAACATACAACAACAATCATAACATTCCATACATTCTTTCCTGGCTTGGCAGTCAAGCTCAGGATCATACATTTTTTTTTTGCTATGAAAGTTTGTACATCTTTTTATTTACAGGAAAACGCAAGTGCTTGTTCTTTATTTTTGTATTATAGGTCGCGGGGGTCTGGGGTCTGGTCATACCCAAACATAGGGGATTGGATCCGATATACCGGGGTTCGAGCGCGGTACGCTCTCCTTCTCCACTTGCGGAGGCGCATAGTCTGTACTGCACAGCAGAGTATGGCCAACGCTAACAGTGCTTCAATCACGTAAGACAGGGAGAACCAGGTTATGAACTTGGCACACCAGGATAATGCAGCGTGGCTGGTGACTGGGCCCTCGGTACTGCGGGGCAGTGAAACATTAACGGCAGGGAGGTTTGGAGTAATGGGGTCCGCGTTCCCGCGCAATCAAATGTTCATCAAAAGAGTTTTGAGCACAATGAAAGAAGTCCTCATGTCCTGGCTGTCCTCTTTCCTTTTCCTTCTTGTGTTCTTTGTTTTCTCCAGTCCTGGAGCCTCTGGAGTTCTGTAAAACAAGCATAGTATCTGTAACTTCCTTGGTTTAATATCCGGTGTATTAGTGTGTCTGTCCTTCTTGGGGCCAATTAAACCCTTATAATTGGTCACTATATGTGACTCCCCCATTTTTTTTTCAAAACAAATGTTAGGACACGGCACACTTCCCAATGGTGGACCAGTGCTAAGTTTATCATCCAAATGTTCCTGGATGTAAATAGCATGAGGCAGCAACCCAAGTGTCGTCTAAATAAATAAAACTGTTTTTGAAAGGAAAAGGTCGAATGAGGTGCGTATGGGCCGCGACGGGTAAGATTTGGATGGAGTCCCTGGGTAGGACGGCTACCAATACCGTATCTCCCCTACCCGAGTGTTTTTGACCAACGGGGGGGGTTCCCCAGGCAGGGCGGGTCTCATGCCATTTCTCCACTGCCTGAGCCGACAAGAACGGCCAAAAATGTAGTCATCATGGTGGGGTTGCTGCTGTGAGTCTCTCGTCAAATCAGAAGAGCAGTTACGATCGGGCGTCTAATACCCGAACAAGTGTCAGCTGAAAAGCTGGTTCCTCTGAACAAGAGTCTGGTCTGTTGACCAGGTATCTGCAGATAAGTTGGTACCACTGAACATGCATCTGGCCGCGGTGGGTTTCTGTTGGAAAGAGCTAAAAGGTTCAGGTGAATGGGTGTGTGGCGGTGAGAAAATTCTCCCGTTGGACGAACAACATTTAAACAAACATACAAACAACGTAAAACATCCTGCAGGTTCCATCAGGAAGGACAACACTTTTCCCCAAGTGTCTCCTTTAAATTATCATGTGGACACCTCAGTTCTCTGTTGCGAACAGGGTCGCAAAGGGGTTGGCGGATTGGGGGTCTGACTCGGGGTCGTCCCCTTCTCCCGGGTGCCAAATTCTGGAGTGAATTAATGTTGAGAGGGCTGCGTGGTATGAGTTGGCGTTTCTCTCGTCGTTGCGGACGAGTCTGTAGGAGTTGTCGCGGTGCCAATGGCGTTCGTCAAGTTGAGTGGGGATAAAGTCGGGGTCGTCCGTGGGGTTCGGTGGTTGGTGGTGTGGTTTGTTTAAGAAAGTGATGAGGAAGGGGTCACTGGAGTCGAACTCGGAGTCGCTGGGTGTGGGACCAGGATAGTAGGGAGGCGTGCTGTGGCTGTCGTCAGAGTCACAGTCGCCGTCTCTGTGGGCGTTCCGGGGCGGAGTGTAAAGTTTGTGGGTGGAGTCGGGGGCGAGTCCGTGTCTGGGCTGGACGTGGAGGGGGTTGGTGTGGTCACGTTGGCTGTGGGCGGGGTTTGGTCTGCTGCGTCAAGCATGACGTGGTGGGCGTGGTTTGACTGTGCTCCATAAGCCTTTAGCTGGTTTATGTGAAACCATACAGTCTTACCATTTGGGTATTTGATTTTATATACTGATGGGCTTACTTTATCCGTAATGGAGTATGGACCCGAGTATTTCGGAGACAGAAATGTGCTGGGGTTATACACAGACAACATCACTTGTTGTCCTATATTATACTCCGTTGCATGTACTGCCTTATCAAAACAGGCCTTGCTCTGTTTTCTTTTAGTACCCAGTTTAACAGCGGCTGCTAACTGAGCCGTTTTTACATTTACAAGTAATTATTCAACGGCTTTCACGTGGGTGAGGGCCGTAACTTCAGGGCTGGTCAGGTCTAAACCCAACAAGCACTCTGTCCCTTTCATGGGGCGTCCGGTCATGAGGGTGTGTGGGGTGTAACCTGTGGAGGTGGAAACAGTGTTACGCAAAAACATCAGCGCAAAGGGGAGGACAGAATCCCAAGTGGTGTTGTTCTGCTGGACCATTTTTCTAAGGATGGTTTTTAGGGTCTGATTCATGCGCTCCACTATACCACTCGATTGAGGGTGGTACGCAATGTGAAATTTATGGGTTATGCCAAATATCGTGAGGACGTTCTGCATGACCCGTCCCGTAAAGTGAGAACCTTGGTCCGACTCAATACTGCGGGGAGTCCCCATCTTGTAAAAATGAGGTGGGTTAGGATTTTGGCTGTGGTTTTCGCGGTGTTGGTGCGGGCTGGAAATGCTTCCACCCACTTTGTAAAAGTGTCTATGACCACCAGAACATATTTATAGCCATTCCTGCAAGGGGGCAATGGACCTATAAAATAGATCTGGAGGTTAGTCCAGGGGCCGTTAACGGGTCGGGTGTGGCTGAGATGTGCCGTTTTGGCATATCTATCTGGGTTGTTCTGAGCGCAGATGAGGCAATTCTCGATGTAATGGGATACATCCTCTTTGAGATTAGGCCACCAACAAAGCTGTTTGAGGTGGGCTGCGGTGGGTTCGATTCCCTGGTGTCCATGACCATCATGGAATAAACAGATTAATTGGTTCCTATCCTGCTCAGGAACTACATAAAGGGTGTCCTTTAACACCACACCGTCATGTGTGGTTAGTGTACTTCTGTACCTCTCGTATGAGGCTGGAAACTTCCCTTTCATGATTTCAGTGAGAGCGCTATCCTGCTTCTGGGCCTCTACTAGATCTTCAATCCTACTCTGCGCGACCTGAACTGCACTCACTGGCGCACTCACTGGCGCGCTTTCAGGGGGTTTCCAAAAGTACCCATGCCTGGATCCTGCCTTAGCCAGTGCGTCGGCTTTTACATTTCCAGGGGGGGAGGAACGATGGTGGCTGCGGACTTTTATAATGCCAAAGGTCCGGTTCTTGGCTTTTTTCAAAATATGGCGGAGTAATGGGGCTGAGGGGAGGGGTTTCCCATCCGCGGAAACAAATCCTCTCGTTTCCCAGAGGGGCAGAAATTCAGTGAGGCTGTTGCACACGTAGAGACTGTCTGAATATATGTCTGCTGGGCTGGGGAAGGAATCTGGGTGTTCTACAATGTAAGCGATGGCCGCAAGCTCTGCTGCCTGCGTGCCTAAGTGTCCGGGTAATTTTAATGCGATTTCCTCGAGGGCGCGTCCCTGCGCGTCCTCCACATAAATCCCACAACCTGTTATGCGTTGCCCATCCAGGACTGTGGAAGATCCATCCACATAGATCCTAATGGGATCACACGTGTCCGGGTGAGGGGGGTTCTGAGATGGAGTGGCTAGTTTTCTGGGGGGTGTTTTGGCTATAAAGGGGCCTGTATTATGGTGGGGCGAGATGATTTCACACTCATGGGGGGGTTCCGGGGTACTGTAGATTGTCCGCTAAGTATGTGTGTGTTTTGGTCCGTTTGACTGTGATGTCCCGTCCTTGTAAGAGAAGGGTCCACCTAGCAGCGTGGATTTGGCTGATGGTACCGTCTTTAAGTCGTCCGTCTAGTAAAAGTTGGGTGGGGGTGTGCTCGGTCAAAATGGTGATGGGGTTCAGTCCGGTAATGTATGAAAAGTACTGGACTGCCCAGAAAACTGCGAGCAGGTGCCTCTCACAGGCTGAGAATCCCTGCTCCACAGCATCTAAAATTCGGGAGGCATAAGCCACGAGTCTTAGCTGGTCGTGCCGTTCCTGCAGGAGCACGGCTGAAAGGGTGCGGTCTGTGGTCGCTACCTCTATTGCGTAAGGGGAAAGCGGGTCGGGGACTTGTAGTGCGGGGGCGGCTATGAGCGCCTGTTTTAATGATTCCACAGCATCCGTATGCTGCGGAAGCCATTCCCAGGGGGCTCCTTTCTTTAGGAGGTATGAGAGGGGTGCTGCCTTGCTGGCGAAACCGTCAATGTGGTTTCGGCAGTAGCCAACCAGTCCTAAAAACGACCGGAGGGCTGAAAGGTGTTGGGGAAGGGGCAATTTAGCAATCGAGTCAATTCTTTTGTGCTCGATCTCGCGTTTGCCGTGTGTGATAACAGTACCCAAATATACCACTTTCTCTTCCAATATCTGGGCCTTTTTGGGGTTTACTTTACAGCCAATGGAATGTAGTAATTCCAGGAGTTCGGACAGAAGCTCAATGTGCTCTTCCTTCATGTCTGCCTGCAGTAGTAGATCGTCTACATACTGTACCAGACATTCGGGGCGAGAAAATCTTGCTAGTCCATTTGCCAGCTGTCGGTGGAAAATGGAGGGGGAGTTGTGGAAGCCTTGTGGCAGGCATGTCCACGTGTACTGCTGCGCTCTGAAAGTGAAGGCAAATTTATACTGGCACGCCTTTGCCAATGGAATGGACCAGAATCCATTACTGATGTCCAAAACCGTGAAATATCGGGCATGGAGTCCCTGTTTGAGCATGGTCTCGGGACTTGTTGCAACGGTGGGGGCTGCTACGGGGGTGACTTTATTGAGTTCCCGATAATCAATGGTCAAGCGCCATGATCCGTCGGGCATTCTCGCTGGCCAAATCGGGGCATTATTAGTTGAGGCTACCGACCTTAGGACGCCCTGCTCTAATAAACTTTCTATAACCTTTAGGATTTCTCCCTCTGCTTCTAGGGGAAATCCGTACTCCTTTTGGGGTCTATGGTCCGGTCCTGTTATTTGTACGGAACCAGTCATCCGTCCACAGTCGTGCTTGTGGGTTGTGAATGATGCCCTGTTTTTTTGCAGGACTGCCCTAACCTGTCGGTCCGTGCTGAGTGTGGTGGGGTTGAACCAAAACTCGCCTACTGCGCTAATTTTGTTCATATAATCCCCTATATTGAGCGTTGCGGGGGCTCTAGCGTATTTCGCCATCTTCCAGACACACTGGTTGACTGGATCGAAAGAGAGGTGGTGAGAAGTCATGACGTCGATCCCCAAAATGTGCTCTGCTGTTGGGGGCAGGTCTACTAACACTACGGGGTGTTTTGTATTAATGGTGCCGATTTGGATGGGTACAGGGGTTGTGATATGTCCCTGTTGTGAGTGGCCTGTGAAGCCGCTGAGGGTGATCGTGGCTGTGGTGGGCCACGTGTCCTTACCAAGGGTGGAGGAATTTAAGGTTGTGCGGGACCCTCCTGTGTCCCAGAGAAGCTCGATCGGCTGTCCCCTAACCTTTGCTGCGACTACGGGTCGTCCTGACCTATCCCACAGGGTATCGCAGACCCAGCTGGGGGAGCCTGGACACCGTCAGTCCATTCCGGTCAAGTCTGTCTGATTGGACTGGGCGCTAACGCTATGTATGGGTTATGTTTTTTTCTTATTGATAGTGCCTGTCTGTTGGGCTCTCTGTGGCTTTTTAGGGCCATTCCATTCCTTGGCAAAATGTCCCAATTATCCGCAATTGTAGCATTCTTGCGGTTTTGCTGGGCGGCTGCTCTTTCCCTCGTTTACCCAGGCGGGGTTGTGAAACGTGGTTCTTACTGCCTGCACGTCTGCGGCGGCTTGCTTTTCCTCGGGGGTTCTAGCTGCGGGTTTACTGTGAGCCGACTGTTCCCAAACACGGGACAATCTTTTGACCACTCACTTCTCATTATGAGCCTCCTCCGAGGGGTCATAATTACTACAGGCATTCTGTCCTGCTTCCGTGGCATGGGAGATAAGGGTGCGGGTCCATTTGGCCATATTGTCTGCGGACAAATGGGCACGATCTACATTTCCGAAAACGGCTTCAAAGTGAATCCACAAGCGTCCTGCGAACGCTGTGGGGTATTCAGACTTTTTCTGTCTGCACTTATTTAGGCCATCTACGGGGTCACCCCGGTTATACCCAATCGCATCCAGGATCGCGGTATGCATTTCTGCAAGGGTGCCTCCTCCTACATTCTGTGGGTCGGGAAGGGCTGCTGCGACCGATGGGTCTAAGCTGAGGACCGTGAGCTTTACCTGCTCTTTCTCATCCAGGCCATACATGGTCGCCTGGTGTTTGACGGTGGCAAAGAAATGGTGTGGGTCTGAAGCGGGGAGGAATGGTGTGATTTTAGCACACGCGTCCCGTAATTAGGTCACTGTGAGGGGAGTGGAATATAAGACTTCCGCCTCATCGGCTGTGGCGGTGCGGTGGGTTGTTACAGGGTTCATGGGAGCCTGTATTACCTGCTGTGTGGGCGGTGGGGGTGCTCTCGTCCTTTGGGGCTTTCCCTGCGCACATGTTCCCTGAACATATCTCTGCGCTGTCTCTTGCAGTTCTTCCCAATCAGGGCCGTCTCCCTGTTCTAAACTTTCCCCAAAGGTGTCTTGGAATCCCTTTTGGACAGAAAGCATTGCTTGCAGGTCTGCAATTTGCTTTCGGCACTTCGCATGGTCTAAGGTACTCTGCCTTTGTTCTGTGGTTGCAGCGTGGAGCGCTCTCAAGGCTGCCTTGAGATCACTACATTGCTTCTGTAGCGTCTCCACCTGCTTCTCCGTCTCTTTCTTAACCAGGACGGCACGCTGCGTGTCCTGATAAGCCTTCTCATACTGGGATTGAAAACTGCTTAAATGCGCCAGACAAGACTGGTGACCCCGTTTGGCGTCAGCCACCTCTTCGTCCTTGGCTTCTAACTGCCTTTTCAATTCCAGGTTCTCCTTTTCCATCTCGCATACATCGATTTTACTCATACGATGTATGCCTTCTATTTCTTTTCGGAGCGTCCTGACGACCTCCTCTGTGCCTCGCAATTGTGCCATGCAGGACACGATTGCCATCGGCTTGCGCGCTTTCGCCAAGCTTTTCTTATGGATTTCATTCATGTTCTCCCACCAAGTATGCCCTATGCTTCCGGGACCTGAGTCGTCATTATTACAGAAACCGCTCCACACGGGCCATCCTTTGCCCTGCAGAAATTTGCGAATTTCCACTTCCCAAATGGGACACTGTCCCACTTTAATGCTGCTGATCGGTGCGACCGCAAATTCTTCGGGGTTCATGAGGCGTTGCATTGCCTGCATGGCCATCTCTCTTATCTGCTCGCTACGTTCAAATTTGGAACAGGGGGCTAAGGTGGTGTCGTAGATGCGGGTACGGCTAGCGCTAATTTCCGAAAATACCGACTTCCGACAGTTTTGACGCAACAAAAATCTATCAGTTTTACCTTATAACCCTGTTAGTTACGCATGCATACACACACTTCCAAATTGTGAATTATTAACCAGAACCGCTTGAACGGTTGTGGTTTTTTTTGTTGTTTTGTTTATGCTTCCGATTGGATTCTATTCAAATTTCTGGGGTTCTCCCGGAGTGGTTTTCCACTTCTATGTTGGGTCCCAGCGGAGTCGCCAATTATGTTGCTCTTTTTAGCCTTAGTTTTATTACCTCTGATTATGTCACCTTTGCTCACGTGTTGCCAGGTATCTTTCTGATACCGCCATGTGGTTCAAGCTCAAGTTATGATTAATAAGTCAGCACACCGCTTAGTAAGATTGAAATCAACGGTCATTTATTATATACAACAATTAATGCTTACACAATAATCCTATATCTATATAGAAACCTATCACTACTGGCCAACACTTAACTTTAGGAAGGGCCCACCAGGTCAGGGAAACGAATGGCTTATCGAATCGGATCTGGCCCGCGGGATTCAAAAAGGCTGATACGGGTCAATGGCTAGACGTCTTTATCGGGTAGCGATCGCTGGAGTCAAACTTACGGTTCTTTGCTGAAGGTTCTTGCGAAGGCTGCGAGCAGGTGAAGAAGGGAGAGAGAGAGAGATCTGAACTTGGCCCCTCGCTTTATAGGGCCCAGGGGCTTCCCGCCTCTCGGGGCGGCCCTTGACCCTGAGTCCCAAGTGATTGGACTTGTTCCCAATCACTGGGTTCGATATGTCCAATAACGGGGCGATTCCTCGATCGGGGGGTGGTCGTTCACCTGTCTTTGTTTCGGCCACTGCAGGCGCCGACAGGTCTGGCCCGGCATTCAATTGCTAATATGTTGCAATTGTTCCCGGGGATAGCCGATTAAACTGCAGATGTCTGGGTTGATGTGCTGCTAATAGTCTTGAGTATCGATCTGGGCCGACTTCCCCAGAGCCGAATACGCTATTCTGTCTGCAGCAGTCCGTTTGTGTCCTGTTGGCTGCTTTTCCCATCAGCCTTTTCGGTTAGCCATTTTAAATCGGGTTTTGGCCAAATTAATAGGGAATCAGCCATTTTAGGTGGCTACAAGGGAATGCTCACAAACGGTATTGGAATATTTTTGTTTTTGCACATGTCCAACACATTTTCTCCAAACCTTAATTCACAGAGAAATTCAGATAATAAAAGCAGCTGCGTTGACATGTGACATGATGGCATCTTGCACAGCAGAGCCGACATTCAATAGTGCCCCAGACCGAGTAGGACTCGGGTAGAGTAGTGATAATGCACATTGAACAGAGGCCCACAGACAGCCCTAAATTTAAATTTGCTATAATGATCTGGAACCCCCAACAATTCACCTGTCTAGGGCGATGAGGACCCGGGTTCGATCCCGGCTCTGGGTCACTGTCCACGTGGAGTTTGTACATTCTTCCCGTGTCTGCGTGGCTTTCACACCCACAGCCCAAAGATGGCAGGTTAGGTGGATTGGCCACGCTAAATTGTCCTTTAATTGGAAAAATAAATGATTGGGTACTCTAAATTTATATTTAAAAAACCAATTCACCTGTCAGCCTTACCAAGGTTCACAACTAGATTCGCAGTGTGGGCAAGAGGGAGGCAATGGGAAGACTCAACAAAATCACGTTAGGGCATTCTCTTCACTGGAATGGTGTACTCTATGTCTTTGATTGACTAAGGAGACACTCACCAGAAATCTGCAGACAGACCTCTCATCTCAGAACAGGGAGAGGATGACATTGCCAGTGGCTGTGAAGGTGACTGCAGCCGTGCATTTTTTTGCCTTTGTGACCTTTCAAGCTTAAGCACCGATATTTCGTATTTCTCTTGGTTTGTCATTTACGTGAGAGGGGCCATTGAGGTTCTTTACGCAAAGAGAATTGTAGCAGGATTCTCTGGTCGGGAGTCTATGGATGCGATTTAATGCAAAAAAGAGTCCCGTTTTGGGCGGGTAGAATGGGATCTTTTTAGCGCCGCCAACAACCCCCCTGTCAAATGGGACACTTTTATTTTGCCTCGGCGACGAACGCCCCACCGAGGTCGCACTTACCTAACTTCCTGCACCTTGAAGAAACCAAGGTGTCATTTTTAAATGCCCCCCCCCATCTCTCTACCCCTTTCCTACACTCCATGAAGGACTTCAGAACCCCCCTCCCCTACACTGCCCCATATTACCTCTTAGGAGGTCCTTGAGCCCTCCCAGCCCCAGGGCACTCCCAGGCCCGATCCCTGGCACGGGGAACTGGCACCACCAATCTGGCAGTAGTTCCCGGGCCTCAGGCAATTGGGCTCAGACATATTTAAATGGGCCTAATGGCTCATTTAAATATTTTAATCAGGATTGCAACATCTCACGAGTATCTCATTAGATCACATGAAGTGTTCAGAGCGTCACAAATCTCGTGACAGGTCACTCATGAGATTTAATGGCCTTGTCGCGTCACCGAGTTGGGTGTGACGAGGCCATTCTGTCGCCTCCTATGTTCTCCCGCCAATCTGATGTGATTGGATCTGATGTGCGCTCATGCTGGAAGCGTCTATCAGGAAGTGAGTCATAATCCTTAGCCATGCAAATTTATGCATGGTGAGGATTGTGATACCGGGCCGCCTGCTCAAAATGGCAACCCAATACCTAACAGCAGTGTTTAAAAAGATCTAGCTATGATTGACGGTTCCTGGACCACATCAAAGGCAATTAAGTGCTGCCTGATGAGAAAACGCGGAAGGGAGAGTACTTAAAGCATTTAACTGGCTAGTTTCACAGCCACTCAAGGGTGAAGGGAGATGAATGAAACAATGCAGAAACGTGGGTTTGTGCAACCTGTCAATCGCAGATCAGTGACAGCAATTTCACAGAAATATGAAAGGCTTGCGGATCAAAGATCGAATGGGAATTTAACCCAGCTGACTGGTTTTCTCTTTTCAGGAATTGATAGGTTCTGCTTCCTCTGCCTGAGCCAACAGGTGTATTCACAGGTGAGTTTTAAAGTAGTGATTTTTTTCACTGCCTCCATCTGGACTGCTCCCTTGCTTCCAGGCAGGGGTCTCTCTTATGGGGGGGGGGGGGGCGGGATGTCTGGTGGGAGTCTTTCTAATTTGGGGGTCTGCAGTGAGTCTCTCCAATCAGGGGTGACTCTGGTGCGGTTGGGGTGGTCTTGTATTATGGGGAGGGGAGAAGAGGGTGGACCTCCGATGGGCTTTGGGGGAAACTCCCTAAAAGAGTTGCCCCCTTGCCCACTGTGTCAGGGCCACATTTGTCAAGACCTGCACTAATTCTCGCCCTTGTCATTCCTGGCCCGGAGAATCGGGGGGCCTGGAGAACATGGTGCCCGGCCTGTTAATACGGTGCAAATAAGGTCTTTTTTTTCTTCTAAACATTTTATTGAGGTATTTATGGTTTTATAACAACAAAGAAGAAACATCGTGCAAAAGCTGTTTTCCTCCTCAGAGGTCCCACCTTTTCTAACACCCTACTCTAAACTAAATTAAACCTCAACCACCTCATCGTCCCCCCCCCACCCCCCGCTTCTGCTGACGGTTAATTTTCCCCAATGAAGTCGACGAACGGCTGCCACCTCCGGACGAACCCGAACATTGACCCTCTCATGGCGAACTTGATTTTCTCCAGACAGAGAAAGCTCGCCATGTCAGTGAGCCAGGTCTCCGACTTCGGGGGCTTTGAGTCCCGCCAAGCTAATAATATCCGTCTCCGGGCTACCAGAGAGGCAAAGGCCAGTACGTCTGCCTCTTTCTCCTCCTGGATTCCCGGGTCTTCCGACACTCTGAAAATCGTCACCTCTGGACTCGGTGCCACCCTTGCTTTTAACACCATGGACATGACATCCGCAAACCCCTTAGAATCCCCTAAGCTTCGGAGATGCCCAGAACATATGGACATGGTTCGCTGGCCCTCCCGCACACCTTGCGCACCTTCTACCCCAAAGAACCTGCTCATCCGGGCCACTGGCATGCGTGCCCGGTGAACAACCTTAAATTGTATCAGGCTGAGCCTGGCACATGTTGTGGACGCGTTGACTCTTCTCCCACCCACATTCTGCAAACTACCCTGTCCTGTATCCCCCTTGGTGATAGGAGCGGGAAGGTTGAGACCTGCCTGCGTAGGAAGCCCCACGCCTGTAGGTACCTCTCGTCAATTCAAATTTCTCCTCCAACTCCCTCAGGCTGGGAAAGCTCCCCTCTATAAACATATCTCCTATCCTCTAGATCCCCTGCTCTCTGCCATCTCCGGAACCCTCCTCTACCCTCCCCAGGGCAAACCAGTGATTATTGCAGACTGGAGACCAGACCGATGCACCCTCTGCTCCCACATGTCTCCTCCATTGCCTCCAGACTCTCAGGGCCGCCGCCACGACGGGGCTGGTGGAGCACCGATCCAGCGGGAACGGCAGAGGCGCTGTTACCAATGCCCCCAAACTAGTGCCCTTGCATGATGCTGCCTGTACCCGCTCCCACACCGACCCCCCCCCCCCCGGCAAATAAGATCTTAATGACCCATTTGAATCCTCTCCATCCCGACACCAGCAGGGGACCGGAGCATTGGAACGGGATCGGCGCCGTCTGACGCTGGATTCTCCGCTGCATCAGGAACTCCGCAACGGCGGCGGGTGGCAGAGAATCCAGCCCCTGATCTCATTCCACTTTGTGTTTCGAGAGAAGCAGATGGAATGAGCACGTGTGTTTGCCAGGATGGAAAGCTGCCTCATTGCACAGGGAATTAATGAATGCACACACATCACTTTGTAGAGATGCTTCACAACAGATTCCACTTCCTCAATGTCCAGGAGCTGTATGATCATACTCAGTATCTTAGACAGTTTAATGCCTGGTGTCAGACAGTGGTTATGCTGCCTTAATTATGTATCAGCCCACTGTACCATCAGCAATTTAGACACATGAGAAAGTAAAGGGTAGCTATTGAACTACTTGGGCTACTCACCTGCCTCATCTCTCTGGCTTGAAAGTCAAACAGCACGTGTATAACAAGGCATACCGCCATACAAAATGACATTGAGCAGACCATTGGGGCGATTGTGCAGATGTTGAGAGTTGTGTTTCCAACTCTGGAGGTAGTTTGATCAGGTAGTTTCTGGTGTGGTTTGTTTGTAAACTGTCCCCAAATTGTGAAGTGATCCATTTTTGTAAGAACAAGGAGGGACAACATAAAAGAAACTGGGTGCAGGAGCAGAGAAATGTGCACAAATTGTCGAAAGTGTCAGGACAGGTTGAGAAAACCGTCAATAAGGTATACTGTATCCAGGGCTTCACGAAGTGGCACACAGTACAAAAACAAGGAAGTTATGGTGAACCTTGACTTCAGCTGATGTAGTGTGTCTTGTTCTGGGCACCACACTTTAGGAAGGATGTGAAGAGGGGACCAGGAAAGATTCACGAAAATGCTTCTGGGGATAAGAGACTTCAGTTATGTCCTCAGATTGAGGAAATGGGGCATTTTTGCGGAGAGGAAATTAGATACAGGTGTTCAAAGTCATGACTGGTCTGGACACCGTAGAGGAAAAACTGTTCTTGTTGGTTGAAGGGAAGAGAACCAGCGATCACGGGCGGGATTCTCTGGTCACCAACGCCGAAATGGTGTTCGGCTGGAGAATCCTCGTTCACGACCAAATCGGGGGCGGCGCAGCTTTCGTGATGCTCCGCCCCCTCCAAAGTGGCATACTCTCCGAGTATGCTGTGCGCCGTACCAACATTGCCTGAAGCACCCCCCCCCCCCCCTCCCCCCCAATCCTCTGCCCCTGACCGGCGAGTTCCTGACGCCGTGGGTCTCTCATGGCCTCACCCATCGTGAATTCGGCATGGCGGCAGCGGACTCAGTCTGGCACCTCCACAGTCAGGGGAGGGCCAATCCGCAGGAGGGGCCAACATTATTCGGGGCTGGGGGCACTGTTGGGGGGGTGGTCCGGGGCGTGCGAGCCGGTCAAAAGCGGGGGGGGGGGGGGGGGGCACTATTTTGCAGGCCGGGTCCGCGAGCGGAAGGCGCCATGTTGCACGGTGCGGCCGCTGCAGGTCGCCACCGTGCACAGGCGCGGCCACGGACCCGTCAATTCTCCAGGCTGCATCGGCAGCTAGAACCGGGTGCTCTACGCTGTCTGCATGCTAGCCCCCAGCCACACACAGGATCGGTGGCCGTTTTGCGCCAAATTGTTGGGCGTAAAACACCACAGTTCCCACGCTGGCGGGAGGACGTAGCTTCCGAATCGGAGAATCCAGCCCCACGGATTTAAGGTGATTGATGCAACAACCAGAGGAAACTTAAGGAAAAGTTTGAGGTAAGCATCGGGCATACCCATCCTGGGAGTTTAGCGGTGGCAGCTTTAATCATGGATTTCTAAAGAAAATTGGATAATTGAGTTCTGTTGGCAGCATGTAGAGGGGATGTCACACATTGGGTGGCTCCTGCTCGAGGCATGTTTTTCAGAGTTTTAATGTCTGGTCCTGGGAGCAATTTGTGAATGATTGGGTGTAGGAAGCTATAAATAAGGCAAAGAATGTCAAAGAATCAAAGGAAAACAGCCGTGAAAAAGGGAGGGAGTGGGGGTTCACCATCGAGTGAGAGGGGCAGCCTGGGAGCTAGAAGGACGGTGGAGGCTGGGCTGCTGGGTGGGGCCTCGCTGCTTATGGCAGAGAAGATGACTGAGGTGATGTACTTGGAGTTAGAGAAGCAGTTTGCGAATCAGATGGAGGTATTGAGAAAGGAGGTGGCTTTGAAGGTGTCCGTGGACGAGGCAAATTGCCCCAGTGAGAGTGGCTGTGGTGAAGACATCGGCCAAGATGAGGGAACAGGGCGACGAGATGAAGGGAGTGGAGGAGGCCATGTCACAGCACAGTGACCAGCTCACCTCGGTTGGTCGAGGCCAATAAGGGATTGTGAGCAAAGTTGGAGTACTTGGAGAACCGCTTGAGGCGGCAACATTTGAGGATTGTGGGCCTGCCCGAGGGGGTGGAGGGCCCGAGGCCGACAAAGTACTTTGTCAAGATGCTGGCGGAACTGATGGGGGACGAAGAGGAACCCTCTTGGTATGAACTGGACCGAGCTCATCGGTCGCTGAGGCCTAAGTCGAAGTTGAACGAGCCGCCAAGGGCAATGATCATCTGTTTTCACATAACACATGAAGGAGAAGGTTTTGAACTGGGGAAAGAAGGAGCGGGAGGGATAATGGGCTGGAGCTGGTGTACACATTGACCAGGACTTGATGGTGGAACTGGCAAAGTGGCGAGCGGCTTTCGGCCAAGTGAAGACGGCATTGTACAACAGTGGGGTGTGGTTTGGAGTGGCATATCCAGCGAAGTTGAGGGTGAACTACAACTCCAGAGACTTTTACTTTGAGATGGTGGGGGCGTTTGTGAAGGCAGAAGGCATGGGGCAGAATGGGACTGAAGAGGTGTTGTGGACTGTGGAAGAGGAGTTGGGAGAGTGTTTCTATGTAGTTTTGACTTATGTTTTTACTTCATGCTAGGCCCATTGAAACCTGCTCACCAGTCTCCAATGTCCATAGCCCCTCCCCCCAACACACCTCCGTTCGCTAGCCGACTTAAGTTTGCTCGTGCAGGAGGCCCTGCCCAGGGCTTCCCACTCCTCCCCTTCCACCCAGTCCCAGGAAAAACAATCAAACAAACACATCTCAGGATGGTGGGATCTTATAGAAACATATAAAATTATGAAAGGAATAGATAGGATAGATGCGGGGAGGCAGTTTCCACTGGCGGGTGAAAGCAGAACTGGGCATAGCCTCAAAATAAGAGGAAGTAGATTTAGGACTGACTCAGGAGGAACTTCTTTCTTCCCAAAGAGTTGTGAATCCATGGAATTCCCTGCCAGTGAAGCAGTTGACGCTCCTTCTTTTGTAAGGGCCACGAAGAATCCAGCACGAATTTTAAGGATACAAAGTAATAACATTTATTTACTATAACATATATACATAACAGTAGCAGTAACTTCCCTTGCTACATACTCCTTCCTGCTGGTTCCTGAACTGGCCAGCTTTATTTATACGAGGAGTTTACTAGTGGTTTCTCCGCCCCCCTCATTGGGGAAGCTCATACTCCCACAGGATTGTGGGATAGTCATTAGTCCCCAGCCAATGGTAAGTAGGCAGGTTATAACATCTCTCCCCCCCAAAGTCCAAGGAATCCACCGAAGACCCTGGCGAAGGAGGGCGTCGGACTCGTTTGGCCGCAGGCCGGACACCATTTGCACGCGGCGCTGGACCAGGCGGCGTGTAACGAGACGGAGACCGACGCTTCCGTGATGAACGGCGCAACGGTTGTACATCCACGGCCCTTGGACCCGAGGATTCCCCCTCTGATGCATCCTGTGTCTCCATCTCGGAGTCAGAGTCTGCTGCCTCCGTCATGTCAGCATCTCTATCTCCATTCGGTCCCGTAACGACCTGCGCATGCTTCGAGTGAGGCACCAGTGGAAGATTGTGAGGACTACCTTCCCTTGTCCCTGGTCTCTGCGGCTGTTGAAATGAGCTCCAGGGGCGGGGAATCTTTTGAGGGGATGGTCTTCTGAACCGAACGTGGTCTACATGTTTTCACTGCAGACGACCCTGGGCTTGCACCTGGTAAGAGATAGGGCCCGTTTGGCGAAAGATTACACCAGGAACCCATTGGGCACCACCAGCAAAATTCCGAACGAACACTGGGTCACCGGGCGCAAACTGCCGAATCGGCCGATGCCGAGAAAATCCCTGTCCCTGCCGTTCTTGCGTGCAGCGTACTTTTGCGCCAATGTCCGGGAAAACCATACGAAGGCGGGTGCGAAGTCTCCGGCCCATTAGGAGTTCTGCGGGAGCTACCCCAGTCACTGCATGGGGGTGGTCCTGTACGTAAACAAAAAGTGAGCCAGTCTCGTGTCCATTGATCCGGAAGACTGCTTCTTTAGGCCTCTTTTGAATGTCTGCATTGCGCACTCTGCCAACCCATTTGAAGCCGGGTGGTAAGGGGCAGTGCGGATATGGCGGATGCCGTTCATCTTCGTGAACCTCGCAAACTCCTCACTCGTGAATGGAGTGTCGTTATCCGTGACCAGCACCTCGGGGAGGCCAGGCGTACTAAACGATAAACGCATCTTTTCAATTGTTGCGCAGGACGTTGTCCCCTGCATCTTATGCACCTCTAGCCATTTGGACTGGACGTCAATTAGTAAAAGGAACATGGATCCTTGAAAAAGGGCCTGCGAAATCAGCGTGCCCAAGGCCGCCCTGGCCATTCCCAGTGATGTAGGGGTGCGGCCGGCGGAAGCTTCTGATGCTCCTGGCAAATGGAGCAGTTTTGGGCCACCTTCTCAATGTCGGTGTCGAGGCTTGGCCACCAGACATAACTCCGGGCCAACATTTTCATTTTGGTCACGCCTGGATGCCCATTGTGCAAGTCTGTTAGTATCAGCTCCTGGCCATTTTCCTGGACAATCACACGTGTCCCCCACAAGAGGATGCCGTCTTCCATGCTGAATTCTGACAGCTTGGAGGAAAATGCCCACAACTCGCCTGGGAGCTGTCTATGCTGCCCACCATACAGGACTATGTGCCAAACCTTTGACAGGACTGGCTCCGTCTGGGTCCACTCACGGATCTGTGATGCCGTGACAGGCAAGGTGTCCATAAAATTTAGGGTTGTGACCACCTCACCGGTCGTGGGGGTCGACATGGGGCCGGTCGATAAAGGCAATCGGCTCAGTGCGTCGGCATTTGCTATCTGCGTACCTGGTTTGCGCTCCAGAGAATACTCGTATGCAGCAAGCAACAAAGCCCAGCGCTGGATCCGTGCAGAAGCAATGGGCGGTATTGGCTTATCCTCTCTGAAAAGTCCCAGCAGGGGCTTATGATCAGTCACGATAGTGAAATGGCGGCCGTACACGTACTGGTGGAAGCGTTTCACCGCAAAAACCACTGCCAGGCCCTCCTTCTCGATCTGCGCGTACTTTTTCTCCACTGCAGTCAATGTGCGGGAGGTGAAAGCTATCGGTCGTTCGGCCCCGTTCTTCATCTTGTGGGACAGGACGGCCCCAATACCATACGAGGATGCATCACATGTGACGAGCAAAGGCTTTCCAGGATCATAGTGGGTTAGTAACCCAGACGACGACAATTGTTGCTTTACCCGCCGGAAAGCGGTTTCTTGCGGCTGACCCCAAACCCAGGTGTGATTTTTCTTTAGCAGAAGGTGCAAAGGGGCCAGCGCAGTTGGGGGGTTGCAGTCCTGGTTAGTAAAAGGGTTACGGTTCCAAATGGAGAAAGTGGTGGCAGATCAGTGAGGTAGGTATGTGATAGTGACAGGGGCATTGGAAGGGAGGTTGGTGGCATTGGTAAGCATGTATAGTCCCAACTGGGATGATATAGGGCTTCTAAAGGTGTGTGGGGCCATCCCCAACTTGGATTGACATGAATTGATAGTGGGTGGAGACTGGAACTTGGTGCAGGAGCTAAGATTGGACAGATCATGGCCACTTGCCTTGTCGGGGGTTGGGGGGGGGGGGGGGGGCAAAGATGTTGGCTGGACTAATGGTGGAAATGGGAGGAGTGGACCCTTGGAGGAATGGGAGTATTCGTTTTTCTCTTCGGTTCTTAAGGTCTATTCATGGAGAGATTGTTTTGTGGAGGGGAAGGCGCTGTCGGCCAGGGTCAAAATATTCGGCAATTGCGATATCGGATCATGTGCCGCATTGGGTGGATATGGTATTGGAGAAGGGAGCAGTGCAGAGTCTGGGGTAGAGATCAGAGGGGGCTGTTGGGGGACCGAGGGTTTTGTGATAAGATTGGGAAAGTAATTGAGGAATACGTGGGGTTTAATTGTACGGCAGGGGCTTCGCAGGCGGTGGTATGGGAAGATTTGAATGCGGTGGTGAAGGGGGAGGTGATATCATTTAAGGCAAAGGTGGATGAGGACAGAATGGAGCGGCAAAGATTAATGGACGAGATGTTGGAGATAGACAGGAGGTATACAGATGATGTGGATCCAGCACTGTTGGAAAAGAGGAAGGAGTTGCAGGCGAGCTTAGATCGGTTATCCACAAGGAAGGCGGTGTACCAATTGCGGCGGGTGAGGGGAGCAGTCTACGAGTATGGAGAGAAGGCAGGGCACATGCTGGCATGCCAACTTTGGAAGGAGACAGCAGCAAGAGAAATTGTTCAGGTGCTGGATAGGGCAAGAATGTTGGGGCAGGCTCCGGACCAGATTAATGGGGTGTTTGAGGAGTTTTATAAGAGGTTGTATAGATCGGAACCACCGGGGGAGGATCGGGGGGGGGGGGGGGGGGGGGTGCAGGAATTCCTGGATGTTTTGGAATATCCGAGGTTTGGGGATAAGGATAGGGCCACATTGGAGGGGGCGATAGGGGTGCAGGAGATAAAGGATGTGATTGGGAGGATGCAGTCAGGGAAGGTAGCAGGGCCAGATGGGTTTGCGGTGGAGTACTATAAGAAATTTAGGGATAAGTTGGCTCCGCCAATGGTGGGGATGTTTGAGGAGGCAATAGGGGAGGGGGTGTTGCCAGACTTTGAGACAGGCGTTGATCTCTTTGTTGCTCAAGGATTAGGATCCGACAGAGTGTGAGTTGTCAAGGTCCATATCACTCTTGAATGTGGATGCAAAGGTGTTGGTTGGTAGGTTGGAGGAATGTCTCCCGAAGGTGATGGGGAAGATCAGACGGGCTTTATGAAAGGGAGGCAACTCTTTTCGAACATTAGAAGGATATTGAATGCAGCTACGGCACTGACGGAGAGGAGGGAGACAGAGATGGTTGTGGCATTGGATGCTGAGAAGGCATTTAACTGGGTAGAGTGGGGTTACTTGATGCCAGTTTTGGAGCGGTTTGGGATTGGGCCATGATTTTTGGAGTGGGTAAGATTACTATGCAGGAAGCCGAGGGAGAGTTTATGCATGAATAGTACGAATTTGGGGTATTTTGCTCCGCACCGAGGGATCAGGCAGGGATGCCCTATGTCCTGTCCCCCCCTGTTGTTTGCATGTGCAATTGAGCCTTGGCCATCGTGTTGAGGAGTTTGAGGGTGTGGAGTGGGATAGTGTGGGAGAGCATAGAGTATCTTTGTACGCAGACGACTTGCTACTGTATGTGTCGGAACCCAGTGCGTCAATGGGCAGGATATTGGAGCTGCTTCGAGTGTTTGGGTCTTTCAGGGTATAAGCTAAATTTGGACAAAAGCAAATGTTCTATGGTGTCCTGACCGGGGCTGGAGGCAGTGACCTACTTTAGATACCGGAGGGTGCAAGTGGCACGGGATTGTTGGGGGGGGGGGGCTCCATAGGAAAACAGTACCAGTTTGGTGGGGAGGGTGAAAGTGGATTTGGCAAGGTAGGATGGTCCTCCTCTGTCGCTGGCAGGTCGGGTACAGGCAATTAAATGTGTTGCCCTGATTTTTGTTCATTTTTCAATGCCTGCTGATCTTTTTGCCAAAGACGTTTTTTAAGGAAGTAGAAAAGATGATTACCTCGTTTATATGGGGGGTGGGGGGGTGGCGGCTAGGACTAGGAAGGTGTTATTGCAGAGAGGACAGTAGTCAGGGGGGGGGGGGGGGGGGGGGTTGGGTCTCCCAAATTTACTGTATTATTTCTGGGTGAGGTGCTGGGTTAGAGGGAGCACTCCCAGTAGGTTAGAATGGAGGAGTCTCTGCGCATGGAGTCGGGGTTGAGGGCGTTATCACCAGCGCCGCTCCCGATAGCCGCGGGGAAATATTCGGGGAGTCTGGTGGTGGTGGTTGAAGATCTGGAGGCAGTTGCGCCAGCACTTTAGGTTGTGGGCAGGGTCAAGGGAAATGCCGATTCGCGGGAATCATAGATTTGAGCCAGGGAAGTGGGATAGGAGTTTTTGGAGATGGGAGCTAGGGTATTAAAGGATTTGTTTCTGGGGAGCTGGTTTGCGAGGCTGGAGGAGCTGGGGGAGAAATATGGGTTGGGTCAGAGAGATATTGGGGCAAGGAGAACCAGTGGACGTGATTTATTTAGATTTCCAGAAGGCCTTTGACAAGGTGTCACATCGGAGACTATTAAATAAGAGCCCATGGTGTTAAAGGTAAGATCCTGGCATGGATAGAGAATTGGCTGACTGGCAGAAGGCAGAAAGTGGGGATAAAGGGGTCTTTTTCAGGATGGCAGCCGGTGATTAGTGGTGTGCCTCAGGGGTCTGTGCTGGGACCACAACTTTTCACAATATACATTGATGATCTGGAAGAAGGAACTGAAGGCACTGTTGCTAAGTTTGCAGATGATACAAAGATCTGTAGAGGGACAGGTACTATTGAGGAAGCAAGGGGGCTGCAGAAGGATTTGGACAAGCTAGGAGTGGGCAATGAAGTGGCAAATGAAATACAATGTGGAAAAGTGTGAGGTTATGCACTTTGGAAGGAGGAATTTAGTCATAGACTATTTTCTAAATGGGGAAATGCTTAGGAAATCAGAAGCACAAAGGGACTTAGGTGTCCTTGTTCACGATTCTCTTACGGTTAATGTGCAGGTTCAGTCGGCAGTTAAGAAGGCAAATGCAATGTCAGCATTCACGTCAAGAGGGCTAGAATACAAGACCAGGGACGTACTTCTGAGGTTCTAAAAGGCTCTGGTCAGACCCCATTTGGAATATTGTGAGCAGTTTTGGGCCCTGCATCTAAGAAAGGACGCGCTGGCCTTGGAAAGGGTCCAAAGGTTCACACGAATGATCCCTGGAATGAAGAGCTTGTCGTATGAGGAACGGTTGAGGACTCTGGGTCTGTACTTGTTGGAGTTTAGAAGGATGAGGGGATCTTATTGAAACTTACAGGACATTGCGAGGCCTGGATAGAGTGGACATGGAGAGGATGTTTCCACTTGTAGGAAAAACTAGAACCAGATGAAACCATCTCAGACTAAAGGGACGATCCTTTAAAACAGAGATGAGGAGGAATTTCTTCAGCCAGAGGGTGCTGAATCTGTGGAACTCTTTGCCACAGAAGGCTGTGGAGGCCAAATCACTGAGTGTTTTTCAGACAGAGATAGATAGGTTCTTGATTAATAAGGGAATCAGGGGTTATGAGGAGAAGGCAGGAGAATGGGGATGAGAAAATATCAGCCATGAATGAATGGCGGAGCAGACCCGATGGGCCGAGTGACCTAATTCTACTCCTAAGTCTTATGTTTAGATATATGCAGGTCCGAGATTTCGCTAGGAAAGAGATTCAGAGCATTCCGGTGGCGCCAGCCCCCACTCTGTTGGAGGAGGCACTGACGACAGGGAGAATGGAGAAAGGGGTGGTGTCTGCGATTTATGGGGTGAGCTGGGGGAAGATAAGGTATCATTGGAGGGGATTAAGGCAAAGTGGGAGGAAGAGTAGGGGGGGGTATGGAGGAGGGGATGTGGTGTGAGGTGCTCTGGAGGGCGAATGCCTCAACGCCATGTGCGAGGTTCGGGCTGATACAGTTGAAGGTGGTATATAGGATGCACCTCACAAGGACGAGCTGAATCTTTGAGAGGGTGGAGGATGTTTGTGAACTCTGTGTGGGGGGGGGGGGGGAAACGGGACGCAATTCACGTTCATATGTTTTGGTGTTGCCCAAAACTGGAGCGGTATTGGAGGGAGGTTTTCAGGGTAATCTCAAAGGTGCTGCATGTGAGACTCAAACCAGTTCCCCTAGATGCCATCGGTAGTTAGAACCAATTGCGCCGACAATGACTGTAAGGATTACAGAAGCAATTTAAAACCAAAATAAAATGTTAAAACCAAACCACATTTTTATTTTGTTTATTCAGTCTTAAAAATTCAGAAATATGATTCTTGTACATTTCAAATGATAATGTTACTATAACTTAATACAATGGTGAAGACATTACACAGTTTTAAGACTCCAATGGAAGTAGGTCGGCAAGTCATATGACTACTCCATGATCTGACAATCAGTCAAGCTGACGGCTGGAACGTTGCCCAGATGGTAAAATGTTCCATCTTGGAAATAGGAGGGGGTGGGTAAGGAATGGGGAGAGAGAGAAGGAAAACTGACAATGTCCATCTCACTAATGTGGATCTGTGAACAGCTAAGGTGGAAGTCAAGCAACTTTCACTTGCACATTAAGTGAAATTTACTGATAGCCTTGAGAATAGTTCTTCCCAATTTTATCCAGTTAATTTGCAAGTATTCTGTGAACTGCAAGCATGGGGAAATGACAATTTATTTAACCTGACATTGATGGGATGGGGGGGGGGGGGGGGGTGGTTGTGGAGACGGAAATCAGGATTGTGACTCAAGTGGATGGGGAATGTCATATTTTTCCTCCTCCTGTAGTAACACAATGGCACCATTCAGGACTAAGCCCCAGGACCTTTTTTTCAAGCAAAAGTTTTGGAAAACTGGCAGTTTCAGTAGCTGAACACCTTATGATATAAAAGCTTTCGCTCAATGGTCGGATAGCATCACCAAGACTTTTCTGATTCCGGGAAGATGGTGGATGGTTGCATTATTATATGTGTGCAGAAGGATTGATAAAGGCAGCAAGTGACGTGAGACAACAGCATTGCAGCAAAACGTATTTAAATAATGTCATACCAAGGTTGAAACACTAACATTAAATTAATTTGGATCTGCAATGTTCTGAATGTATCACTTGTTTGTAAATTATGAAATAAGAGACTGAAAAAGCATGTAAGGAACCACATTTCTTTGTGTTTATCCATTTATTGACCCCCCCCCCCCCTTCCACCCAATGTCAACATCAATGCTCTTCCAATAGGTATGCTTTAACCACATTTTTACAAACATACCACATACTACTTTTTCTTCAATTTCATACACCACGCTTCCTGTTAGTAATTTGCAACCGATTGCCCAATTGGATTTAAATTCTGAGCACCTCCATGCTGTGGGGTTCAAATTTTATTGGGGGACCGACTTGGGCTCAAAATTATTCGAATACATGAAATTGGAAGCGTCAGAGAAGACACTTGCGCCACCTCAGCCTAGATTGGATTTGAACCCAGGTCTGTGTGGAAACGAGTGCGTTCCAACACAAAGGACCAACACAAACCTTTCCCTACCCTTCTTCAGCATGGGCTGGGTTGTGTCACTCGATAAGGAGTAAGATGATTGTGCTCTAAGTAACAGCGTCATCCCTTCTCTGATTGGCAAGTACTTTTTGAACAAAGGTGGGTTATCTTCATTTCTTAAACGTTTTGTTGAAAAGAAAAGGCGACCACCTTTGGAGGATTGAATGGATAATGTGGACTGTGCTGGCCTCACCCAGACTGGATCAAGCATTGCTTTATCTTGCTGGACCGTAAATGGATATTTAAAAATCTGAAACTTCTCAGGTTCTACCTTGTCGTACTCAATATACACATCAAAATTTCAAGCTTCAGCAACACAAGACAGATTCAAGTATTTTTGTTGCATTAATAAGAACAAAAGCTCTTTATCACAATAACTTAAATCAGTAAAAAATAATAAGGTAAAAATTTCATCTCTGAATTACAAAGATACAAAAATGTATAAAAAAGTTTTTTTTTCTTCTCTTATTCACCACCACCCCACCCCAAAGATGTTGGATATGTTTGAAGAGGAGCTTTCATTTCTTTTTTTTTTGAAGCAAGGAAGAAAACCATCACTCACCGGCCACTGGTGTTCTGAAAGAAAATAAAAGCTAAAGCGTCACAATGCTCAAGACTTTTTACTGCTTCCTTCTTCAACAGGAAACAAGGAGGATTCAGTGAAGAGGGGAGTTTCTCAAGTTTATAACCAAAGTTCTCCTGTAAAATGAATGATTTCCAGGCAGCCAAAACATCAACATTAGGAAAGCTTCCACAGCTGCACCTGGGCTGTCTGGTGGCTTTTTGTTCGTAAACCATTTGGAGTCAGTAGAGTACGCTGGTCAGTACACGAAATCAGTTTCTGCATGTAACACATTCTTTAAATATGACAATTAAAATGAAGGAATGTAGATTTGTTTAATAGGGCTAGTAATGTTTCCTCTGTTATTAAGCAAGGATTGTTCATTTTGGGAGTAGAGTTGTGTTAAATATGTAACTAATTCTTGAAGAAGCTGCTTAGGTCAGTATTTACGTGCTCAAGGTGAATGATGTGCAATATCTTAACCTATGTTTGACCGATCACCCATTCTACAACACAATATCTGCTGATTAAACTCGAGTACCATATAGTGAGTAAAACAAAGATGGTGAATACTGCAATTGCTCTGCTCAGTATCCAGGAGGGTAAGGTTTTGCTGTGGACATAACAAATGCCGTGTTTTTATAGGATCAATATCCCCATTGTAAATAATGTTGCAAACTGCTTTACAATGTAGAAAGATGATATAAGGGACAAGATTCAATTATTCTAATCCTAACGAAATACAACTGGCCATGCAAATCATTATTTTAAAAACAAAACAAATATGAATTTAAATCAAGACATTCAAAACACAAAAAGCAGGCTTCGTCATTCGCCTCACCCAATGGTTATGTCTCTTTGCCCCGGGAGGAATGTAGTGCAAGAAGGTATTTAGTCAGTGGAGAAGGACTCCATTCAGAGCATATCCCACTCTCTACAACACAACAACATGGGTTTAAATTTGTTTATGATCTGCTTCTTTTTAGTCACACTATCAGCTTCTCAATGGTGTCATGTCTGCTGAAGGGTTGATGTATTTGTAATATTAACTTATGTGTATGACCTGTCAGAAAGTTAATGTGGAGCGCGTTTAACTTTAGATGAACAGTTTTCTTAATTTGGGGAGATTCCACAGGTGCTTATCTAAGAACTGCCTGTTGCAAAAAAACTCTATTGAAATACACCAAAGTAAGTTTGATCCTATTGTGTGTTGCAGCATGAATTTTGCATATTTGACCTAGTTTGTGGGTAGCTAAAATATATAATTAATTAAAAACCTTCAGAACACATTACGGTATCAAAGGCCTTGGTGAAAAAAAAAGTTTCTGTGGGTATAATGTCAAGGATAACATGAATCAGAGGTTCAGAAGAGGGTGTGTGAAGGAATAATTGGGAAACTGCTTAAATCTGCAAAGGAAAGAATATTTTCAGATAAGAGCTCCAGTTGATATTGAAAATGGAAACAGCACACACAGCGCAAACAGGCAATTAGTGATAAGCAATCATCGTAGTAGAATCACAGAAATTGTACACCAAAGTATGGATTTTGTGGATGCCACAGTCACCTGAGATTCTCAGCACAAGTTGTCTTCCTTTGCAATGATCTGAATCACCTTGCTTTGTTAATACAGAAGACAGGAATGCAGAAAGACATACATAAGCCCTGAAGTATCTTACATGAAAAGCTTTATCCAGTACATATTGTGCAAAAGAAAAAAAAACCTAGCCAAGGATTTAGTGGATAAAATACCCTGATACTACGTCATGAAGGCTTCTGCTGGGAGGCCCCTCTAACTGATGAATATACTTATTTCCGAGCCAAAGTCCTCGGCCCATTGTCGGTCATAGTGGAGCATGCATAATTGATTTTTGTGCTATAATAGTGCAGAAATGTCAAAATACCTTGAATTAGAAACACACCGTATAAAAATAATAGTTCCATTATTTAAAAAAAAAGTTTAATAGGCGCAGTGACTTTGTATGTTTTCTTCAAGGAGATCCTATGATTGGAAAACTGTCCCATTTTCTCAACTCACTTCAGATTAACCAGTCATCTATAAGTACACGCATTTGTTTGGCAGTGCAGTGTTTATTTGTGCAACTGGGAGGAGGGAATTCACTCGCAATTTCAGGAATTTAAGCAACATGACCTACATGATGCAGATTGGCATAAACTGGGCAACGCCAAACCCATCCATTTCATCACTTTCTCCTGAACAAGGAGATATTGGATTGCGAAACTCAACAAACTGGTTTGCCAGTCCTCCATCTGGCCACGTTGGAGGAGCTAACCGCATGTTGTTGCTTATCACATGACTGGAGTAAAGAAAATTCTCAATTAGCCCTGATTGCAATTATCACGGTATTAAATTTACCACTTCCATTTGATAAAATGAGCCAGCAATTAATCCACCATAATGATTGGTGAGGATTTGAAGAAAAACAGGCTGTTGCAAGTCTTGAGCTTGACCACTAGAGGATGGCAGTAGTTGAACACGAGAGGATGGCAGTAGTTTTCCTCCTTATCTAACCTTTCTACCCTGTTCTTAAAACCCTACAGAGTAAAATGGAAGTTTCTGATTATGGAGATCATATCTCTCTCAAGTGGGTGCGAAAATTAAATATTTCCCTAATCTGGAATGTTCAATCCGGTTTGCTTTTTTGGCACTTGCAATGGTGCCCAAATCAGTGCGATTTCAGAGTTGATATGCCCTCTGGTAGGAACAATTTTGAGAATTATGTAGTATCCATTTTTCGTAGTGGTTGCGACCTTTTGCTTAACTCTTGACCCATGACCCTGTAGGCTGTGGCTGACTTTGTCCTCTTTGATCCCTCGAATTTAGGTTGAGTGATTTGTTCCCATTTCTCAGTCACATTCAGTCTTCGTGCCATTTGGGCCTTTAAGTATCCACAGAGACAAAACTCAGACACAGGAAAGGGATATTGCCTCAAGACTGTGCGTCAACTCTTGCCATTCTGTTTAAATAAAAGAAAATTCAGAACAAACTTATTTTAACTTTAATCCCAAGAGCAACAACAGTATATGTCATAATTCAATGTTGAACAAAAACTGATGAATGCTTTATTGCATGAAGAAACCGAATCAAGCTCTTTGAACTCATTGCAGATTCAGACGTAATTCCAGAGTAGATACAGACCATACATAATTTTACAACACCTCATTTGTGTGCCGAAATCTCTTTTTTTTCAAATCAAGTGCTCTTCATTTGTAATTGAAGGACAGCAGTTAACTTGAGGATATCAGAACATGTTATAAAGTTACAGTGGAACCATATTGAATTCAACTTCAGACATTGTGGATGGGTGGAGGATAACAATGAAGACTCAATATGCTAGGACTATGATACTTTGTAAAGTGGGACTGAACAGCAACTATGGGCTTGCAATCATAATTGTAGATAGACATTTGGTTGGAGAACCAGGCTGTGCATTAGTGCTCAAGAATCAGAAGTGAGAAATAAAAATCAAACTCAATGAAAACTGGTTATGCATTCTATAAAGACCCAGGAGGCTGATTAGTTGATTAAATGGTAGTTTATTCACGGTTAAAGGAAACGGCCACTATGGCGGCAAATACACACAGTATCAGTCCAAGTTGGGACTACCAACATACCGGCCCCTAATCAGGCCGGCCGTCATATAAGTTAATTATGAGCCACAGCTTGGCAGGCCTCTGCCCGCGAGCGAGGAAACTCGTATTCCATGATTCACATGGGGAGATCGATTAGGGTATTCCTGTGGGCCTCATGAAAAAAATGAAATGAAAATCGCTTATTGTCACAAGTAGGCTTCAAATGAAGTTACTGTGAAAAGCCCCTAGTCGCCACATTCCGGCGCCTGTTCGGGGAGGCTGGTACGGGAATTGAACCGTGCTGCTGACCTGCCTTCAAAGCCAGTGATTTAGCTGTGTGATAAACCAGTCCATGGGATAACATTTGAACCTCATTATAACAAACTCGTTATTACAAAACACTAGGTGGGATAGCAGACGTGGGTGAAGCAGACCCAGATGAAGCCTCCTGAAAATCAGAACAAAATGACCACTGAAGTTAATTTTCTCAGTCATGATGCTGAGGAGCGAAGGCCAAGTGTCTTCCCAAAAGGAAAGACATACAAAATGGAGAACTGATCACCTGGGCCTTGCTCTGTGCATTTCCTAGACTGAACCACTAGTCTACAAAACGTTAGGACATAAAATAATGAATTAAAACTACAGTAAAACAAATCCATTAGAATTATACGTAATGAGAATGAATGAGAGGAAATGTGGTCTATTATAAATATCTAAGATAAGAAAGTAACATGTTCCATTCAAATTCAGTTTGATATTTTGGAATTACATATATAAACCAAATACAATTATTGAAATGCAATATAATACGAGTAAGAAAACAAAAGGCCAATAATGTAACACCCAATGCATTACCCCAATACCCCGTATTTCAATATTCAATAATGAGAATGCCAAGAGATTCATACACTGAATTCCTGTATGATGGAGTGAATATAATTTAATTCATTTGAATCCCATTTAATCGGAGGGAATATGATCCAAAAGAAGTTTATAGCTGGAAAGCAGTAGGATTAGATGTGAGGATTGCGAGGAAGCTGTGTGTGGATCATAAGCATCAGAATAGACCAGTTGGGGCAAATGTCTGGACCCTGTGCATAGATGTTAAGCAATACTTATGTAACTGTGTAAGATTTACCAATTAAGATTCTATCTCAATTAGAACAAATTGAATGGATTGTATGTACTGAATTAGAAATGTTTTGTCCTATTGAACATAACAGGATTCCAATTTAATAGGTATTATTCAACGATTCTTCCTCTTCTTCTGAGGTTTTTGGCAGGTCAGGCCCACAGCGTCACAATCTCCACCACAGGTAAGGCAAGGAGACAGATCCCAAATCCATCCAAGCCGGTAGGGGACCCATGATGTTGGCACCAATTTGATCCATGTTGGCCAACAAGTCCGCACCAAGGAATTGGAGTTTCTGTGACAACATACACTTTTCCATACACGTTGTATCCTAGAGCTATGGATAGCGATGGCGGAGACTCCAAAATTCTTTCCATCACGTGACTGACCAGAAATGTCTCCTGCTCTTACCATCTCCTATTGGCATGCGTTAAAAGGGTTTATAAGTTGATACTCAACCTGCTTGGCCACATTATGAACACACTTTCCTTGCCCATCAAGTCCTGTAGTGGGACTAGAATGGAGTTTCTGGCTCAGAGGCACACCCTTAATTAACTGCACACCCCTAATTAACAAACGGATTGAATTTATTTTCACAACTATGAAACAACGCAACTTTGGGAGCGTAAACTGAAAGTCAAATCTCATCGGAATGATGTTGATTGCAAACCACAACAATGCACAGAGCTTAATTCCAGATGAAAACTCTAAAAAAGATAATGAAGTTCAAACTTCATTGCAATTTACTTGGAACAGACTGCTAGTTATTGATCTCATGCCCAAATCAGATTCGCATCCAAAAACTGAAAAACCTTAATTCCAAGGAAATATGTTTTATCACAGCACCTTTAAATTGGTCGTGGATCTTAGCTTTTTGAGCAATAGTAGTGCTAAAATTGCATGCTTTCTACATTTTGGTATTCGCATCGAACATTCCTTACTTACACATAATCGAGGCTAAATGTATAGTAACTGCAGAAAGGTGCTGCATGAATATGGTACTTGGCTTTTCAAGCGAGACGGACAATTAAAAATCGGGGCACTTTTTGTTCCCAGTGGGAATCAGGGTCGAGGTTCCAAAATTTATTATACTCGGGAAGTATGCAATTTAAATTAAGTGCTGAAAGGGCAGTATCCAATCCAGTGCTTCATTCTTTCAAATTCCAACCCAACTTCATTTCTGTTTCTTGGCAAATGTTTTTCACTTGATCTCTGCTCTATGCCATTTTATGACTTTAAGAAATCATTTCCTTGAGGTCCAAGAATTTTTGGGGGGGATAATTAAAAGCAGTGTTTACAGAATTAGTAGCAGAATAGTTAACACATTTGTTAGATGTAATTTTTTAAGTAACTAATTCAGTTAAATGGGATTAAAATGCCAAACCTCATTTTACCCAGGCCTTTTACATTTGACAGAAGTGACTTACAACAACTCAGGTAAAACTAGAAACTCACCGGGCACGATTTAACGGAAATGAAACAGAGTCCCGCATTGAGTGCGTTTAGCCGGTTGCTCCCGGCACTGGCAGAGCAGAGAACCATCCTGCTGTTAAACGGGACTCTGCTTCATTTTTGGGCGGCGGCCGCATTTAAGTCTTATTTCCTGACCCCTACTCACCAATAAGTGGGTTATCCAGCCCCCCGCACCCCGCCTCATAAGAGCAGGGCCCTATCCCTGGCACGGGCATGATGCCACCTGGGAATTGTCAGCCTGGCACCACCACTGCCAGTGCCACCTGGGCACCCAGAAACTGCTTTGTGGTATTTCCAGGATGCCTACATGGCACTGCCAGTTCCACGGTGCCCAGGCGCCACCCTGCCCAGCGCCCGGCCACCCAGGGGCTCTGAATTATTTGGAAGACCCCCTCAAGTGCGCCTGGTCCACGTTTGTGGAAACGAGTGCTAAAGGGTGCCCGCTCGAGGTCTCCGAGGCGAGGCTATTAGCTCCTGGGCGCTGGGTTGATCCAGCATAGACATATTCAAGTGAGACTAACTGCTCAGTTGAATATGGAAATCTGGGTCCTGACCTCAATGAGCAGGTTCCAGATCGCGACACGGGATGAGGTCAGTAAATCTCACGAGAGGCCTCTTGAGATATTTACCAGCCTCGTCGTATGCCAAGTCGGGTGCGGCAAGGCCGATAGATCACACCCACTGTGTTGGAACCACATCTTTACACTGTGGTACAATGCACCAATTCCGAAACATGCATCACCCTTTGTGTTGTATTTTTGCATACATATATTACATAGAATGAACAACAAAGAAAGCAGCCATTTGCCTCAGCTGATCCATGCTGCTGTTTATGCTCGACACAAGTCCTCCACCCTTCTTCACCTGAAGTAAAAACTAAAAGCTTACATTTCAGATGACTCGGAGTGTTTGACTTACCTTCTCAATCATGCTTCTTGATCTTAAACTTGTAACACATGTTTTTGCGTGGATAGGATTTGATCCAAAATCATGACATGAAGTTTAAATTTCACAGAAGATTAAGAAAGACATATATCGTCTCCTACTCCACTTCATTGTTTCCCACATCCTCAAAGCTGTGGAACACCTCACCCTCTTTCAGTCTTCCTCTATAATCGACAGCCTTTTAGAATTCAAGCATTGGCTAATGGCTACCTCTCGATTTAACTTGTCTTTTCTTTACTCTCTCCAGCCTAGACAGTGCGCTTTACTATGGGCCTTGGGCCTTTATCTTCCTTTCTGACCAGCATTCTTAGGGAAAGCCATTGGGAAGGGAATGTCTGACATTAAATGGCAAATTAGGAAGAAATAAATAACCAATACCAAACTTTTTAAAAGTCTGGAGAATGAAATGCTGAGAGAGGTTCCATAGTTTTGAGGTGCCCAATAAGACTAGTTGGTACTGTCCTCATTACAGGCCCTTAGTATATTAGTACTGTTGCTCACAGCTGGAGGCATTTGAACCTGCAATTCACATTATATATATCATTTCCACGCTGGTATCTGTCCATTAGTCATAACAATTTGCACTAAGTCTGTACTTACTCTGAATCTGGCGAAATCTCCGAGATGCTATGTGATGTTGCTGAGTGTGGGGTTGAAGGGCATGGGGCAGATGTCATTGAGGATGTCTGTGCCCCAGGAGGGGTAAAAGTCGTCTGTGGGGCAGAAGGAGTGGTGGTGGAGGGAGCAGAAGAAAGGGCAGAAGAATTAAAAGATGCTAGAATGGAGGACAGAATATCCAACTGCTCTGTAGAAGGTTGTCGGCTAGGCAAGGGCCCTAATTGCTCTCTGGAAGGTTGTCTTCTGGGAAGAGTATTTAGTTGTTCTCTGGAGGGATGCCTGCTAGGCACTGCGTCTAAACGCTCTCTGGACAAGTACCTGCGAGACATTGAGTCGAGTTGCTCTCGTGAAGACTGCCGACTTGACGTTAGACCTAGTTGCTCCCTAGATAGTTGTCTTCTAGATAGTGCATCTAGATGTTCTCTGGAGGGTTGTCTATTTGACAATGCCTCCAAATGTTCCCTGGATGCATGCCGACTGGGAACAGTGTCCATCTGCTCGCTTGACATTTGTCTACTGGGTACTGTGTTTAACCATTCCCTGGACATTTGTCTCACAGGTAACGCATCTAGATGTTCTCTGGAACCAAGCCTCCTTGGTATTGTGTCTAGCTGTTCTCTGGACCCATGTCGACTGGGTAATCTGTCCTGATGTCCTCTAGAGGCATGCCTACTTGGGATTGTATCTAGTTGTTCTCTTGACCCATGTCGGCTGGGAACAGTTTCTAATCGTTCTCGAGATGCATGCCTGCTGGAGAGTGCGTCCAGTTGTTCCTTGGACATTTGTCTTCTAACTAGCATGTCCAACTGTTCACGGGATGAATATCGGCTGGCCGGTTGAGACAGACTTCCAGCGCCTGAGTACATACGGCCATATGAGGCTGCCGGAACCACCCTGGGACCTAGCGTTGAAGTATTATACCAAGGTAGCTCAATCTGCATTCTGTTGATGGAAGTTGTGCTTTCATTCTTCAGCGTTGCAGATGGATACTGCGTTCTGTTTTTCAGGATACCTAGACAAAACATACAAACACAGTGCACATTGTTTCATGTGTGCCCAAAGGTGACAGATGATAATGCCGCCTAATGAAATTGATTCCATTTTGCAACTGCCCCAACTGCAAATCAGGAAACTGTAGAGTAACAATAATTGAGTGTCTCAGGGTGCCCACTATCTGATAACATCCTAACCTAAAGCACAGTCTAGATTTTGTGGTTGTAATGACAGCAAAACCAACATTTACCATCATTACCAGTGAAGTTGCTGTCAGTTCATGATGTCCGCACATGTAATTTCCTGTTCTTCCACAGGGTGCACCGTTGAAGTCCATGCAGATGGGAAACAAGTAGTAATCACTGAATTGATGTGAACTTCCAAACTTCACGTTATTATTTGCAATGTAAATTTTTTTTTAAAGAAGTTATGACTTGTTGAATAAGATATAACTGGGGTTTTCACTGTGTACTATGTCATAATTATTGATGAACAACCTCGCTGGCACGGAACTAATTTTACATTTCTGGGATGCAACGTTACATGACATTACATGACAAAAAATTCACCAATTTAAAAAAAGTTAGCATTTATGATATTACATATTATACCCTTAATCCCGAGTATGCCCAACCTTTATTACATTTTCTGCGTAGTTACAAAAAGTGAATGAAAACGTGCTTGTTGTTTCACGGTTTTATGTCAGAGAATTGGCTACTTGATGACATCATAGTTGCTGGATGTCAAAGATCCCTAAAGCTGGTGCCAGAATGAAATGAATAATAATAATAATAATAATAGAATAATCTTTTATTGTCATAAGTATGAAGTTACTGTGAAAAGCCCTTTGTCGCCACATTCCGGCGCCTGTTCAGGTAAGCTGGTACGGGAATTGAACCCGCACAGCTGGCCTTGTTCTGGATTACAAACCAGCTGTCTAGCCCACTGAGTTAAACCAATTAATGTCAGAAAGGTGAAAATCATGTCACAGAACTCACTAGATCTTTTCTGGGTAGTTTTAATTTGTGTCAGCAGTGAGCACCACCATTTTGTTGCTGAACACAAAATCTGGGCCATACAGCATGAACGTTCACTAAAAAATGATCACATTTAGTTCTCATAAAGTCAAATAGTTTGCCAGTAATACAGGGCGTCATTCTCCGACCCCCCGCCGGGTCGGAGAATGGCCGTTGGCCGCCGTGAATCCCGCCCCCGCCCCCGCCGAAGTCTCCGCTCCCGGAGATTGGGCGGGGGCGGGAATCCAGCCGCGCCGGTTGGCGGGACCCCCCGCTGGATTCTCCGGCCCGGATGGGCCGAAGTCCCGCCCAGAAACTGCCTGTCCCGCCGACGTAAATCAAACCTGGTATTTACCGGCGGGACCAGGCAGCGTGGGCGGGCTCCGGGGTCCTGGGGGGGGGCGCGGGGCGATCTGACCCCGGGGGGTGCCCCCACGGTGGCCTGGCCCGCGATCGGGGCCCACCGATCCGCGGGCGGGCCTGTGCCGTGGGGGCACTCTTTCCCTTCCGCCTCCGCTACGGCCTCCACCATGGCGGAGGCGGAAGAGACTCTCCCCACTGCGCATGCGCGGGAAACTTTCGGCGGCCGCTGACGCTCCCGCGCATGCGCGGGGAAACTGACAGCGGCCGCTGACGCTCCCGCGCATGCGCCGCATTTCCGCGCCAGCTGGCGGGGCAACAAACGCCATTTCCGCCAGCTGGCGGGGCGGAAATCCCTCCGGCGTCGGCCTAGCCCCTCAATGTTGGGGCTAGGCCGCCAAAGATGCGGAGACTTCCGCACCTTTTTGCCGGCGCGATGCCCGTCTGATTTGCGCCGGCTTTGGCGCCAGTCGGCGGGCATCCCGCCGTTGGGGGAGAATTTCGCCCACTGTCTTGAATCACACTTGCAATTCTTCAGCAACAGGGCTGATGGCGTCAAGATGTATCGGAATTATCAGTGCTAAAAAAGTAGGTCCAAAAAAAGACCATCCACTTCTTATACAGGAATCTCTCACTCAAACGGTGAAGATCAAAAAATTGAACATGGAGGTCAACACTCTTAACTTTGACATCACTAATCTCAATATTCATGTAATATTTGTCTTGGCAAGCTTTTAAAAAATTCATTCATGGGATATATCACTGGCTAGGCCACCATTCATAGCCCTCCATCCTGAATTACCCTTGAGAAGATAGTGCTGATCTGCCTCGGTCAGATATTTTAATTAAAAATTAACTGGGTTAATTGTGACACTTCCGCATCAAAGCATTTCTTTGCCGTATGACAATTCCTGATCAGAAGCCGTTATTGGTTATGATGGAATATAGCAACCATAACATTCTGATCAGTTATATTATCACCTACCATTACAGTAAAGCTTAAAGCTTTCACCTTTAGATTTACTGAACATTTTGCCAAAGAAAAATGTTGTTACAAGACTAACACGGTTCCAGGGGTTTGGATGATATTATTCATACTTACAATGCATCACAGCCTTATAGAATAGAACCCCTACAGTGCAGGAGGTCGTCATTCGGCCCCCTGAATCTGCACCGACTCTCTGAAAGAGCACTCTACCCTGCCCTATCCCCACAATTCCACCTAACCTGCACATCTTTGAACACCAAGGGGCAATTTTAGCATAGCCAATCCACCGAATCTTCACGCCCTTTGACACTAAGTGGCAAGTTAGCATGGCCAAGCCATATAACCTGCACATCTTTGGGCTGTGGGAGGAAACTGGAGCCCCCAGAGGAAACCCTTGCAGTCACTGGGAGAACGTGCAAACTCCACATCGACAAGTCCTCCAAGGAAGAATTGAACCCGGTTCCCTGGCACTGTGAGGCAGCAGTGCTAACCAGTGCCGCTGTTATATATGCAGGAGTCCGATAAATCTGTAAAATGTATGTCTGTTCAAGACTTGGGATTTAATGTGAGCCTGTCTACTAGTATATGCCAGGCAAACAGAAATATGAAGGAAATGTTATAAACTTCCCCAATTCATACACTTATTAATAGTAGGGATTGACATAAATCCAAAACACATGAGGCCTTGTGTTATCCCTGATGTATGCCACTCCTTATTGTCCATGTCCGGTCCGATATTTATTCATCAATATTAATAAAACACATTATTTGGCTGTCATATTGGTGTTTGTGGAATCTTACTGTGCATAGATTAGCTGCCTCATTTCGTTTATTACAACATCGACAAAAGTTCAAAGTGCTTCTGTGATATCCTTTGGGTTGTCATAAGGACAGAAAAGGTACTATATAGGGGCAGGCTTTTTCCTTTTTCTGGCATCTCCTATTGTTTTATACTTTGCAACTTGATTTTTTAACTGTCATTCCTTATTGTACATCGATGAGCTTTCAGTTGACTATCCCTGTGTATCTTTCTCTACGGGTCTCTTTAGTGAATTCTGTATTTACAACATCATTTCACTAATTCTCCACTCATGCTGAGGACTCTTTTCGTAGGTTTTCCTTTGTGACTCTTTACCTTTCCTCTGTCGTTCTTGTTTGAATAGATGGGTTGATGTATTCTCCTCGCCACTCGTAATGGACATGTCAGGTTGGTTGTTGTTTGTGGCATCCTTATTGAAATCAAGGCCCAGCTTTCTTTCTGAGCCCCACTTCTGCAATGAGCAGGCATGAACTTCACACTCACCCAGTGCTGGCCAATAGGATATTAAATCATTGCCATCACAATCTGTAAAATATAATGAAGCATTTTACAGGCACTGCCTGCATCAAACAAAGCGCAAGTTCTGTGAAATTTTTACCACAGCAAAGAATTGGGAACTAGCACAAAAAGGCTCATTTTCGGAGTTCCTGCTCTGCATGCAGACCTGTTGTTGTAAAATTGAGCTTGTCGGCTTATTTGCCAGTGGCACTGCATACCACATGTCGTGTGGAAAATAATTTTCAGGCTTTCGGAAAGACTGCGTGCTGTGGGTGAGCTTAATCCTCAACAATTATGCAGATCCCTCACTGGCTTTTTCGAGCCCTCTGGAGGCTTGTCCATATAAAATGGGCTCATAACAATCCCTTTGTCCTATTTAACTAAAGCTGTTGTTCACAGCAAGATTTCTTTTTCTCATTTAGCCTTGATGTTGGTTTGTGTTTTGGTCCCTACATTATTGTTTGTTGTTGAGTGCAATATTTTTGCATTTTTCGATACTTTTTGGGGAATAATTTTCCACAGTATTCCTATTGAGCACTGAAATAGCAGTGGACACAACAGTGTAGATGGGAATTCCTCTGGGAGGCTTTGATGACACAGAATCATTTGGATGAGAAAGGCGAGTTCGCCAGGACAATAAATGTAGGTACACACCCACATTTACAGACCACGATATCTTGCAGGTTGCCTGTCCCAGAGGAACACTCTTCAAACGCAATGTGCGTATTAATATCTCTGGATCCTTTCAACCCACCAGAGGTAACTATGTCATATGAGCGATTCACCTTCCCACAAAAATAAACGAGTGAGTAGTTGTTTTTGCCAAAGGCAATACTGTTCACTTTCCCTTAGAGATCCATCAACTCAATCAGCACAATAATGCTGGATGTCAACGTGTCCGCATGTATAGGGTGTAATAAATAGCACTCAATAATTGTTCAGATTGTTGAATTATGCTGCCATCTCTGACAGGTACGAGGCAATGCTGCCTTGTAAAGAGTCTATCCTGAAGTCTCAAAAAAGGCTTGCCTCGCACCCATCCACTCATAACAGCAGCAACATATGTATGTATATTGCCAGCAAGGAGAGGCCAGTCCCTGAAACACTTTTAGACACATGCCCAGATTCAGTTTGATTGTCTTCATGTTGGATTTCTGTTCACTTCATTTCTGTCTGATATATTTTCTCCCCTGTGCACAATCTGCAGCCTGGCAAGAGCTCATTAATATTTCAGGTTCATCCAGAAGCACAGTAAAGATTGAAACAATTTTTTTTGCCATCTTTTGCGTGTACTTCTCTTCACGTTTGGGGTTCTGGCTAAATTTGTGGACTGGGTATGGTCCCTTGGGTTAGCCGGTTCAGTGTCAAAGCTGTGTTGAAACATTACGCTAACTAATCACAAAATTATGCTGTTAATCCAATGTGCTGTCGGTTAACTCTATTTTCCGCAGACTTTACAAAATAAGGGCTAAAATGTGTCCTTCAAACTCTGGCTCCTTAATTGATCATTCAGTATTAAATACAAATGTGACAGGAATTTCCCAATCACCACTGATGATAATTTATATTCACAGCAAATTTCTTTCTTCTTCGTAATATACTGTTTGTGGTAGTTAGCTGCAGGATTGTCAGAGGGGAACTTACATGTGTATTAAACAGAGAAACAGAAATCTTGCCGGTTTCACACAGACAGTACTGTCACCCCGACACAAAACACACCTTTGCTGAAATATAATTCAACCTAATCCTTCCTATCCTTAAATTCATCGAGAGCTTCCTTAATCTTCTTCATACACACACTTGTCTGATAAAGAAATGTAATTAATCTTCTGTCAGAGACACAAACTACAGAAAAGTTCACTTGAGAAACCTATTAAGAATTCACAAAATCGTTAATCGTCAACACATTGAATAATTACTTTTACTGGGACATTATATAGTACACCAATTTTGTTGTCCCACATATTTTAAAAGACAAAAGTCTGGTGAGTACTAAAGACCAAAGCAAATGCAAGATGGCATTCAATAGGTGAACCAGTGACACAGCATGTTAAGTTCCATCAGCACCCTAGGTATGTCCTGCCCCACCAACAAGACTGATCATCTTTGACGCCTTCTCCAGAGTACCAGTCAGAGACGGCAGTGGGGCAGGAGCATACATAGGAATTATAAGTAGGCAATTCAGCCCTGCCAGCCTGTTCTGCCATTCAATCAGGTTGAATCTCTTGCTGGTCTCAAAGCCACCTCTGTTCCCGATTGCCCTTTAACCCATTTTCTTAAAATCAGAAATATATCTATCTTCCTCTTGAAACTATTTAATGATTCGGACTCCACTGCACTATGGGGCAGCGGGTTTCACAAATCCACCACCCTCTGCGTGAAGTAGTGCCTCCTCATCTCAGTTTTAAATCTACCGCCATTCAACCTTTATCTGTAACCTCTCGTTCTAGATTGCCCCTCAAGGGGGAGCATTTGGTCTACATTTACTTTATCAATCCCTTTCAGGATTTTATCAGATTCGATCAGATCCCCTCTCATCCATCTAAACGGCAGCAAGAACGCAACCAGTGCCCTCCCTCAGCTTATGAATCAATACTCCATATTGAACACCAGTTGGAAGAAACATAACGGTTAACAAGGACACAAATTATACTCTAGGTAGAGAGGTAGAAGCAGAAGTAAGCCAATTGTCCATCAAGTCTGTTCCGTCATTCAATCAAAGCATGACTGATCTATTCTAATCCTCAACTCCACTTATTGCCTTATTCCCATCACCCTTGATTCCCTTTTTGAGTAAAAATCCATCTATCTCAGCTATCAAGATACTTAACGACCCAGCCTCTACTGCCCTCTGCAGTACAGAATTCCACAGATTCCCCTCCCCCGAGAATCCTACATGTCTCAATAAGGTTGCCTCTCATTGTTCTAAATTTCATTGCGTACAGACTCAACCTTTCCTCATAACAAAACCCCTCCATGCCCGGGATCAACCCACTGAAACCGTCTCTGCACTGCCTCCAATGCATCTTTCTTTAGATAAGGGGATTAAAACTGTTCACACTTGTAGCGCACAATGACTTACACAAGTCGAGAAGTGATGAAGTCTATCGAGGCTTTATTAAGCAAGGCTTGTTCCCCAGCAGCTTAGTTACAGAATGCGGCTGCTGGGAGAACTTGAGCTCTTATACTCCGCCTTCAGGGCGGAGCCAGAAGTCGGCAGATCCAACCAGGACCCGGGACCTGTCAGCCAATAGCCTCTCGGCTTCACAGGTACCATATTACCCCTAATACATACCACCACATTCACCCCTTGTTAAAAAAGAACCCGGCCGGGTGGTGGTTCACATGGTGGTAGGGGTTTACAAGGCTGGTCCTGGAACAAATTTCGAACCGTGGCTATGCATTTTTAGCCCAACATTTAGCTATGTACAAGTTTGTGTCAGAATTATTTACAACAAAATTATTTACAACAGAATTCTTGTTTTCTTGGTGTCACGCGGACTCCACCAGTCGAGCGGGTGGCCTGGTCGTCCTCGTCGATCGCCTCAGCCCCGCTGGTGGTGCAGGTGCTGGCTCGGGCACTGTCGTCTCCGGGAGTGTTGCGCTGTTCGTTCCTGTTTCTTTACTCCTGAGCGGGCACGGGAGGAGGACCGATCCACCCGGGAAGGGGGCGGTCGTGGGGTGCACCGGTGACAGGGAGGGGGTGATCGGTGTTGGGGGTGTGTGTGTTGCCGGCGGGCGCCAGGTCCCGCAGGGCGACCGTGTCCTGTCGGCTGTCGGGGTACGCTACGTAGGCGTACTGAGGGTTTGTGTGGAGAAGGTGAACCCTCTCGACCAACGGTCCGATTTGTGTGCCCGCACATGTTTCCGGAGCAAGATGGGTCCTGGGACTGCCAGCCAGGTCGGCAGCGACGTTCCGGAGGAGGACTTCCTAGGGAAGACAAGGAGGCGCTCGTGAGGCGTTTGGTTAGTGGTGGTACACAGCAGCGACCGGATGGAGTGGAGAGCATCCGGGAGGACTTCCTGCCACCGGGAAACTGGGAGATCTCTGGACCGTAGGGCCAGTAGGACGGTCTTCCAGACCGTACCATTCTCCCTCTCTACCTGCCCGTTCCTCCGGGGGTTGTAGCTGGTCGTCCTGCTCAAGGCAATGTCCTTGCTGAGCAGGAACTGACGCAGCTCGTCACTCATGAAGGAGGACCCCCTGTCGCTATGGATGTACGCGGGGAAACCAAAAAGTGTAAAGATGGTGCCAAGTGCTTTAATGACTGTGGCCGCTGTCATGTCAGGGCAGGGAATGGCGAAGGGGAAACGGGAGTACTCGTCCACCACGTACAGGAAGTATGCGTTGCGGTCGGTGGAGGGGAGGGGGCCTTTCAAATCCAAACTGAGGCGTTCAAAGGGACGGGACGCCTTTATCAGGTGCGCTCTATCTGGCCTGAAAAAGTGCGGTTTGCACTCTGCGCAGATGTGGCAGTTCCTGGTGACTGTACGGACCTCCTCCACAGAGTAGGGGAGGTTGCGGGACTTTACGAAATGGTAGAATCGAGTGACCCCCGGGTGGCAGAGGTCCTCGTGGAGGGCTTGGAGGCGGTCTATTTGTGCGTTGGCACATGTGCCGCGGGATAGGGCATCGGACGACTCGTTCAGCTTTCCGGGACGATACAAGATCACATAGTTATAGGTGGAGAGCTCGATCCTCCACCTCAAGATCTTGTCATTCTTAATTTTGCCCCGCTGTGCATTATCGAACATAAAGGCTACCGATCGTTGGTCAGTGAGGAGAGTGAATCTCCTGCCGGCCAGGTAATGCCTCCAATGTCGCACAGCTTCCACTATGGCTTGGCTTCCTTTTCCACTGAGGAGTGGCGGATCTCTGAAGCGTGGAGGGCCCGGGAGAAAAAGGCCACGGGTCGCCCCGCTTGGTTGAGGGTGGCCGCCAGAGCTACATCGGATGCGTCGCTCTCGACCTGGAAGGGGAGGGACTCGTCGATCGTGTGCATCGTGGCCTTTGCGATATCCGCTTTGATGCGGCTGAAGGCCTGGCGGGCCTCTGTCGACAGGGGGAAGGTAGTGGACTGTATTAACGGGCGGGCCTTGTCTGCATACTGGGGAACCCACTGGGCGTAATATGAAAAGAAGACCAGGCAGCGTTTCAGGGCTTTGGAGCAGTGGGGGAGGGGAAATTCCATAAGGGGGCGCATGCGTTCGGGGTCGGGGCCTATCACTCCATTGCGCACTACGTATCCCAGGATGGCCAGACGGTTGGTGCTAAAAACGCATTTTTCCTCGTTATATGTGAGGTTCAGGGCGTTAGCGGTCTGGAGGAATTTTTGGAGGTTGGCGTCGTGGTCCTGCTGATCGTGGCCGCAGAAGGTTACGTTGTCGAGATACGGGAACGTGGCCTGCAACCCATGCTGGTCAACCATTCGGTCCATCTCCCGTTGGAAGACCGAGACTCCGTTCGTGACGCCAAATGGGACCCTTAGGAAATGGTAGAGCCGCCCGTCTGCCTCGAAGGCTGTGTACTTGTGGTCACCTGGGCGGATGGGGAGCTGGTGGTATGTGGACTTGAGGTCCACGGTGGAAAAGACCTTGTACTGTGCAATCCGATTGACCGGATATGCGGGGGAGAGGGTACGCATCTAGCTGCGTGTACCTATTGATGGTCTGACTATAGTCTACGACCATCCTCTGCTTCTCCCCGGTCTTCACGACTACCACCTGGGCTCTCCAGGGACTATTGCTGGCCTGGATTATGCCTTCCTTCAGCAACCGCTGCACTTCAGACCAGATAAACGTCCGGTCCTGGGCGCTGTACCGTCTGCTCCTAGTGGCGACGGGTTTGCAATCCGGGGTGAGGTTCGCAAACAAGGAAGGCGGTTCAACCTTGAGGGTTTCGAGGCCGCAGATAGTGAGTGGGGATATTGGGCCGCCGAATTGGAATGTTAGGCTCTGGAGGTTACACTGGAAATCTAATCCCAGTAATGTGGGAGCGCAGAGTTGGGGAAGGACGTAGAGCCTATAGTTCTTAAACTCCCTCCCTTGCACCGTTAGGTTCGCGATGCAGAACCCTGTGATCTCTACTGAATGGGATCCTGCAGCTAGGGAAATCTTTTGAGCGCTTGGATGAATGGACAGAAAACAGCGTCTTAACGTATCTGGGTGAATAAAACTTTCCTTGCTCCCTGAGTCGATCAAGCATGGCATCTCGTATACGTTGACCAGCACCGTTGTTGTCGTCGTCGTTCGGAGCGTCCGGGGCCGCGATTGATCCAGAGTCACCGAAGCCAGTCGTGGTAGTAGCGTTGCGGCGTTTTCTTCAGATCCCGTGGAGCCGTCTATGTTGGGGTCCTTTGTTGTCAGCCAAGATGGCGGCGTCCATGGATCGCACGTGGTCGGGGGTGGACAAAATGGCTGCCCCCATGAATCGCACGCGGTCGGGTGTGGACAAAATGGCCACCCCCATGAATCGCACGTGGCCGGGGGGTCACAAGATGGTGACGCCCATCCTCCCCTCGTGGTGTCCGGGACCCAAAATGCGTCGCCCGCGGGTCGTGCATGGATCGTTGGGGGGGGGGGGGTTGGGGGTTTGGAATCTGCTGTCCTCGTTCTTCCCCGGGGATTGCGGCGACCCCCCAGGACTGGCACACTGCCGCATAATGGCCCTTTTTGCCGCAGCTTTTACAAATAGCTGCGCGGGCCGGGCAGCGCTGCCAGGGGTGTTTCGCCTGCCCGCAAAAGTAGCAGCGGGCCCCACCGGGATGGTCTGACGCTCTAGCCGCGCAAGCTTGCGGGGGGTGGGGGGGTGCCAGGGAGTCGGTCGCCCCGGGGGTCCACAGAGCCCAAGGGGCTGCCACGCGGTCGAGACCGCAGGCGTGGGCATTTTGAGAGGCCACATCAAGGGAGGCCGCAAGACTCTGAGAGTCTTAGCGACTCTCTTTCTAAAAGTCTCTGACGAATTTGGGGAGAAGTCATACCTGCCACGAATACATCTCGGATTAGCAGGTCCGTGTGCTCGATCGCGCTCACCAACGGGCAGTTGCAGTTTCGTCCCAAAATCAGCAGCGCGCTGTAGAATTCGTCGAGCGATTCTCCGGGAATTTGCCGTCTCGTCGCGAGTTGGTGGCGTGCGTAGACCTGGTTTACGGGCCAAATGTAGACGCCTTTCAGCAACGTGAGCGCCATCGGGAAATCCTCCGCGTCTTTGATAAGCGTGTAGATCTCCGGGCTCACCCTGGAATGCAGAACCTGCATTTTCTGCTCTTCCGTGGTCCGGCCGGGGGCCGTTCGAAGGTAGCCTTCGAAGCATGCTAGCCAGTGTTTGAACACGGCCGCCGAGTTTGCTGCATGGGGGCTGATCCGCAGGCACTCCGGGGCGATCCGGAGCTCCATAGTCTTTTAAGCTTGCTTAATAAATTGTAGCACACAATGACTTACACAAGTCGAGAAGTGATGAAGTCTATCGAGGCTTTATTTAGCAAGACTTGTTCCCCAGCAGCTGTTACAGAATGCGGCTGCTGGGAGAACTCGAGCTCTTATACTCCACCTTCAGGGTGGAGCCAGAAGTCGCAGATCCAACCAGGACCCGGGACCTGTCAGCCAATAGCTTCTCGGCTTCTCAGGTACCATATTACCCCTAATACCACCACAACACTATTCCGGGTGTGGTCAATACAAAGTGGCTTGAATTGTTTTATCAAGACTTCCCTATTTTTGTACACCATTCCCTTTGAAATAAAGACCCACATTCCATTTGCGTTCCCAATTACTTGCCGAATTTCCATGCTAGCTTTTTGTGATCCAAGCACGAGGACCCCCACATCCTTATGTCCTGCAGCGTTCTCAATTTAAATAATATTCAGCTCCTTTATTCTTTCTATCAAAATGCATAACTTCATATTTTCCGACTTTATATTTCATTTGTCAGGTTTTTGCCCACTCACGTAACCTGTCAAGATCCCTCTGTAGTCCCTCTGTAAACTGTGTCATCCTCACCTTTGCTTTCCCACCTATTGTTGTGTAATGCACAAATTTAGCAATAGTACATCCACTTCCCTCGTCCAAGTCATTGATACACAAATATATATATATATATACCCACTGTAAATAATTGTGGCCCCAGCACTGATCCCTGTGGCACTCCACTAGTTAAAGGTTGCCATCTGAAAATGTCCCTCTTATCCCAACTCACTTGTCTATTACTTAGCCAATCCTCTATCCATGCTAATACTACTCCCAAGACCATGGGCCTTAGGTTGCCTTTGGTGCGGTATTTTATTGAACACTTTTTGGAAAACCAAGTATATTACATCTACTGGTTCCCCTTTATCTACCCTGCTCATTACCACCTCAAAGAAGTCTAATAAATTTGTTTGGCATGATTTCCCCTTCATGAAGCCATGCTGACTCTGCTTCTGTATTTCTAAATGCTCTGCTATTATATCCTTTGTAATGGACTCTAACATTTTCCCAATGACAGATATTAAGCTAACTGGCCTATAGTTACCTGTTTCATGTTTTGACCCCCCACCCCCACCCCCACACACACACATTTTGAATAAGGGCACTGGCAGTTTTCCAATCCACTGGGACTTTTCCAGAATTTAAGGATTCTTGGAAGATTACTACCAGTGCAACCACTATATATGTAGTTACTTTCTTGAATGTCCTAAAATGCAACCCAGCAGGCCCAGGGGACCTATTGGCCTTTAACCCCATTACTTTTCCTCGTATTTTTTCTCCAATGATAGTTACTGTATTTATTTCCTCCCTTTTCCCCTTGATTATTTAGTATTGTTGGAATGTTATTAGTGTCTTCCAGCTTACTGAGGCAAAGTATTTATTTAACTCCTCTGCTATTTCCTGGTTTTCCCATTATTATTTCTCCAGTCTCATTCTCCAAGGGGCCCGATCTTCACTTTGATCTCCCTCTTCCTTTTTATATATTTAAAGAAGCTCTTGCCGTCTGCTTTTATATTACTTGCTAGTTTACCCTCATAGTTTATCTTCTCCCCCCTTTATTATTTTGGTCATATTTTGTTGGTTTATAAAACTTTCCCAATCTTCTGGCTTACCACTAATCTTTGGCACATTGCATGTTTTTTTCAGCTTAATACTATTCTTAATTTCCTTGGTTAACCATGGTTGATTTATCCCCTTCCTCAAATCTTTCTTCCTCACTGGGATACTTCGTTGTTGTGAGTCATTAAATATTTTCATCAAGTCTGCCATTGCTGACCAATCATTTTTTCTGCTAAACTCCTTTCCTCGCCCACTCTAGCCAATTCTGCCCTCATTCCTTTGTAATTACCTTTATTTAAGTTTGGCGCAGTTGCTTCTGACCCAAGATTCTCACTCTCAAACTGAATGCTAGATTCTATCAGATTACAGTCAAGGTTTCAGAGGGGATCTTTTATTCTGAAACGGTTTACTAAACCAGCCTTGCTACACATTACCAAATTACAAACAGCCTGATCTGGACTCTGGCTCTTGGCTGCAGAGAAGTGTCAATTCCCCTCACTATCCTGTCCCCTAATAACACTACATTCTTATTTGCTCCCCCCAGTTGAATGGCCAGTCAGCTCATCCACCCTGCAGCTCCCGTTCTCTTCCAAACAGACAGAGAGAACTTCAAACCTGTTGGTCAATTACAGAGGCTGACACTCCTGTCCTCTGGGTCTCCTTACCTACCTCAGCTGCAGTAACACCCTCCGGTCCCTGACCACTTTCCAAACCAGAAGATCCTAACCTAAGGCGTGTGATTGCCTCCTGAAACCAAGTCTCCAGGCAGCTCTCATCCTCTCTGAACATAGAACATACAGTGCAAAAGGAGACCATTCGGCCAATCGAGTCTGCACCAACTCACTTAAGCCCTCACTTCCACCCTATCCCCATAACCCAATAACCCCTCCTAACCATTTTTGAACACTAAGGGCAATTTCGCTTGGCCAATCCACCTAACCTGCATGTCTTTGATGTGCCACAATGTCCACGGCTCAGCCTCCAGCTCAATGACTCTGAGCTGAAGCTCCTCAAGCTGCAGACACTTACAGCAGATGTGCTTGCCCTGGATAACACCAGTATCCATGAGCTCCCACATGCTGCAGCCTTGACACAACACCTGTCCTGCCAGACCCACGAGCTTTAACCAATAACTTAATTATTTTACTCAATCATTTATTTTCTTTTAGATATTTATCAATCTCATCACTCCAGTACTATTTTAAATCTTTGGAAAGTAGACCACATACCAGATATTCACCAATAGCTCACCTCCTCCCCTACAGAACAGCAGAAACTAAATCCTACAGGGCAAAAAGGCTGGAAAAGTAAAGTAGTACCACCCTCCACTCCTCACTGAGCTCCCTCTTCTCACCAAACCTCCATACACACTGTCTGCTGCTTCACCCAGTGCTGGTTGCAAAGAGAGTATCTGAATTTACATGTTCTAAACAAAGGAACTAGCTGAGCAGAGGTACAGCAGAGACCAGTTCAAGCTAGTTTCCTTCATTAATTAACTTTTTCAGCTGCTGCCAGTAGATAGCTTCTATCCTCTTACTTAGGCCCCTAGGTGAGGTCTATAAGTTAAACAATACTTGCAGCTAAATGTTAAACACAAGTAAAAACACTATTAGATATTAGACTTCAATGTGTGTTACCAGGAGCAGCACAGTGGCACTACTACTGTCTAGGTCCTGAGGGCATAACTGCCAGGCTAGGGCAAATGATGGACGAAACAGGAGGGCAAATACCTACTTGTTCTCATCCTCACCAATCTACATGTTGCAAATGCATCTGTCCACGACGGTGTGATCACTGCAGAGTCCTTGTGGAGTCCTGTCTTCACCCTCTACCGTGTCATGTGGTATTGCAACCATGATAAATGGAACAGATTAAGAACAGATCGAACAATTCAAAATCAGCATCCATGGCCGGTGTGGACCATCAGCTGCAGCAGAATTATATTCTAACACAAAACGTAACTGAATGGCCTGGCATATTTCAAACTCCATTCTCAGTGAGCAAGGATTCAATCCTGATGCTATCAGGAGTGTAGTAGGACCGAATGGCATACCTGGAAATGAGGTACCAACTCGGTGAAGTCGCAACATAGGACATGTATGGTAACCAGTGGACTAGCATGCTATAGACAGAGCTAAATGGTCCCACAACCAACAGATCAGATTGAAGCACTCCCACCCCGTGTTAAGGACAGAGCTGATGGTAAACACCAGGTTATTCCAAATCCCAGAAGGGAAACTTAAAACAAAGAGGTTCAACTGTATTTTTTGCTATTGAATATGTGAAGAAATGTTTGAAATCAGAGAATGATGTACCAGGAGTTTTGTGATGCCTTTAAATAAAATAAATGTTTATTAAGCAATAAAATAAACAACAATAAAAATTCTGGAAGTCCACTTAACTAATTCAATGACTATATACAGTATCACTTATTTTACACAGTACCAACCAATATTTATTTCACTACCTTCAGAATTAACTTTCCCCAAGTGTTCCTCAAAACCTTAAAGGCTTTTAAAAAACCATAATAATCCAGTAAGTTACCACTCAAGGCAGTGATGTATCGTTATGGTTGCTTCCGAGGTCAAACCAAACAGCTTGCTTTTCAAGACAGGTTTTCTTCACAGACACTGCTTGCTTGGAGTTAGACATACTATCCATACTGTTGGCTCAGGTCTAATAAATCTGCATAGGTTTAATCATCTTATATACAGTTTTGCCCTTTGATCATCCCTGATCTGAGCTAACTCATTCATAAAACCAACTTAATTACTGTTATTTCTTGAGTCCAGCTTTTTTGCAAAGTACACTCACTTTATCAGCCCCCTCTTTACACCATATAACCAGGAGACAATAATCCAATTTCTTGGATTTCCCTGCTATTTTCATGTCACCACTATTTTCCTGACACCCGGTCCATCCATTCATGATGAAAATGGACAAGGAACTAACTAGCTGGACAAGGAGGAGTGGGGGGTCCATGAACATCTCTATCTTCAAGAAGGCAGAGTCCAGCTTGCAGGAGTGAGTGGGGTGCGGGAGAGAGTAGGGTGCAGATGTGAATGGGTGGGCACGCCGGAGCGAGTGGCTGGGCACGCCGGAGCGAGTGGCTGGGCACGCCGGAGCGAGTGGCTGGGCACGCCGGAGCGAGTGGCTGGGCACGCCGGAGCGAGTGGCTGGGCACGCCGGAGCGAGTGGCTGGGCACGCCGGAGCGAGTGGCTGGGCACGCCGGAGCGAGTGGCTGGGCACGCCGGAGCGAGTGGCTGGGCACGCCGGAGCGAGTGGCTGGGCACGCCGGAGCGAGTGGCTGGGCACGCCGGAGCGAGTGGCTGGGCACGCCGGAGCGAGTGGCTGGGCACGCCGGAGCGAGTGGCTGGGCACGCCGGAGCGAGAGGCTGGGCACGCCGGAGCGAGTGGCTGGGCACGCCGGAGCGAGTGGCTGGGCACGCCGGAGCGAGTGGCTGGGCACGCCGGAGCGAGTGGCTGGGCACGCCGGAGCGAGTGGCTGGGCACGCCGGAGCGAGTGGCTGGGCACGCCGGAGCGAGTGGCTGGGCACGCCGGAGCGAGTGGCTGGGCACGCCGGAGCGAGTGGCTGGGCACGCCGGAGCGAGTGGCTGGGCACGCCGGAGCGAGTGGCTGGGCACGCCGGAGCGAGTGGCTGGGCACGCCGGAGCGAGTGGCTGGGCACGCCGGAGCGAGTGGCTGGGCACGCCGGAGCGAGAGGCTGGGCACGCCGGAGCGAGTGGCTGGGCACGCCGGAGCGAGTGGCTGGGCACGCCGGAGCGAGTGGCTGGGCACGCCGGAGCGAGTGGCTGGGCACGCCGGAGCGAGTGGCTGGGCACGCCGGAGCGAGTGGCTGGGCACGCCGGAGCGAGTGGCTGGGCACGCCGGAGCGAGTGGCTGGGCACGCCGGAGCGAGTGGCTGGGCACGTTGGAGCGAGTGGGTGGGCACGCCGGAGCGAGTGGCTGGGCACGCCGGAGCGAGTGGCTGGGCAAGCCGGAGCGAGTGGCTGGGCACGCCGGAGCGAGTGGCTGGGCACGTCGGAGCGAGTGGCTGGGCACGCCGGAGCGAGTGGCTGGGCACGCCGTAGCGAGTGGCTGGGCACGCCGGAGCGAGTGGGTAGGCAGGCCGGAGCGAGTGGGTTGGCACGCCGGAGCGAGTGGGTAGGCAGGCCGGAGCGAGTGGGCGGGCACGCCGGAGCGAGTGGGCGGGCACGCCGGAGCGAGTGGGTAGGCAGGCCGGAGCGAGTGAGCGGGCACGCCTGAGCGAGTGGGTGGGCACACCGGAGCGAGTGGGCGGGCACGCCGGAGCGAGTGGCTGGGCACGCCGGAGCGAGTGGGTAGGCAGGCCGGAGCGAGTGGGTGGGCGCGCCGGAGCGAGTGGGTGGGCGCGCCGGAGCGAGTGGGTGGGCGCGCCGGAGCGAGTGGGTGGGCGCGCCGGAGCGAGTGGGTGGGCGCGCCGGAGCGAGTGGGTGGGCGCGCCGGAGCGAGTGGGTGGGCGCGCCGGAGCGAGTGGGTGGGCGCGCCGGAGCGAGTGGGTGGGCACGCCGGAGCGAGTGGGTGGGCGCGCCGGAGCGAGTGGGTGGGCGCGCCGGAGCGAGTGGGTGGGCGCGCCGGAGCGAGTGGGTGGGCGCGCCGGAGTGAGTGGGTGGGCGCGCCGGAGCGAGTGGGTGGGCGCGCCGGAGTGAGTGGGTGGGCGCGCCGGAGCGAGTGGGTGGGCGCGCCGGAGCGAGTGGGTGGGCGCGCCGGAGAGAGTGGGTGGGCGCGCCGGAACGAGTGGGTGGGCGCGCCGGAGAGAGTGGGTGGGCGCGCCGGAGAGAGTGGGTGGGTGCATCGGAGCGAGTGGGTGGGTGCACCGGAGGTGTGGGTGGGCACGCTGGGAGTGAATGGGTGGGGGCGTGGGGAGTGAATGGGTTGGGGCGTGGGGAGTGAATGGGTGGGGGCGTGGGGAGTGAATGTGCGGGGGGACGTGAGTGAATGGGCGGGGGGCGGGAGTGAATGGGCGGGGGTGCACGAGTGAATGGGCGGGGGTGCACGAGTGAATGGGCTGGGGTGCGCGAGTGAATGGGTGAGGGGTGCGGGAGTGAATGGGCGGGGGGGTGAGTGAATGGGCTGCGGTGCGCGAGTGAATGGGCGGTGGCGCGGGAGTGAATTGGCGGGGCGCGAGAGTGAATGGGCGGGGGGGCGTGAGTGAATGGGCGGGGGGCGCGAGTGAATGGGCGGGGGTGCGCGAGTGAATGGGCGGGGGTGCGCGAATGAATGGGCGGGGGATGAGTGTGAATGGGCTGGGGTGCACGAGTGAATGGGCGGGGGGGCGTGAGTGAATGGGCTGGGGTGCGCGAATGAATGGGCGGGGGCGCGGGAGTGAATGGCGGGGGGGCGCGAGTGAATGGGCGGGGGTGCGCGAGTGAATGGGCGGGGGTGCGCGAGTGAATGGGCGGGGGTGCGAGAGTGAATGGGCGGGGGGGGCGCGAGTGAATGGGCTGGGGTGCGCGAGTGAATGGGCTGGGGTGCGCGAGTGAATGGGCGGGGGCGCGGGAGAGAATGGGTGGGGGGGGCGTGAGTGAATGGGCGGGGGGGCGCGAGTGAATGGGCGGGGGGGGCGCGAGTGAATGGGCGGGGGGGCGCGAGTGAATGGGCGGGGGGCGCGAGTGAATGGGCGGGGGGGCGCGAGTGAATGGGCGGGGGGGGCGCGAGTGAATGGGCGGAGGGGCGCGAGTGAATGGGCGGGGTGGCGCGAGTGAATGGGCGGGGGGGCGCGAGTGAATGGGCGGGGGCGCGGGAGTGAATGGGCGGGGGGGCGTGAGTGAATGGGCGGGGGCGTGAGTGAATGGGCGGGGGTGCGCGAGTGAATGGGCTGGGGTGCGCGAGTGAATGGGCTGGGGTGCGCGAGTGAATGGGCGGGGGCGTGGGAGTGAATGGGCGGGGGCGTGCGAGTGAATGGGCGAGTGTGCGGGAGTGAATGGGCGGGGGCGTGGGAGTGAATGGGCGAGGGTGCGGGAGTGAATGGGCGGGGGTGCGCGAGTGAATGGGCTGGTGTGCGCTAGTGAATGGGCTGGGGTGCACGAGTGAATGTGTGGAGGTGCGGGAGTGAATGGCTGGGGCTGCGGGAGTGAGTATGTGTTTGGGGGTAGGTGTGTGCGAGTCTGCTTTATGCCCAGTCTCAGTTTTCTCTCACTGCCACACAGCAACACATACACACGCATGCACCTACATACTTCCACCATCATGCTACGGCATTGTATTACATTTGTTCAACAATTGTTTACTTTCTTAAATCCTCAAATTTCCTGAACGTCAGTTTCTTCTTTTGCTAAACCTTCTTTCCGAATCGGTCCTTGAGCAAAAAAAAAATGTAAATGTGCCCGAGTGAAAAGGTTGGACAAGCCTGATCTTGGACAAGGACAGCAGGCACAGGGGAACACCACCACCTGGAAGTTCCCCAAGTCACTCACCATAAGACCATGAGACATAGGAGCAGAATTAGGCCACTCGACCTATCGAGTCTGCTCCGCCATTCAATCATGGCTGATATTTTCTCATCCCCATTCTCCTGCCTTCTCCGCATAACCCCTAATCCCCTTATTAATCAAGAGCCTATCTATCTGTGTCTTAAAGACACTCAGTGTTTTGATCTCCACAGACTTCTGTGGCAGAGTTCCACAGATTCACCACCCTCTGGCTGACAAAATTCCTCCTCATCTCAGTTTTAAAGGATCGTCCCTTTAGTCTGAGATGGTGTCCTCTGGTTCTAATTTTTCCTACGTGGAAACATCCTCTCCACGTCCACTCTATCCAGGCCTCTCCATATCCTGTAAGTTTTAATAAGATACCCCCTCATCCTTCTAAACTCCAACGAGTACAGATCCCAAGTCCTCAACCATTCCTCATACGACAAGTTCTTCATTCCAGGGATCATTCTTGTGAACCTCCTCTGGACCCTTTCCAAGGCCAGCACATCCTTCCTTAGACACGGGACCCAAAACTGCTGACAATACTCACCATCCTGACTTGGAAATATATCGCTGTTTCATCACTGTTGTTGGGTCAAAATCCTGGAGCTCCCTCTTTACAGCACTGTGTGTATACCTACACCCCATGGACTGCAGCAGTTCAAGAAAACATTTCGCCACTCGCTTAGCAAGGACAATTAGAAATGGATGATAAATGCTGGCCTAGCGGGTGGCACAATTATCCCACAAATTAATAAAAGAAAAATATCCAGACAACTATTACGACCTGTGATCCGCCTTTGCACGCAAGAACACCAGATTGATGGTGCCAAAACCCGTAGAACTTTATCCCCTTTCACAAAGTTTTCCCATTGGCCAAAAGATGGTTTTTCCCTTAAATGCCAACCTTGGCAGAAACCCGATTTGTTTTGTCCTTTGTGTGTGCATGCGTATGTATGCATGTGTGTATGTATGCATGTGCGTGTGTGCATGCGTGTGCATGTATGTGCGTGCATGCGCATGTGTCTGCATGCCTGAGTGTGTGTCTGCATGTGTATGTGTGCATCTGCGTGTGTATGTGCGTATGCATGCGTGTGTGTGTGTGAGTGGGTGTGCATGTGTGTATGTATGTCACCGAGGTCCCGGGTGTGATCCCGGCCCTGGGTCACTGTTCGTGTGGAGTTTCAACATTCTCCCCGTGAATGCGTAGGTCTTACCCCCACAACCCAAAAGATGTGCAGGGTGGGTGAATTGGACATGCTAAATTGCCCCTTAATTGGAAAAAAATAATCAGATACTTTAAATTTTTAAAAAGTGGGTATATGTGTTTGTGTGTGGAGGAATTTAAAGGGGTTTTATTGTTACATTTCAGGATTACAAATCATATGATAACCAGTTTTTTTTTCAACTTACTTTCAAAAGGAAATTTCATTTAATATTATTATTCGGTCTGAGTTTATAGCAAGAAGCCTGGTTCAAGCCTCTTTTATCCTGCTACTAACACTTGTGAAAGTAAACAATTGGTCATTTGGGTGAATGAATAAAATAATAACATTTATGGTGTGTCCTGTGGAGCCGTGGGGCGAGGGAAACTGCACACTCCTCCCAACCCAGTTTTAAACCCTTAAACTGAGACTGTGCCATGTTCTAGATTCTCAGCCAGGCAAAACAACCTCTCATTCATTTATTTTCACCTTTTGAGTTTTTTTGTCTCTATTCATTGCTACTTTTAACCTAACTATTTCCCGATTCACTATTCCCCTGATGTTCTCCTAGTGGAAATCACTCCATCTGCTCTACTTAATTGCCCAGAACTAGATCCGGAACTTGCACAAATATATAATTTATATCAAACTATGAATAATTTCAAATTGTGATATTACAAAGTGTGCTTAATATAACTATACTTAAAATTCTCTTTGTTTGTTTTTTAAAATTTAGAGTACCCAATTATTTTTTTTTCCAATTAAGGGGCAATTTAGCGTGGCCAATCCACCTACCTGCACAACTTTGGGTTGTGGGGTTGAGACCCACGCAAACATAGGGAGAATGTGCAGACTCCATACGGATGGTGACCTGGGGTCGAGATCGAACCCAGGTCCCCGGCGCCGTGAGGCAGGAGTGCTTACCATTGCGCCACTGTGCCGCCCTTAAAATTCTCTTTGTATAGAAGTTCCTTCTCTATATCGCTTTAGCCAGGAATTAAATGCAGCACAGACTATAGGATGAATGTCTTCTTTCACTGTTGGCTGCAAGGTAACAAAGTGAAATAGATTTGAGCTGTTCGAACCCACCAACCAGTGGGTTATTCCACACTGCCAAACTGGCTGTAACCTGGCAGCCTATTTTTTGCTTGTTGCTTTTGATTTATCCAACTTCACCAAACGCTCCGAATCCAGCTGGGGCACATGTTCCAATAGCCTAATAATAATAATAACTTATTGTCACAAGTAGGCTTCAATGAAGTTACTGTGAAAAGCCTCTAGTCACCACATTCCGGCGCCTGTTCGGGGAGGCTGGTGCGGGAGTTGAACCCGTGCTGCTGGTCTTGTCCTGCATTACAAACCAGCTGTTTAGCCCACTGTGCTAAACCTTCCCCTCGGCAGTTGGGCCCAAGTAGCTATTCTTCATGCATAAGCCTAGTTCATCTCAGTAGGTATTGACCATGGACCCAATTCTGCTCCAGACTAATGTCCATATATGTTAAATGTTTGTACAATAATACTCGCAGGGTGTAACTTCTGGTCTCAAGAGACCTCATACAGTTTACCATAATTGACTTACAAGAGCTGTTTTGCATTCTGGTAACAGGAGTGTTTATGAAGGTGTTGAAACATTCAAAACACTACGTACACTAGTGAGTGAATAATGAGGTGCTAAATGCATCTGCTCAGATGAACAATTAACAGATTAGCATTTACAAAGGAGAGAAAAGAGCAAGGAATCAGCTGCTCATGTGTATTTAGAACATTATATTCTTTATTATACACCTAATATATTGAGTTACTACTGAAACCAAAGAAAGGACAAGATTAATTAGTTCCTCCAGAGGCAGACAGCAGCAAACTGTTGCTCCTAAAATTTATTGGAGAGGGTCAATTCTAATTTTAACATCAATGAACCTTTGTCGAAAAGCAACATATTCTAATCTTTTAAGCATAGCTATTTAATTTCCTTACATAACGGCAGCACAGTGGTTAGCACTGCTGCCTCACAGCGCCAGGGACCCGGGTTCAATTCAGGCCTTGGGTGACTGTGTGGAGTTTGCACTTTCTCCTGTGTCTGCATGGGTTTCCTCCCGCAGTCTAAAGATATTCGGTTAGGTGGACTGGCCATTCTGAATTGCCCCTTAGTGTCCAGGGGTGTGCAGGTTATGTGTGGTTACAGGGATAGGGCGGGGGAGTGGAAGGATAGATTGCTCTTTCGACGTGTGGGTGCAAACCCGATGGGCCAAATGGCCTCCTTGTGCACTGTAGATTCTAGGATTGGTTCTACGATAAATCCAAATGGAAGAAAACATGATCAGATATGCTTGTTTCTGCACCTGCCATTATTGGGTGGTCTAAGCACACTGTAAACAAGGCAATTGGGTGGATAGGATCACTTCATAAGGGGAAAACAGCCCAATTCTGCATTTGTTAATTTAACCAATGGAAAATTAGAGAGGTGCCATTAGGGGGTGGTTGTGCTTCTACTTCTGCAATTTCCCTCTTTGCATTACACCCAGGCAATACAACAACCACAGATCACAGGGATGGCAGTCTCTGTACTATTACTGATGTTTCACAATTGATACTGCCTGCTATGGTTTATGGATTAGAACTGCTAGTCAGAGGCAGCCTGGAAAGGAGCTTTTTGCAGAATTTAATGCTGTCCCAGGCTTGCACTTTAATTGGGACTACTATTCATGATATAACTGAGATAAAACATTATGCTATCAATTGGGGAAGCGAAGAGGGCAGGGTCTGATGCTATTATATATCTGGCACTGTATTAATTAAGTTTTCAGTAACTTTACTTCAAGTTGAAACCTTTTGCCCAAATTCCTTTTCTCTCTCGTCAATGCAGAACCATTCAAATCCTCTACAAATCCCATTGCGACAGGTCTATTCTTGAAACCAATTAACCATGTGACTTCTCTGCGAGAAAATGCAATTAGGGCGAAACTGTAGATCTACACCTTGGCAACAGGCAGCAGCTTGAGATTCAGTTCAGCTTCCAGGAGACATGGATTTACAGTGGCTTCCCAGGTGGAACTATAAACCTGGTTTTAGAATTGTGTGCCTATCTCGGTACAATTAATGTAGAGTTTGATCCCAACAGCTAAACACTTAAGGTGGTGTAAGACCATGCACTCAAGCAAGTGTCACTCCAGTTTCATTTAGAATCCGCTTGTGCCCTGGCTTTTCTAGTTCAGCTTCAGCGCAAGACCAAAATCACTTTTATAGACCGACATGCAGAGTAAAATGCTGTTGTGTAAAAGATTCAAACGAAAATCTCAAAGTTAAACAGGGTGTTTTCTAATCCAATTTTACAGAGAAACAACATCTAGATTTCATCTGCTAGAGTTGTATATGAACGCAAGCCCCAGCGGTTAAATGATAGTGTTGTGATAAAATGTCCAGGACAGACAGGAGAACATTATCACCTCTATTGGAAGGGGATGTTTTGCTTCTAATCCACCTTTTCAGCTAAATTTCATGACATTGGCATTAAATCCAACCAAGCATTGTGTTTCCTTTTTTGCCTTTTTCTACTCACCTTTAGGGGTTGTATGCAGGGGGTCAGTAAGCAGCCGTTCACTGTTTGCTGCTCGTTTAAATCGCCGTGGAAACCGCCCTCGATATCGTTCATGCTCCTCACTCTCCGACGATGCTAAAGAAAGGCTACGTTCCTCATCCAGTGACAGATCACTATCAGTGTCAGAATCATGATCTGTGCACAGGAATGACAAAATGTATTCGAGATTAAAGATTAGACAAGATAATTATTTTTTGCTCACCAGTAAGACAAGTGGTATTGTAAGTGTCGCCAATGGCAGGGTAAACTTCAGAATCCTGATCCCCTGACCTAGAAATTATCACTGGCGAAAAAACTGGATTAATTCTTTAAAAAATTTTTTTTTAAAAAATTCTCCTCCTTTTTCACGTTTTCTCCCACATTTACACCCATCAACAATAAACAATAATCAACAAGATATGTCAATCCCCATAATAACAACGATCCCATCCGCCCACCAACCCCCAAACCTCAACCCGCCTGTTTACATAAACAAATGACAAAAAGGAATCAGGGATTACCCGTAGTCACCCTTAATCTACACGGCTCTCCACCCCCCCCCCCCCCACCCCCCCAACCAACGACATCCAGCCTCTAAGAGAGTACCGTACATGATACCCCAAAGTTGTACCCCCCCCCCCCCGAAGTCTCCAGCTCCTCCCGTCCAATGCCTCTTGTAAAACTCCTCCTCCCAACCTCGGTTCCCTCCCTCAACCTCGGTTCCCTCCCCCCAACTTTCCACCCCGGCTAGACCACTCGGACCCCGTTCTGTCAGGCTCCGATGGCCGCAGCCCCTCCCCCCACCTCACTCCCGTTCACTGGCCGGCTTAAACCGGCCAGCGTGGAGGACCCCACCCGGGTCCCTTTCCCCCTTGCCCGGCCCTAGGAAAGCCCTTTTAGCACACAAACCCCGCATATCCACCTACACCCCAAAGAGCCCTCCTTTCGAGTGAAAGTCCCTTCCCTTGTCCAAATTTTTGCAACATTGGCTCCTTTAGCCTCTACACCCGCGCGCAGTGATACAAAAAAAAAGAAGAAAATACAGTCATGAGGTTACATCGGCACATGACCATTCCTCAATTTGTCAGTTCTGCCACAGTCCTTCTGCCTTCGCAAACTCCTCCGCTGCTTCTGCCGTTCCAAAATAAAAGTCCCTGAGCTTGTAAGTCTCCCTCAGCTTCGCTGGATATACAATGCCGCACTGCACCTTGCCAATGTACAGTGCCCTCTTCACCCGGTTGAAGGCAGCCCGCCTCTTCGCCAGCTCCACCGTAAAGTCCTGGTATACACGTATACCAGCTCCAGCCCACTGCACCACCCGCTTCTGCTTGGCCCAGCTCAGGACCTTCTCCTTCACACTGTACCTGTGGAAGCACAGAGTCACTGCCCTTGGCGGCTCACTCGCCTTTGGTACAGGCCTACACGACCGATGAGCCCGATCCAGTTCATATCGGGAGGGGTCCCCCCCCTCCCCCAGTAGTTTTGCCAGCATCGCGGCAAAATACTCAGTCGGCTATGGTCCTTCAACTCCTTCGGGCAGCCCCACGACCCTCAAATTCTGTAGCCTGGATCTGTTTTCCAGGTCTTCCATTTTTCCTCTCAGATTCTTGTTCGTGTCCATCACCTTCCGCATCTCCTTCCCCATCGAGGCAAGTTGATCACCGTGCTGCAATACCGTCTCCTCCACTTCCTTCAGCTCCTCCCCTTGTTCTCGCACCTCCGCCACTGTGCTCGCCACCTCCGTCCTCACCGGGGAAACCGCCTCCTCCACCAGCACATTCAAAACCTCCCTCATCTCCTTCCTCACCATCTCCATACATTTCTCAATCTGCGCCAATTGCTTTAGGAATTCCGCAGCCATCACCTTAGTTATTCCTTCAGCCGTAAGCACTGCGGCCTCCCCTGGTGCTCCAGCCTCCATTTTCTTTGTTGACCCCACGGTGACCTTTCCCCTCTCCAACGGACTTTCAGCCGCTTTTTTCCCGGCCGTTTTTTTGGTGATTTTCGACATCCTTCTTCTCCTTGCGCTATCCCCCGACTTTTACTGCCATCGCTGGCCCTAGGACCAGGCGTTACTCCGCGAAAATGCCGTTCCCGAACGGGAGCCCTCCAATGTGCGGCTGCCTCTCGCCCGCCGTCACCGGAAGTCAACTGGATTAATTCTTAACACGCACATTCATGTGCCATTCCTTGTCTGCTATTTTAATACTAACAGTAATCATTTACTTTGACATTATACTAATGATGTGAAGTCGTCATCTGTTCATTTACTATTAGCCATTTTACATTTAAAAAGTGCTGGATATGTCCTTTATGTCCCATAACGTAGAAGGCTTTAGACCAACAACTGGAAAATGGGATTAGATAGGATAGCTCCTTTCCAGCTGGTGTGGACCAAACTAATGTCACAATGGGGGAATAAAGTGAACGTTTCCAGTGGCACACACTGACATTTCATAATAACCTCACCTCCTCCTCCACCTGCATCTTGTGGTCGATGAAACATCGCAACGTCTATGTCAGTGGGCCCAGTGTGACCCAACAAGGTTTGATCCAAGGCTGAGCCCTGTCGTGCCAGCAAGTTTTCTCTGAGGAAAGCACAATGAAAAGTTTTAGTACATCTTTTTGAAACACTGCAAATGATTAGTGGGTGAACTGAACTTTCACATTTGGAACCGAAAATTAAAATTCAGATCAAAAATGGCACTGTGAAAGAAAATTTTCCTTCAGCGTAGCATTTGTGTCTATTTTTTGGGTGCACTAAATTATGCTGTGCCACTGCCACACCTGAGCTAAGACTACACAATTTGGTCACTGGTTCAAAATGGGAAATTAATCCATTTCCTTGTGCTAGAAGTGAGAGCATGACCATTGAGTGAGGACAGGATTGGACACCGCTGTGTGCACTTTCTTGTGAAAGATGACCACACGGCAAGGGTACCACAGCACCTGCAAATTTCTAGCAAAAAAGGTGGCAACACCTTGAGGAAGTGTTAAGGTGAAAACAAATGCTAAGGTAACAGAACAGATGGATTACATTGCAAGGTAACACCAGAAGGATTTGGATGGCACTCCCCAACTGGGCCTTGTTCCTGGAAATGGATGTGGATTACAACTATTTCAGTGGTAATGGTCCCCAAGTTCAGGCATTCAGTTTGGTCCAAAACAATGACCATATGGCTCCATCTCTAACCTGCCATGCCTCTCAAACTCTACTGCTTGCTTCTCTCTACAGAGAATTGGAGGGGGACTAAATGCAGTGCTAAAAAGCTGGTTTCTTCTGGACTCCTTTCTTGCTTTGGATAAAGAAATTGAGGATGTTATGTCTCTGATATCTCAATCACATGGCTGCCTTTGCTTGTGTCTCTCACAGGCATGAGCACCCTTGTGTTGGTGCATCATTAAAATAAGGAGTGTCAGCTAAAAGTACCCTAATGCCCAAAATGCAATTTCCACTTGGCGGTCACAGTATCGCTACTCTGAATATGGAGTCCTTTTTGTTCTGAAATTGTCAGACAAGTGTAATTTATATTTCTCCTCATTTAATTCTTTCCATGATAGAACTCTACTTAAAGGCTTCTGTATTCCCCAGTGTAAACGCATGATGTAGCTTTTCCTCATGGCTATTTCTTGAAAGCATACCTGAGATATCCAGGCTGGCTAGAGTGAGTCCGTGCAGATCGGGCAGTGCTTACTGATGAGATTGTTGATGTTCCAAGTGTTATCCGATGCAGTCCACTCTCCTCAAACAGCGATGTATTATTGTATGGGTGGGAGCCCTAGGAACATAAGAAATATTGTCTACACATTAGTGCCTCATAGCCAGGAGCTTACTGTACCTGCAAATTAATGGGAATCACAGGTAAACAGGAGAACTCAAATGAATACTGTGGCAAACTCAGGTTAAATGCCAATTTAAGTCTGTTGTACAATCCACCCTCATTATTAATTTTCAGTCTAACAATCCTGCTCTCTTTTATACACTATGTGCTGTGTTATGGGATAGCTATGTTGGTACATACTTAATTTTTATGAACAAACCGTTTGGCACCCAAGGAAGTTGGTGCTACACAAACATAAAAATCAATTAAATATGACGTTTTCAGTGGAAGACTGATTCCTATTACCGCCCTTGCAATATTACACTACATCCATAGAACTGAAATAAAGGAGCCCACTTCTTTTTAATATAAATATTTATCTTTATATTATTTCAGATTTATATTTCAGACAAAAGAATGAAACATTGGAGCCGTTTATAATGTTTATCTTGTGCCTTGGGGCTTCCTACAGAATTCAGGACAAATCTATCATTTCTAACCCTTTGCTGTATGTTCCAGTTGTCTCAATACCACAAACAGGCTGCGGCTGAATTGGAACTGTTTATTGGGGAAGGGAGTGATACAAGCTTGCAAAGTCATTTAGGCTGTCCAAGATATTGGGCTTTATGCAGGTTGAGCTAAGAGATGCAAAATCTTGGACAAACATTAGTTTATGGAGGATGGAAGGAAAGAGGCCAGCCAGAACAGCATTGGAGTAACTGAGTCCAGAGGTGACTGAGGTGTATATGATGGTTTTGGCAGTGGATGGTGATGTGTTGGGTAGGCTGGGTCGATGTGGACTGCACTTGATGCAGTGTGGCGAGAGACAGACCTCCAACACTTGAGAAGATACAACATGATTTTATTTAACATCTAAACTATTATGCATGTTCAACTGTGGGTTGACACTATGCGGACTTAACTGAAGACCTGATACTAGCCTAACCAGACTTACTAGCTACCACATGGTGTTTGCACTGGCCAGCTCACTAACTCTTACTGTCTCAGAGGCTGGGTCCCGAGAGAGCGGGAAAACTGGTGCCCTCTGGCTTTATAGTGGTCGTGTCCTGTCTGTGATTGGCTGCTCTGTTCTGTGTGCTTACTGGTCATCCTGTGTCAATCACTGCCTGTCTGCACTCCATTGTATACATAGGTGTATATAATGACAGATGGGTTAAAGTACATTTGGAGGTAGATGATGATACAGATTCAGTCTGATTCAGCCTAATCCCCTGGCCAGAGAGGGGGGATGGAGTCCAGGGCAAAAGACTGGAGCTTGCAGTGAGGAAAGAAGACAAATGGCGTTGAACTTTCCAAAGTTGAGCTGGAAGCACTTATGACTGATCCAGGACTGTATATAGGACAAGCAATTTGACAACAATTTTAGGGTTACTCTTACCTACAACCCTGGTGTATTAGCACTCTTATACTCAAGGCAATGAACGGCACAACAAAATATGGGTTTTATTATTGTTGCAGTCAGCTCCTAGTCTCTGGCGAGTTGTTTCCACTGAAGTAACATGTCAGATTAATAATTTGTTGTTATATGTCTCAATTGACTTAACTGAAGCAGTAAATGTGGAGATATGTAATATAATGATGAAGAAATGACGACATCTCCCCGAACAGGCGCCGGAATGTGGCGACTAGGGGCTTTTCACAGTAACTTCATTTGAAGCTTACTTGTGACAATAAGCAATTTTCATTTTCATTTTGTATGTCCTTTTTGTGTCGGCCTTGTAACATATTGAGTGTTATTTACCCACTGACATCAATTAGTTTGCAAGAGAAAATTCTTATTCATATATGCAATAACTCTGGCTAATCTCATGTTTCGTTTCAGTGTTAGGAAATAACAGATGTAATGTTACATTTGAGAAAATAATAAAAACTAATGTTATGCAGGTTCAAAGCCTCACTCATGTGGTATCCTTGCCCCAGCAATATTGTATATAGAGACAGCAAGTGGAGGAGAGGGGAAATCTGGTCCACCACCATGTGTCTTCTGGATCTGAGCTAACAGCAATGCTGATAATGGTTTTGCTGTAGCTTATCACACTCACCTTATTAGAAATGGATACATGTGAAAGGAGAAAATAGGGAAGGTATGTGGCATCAGAAATTATTAAAGTCAAACAGAAAATAAATGCTACACACCACAGGAGGCACCAGAAGAAAATTGAAAATGCTTCAGAGGTTTAACATTCTTTCCATTTACTGGAATAGACTCACTATTTAACAGTTAAGTTTTATTTTACCGAGAGCTGGGGTGCTCGTGTTGCATCATCGCCCTGGTTTCTTTTCCCAAGGCAAGCCAATTTCCAGGCTTCCTGCACTTCTTCACTCAGGATACAGAACAATACCAGAACAGCCAATCCCTGCAGGAGATTAAAAAAACAATAGGTACTGTAAAAGCAAAATTCGATTTATTCTGCAGCAAGTCTGATATCGGAACCACCGTTAAACCTTAAACTGAAATCCTAAATGCACAGAGTATGTACAAGAGGGTCTTGGTGATGAATGTGATGCACGATGAAATTATACAGTCAGCAGGATTTTCAATCATTTCTATTCGGATTCATTCTGGAGTCAGGCCAGAATAAATCTGGCATTGCAAGTTGTCCTTTCAAACTATTTCAGATTTGCTTCAAATTTACTACACTCCTGTGTCATAAATTTGCAGCTCAATCACTAGCCATAAAAGCACATCTTGGAAAGATGGAGGGAGAAAGTATAACAGTCAAACTTCTAGGAAGCAAAGAGCAAACCGGAGTGATCAGACACATTTTTAAATAGAGAGAGAACAGCTTTGAAAGAAGAACGGAGAAACTCGATAGAGTAGTTTCACTCAACTAATAACAAATCTGAGTTGATTGGTAGATAAACAGAGCAATCTTTGGAGTTAATAATAATCTTTATTAGTGTCACAAGTAGGCTTACATTAACACTGCAAGGAAGTTACTGTGAAAAGCCCCTAGTTGCCACACTCCGGCACCTGGTCGTGTACACTGAGGGAGAATTCAGAATGTCCATATTACCTAACAGCACATCTTTCGGGACTCGTGGGAGGAAACCCACGCACCCGGAGGAAATCCACGCAGACACGGGGAGAGCGTGCAGACTCCGCACAGGTGGAGCTAATGGCACTTTTTAAAAGAATGATCATTTATTAAAGTCCAGTGTTAAGTAGGTATCAGCTGCTCCCTTTTGGTACTGTCATGTACGGTGAAGAACTCAGCATTATGTCAAAACATTTGCTTGTGACATTATTGTTAAGTAGAATGAGCCAGCATACTCTGGAGTTCAGAAGAATGAGAAGTGGTCTCATTGAAATGTTTAATATTAGAGGGCCTGACAGGGTAGATGCTAAGAGCTTATTTGCCCCAGACGGAGAATCTAGGACAAAATCTAGACTAAGGAATTGACCATTTAGGACTGGAACGTGGAGAAGTCTCACTTCTTTGAATTTTTGGAATTCTTTACCTGGATGCTCGGTTGGTGTGTATGGTTAAAACGGAGATAAATAGATTTTGGATACTAAGGGAATCGAGGGATATGGGGATAAGTCAGGAAACTGGAGTTGATGTAGAAAATCAGCCAAGGTGCTATTAAATGATGCAGCAGGCTTCAGGGGACATGTGCTCCTGCTCTTATTTCGTACCGTCTTATAATCAGTTCTTTCAAGACACGGGAGCCAGGTCAGAAATAAAGATTCCAATTCTCCGCACCTGATGCATACTGGATCAGGAATATTGGGACATCTCCAAGCCTGAAATCTTCCATTCATTAAAGTTGGAGAAAAGAAATTGTGCGCTGGGAAGAGTTCAATTCCTAGATATGTGGGGCGGGATTCTCTCAACCCGGGGCCGGGCTGGAGAATCCCCGCAGCTGGGTCACGCCGCCCCGAAGCCGGCACCCGATGCTCCGCAGAGCGGAAAATCGGTGCCATTGGCACCGGCATGTTTAGCGCAGCGCCGGTCACTCTACGCCAGATAAAGAAAATAAAGAACTTGCATTTGTATAGTGCCTTTCATGGCCAAACAAAAGCACTTCAGAAATCAATTAAGTAGTTTTGAAGTGTAGTTACATTTGCTGTTTAATGAGGTGTACTCGGAAGGTCAAATGAGGCACAAGAATACACAGTTAATGGGGGAATGCTGAGAGGTGAAGATGGAATGAGGGCTCTTGAGGTGGCACTGTGGTTAGCACTGCTGCTTCACAACTCCAGGGACCCGGGTTCAATTCCTGTCTCAGGTGACTGTGCGCAGTTTGCATTTTGTCCCTGTGTCTGCGTGGGTTTCCTCCGGGTGCTCCGGTTTCCTCCCACAGTCCAAAGATGTGCAGGTTAGGTGGATTGGAAGGCAGCACGGCTGCACAGTGGTTAGCACTGCTGTCTCACAGCGCCAAGGTCCCAGGCTCGATACCGGCTCTGGGTCACTGTCCATGTGGAGTTTGCACATTCTCCCCGTGTTTGCCTGGGTTTTTCCCCCACAACACAAAGATGTGCAGGGTAGATAGATAGGCCTCTTGCCCCTTAATTGGAAAAAATGAATTGGGTACTCTAAACTCTAAATTTATAAATAAAAAAGTTAGGTGGATTGGTCTTGATAAATTGCCCCTTAGTGTCCAAAAGGTTAGGTGGGGTTACTGGGCTACGGGGATAGGGTGGAGGTGTGGGATTAAGTAGGGTGCTCTTTCCAAGGGCCGGTGCAGACTCTTCACTGTGAATTCTATGAAGCTATGAAAATCCACAGATCCCTGAAGGTAATAGGACAGGTTAATTAATTGGTTAAGAAGGCAAGTGGAATCTTTTCCTGGATTAGCGAAGGTATGGAATAGAAGATCAGGTTCGATTCCCGGCTTGGGTCACTGTCTGTGTAGAGTCTGCACGTTCTCGTTGTGTCTGTGTGGGTTTCCTCCGGGTGCTCCGGTTTCCTCCCACAAGTCCTGAAATTGGGGCTTGTTAGGTGAAGTGGACATTCTGAATTCTCCCTCAGTGTACCCAAACAGGCGCCGGAGTGTGGCAACTAGGGGATTTTCACAGTAACTTCATTGCAGTGTTAATGTAAGCCTGCTTGTGGCAATAATAAAGCTTATTATCTTTTAGGTGTCAACTCCTTTGTACTGCAGATGACATAAGACTTACCATACATAGCACAGATGTGGCTTTGAGACGCAAGACATCCAGGACTGGAAGTAAATGTAACGTTACACAATTTATACTTTACACGTTAGCAATAGTGATTTCTCAACGTTGCCTAGTATGGAAACCTGTGTGGATAATAGAAGACACTGTGACACAGACATGCATTCACCTATTTAGTTTCAGATGCGTATGAGTTTCAAAGAAGTCATGAACTCTGAGATAAGCCAAAGCTGCACACTAGCAGCAAATGTTAGTTTTCAACATATAATCCAATGGGAAATAATGAGTTGAATTCCACCACTCAGGCAGGACATCTTAGTACATGCTCCCATGCAAACTGTTAGTGAGAGTAAGCGGTTACCTGAAAACAGCAGAGAACAGTGTAGAGGTAGTGAAAAGCAAGGATGCTGTTGTTGACAGCCATCAGCCCAAAAAGCCAGGTGGCACTAACGATTAGTAGCAGAATGAAGGCGCTTCGAATTGTGGTACTAGAGAGACAGGAGAATAACCTACATATGAGATAGAGCAGGGAGCAACATAGCATGTTGGCAGAAACAGCATACCTGTGAAAGTTTAAAACAAAAAACAAGCAGGTGAGGGGAGAACTGGAAGGGCTCAGTACAGGAGAAAAGGTACAAATTATTTTAATCACGGACAAGAGAACTGGACAAGTATACACCCTTTGGAAAGATATAATTGTTGTGGGCATGTAAGGGAACTTAATCAGTTGTTTAAAAAAACCAAATCATATGGTATAATCAAAGGGAATGGTGTAGTTTGATAAAGGCAGCAATAAGACGTCTCCTGACCAGGGATTTACATGTTCAAGTTTTGAGCTTGCCTGACACTCAACGATGCATGTCAGCTCAGTCAAGTTGGCAACTCCAGTTCTTACATGGCATTAAGAAGAACTATCACAGGAAAGATTTCCACAAGGAATCAGTACATTCTACCTTCCATAAATGGGAATGAATATCATCTGGATTGTACTTCCCGACATAGGTGGTGCATAGATGCAGAAAATTGCAAACGGCAAATTGACACATCCTCCTGGCTAGAAGACGTTGCCTGCTGGTGAGAAGGCAACATAGGGAGACAAACAGGAAGAAGATACAGACAGAGTTATATTTGTAGGAGAAAAGGGGTAAGAAGCTGGGGGGAGGGACCCAGGGGGAAATGGCATCTACTCACAGAAAACCGATAAGATTGAAGTTTGTGTAGGGACCAGGTTTATCCCCGGTGTCCCAGTTCCTCACATGTCTCTTGGCAGCCCTAAGCACGTAAAGAAAAATAAGGCTTGGACAGACATCAGAAAACACTCAGCTTTCCAGAATATTTTGACGGGGGGAGCATTGCTCAAGCTGACACAAGATAGATTGTGGCTGCAAAGAGGTGAGCTGTCATAGAGTACAAACTTACAAGTTCAAATATGCTCAATTGAAGCACACAAAAAATTATGGTGAAAAGAAAATATGTTTTAAACATTGCTTCCAATTTGAAAATTCTAGGTGCAAAATTCAGTCTCTCTTCAAACTACTGTTTGCTTCATTTACTGTATTCTAGATTTCTTCTTCTCCCAGTAACTACATTTATGTATCCCACATGGTAATAACCATTTACTGTAAAAAATTAGCACTGATTTTGCTGGCTTGCATTTCCTTTAACTTTTATCTTGTTGCTTTGTCCTCCAGCCTACAAGGGCCACACCTCTGACAGAAAATAAAATTAAAGGAAGGCTGCGTGCAATGTTGCAGTTTATGAAATGTGACTTAAGATAAACAAATAAGACATCGCAAAGAAGTATTAATTCTTAAAATGCACGTCAATATTTCACTTTGCCCAACAAGCTTCTTATCAAAACCCAGAATACAGTTGTCCCAGGCTTTGATTTGATCCCAGGTATTTTGCTGTAGATTACATTGCATTGCTCTTTTCACCCAATTTGTGCTATTGAATGTTGCCACTGGCAAGAAGGGCATGACAGAGGGCCATGATTAGTGTTATAACCTGCCCGAATCCTATTGGCTGGGGACAATTGGTTATCGCATGATGTATTTTAGGGAGTATGAGCTCCCCAATCAGGGGGATGGGGCAATCACTAGTAGTTGCAGCTGTATAAATAAAGCTGGCCAGTGTGATACCAGCGAGAGAAGGAAGCAGTGGTGAACTACCGCTGCTGTGTACATGTTGTTGTAAATAAAGTTACTTTCTGTTAAACACTACAAACCCGTGCTGAATTCTTCATGGACCACACAAAAATTAGACAGCAATTCAGTCAAACTAGAGTGAAGATCCAGTTAAAAATAACTAAGATTATAAAGGCTTGAACATGTGGATAGTTACTATGGCCCAGATCTTCCGATGAGCGACATTGTCGGACTGCTGCTCCGCTTGGACATTTCCCCGACTCAGCGGTACTCTGCATTTCTTCCAGACCTTCTGAGCCCGCCTTTTTCAGAAATACCTAGCCCAGCAACCCTCGGAGAGCTCCGTCACAGCAGATTGGAGTCGGGTGACAGACAGGACCCTGCCCCGTAATAATCATGTCGTAGGGGGTAGTTGGGTGGTTGTCGGGTCTGGGATAGTTGGGTTGTCGGGATAGTCAGGTGGGGCCCAGTTGCAGTTACCCGGAAGTTAGGTTTTAATATGTCTGGCACTTTCTGGGTAACTATCCAGAGAATTACATCGGAACTGTCTGAAGTCTCTGAGAGTCAGAAACACTCGTTGAGGATTCTGGGCAGTGGGGGAATTACCCATTGGAAGCTGAGACTTTCTTAGCAATTTCCATGTTGGTCGTGGATGATCCAGAGGCCAGAAGATTTGGGCCTATGCTTAAAACCAGCTGGGAATTTTGACTTTTCCATCACTGCCTACTTCTGAATTTGGTTGTTAAGAGGTTTGAGCGTGTTAAATTGCTGCGAATAAGATTCAGGCACAAAAACTGGTGAATAACGTCTAAGCAGCAGACAGCTTAAAGAGGAAGAAACAGATCTATTTGCTGAAAACTTCCCTGAAGACATGACTCCTTAGAGCGAAGGTTGAGGGGAGATTTCATAGAGGTGCACAAAAATGACAGTTTTAGGTAAAGTAAACAAAGAAATGTTGTTCCCATTAGCTGATAGTAAATGATCTAGCGGACACAGATTTATGGTTTTGGGCAAGGGATGTATGTGAGGAAGAACATTTCTTTGCAGCAAGTGATAATGATCTTGGACCCGCTGCCTGGAAATGGGGTGGGAGAGAGATGATGAATGACTGCAAAAGGAAATTGCATGGGTGCTCGAGGGAAATTAACCTGTAGGGTTACAGGTACATAGCAGGGGAACGGGGCTGACTAGATTTCCCTACAAAAAGCTAGCATGGCCATGATGGACTGAATGACCTCCCTCTGTGCTGTAGTGGCCATATCACCCTAGCTATTTTGAGAGATAGGAAAAAAACTAAAAGGCCTATATAATGGAAATGACATTACCACAACAATTTTTAAGTTGGAAAATTGGGATTGAGCAATAACCTCCTCCTATCATTAATATAAACACAATCGCACAAATCGCAAACCCTCACTGATCATGCAGCCCTTTTATAAAAAATGGGTTAACAGAAGACTTCACTGTGAAAAATCAGTCAGTAGCCTTAACAGCAACTAGACATTCAATACTAATAGACAATGTAAGAATGTCATTGCATAATAGTCTACAAATATTTGTGTGTTCACCTGAAATTCCTTTGTCTGCTATTTTAGCAGAATTGATAGCCCCAAGCCTTCAATTTCCTGAAACCTATCTATGTTGATGTGCTCTGGGAACAAAATAAAAATGGAAAGAATCTCTGGTTTTTGGACAAGGTGGTAATGGTGAACTCCAAAACAAAGAGTATTTTCTGTTCATGTAGTGCTGCTTTTTTGTACCAGGTGGTGCTATTATACTGTAGAAACCTAAGCAATGGCATTCATGATCTTCTGTCAAGAAAATGGCATTGCAGAACACATTTCTGAACTATTTATTCCTCAGACTTTATCTCCATTTCTCTCTCTCTGCTCCTTAGGCCAACAAATCTGTGACAACAGTATCTTAGACAATTGGTAGATGTTTTGGACAGCTTTGGCTTCATGGGCCAGATCGAAGTTTAAATCCATTTACCATTAATTTGCGTATCTCTTAAAATCACTGATACCAACAGACCTTGATTTATTTACTACTGATATGAGTGTTAAAAATAACCCATATAATTAAAAAAGAACAAATCAAAACCTAAGAAATATAAGAGTAGATAATATTAGAGGTTTAAAATGTCAGGGAACGATAGTTTGGTCTCCCCCAATACAGAGGGCAATGAACCCAGAAGATGTTTTTACATTGAATAGGTTAAATAAATTCAGTAACCTACTGTCATAAAATTATGGATGGTCAACAGGTATAGCCCAGTCAAAGGTAGCAAGAAAAACACGGGCCCCATATCTAAGGAAGGATGTGCTGGCCTTGGAGTTGGTCCAGAGGAGGTTCACAAGAATGATATCGGGAATGAAGGGCTTGTCATATGAGGAGCAGTTGAGGACTCTGGGTCTGTACTTGATGGAGTTTAGAAGGACGAGGGGGGATCTCATTGAAACTTAAAGAATGAGAAGTCTTGATAGCATGGACGTAGAAAAGATGTGGAGGCCAAGCTACTGAGTATCTTTAAGACAGAGATGGATAGGTTCTTGATTAATAAGGGGATCAGGTGTTATGAGGAGAAGGCAGGCGAATGGGGATGAGAAATATATCAGCTATGGTCAAATGGCAGAGCAGACTCGATGGGCAGAGTGACCTAATTCTGCTCCGATATCTTATGGTGCATTCTAAGATGGCAGCCAGAAAGCTCAAAGTGTGAAGTTACAGCACCCATTCATGGTCCAGGTGATTATCAATCTCTCATGGAATTAGGTTGGGATGAAATTTATCAGTGCACCAGTAAATGCAGCACGCAATAGCTAAATGTGGCCAAGAAGAAAGATCACAGGCAAAGGACTGGACCAAAAGACCTTCAGCACACATCCTCAAACTCTCCCAATTGCAATGAGTCCAGCGGAAGATATGGTCCATAGTAAATTATACATACAAGTAACAAACCTTTTTTGGCGTGTTACTGAGATTTTTACATCCTTGGTTTGCTCATGTCTACCAATAATCCATCACTTTCACAACAAATTGATTGGCAAATTAAAAAGGGCAAGACCGCAAGGAATTGGTAGAAACATAAGAAGAAAATAAACAATAAATAAAAATGAAGGGCGGAACATAAAATTTGAGTTAATACGGGAAGAATAGCAGGCAAACACATTCACACTGAACTAAACTCAATGAAAGAAATTATCAAATCAATACAAAGTCCGTGTGACATAAATGGAAGAAGACAACTGAAAATTTGTGCTTTGAGCGAACAAATATATTCTGTATTTTTTCCTTATCCTTATGTTGCTCTAAGTGACACAGATAACTTGGTTTCAACAATAAGTTACTTGGCAACCCACGGGTTTGGAATATTATTCGCCACTTCAATCCCAATGTAATGCCTCAGTGCTCTTTTGGTGAGCTATAACATTACAGACTTAAGTTATAGCTGTTGGGAAATGATAGCTGAAAATGTATTTTCCTTCCTGATAACTATTTAATGATTTTGTTGGAATCCCTGATGAGCTGTTTCTGACATCTGTGTATTCTATTTGTAGCATGTCAAACATAATTTAATTTTTAAACAAAAAATAAATATGCAAGATTGGTTAGGAAAGGGCCAAGGGAACAGAGCCAGAGGCTGACGACGAAAACTCATTTTCTTTTGATTCTCACGAAAAAGGTCATCCGTTGATCTTGTGATCCCAATGCAGAACATGACACATATCAGGGGCGTCATTCTCCGACCCCCCGCTGGGTCGGAGAATGACCGTTGGCCGCCGTGAATCCCGCCCCCGCCGAAGTCTCCGGTACCGGAGATTGGGCGGGGGCAGGAATCGGGCCGCGCCGGTTGGCGGGACCCCCCGCTCAATTCTCCGGCCCGGATGGGCCGAAGTCCCGCCCAGAAATTGCCTGTCCCGCCGGCGTAAATCAAACCTGGTATCTACCGGCGGGACCAGGCGGCGTGGGCGGGCTCCGGGGTCCTGGGGGGGGGGGGGCACGGGGCGATCTGACCCCGGGGGGTGCACCCACGGTGGCCTGGCCCGCGATCGGGGCCCACCGATCCGCGGGCGGGCCTGTGCCGTGGGGGCACTCTTTCCCTTCCGCCTCCGCTACGGCCTCCACCATGGCGGAGGCGGAAGAGACTCTCCCCACTGCGCATGCGCGGGGAACTGACAGCGGCCGCTGATGCTCCCGCGCATGCGCCGGGAAACTGACAGCGGCCGCTGACGCTCCCGCGCATGCGCCGCATTTCTGCGCCAGCTGGCGGGGCAACAAACGCCATTTCCGCCAGCTGGCGGGGCGGAAATCCCTCCGGCGTCGGCCTAGCCCCTCAATGTTGGGGCTAGGCCGCCAAAGATGCGGAGCATTCCGCACCTTTGGGCCGGAGCGATGCCCGTCTGATTGGCGCCGTCTTTGGCGCCAGTCGGCGGACATCCCGCTGTTGGGGGAGAATTTCGCCCCAGAACACCATGGAGAACAGCACACCCAATATATAGTTCACCCAATTTTCTGTCCATTAAAATGAACAGATGGAAATCTCAATGGGTTGCATAGTGGGCACAGTGTCCTCTATAATCTTTTTTCCAATACACACTTGCAGTAGGTAATGCCTGCACTGGCAGTACAAATGTAGATGATTTCTCCAATAGTTTTCTTGAAGTCTCTCAAGTCTAACTAGACAGCTATCATCGCCTCTTAGATTTGGTTAACTGGGAGTCAACGAAGGACAGGATAAAGCGTGACTTGGTGTGAGTTAGGGTTTGGACAGCAGAATTTTTGCTCAGCTCAAATTCACAAAGAGCGGAAGATGAGAGGTCAACCAGAAAAGCACCAGAATAATAGTCTGGAGCCAAGAAAACATGGATGATAGCTTCAGCAGCAGATGAGTGGATGCAAGGGTATTGATAGAGTCTAGTTTTATTTCGAGTTTTACACATATAGGGGCTAGTTGAATGCATATGACTAACAAGCAAAATATTTAAAGTGTCTTTACTGTGGGAACTCAGTCATTTACTCATATAATGAATCAACCATTGTATTCAATTCTGAGAACAGAGTTTTTCCTGTGTAATCAACTAATCAATTTTAGTTAGGACCCCGTCAAGCTATGAAACATGGCAAAGCGTGAGAAAACATATCCTTTATTTTTCCTAAGATGGCGCACACGAACGCTGAGCTAGTTTTGATAGGCACCAATCAATCTCAAGTAATGTCCAATGTTTGATTAACAAGTTATCCTCTAATTAACAGACATTCAGTTGAACAAACCGGGAGATTCCAGCTACGAATTAGAATGAAAAGTCCTTCAGCACACATCGCAAATGAGGGGTTAAACCAGAGATAAGGGGCGGGATTCTCCGCTATCCGGCAGGGCGGGGCGTACTGGCGCCGAGGAGTGGCGTGATTGGAGCTGGCGGGGTTGGTGCCGCGCTAGCCGGCACCGAAGGGCTAGGCGCCGCGCCAACCGGTGCCAAAGGGCCTCCGCCAGCCGGCGCGAGTTGGCGAATGCACGGTAACACCAGCGTGTACTGGCGTCATCCCAGTGCATGCGCAGGGGGGCGCTTCTCCACGCCGGCCATGGCGGACCGTTACACCGGCCGACGCGGAGAGAAAGAGTGCCCCCAAGGCACAGGCCCGCCCGCGGATCGGTGGGCCCCAATCGCGGGCTAGGCCACCCTGGCCAGATACCCCCGCGCCCCCGCAGAGGACTCCGCAGGGCGCCCGCAGAGCCAGGTCCCGCTGGGTAATATACGCCGGCCGGACCGGCCGAAAACGGGCGGCCACTCGGCCCATCGTGGGGCAGAGAATTGCCGGGGGGGGGCCGCTGCCAACGGGCCCCGACCGGCACGACGTGATTCCCACCCCCGCCGAAAAACCGAGAATCCGGCCACCGGCGTCGGGGTGGGGATTCACGCCATCCCTATGCGATTCTCCGGCCCGGCGGGGGTTCGGAGAATCCCGCCCAAGAATTCAGTTAAAAATAGTACCTTGTGGTCGAGGTTCTTTGTTCCTGAATTCTTGAATCATCTATCTGTTTGTTTGTGTTTAGTGATTTCTTTTGTGCTTATGCCTTTTCTGCATTGTTTCATATTTTGTTTCTAAGTTATATTCAATTCTTATTCAAATGTATACAAGTCAGTAACTAAAAATAAAGTTGTATTTCTGACGCCTCCACCAACCAGATTACCGATTCTTATTCGAAGAGAAAAATAAGAGTCCCCACAGGTATATTTAAGAGATCATAGAATTGATAGTGCAGAAAGAGGCCATTCGGCCTATTGAGCCTGCACTGGCCTTTGGAAAGAGTGCCCACTTAAGACATCGCCTCCACCCTATCCCCGTAACCCAGTAACCCTACCTAAACGTTTGGACACAAAAGGGCAATTTAGCGTGGCCAATTCCCCTAAACTGCACATCTTTGGACTGTGGGAGGAAGCCCACGCAGACATGGGGAGAAAGTGTAAATTCCAAATAGACAGTCACCCGAGGCTGGAATCGAACCCTGGTCCCTGGAGCTGTGAACTGTGCCACCGCGCTGCCAGAGATGTTGAAAATGGAAATAGGAAGTTTGAAACAGTTGTCAGAAAGGGCAGGAGGAATGGAATTTGTGGTGGATGTCAAATGCATTGGTTCCTGTCTACATGATGGTCAGTTGGAGAAAACTGCTGCGTATCCCAGACTCAATACCAGACAAGCAAGCTGGCGACACGGAGAAGTGCAGAGTTTGAAAGAGGCAGGGGTGAGGCTTTCATGGGAAACCTGAAGCCATGTCTTCAGATAATGTTGCCATGGGGCAGCAAGCAGATGAGAAATAGTATGGGGCCAGATTTAGACTTGAAGACAAGCCATTGCAGGAAGTTCTCTATGAAATTGCAGGCGTGGAACCAGTCAAAGCTCAAGTCTGTCTGTCTCAAAACTATTCTCACAACTTGAGTAATTTGTTTAATACTTCTCTCACATTCCCAGACAGGACATATAAATCAACTTAATTTTCAGAGCTTTATTTTATCTCTCGGTGCTATCACAAAGGAAACATCTTGACTGATAGCTCACATTATCTCTCATCTTTGGTTCACAATCTTTCTCTACACTACAATTTCTCAATTCTTTCAATTTAATCAACATCATTATTGTCATTCCTGTCCTGAACTTTCTTCTCCCAGTCGTTCTAAGTATTATCTCTAACAGTGTGCACTTTTCTCCTTATATTTCACCAAGTTGAAATCAAGACTCGCTAAATTGTCTCTCGTCCTATTTTAAATCATTTTTCCCAGGGATGAAGACTTCACTCAGTGCACTGTATTAAGTGAGTGTGCAGTAAAATATAAGCACCGATATATTTATCACTGCTCTAATCACTCAAACTTGCTCCCTAAACCTTGGGATGAGTTTCACAAAACAGCCGTTTGTCTCTTAACAGCTATTACCTAATCAGCATTGATCTACTCTCCCTTTCTTGCAGCTGTATCCTTTTGGCTCAATTGAAAGCCTTTACATATCTCAAGGAATTTAAAAGTGACTCCAGGACGGGACCATTGCAAAGCATTTCACACAGTTTTGTTTCAAATGACAGCAAAAATTATCATTTTCAGTAACACCATTATATGACGAAGTTTGGAATTCCTAAATCCTTTTTTGGCATTTACTAGCAATATGTACATTTATAAATGCTCAGGGTGGAAGCACTTCACCCACTTAATTCAACATATAATAAAAATTCTTAGCAAATGGAAGAAAAGCCATTTTGAGAAAACAATGGGAATATCTTCAGTAAATCTAAACACGCTGCTAAAATGCCAAGTATTGTTGCCCTACTTTCTGCATTTCTTTTACTACTCACAGAATCGATCTTTTCTTGGCTTCCTTCTGTGTTGGGGCACAGGACATTCTTGCTACCAACAAGGAGATCACAATGTTCATCTAAAAGCAATACATATCTCAAGTGAAACTTCAAACAAAGTTCAAGCTTCATAAAGAGTCCAAACATCCATTCGGTGAGATATAGAAAATAGCAATGACGATCTCAACGGGGATAGAATTGGAATCAGGGCAGAAAATTACCTGAAGCAAAAAGGTGGGGATGGGGGGGGGATGGGGGTTAGAATTTCCTTGCATTCAGACTCCGAAATAATCCACAAATGCAGAGGTTTAAAAAAAAATATTATCCATATTTTCAGAGAATCTTGAAATCGATTTTCAGTTCAGCAGTAACTGAGAAACAAACAGTTGTGGTGATTTTTCTCCCTAGTGTTTGGATCAGGATCTTCCAGAAAATGCAGCCTAGTAGCTCTTTTTCACTCATTCATGGAATGTGAGCATCCTTGGCAAGGCCAGCATTTCCTGCCCATCCCTAACTGCCTTTGAAAAGCTGGTGAGCCGCCTTCTTGAATCGTAGCAGTCCATCTGGTGTAGGTGCACCCACAATGCTCGAAGGAAGTTCCAGGTTTTTGACGCAGCAACAGTGAAGGAACGGCGAACGGACAGTGAATGAATACAGTGCAATCGTCAGTGGACATTCTGACATCTGACGTTATAACGTACGGAAGGTCATTAATGAAGCAGCTACAAATAGGTGGGCATAGGACATTCCCTGAGGGACTTTTGCAGTGCTATCCTGGGGCTGAGTTTATAACCATCTTCCTCTTTGCTAGGTATGACACCAATCAGTGGAGGGTTGTACGCCAATTCGCACTGACTTTAATTTTCCTCGGGCTCCTTGATGCCTACTCAAGATCTACAAAATTATGAGGGGCATAGATAGAGTGGAAAGTCAGAGATTTTTTCCCAGGGCAGAGGGGTCAATTACTAGGGGGCATAGGTTTAAGGTGCGAGGGGCAAGGGTTAGAGGAGATGTACGAGGCAAGTCTTTTTACACAGAGGGTAGTGGATGCCTGGAATTTGCTGCCAGAGGAGGTGATGGAAGCAGGGACGATAGTGACGTTCTAGGGGCATCTTGACAAATACATGAATAGGATGGGAATAGAGGGATACGGACCCAAGAAGTGTAGAAGATTTTAGTTTAGACGGGCAGCATGGTCGGCGCAGGCTTGGAGGGCCAAAGGGCCTGTTCCTGTGCTGTACTTTTCTTTGTTCTTTGTGTACTCAGTTAAATGTCGCCTTGATGTCAGTCTCACCTGCTGAATTCAGTTATTTTGTCGATATTTAGACCAAGGCTGGAATAAGGTCAGGAGCTGAGTAGTCCTGGTCGAATCAAAGCATCAGTGAGCTGGTTATTGCTGTACAACTGCCATGTGGTAGCACTGTTGATGACATCTTCCATCACTTTGCTGATGATCGAGAATGGAAAGATGGGCAGTAATTGGCTGGATAATATCTGACCTGCTTTTTGTGGATAGATGCCATTGCTGCAGCTGTACTGGAAAAGTGAGGATTGAGGTGCAGCTAGTTCTAGAGCACACATTTTTAAGAGCAATGCCAGGATGTTGCCAAGTCCCATAGTCTTTCCCATATCCAGTGCCTTCAGCTACTTCTTGCTATCATGGGGAGTGAATCAAATTGGTTGAAGACTAGCATCTGTGATGTTGGGGAGCACAAGAGGCAACTGAGATGGATCACCCACTCAACACTTCCAGCTGAAATGCCAACAAATGCCTTGCCTTTTGTGCTAATGTGTTGGACCTTGGACCCCCCCCCCCCCAATCACTGAGGATGCGGATAGCTGCGGAGTCTCCTCCTGCGGTTCGTGTTTAATTGTCCACCACCATTAAGGGCCGCAAAGTTTTGATCGGATACACTGGTTGTGAAATTGCTCATATCTGTGTTTTTGCTATTTAACATGAATGTGGTCCTGTAGCTTCACAAGACTGACCCCTCATTATTAGGTACACCTGCTGCTTGCTCTCCGCCACTCCTAACTGAACTAGGGTTGATCCCCAGGCTGGATGTTAATGAAAGAGTGAGGGATATTCTGGGCCCTCAGATTACAGGTTATTATTTAATACAACTGCTGCTGATGGCCCACTGCACCCTGTGGACACACAGTTTTGAGTTGCTATATCTAATTTTGAATCTATCCAGTTTAGCAGGGTGGTAGGGTCACATCACAAATTGGATGGAATCCTCAGTACGCAGTTGAGATTTTGTCTCCACAAGGACTGCACAGTAGTCAGTCCTACCAATTCTCAGAAGCATCTGTGACAGGTAGACTGATGAGAGCAGAGTCAAACGGGTTTTCCCCTTTTGTTGGATCCCTCATTACCTATCAAAGATAGCCTAGCAGTTATGTTCTTTAGGACTTGACCAGCTCGATCGAGGAAAGTACATAGCTAGTATATTTTTTAAAAAGGAGCAATATTTACCAAAATAACAACAGCAATTGGTCCAGCAAAGCTCCAGATCAGCTTATCATGCACAGAGATCCAGCAGAAATCAGGATTTCCATAACCCTCTGGGTCCAGACCAACTGCAAGACCTGGAAAACATAGTGATAGATATAACAACTTGAAAATATACTGAGCTTCAAATTTTCACAGGCAGAAGTCCACAGGATTCCCTCATGAAAAGTAAGAGAGAAAAATGAAGATCAGGTCAAACTAGGTTGCTCTTATGTGTCTCCGAGTGGTTAGATATATAGGCAGATATTTCAGAGCAATGTGTCCACCTTTTCAATTGAAGAATGGGATGGTTAGAGAGGATAAATTACTGTAAAATGGAGAAACTAAGAAAAAAAAATGGGTCCTCTTTGTAAGTGAAATGAGAAATACAAATCAAGCTATATCTGGGATTCCCCAAAAACCGAGGTGCTCAAATACAAAATAGAGCAAGATAATTCAGGTATGCTAAAACCTGCCATGGCATTATAAAAATTCACAAAGAATATGTCTATGATTCCTGAATTTCGGGAAACCTGGTTTATAAAATGGCCTTGAACTCTTGAGCTGTGCTCCCAGAATGTTCAAAGGCAGTGCAAGCTGCGAAGGTATTACAGGGTGGAAATAATGCTCACAGTGGCAAAACTAGCTTTAGTAATGAAAGTGTTCAATATTTTGACAGCTTGCCCTCTGGGGATTGAAGAGATGAATCATTAATGATTTGGAAAAACAAGCAGTTATGAGGTGGGAGAATTCAGGTGCTTGGTTCAATCTTAATTTCATGAGAAGAACAATGAAGCAGAATATTGTGGCAGCTGTGTAGCACATAAGTACTTGACTCGAACATAAAGCCACAGAATACGTCCCAAAGGACTTAAACTTGCTTGCGCCAGTTGATGAGTTTTATCAGCATTCCATAATGCCTCTTGATGCATAACTACAGAGAAACATTGCTTCCTATTTATGCTCCCAAAGAAGAAGGCAGGGGAAACGAAACATACATAAAACTGACTGAGATGTCACTAAGCAAAGATGACGAGTGTCAAGTTAAGAACCATTAGTGAGGACAGCACGGTGGCGCAGTGGTAGCACTGCAGTCTCACGGCGCCAAGGTCCCAGGTTCGATCCCGGCTCTGGGTCACTGTCCGTGTGGAGTTTGCACATTCTCCCCGTGTTTGTGTGGGTTTCGCCCCCACAACCCAAAGATGTGCAGGGTAGGTGGATTGAACACGCTAAATTGCCCCCCAATTGGAAAAAATGAATTGGGTACTCTAAATTTTTTTTAAAATAACTAAGTAAATAAAGAACCATTCGTTGAAAGAAGAAACATCGAGGCTGGTGGCAAGAAATAAACTTACTGAATCGAAGTGCGAGAACACAATGCACAGTTACATGAATCTTGCATGCAAGATTTAATTTCCTCATTGTGAAAAACAAATGAAAATTAATGTAACTCGCCTAAGTCTTGGTCCTAATGGTTGCAAATTCAGTCGCAAAATTAGGGATAAAAATCACAGAAATTACAGCATCAAATGGGGCCATTCAGTCCAGCATGTTTGTGCTACTGCTAACTCAATGGCAGGTGTACATTCTAAACCTCTTTCCTCCTGTCCAACCCCTTTAAAAAATGTTATGTACTTGTCTCAAATAAAGCATTCTTTGTACTAACAACCACCTTTGTGAAAAAGGTTCTTAAATCCCATTCTGTCTCCTGGTGATAATCCTTAGTCCATGCCCCTTTTGATCAATTTCCCACATTCCAATACAAAGAATTTAAAAAGAAAATTATCCTCCGAAGCTTTTCACAATTTTGAAAACATTATTAGAACCTCCCTTGATCCTGTGTTCGCAAAAAAAGCCCAATTTTTAAAATCCTTCCTTCATAATCATAACCTCACATTCTTGGTACAATTCCAAATATTGGCTCAAATATCTTTATAATGAGCTGCCTAAATTGTTTGCCTAAATGCCTTGTGGCTAACAAATGCATCGTACAAATTTAGCAAATTTAGCATCACTGTCTTATTTTGTATTCATAAGAACTAGGAGCAGCAGTGCCCATCTGGCCCTTCGAGCCTGCTCCGCCATTCAATGAGATCATGGCTGATCTTTTGTGGATTCAGCTCCACTTTCCCGCCCGAACACCGTAACCCTTTACTCCTTTATTCTTCAAAAAACTATCTTTATCTCGAAAACATTTAATGCAGGAGCCTCAACTGCTTCACTGGGCAGGGAATTCTATAGATTCACAACCCTTTGGGTGAAGAAGTTTCTCCTAAGCTCAGTCATAAATCTACTTCCCCTTATTTTGAGGCTATGCCCCCTAGTTCTGCTTTCACCCGCCAGTGGAAACAAACCCCCTGCATCTATCCTACTTATTCCCTTCATAATTTTATATGATTCTATAAGATCCCCTCCCCGCATCCTTCTAAATTCCAAAGAATACAGTCCCAGTCTACTCAACCTCTCCTCGTAATCCAACCCCCCTCAACTCGGGGATTAACCTAGTGAATCTCCTCTGCACACCCTCCAGCACCAGTACGTCCTTTCTCAGGTAAGGACACCAAAACTGAACACAATACTCCAGGTGTGGCACACAATACTCCAGGTGTGGCACACAATACTCCAGGTGTATTCCACATCTCTATGCATAAATCCCACAATTGCATTTTCCTTTTCTACCAGGACGCGTACCTTTCAGGATCTCAGCTATCCATGAGCCCCTACTCCTTAGATTTCAATGAGTTCCCCTCTTCACTGTAACTATCTCACTGGATTGACCAAACGTCACCTGGATTGCAACCAGTGGGATTGCTACACATTGGGAACTTGCATCATGAACCCTGGCAGATGGTATACAGTCAAGGGGGAGAAGAGTTAGACAATTTAAATATTCCCAGTGGGTCCTTGTGCCACTTTACAAAAATAATCTGTTAGAACTGTGTGTTATAAATATTAAAGCAAGAATATCTGAAAATGTTGCTGTTATTAGAGGGTGCATCATGTCAAAGCATGTCGCATTGGAATTGTGTAAACAAGGACACAACACTGTTAAGTGAGTGAGTTTCTCCCTTTTGACTGTTGTGCGTTATAAATGCTGATATAAATGTACACACACATGTACAGGAATAAGACGTGAAAATGATGCACAGTACTATTCTGGTTTGGATGCCTATTTTCAGTCGTGTGTGTACATTTATATCAGCTCATCGTTGCTTGTACTACTAATGCAAACCTGTGATGATAGCGGGCACTCCCCAACCAATGGCATAGTAGAATCTCATGGCACCAAAGTTGATGTTTCTAGCTTCAGTTTGCATCCGGTAGATGTGAAGTCCCTCCACAAAGATCCAAGCAAAGATTGCCATGAAAAAGTAGTGCAGCAAGATAGCAATCACTGTGCAGAGAAACTGTAGAAAAGAAACTAGGATAGTGAATACAGATCATGAATGAAAGTGTCACATTCTGGTTAAAAAAAAAATGATAACCTTACGCTATATGAATCAATAAAGAAATGCCATCTTTTATATGGATTTCTATTACACACGTAATAGTAGGACGTAAATCGTGCACCAGGCTTTTAAAAAAAAAAACACTCAATGGATCGATGAAGTTGTAAGAGTAGCCTACAAATGTACACTATAATCCTGTTCTTGTTGTATTTCTATCATGTTCCTTCCTATGTGTCCAAGACGCCTACTGCTTAACTTCCACTAAAAAATAACCTCACTTCTAATAATAAAAGTTTCAATTATACAGAACAAATGTCTGGCAGTTTGTTGAAGGCAGTGACTCAATTTTGTGAGGCTATGTTGACACTCAAATATTGCTCAGGAGAGCAAGTGGTACCATCATTGCTCAGCTGAGTTTCTGCTCTGTAACCGAGAGCTTTTAAAAAATTCATTCATGGAATGTGGGCCTCATTATCTCCGCGGGACACATTACAAACAAGTTTACTTTTAAAATGCTGTTTCACAAGTAAATGCTGAAGCCAATTTAAGCATAGTAGGATCCCACAAAGAGCAAATAAATAAGCGACCAGAAAACTGTTTGTAGTGCTGTTGGTTGCGGAATGACTGGTGGGTCAAACATTGGAAGAATTCAACGTTATTTTTTTACAATTTTACATCCACCTAAGAAAAGGGGTCTTAGTTATGTGGCTCAATTGAAAGACAGCACCTGACAATGCTGCTGCGTCAACCTGGCTTATGTGAAGTTAGCAACGTGGCACTATTGTGATATTTAGTCAGTGTTAACGGCCATAATGCACAAGCGCTGCAACAAGAACATGCAATTTGTGATCTTCCAGAATGGAATAAATCAATTAATAACGGCAAAGGTGAAATTAAATGAAAATTGCTTATTGTCACAAGTAGGCTTCAAATGAAGTTACTGTGAAAAGTCTCTAGTCGCCACATTCCGGCGCCTGTCCGGGGAGGCTGGTACCGTGCTGCTGGCCTGCCTTGGTCTGCTTTAAAAGCCAACGATTTAGCCCTGTGCTAAACCAACAGGGAATATGCAAAGAACAGGGAGATAGTGAGATTTTGAAAAGGGGCAGAGTGAGAGATTATGGGCGGGATTCTCCACTCCCACGCCGAACTGGCCGCGCCGTCGTGAACGCCGTAGAGGTTCACGACGGCATGGAACGGCCCCGGTCCCGACCGATTCAGGCCCTGACAACGGGCCAGTATCGGGGCCGTGTCATCTACACGCGCCAGGCCTTGTCGTCGGCGTAAAAGCGCGCCGCATAGATGACGTGGCCGGCGCTGCATAACGGACGTAATCCGCGCATGCGTGGTTGCCGTCCTCTCTAAGTCCGCCCCGCAAGAAGATGGGGGACGGATCTTGCGGGGCCGCAGAAGGAAGGAGGTCCTCCTTCAGAGAGTACGGCCTGACGATCGGTGGGCACCGATCGCGCGCCACCCCACATTCCGGGTGAAGCCCGGTGCAGGATCCACGACTGCAGCGACCAGGTGTGGACGGCGCCCGGGGGAACCCGCCGTTTTGGCCTGGCCGCTCGGCCCATCCGGGCCTCAGAATCGCGGGGGTGCCGGAGAATCGCCATTTTCGGTGTCTCCGGCGATTCTCCGGCCCGCGAAACTCGACCGGGCCGTTCCCGGCGCTTGGGAGAATCGCGGGAGGGCGTCGGACCGGCGTCCCCGGAAATTTGGGCGGCCTAGGCGATTCTCCCAACCGGCGTGGGAGTGGAGAATCGCGCCCAAAATATATGAGGGGTGCATGAAAAGAAAAAAGGAGAACGAGTTGGACATAAATAATGACAGAATGAAAGAAAAGCAACTAGAATTAGAGACAAGCATATTGGCAATAATAGGAAGAACAAGTTTAAAAATTGCCCACAAGTAATGTCGCAAGAAACTAACTAGTCCTACACAAGGTAGAGACACATAGCTCCTCAAGACTCCAAAGCACCTTCTCTGTTTGCCATGTGAAGGTGCAGTGGCTGTGGGAAATCATTACTATTAGAGGCAAGCTTCCTTCCTTCCTTACCTGATTTTCCGTTTGATTGATTCCGAAAAGGAAGACAAGCTCTGCGCAGAAGATGGCTGCGACAATGTTGCAGTGGATGCCACGAGTGTTAGATTTCAGTCCATTTAGACAGGTCAGGACGAAGAAAGTGAGGAGCAGTGTCACAAGAGACACACTGATGGTAGAGTAGGTGACAATTGCCAAGGTCTCTAGGTCTCCTTCCAGCTGCTATAAGGAACATTTACAAAAAGGATGTTTACCCAATGCAAGAATACAATCTTGATTGCTCTCGCCAAAAAAGATAATTATTTTGCACTGAAGTCTTCCCAATTTATTTAATCTCTACAATGAGACAGAAGGGTGCTCACACCTTAACAGAAATTAACTCACTTAGAAAAGCTTGGGACTTTTCTTGTTTGCGTGCACTAAGACTACATCAAGTTGTCCATTTGCTCACTAGGAAGGATATGAAGGCATTAGTAAATTGGGCCTATATTCTTTGAAGTTTAGATGAGAGGTGATCTTACTAAAACATAGAAGATTCTAAAGGGGGTTGATAGGTGGCACAGAGATTGTTTCTGTTGGTCAGGGAACCTAATACAGGGCACAGCCTCAGGATAAGAGGCTGATAATTTACAAGAAAGATGAGGAGAAATTACTTCACTCATAGGGTTCCGGAACTTTGGAATTGTTTGTCCCAGAGCATTGTGGATCCCCCACTGTTGAATACATTTAAGGCTGAGATAAACAGATATTTGGTCTCTCAGAGAATCAAGTGAGATGGGGAGCAGGAGGAAAAGTGGTGTTGAAACCAAAGATCAGTAATGATTGTATTGCATAGCGGAACAGGCTCAATGGGCCCTATGGTCGACTCCTGGGGCGAAATTCTCCCCCAACGGCGGGATGTCCGCCGACTGGCGCCAAAGCCGGCGCCAATCAGACGGGCATCGCGCCGGCCCAAAGGTGCGGAAGGCTCCGCATCTTTGGCAGCCTAGCCCCAACATTGAGGGGCTAGGCCGACGCCGGAGGGATTTCCGCCCCGCCAGCTGGCGGAAATGGCGTCTGTTTCCCCGCCAGCTGGCGCGGAAATGCGGCGCATGCGCGGGAGCGTCAGCGGCCGCTGTCAGTTTCCCGCGCATGCGCAGTGGGGAGAGTCTCTTCCGCCTCCGCCATGGTGGAGGCCGTAGCGGAGGCGGAAGGGAAAGAGTGCCCCCACGGCACAGGCCCGCCCGCGGATCGGTGGGCCCCGATCGCGGGCCAGGCCACCGTGGGGGCACCCCCCGGGGTCAGATTGCCCCGCGCCCCCCCCCCCCCCCCCCCCCAGGACCCCGGAGCCCGCCCACGCCGCCTGGTCCCGCCGGTAAATACCAGGTTTGATTTACGCCGGCGGGACCAGGCAATTCCTGGGCAGGACTTCGGCCCATCCGGGCCAGAGAATCCAGCGGGGGGTCCCGCCAACCGGCGCGGCCCGATTCCCGCCCCCGCCCAATCTCCGGGAGCGGAGACTTCGGCGGGGGTGGGATTCACGGCGGCCAACGGCCATTCTCCGACCCGGCGGGGGGTCGGAGAATGACGCCCCTGATCCTATTCCTTTTGTTACCAGAAAGTGTTCAGATAAAATTCACAATAACGGTTCCAAGGATGAAGAACTTTAGTTACATGGATAGTTTGTAGAAGCTGGGACTATTTTCCTTGGAGAGAAGATAAAGAGGAGATTTGATAAAGGAATTGAAAGTCTAGTTTGACTGGACAGAGTAAATGGGAAGAAACTGTTCCAGTTGGTGGAAGGATCAAGAACCAGAGGACACAGATTTAAGATAATTGGCAAAATAAGCAATGGTGACATCAGGAAAATCATTTTTTAAGGCAGCTAATGGCTGTACCATTTGATGCCAGAGCTCCAGAACCAGAGAGCAGAGGTAAGTGCAGTGACCATTACTAAGGAGAAGGTTCTGGGGAAATTGAAAGGTCTGAAGGTGGACCTGGACCGGATGGACTACACCTCAGGGTTCTTGTGGAGGCATTAGTGATGATCTTTCAGGAATCACTGGAGGCAGGAAGGGACCCAGAGGACTGGAAGGTGGCTAACATAACACCACTGTTTAAGAAGGGAGGGAGGCAGAAGATGGAAAATTATAGGCTGGTTAGCCTGACTTTGATCATTGGTAAGATTTTAGAGTCTGTTATTAAAGATGAGATCACAAAGCGCTTGGAAGTGCATAGTAAAATAGGACTGAGTCAGCACGGCTTTGTCAAAGGGAGGTAATGTCTGACAAATCTGTTAAGAGTTCTTTGAGGAGGTAACAAGAAAGTTAGACAAAGGAGAACCAGTGGACGTGATTTATTTAGATTTCCAGAAGGCCTTTGACAAGGTACTGCATAGGAGACTGTTAAATAAGTTAAGAGCTCATGGTGTTCAGGGTAAGATCCTGGCATGGATAGAGAATTGGCTGACTGACAGAAGGCAGAGAGTGGGGATAAAGGGGTCTTTTTCAGGATGGCAGCCGGTGACTAGTAGTGTGCCTCAGGGATCTGTGCTGGGACTACAACTTTTTACAATATACATTAATGATCTGGAAGAAGGTACTGAAGGCACTGTTACGAAGTTTGCAGATGATACAAAGATCTGTAGAGGGACAGGTAGTATTGAGGAAGCAAGGGGGCTGCAGAAGGATTTGGACAAGCTAGGAGAGTGGGCAATGAAGTGGCAAATGAAATACAATGTGGAAAAGTGTGAGGGTATGCACTTTGGAAGGAGGAATTTATGCATAGACTATTTTCTAAATGGGGAAATGCTTTGGAAAACAGAAGAACAAAGGGACTTGGGAGTCCTTGTTCACAATTCTCTTAAAGTTAATGTGCGGGTTCAGTCGGCAGATAAGAAGGCAAATGCATTGTTAGCATTCATATCAAGAGGGCTAGAATACAAGACCAGGTATGTACTACTGAGGCTGTATAAGGCTCTGGTCAGACCCCATTTGGAGCATTGTGAGCAGTTTGGGGCCCCGTATTTAAGGAAGGATGTGCTGGCCTTGGAAAAGGTCCAGAGGAGGTTCACAAGAATGATCCCTGGAATGAAGAACTTGTCTTATGAGGAACGGTTGAGGACTCTGGGTCTGTACTCGTTGGAGTTTAGAAGGGTGAGAGGGGATCTTATTGAAACGTACAAGATACTGCGAGCCCTGGATAGAGCGGACGTGGAGAGGATGTTTCCACTTGTAGGAAAAACTACAACCAGAGGACACCATCTCAGGCTAAAGAGACGATCCTTTAAAACAGAGATGAGGAGGAATTTCTTCAGCTAGAGGGTGGTGAATCTGTGGAACTCTTTACCGCAGAAGGCGGTGAAGGCCAATTCACTGAGTGTCTTTAAGACAGAGATAGTTAGGTTCTTGATTAATAAGGGAATCAGGGGTTATGGGGAGAAGGCAGGAGAATAGGGATGAGAAAATATCAGCCATGATTGAATGGTGGAGCAGACTCGATGGGCCAAGTGGCCTAATTCTGCTCCTATGTCTTATGATGCCTGGAATGCACTGTCTGTGCATAGTGGAGGCAGATTCACTCATGGCATTCAAAAGGGAATTGGATAATTATCTGAAAAGGAAAATGTTTCACAGCAATGGGGAAAAAGCAGAGAGTGGAACTAAGTGAATTGCTCTCGTAGAGAGCCAGTATGAACACAAAGGGCCGAATGGCCTCCTGGGCTGTAACCATTCTATGATTCTATTACACTTGGAGGGCAAAAGGTTTTTTAACCTAGGGTATGATTAATTGCGATCGATTATTTTCCTCCATTTGACCTCAGACTACCTCAGGTAATGCGAATACATATACACCTTTATCACTATTCGTGGGTGGCCAGACAAACCAATGTACTAGACACATTAGATTAAATTGCCTTTAGATCGGCTATGGACAAATGGTTCAGATACTCCAATTCCTTGGCCATTATGACAGCTGCCTCTGAAGGTAAGTCTTTATGTTGTTAAAAACAGTGTTGCTATCAAAGTCTCTGGTTGCTGATAGCGAAGTAAGCAGCATTAATCATTCTCTCTAGCTCGCTGCATCTAAAATGCACTATCTTTTAAACATGAACTCTACAGTGTAGATAATCACATTACAAAGTCTTATCCTGGGGCTCAGCAGCTTCAGAAAATATTTATACTTGCAAATCTTTAATAATGTCTTCTTTGCTCCAAAATTCTTCATGTACCTCATAGATTTCTCAAAGCTAAAATCCAAGTCAGACAATAATTCTTTTTTTTGGGGAAAAGAGAGGGGTAGAAAACACTCAATATCTGCAGTTGGAAATGTGTTTTGTTACAAATGCTGCCCTATTGATTAAGGAATCCTGAGGATGAGTGCATTGACTCAACATGCTATATCTCGAGCAAAATGGTTTGAATTAACATTCACCATTTTGATAACGCGTACCTCACGGTGTGAAACGTCCATTAGAACCCCAAAGATACCAAGCTGTGAACACTGACATCGGACGTGTGTGGTGTTTCGGTGAACAAGGTCGCAGTCCTTTGCTGTCCAGGTGCCAGCTGGTTCAGATCTGCAAGACAGTGTGACTATTAGTTAGGAAAGTCTTTGATGGCTGTGGTCGACGTAGGCATTAAAAACTTGAGCCAAGTCCAGGCGGAGTGCAATAGTCTTTTTTGATGCTCTTCCACCTGGAAATACAAAATGAAGGACTGGAAAATTGAAAAAGGAGCAACTTCCTCGTTTTGTTTTCAATTCGTGCAAATTTAGACCGTTGCCCTTAAAGTTGTCCCGTAACACATCAATACCATGTGGTGAGACTGATGTCAATCCAAGCTTTTGTCAATGTGAGTCCTTAACCAACTGGTGGGATGGACAGCAGCCAGAGCAACTGGCTGTCTTGTCCTGCTTTCGCTTGAATGAAATCCTCGCCTTCACCAAGCAACTGGCAGCACAGCTGAAATCCAGCATGAGATTATGTGGGTGCAAACTATCCAATAACCTGAGTTGGTGGTGCAGACAGCACACAGCATACCGGCACACCAATTTGCTGAGCTTCCATTTCTCTTCCTGGTAAGTGTAAACTTTCTAACTGAATTTTATGACTTTCATAAAAGCACACTTGGAATAACTGCAGCCCATCTGATCTCCCCGTTACTTTGGCAGATCGGTAGAAACGCCGGAGAAAATAACTGGTCCCTTATGACATTTCCTTGGGTTGGTACTAATCATCTGATAGGAGATTGGGGAACGCAGTGGAAATTCTACGCTAAGATATCCAAGCATTTTTGTCTTTTGGGCAACAGTGTACAGCATGGATTATGAGGACCACATAGAAACCTCAAGGTAGCCCCAATGACCTGGATGCAGTACCGACAGAGAGTGAATGTATTTTCAAATGCCACATTCTACCAACTGCCCCACTAGCCTTACACACTGCTCAATGCACTATTCTCCCATCTTTCATTTACCAAATGTTCTCTGTCAATCACGACAATTCTTAAAATTCAGAGCTAAACCTCACCACTACTACAAGCCTCACACCCACAACTCACACTCCTTCCAGTTATGCAACCATGACAAGACACAATTGTACTACAAACGCTGACACACTTCCTTCTCTCTCTCTTGCAGCAGCTAAGTGGCAAGGGATTTTCCCCCCACAACAAAGGAGATTGTATTCATAATGTGGCTGCGACTAAAACATGGGGCAGAAACTATTGAAGTTCTCAATATTAAAGAACAATACAGCCTTTCGGCCCTCCAAGCCTGTATCGGTCATGATACCACCCTTGGCTAAAACCCTCAGCACTTCCATGTGCTGTATCCCTCTATACCCATTCTATCCATGTGTTTGTCAAGATGCCTTTTGAACTCCATTAATGTATCTGCTTCCACAACCTCCCCTGATAACACATTCCAGGCACTCACCACCCTCTGCGTAAAAAAAACTGCCTCACACATCCCCTCTAAACGTTGCCCATGGACCTTAAGCCTATGCCCCCTGGTGACTGACCCCTCCACCCTGGGAAAGAGTGCCTGCCCATCCACTCTATCCATACCCCTCATAATCTTGTAGACCTCTATCAGGGCACCCCTTAACCTCCGTCTTTCTAATGAAAACAGTCCGAGTCTATTCAGCCTTTCCACAGAGCTAACACCCTCCAGACCAGACAACATCTTGGTAAACGTCCTCTGCACCCTCTCCAAAGCCTCCACATACATCTGGTAGTGTGGAGACCAGAATTGTGCGCAATATTCCAAGTGCAGCTGTCCCAAGGTTCTATACAACTGTAGCATGACTTGCCAGTTTTTATATTTGATGCCCTGTCCCATGAAGAAAAGCATTCTGTATGCTTTCTTGACTACCTTGTCAACCTGTGTTGCCACCTTCAAAGATCTCTGGACCTGCACGCCTAGATCTCTCTGACTTTCTATATTCCTAAGAGTTTGCCATTTACGGTATATTTCTATGTTAGACCTACCAAAGTTCATTACCTCACATTTGTCCAGATTAAACTCTATTTGTATTTCCCTGCCCAAGTCTCCAACCTATCTATGTCCTGCTGTATCCTCTGACAATCCTCAACACTATTTGCCACTCCACCAACATTACTCCGCAAACTTACTGATTGTTAAGTTCATGGATTCTCTTGCCTAATTCTCCTTCTCATATTCCACTTGGCCTCATTGCACAATTTCTTCTGGTTCTTAAGTTGCACATGATATAAGCATGCATCTCTTGCTTCTCCAGTTTCCCCTCACCATAACTCTACCCCAGTGCCTTTTTCCTTTCAGATAGCCAAGAAATGTAAGGTGGAACAAGAGTGTGAGGTGTAAGAGGCTGAAGGCATTGATGATGTCTTCACTGATGTCGGCATGGTGACGCAGTGGTTAGCACTGCTGTCTCACAGCGCCAGGGACATGGGTTCAATTCCGGCCTTGGGTAACTGTCCGTGTGATGTTTACACTTTCTCCCCAAGTCTGCATGGGTTCCCTCCAGGTGCTCTGGTTTCCTCCCACCGTCCAAAGGTGTGCAGGGTAAATTGTCTCTTAGTGTTCAAAAGCTAGGTGGGGTTACGGGTATACAGGGAAGTGGGCCCAGGTAAGGTGCTCTTTCAGAGAATCGGTGCAGACTTAATGGGCCAAATGGCCTCCTTCTGCACTGTAGGGTTTCTATGATTCTATTCTATGATTCTATGAAGATGAAACACCCTGGGCGCGATTCTCCACTCACGCGCCGGTTGGGAGAATCGCCTGGGCCGCCAGAATTTCCCGCGATGCCGCTCCGTCGCCCTCCCATGATTCTCCCAAGCGGCGGGAACGGCCCCGTCGAGTTCCGCGGGCCGCAGAATAGCCCGAGACACCCAAAATGGCGATTCTCCGGCACCCCTGCTATTCTCAGGCCCGGATGGGCCGAGCGGCCAGCCCAAAACGGCAGGTTCCCCCCGGCGCCGTCCACACCTGGTTGCTGCCGTTGGGAACAGCGCGGGAACGCTGGGGGGGGGGGGGCGGCCTGGGAGGGGGGGGGGGGGGGAATCCTGCACCGGGGGGTACCTCAAATGTGGGGTGGCCCGCAATCGGTGCCCACCAATCGTCGGGTCGTCCTCTCTGAAGGAGGACCTCCTTTCCTCCGCAGCTCCGCAAGATCCGTCTGCCACCTTCTTGCGGGGCTGACTCGGAGAGGACGGCAACCACGCATGCGCGGGTGACGGCAGTTATGCGGCGCCTGCCGTGTCATGTATGCGGCGCCGCCTTTACGCGGCGACAAGGCCTGGCGCGTGTAAATGACGCGGCCCCGCTCCTAGCCCATTATCGGGCCCTGAATCGGTCGGGATTGGGGCCGTTACGCGCCGTCGTGAACCTCGACGGCGTTCACGACGGCGTGGGCACTCCGGCGCAGGAGTGGAGAATCCCGCCCCATAATCTGACATTTGCAGCCATCAGCTCAGATACTGACGCTGTGTATTTTAGAGAACAGCTTAGAGGTGGGATCTGCATGTGTAGAGACACTGGGCAAACTTGTTTTTGTGGAGGGGGGCTCACGCAGATGTCGGTAATGCCAAACAGCAATGCCTCAATGGAGCTGCTGAAAGGACATTATATTCGCCCTGTAAACCAGGTCTACGCCCGACATCTACTAGCAATGAGGCGACAAATCCCTGGGGAATCACTGGAAGAATTCTACCGTGCGCTCCTGGTGTTGGGGAGAAACTGCAGCTGCCCGCAAGTTTCAGCAAACGACCACACAGAACTTTTGATTCGGGACGCTTTCATTGCAGGTATGCTGTCCTCCCAAATCCTCCAGCGATTGCTGGAGAAAGAGACACTAGGCCTCAAGGAGGCACGGGCCCTTGCCGGCTCCCTGGATGTGGCCTCCCGAAACGCCTACGCTTACGTCCCCGACCGTGTGGCAGCCCCCTGGGCAGCGTGGAATTCCCCCCGCTGGTTTGTGCTGCAAGACGGCCTGGCAACCCCGGGGGGCCCCGCTGCTATTTTTGCGGGCAAGCCAGCACCCCCGACAGCGCAGTCCGGCCCATTCATCCATCTACAAGGATGCAGCAAAAAGGGCCACTTTGTTGCGGTATGCCAGGCCCGGGCAGTCGCTGCGGTCTCCAGAGGCGAATACGGACCGCCACCACAAGCCTCTCCACAGACCCCATGCGGCCACCGCCATCTTCCTCCTCCAGGGCCATGTGTGGCCTCCAGGTGCCGCCATCTTGTCCCGCGGACGCCACGTGCATGGATGGGTGTCGCCATTTTGTGCACCCCCAGCCAGCCACCCCCAATGGGCGGCGCCATCTTGGATGGACTCCCAGGACCCCAGTTTGGCTGACCACACACCGCCCGAAGAGAACATCCAACTGCTGCCAAGATTAGCCTCGGTGACCCTGGACCAGTCTCGGCCCCGAACTCTCGACTGCTACGACGGTGCTTATCAATGGGCATGAAACATCCTGCCTTATCGACTCTGGGAGCACGGAGAGCTTCATACACCCCAACACGGTAAGGGCACTGTTCTCTCCCTGTCCACCCCGTTTATCAAAAAATCTCCATGGCCTCCGGATCTCACTCAGTAGAGATCAAGGGGTTTTGTGTAGCTAATCTCACGGTCCAGGGAAGAGAGTTCAAAAACTACCGACTCTACGTCCTTCCCCACCTCTGCGCGGCCACACTCCTAGGGTTGGGCTTTCAGTGCAACCTCCAAAGTCTAACTTTCAAACCCAGCGGCCCTATAGCCCCCCCCCCCCTCACTGTCTGCAGCCTCGTGACCCTCAAGGTCGATCCGTCTTCCCTGTTTGCTTACCTCACTCCGGATTGCAAACCAGTCGCCACCAGGAGCAGACGGTACAGTGCTCAGGACCGGATCTTTATTAGGTCAGAGATCCAGCGGTTACTGAGGGAAGATGTCATTGAGGCTAGCAACAGGCACTGGAGAGCTCAAGTAGTGGTTGTAAAGACCGGGGAGAAGCATACGATGGTCATCGACTACTGTCAGACCATCAACAGGTTTACTTACGCAGCTGGATGCGTACCCTCTCCCCCGCATATCCGACCTGGTCAACAGGATCGCGCAATACAAGGTCTTTTCCACGGTGGATCTCACGTCTGCCTACCACCAGCTCCCCATCCGCACTAGTGACCGCAAATACACTGCTTTCGAAGCAGATGGGCGGCTCTACCACTTCTTAAGGGTTCCCTTCGGTGTCACTAATGGGGTCTCGGTCTTCCAACGAGAGATGGACCGAATGGTTGACCGGTACGGTTTAGGGGCCACATTCCCGTACCTCGATGTCACCATCTGCGGCCACGACCAGCAGGACCACGACACCAACCTCTGAAAATTGCCCGCTGGATTCCCACACACCTCCCCGCCACTAGTCCCACCCTCCCTCCCACCGGCGCACACCACAGCCGCCCTCTTCCCAGGTGGATCGGTTCTTCCACCGGTCCCGTCTAGACCCTCCCGCCCACCGGCGCACCCCACAGCCGCCCCCTTCCCAGGTCAGTTGGTCCTTCCACCGGCCCAGTATAGGGGTGATGAAGCGGCCACAGAAGACGAAACCACGTTCCTGGAGTCACAGACGCCCAAACCTCCACCGGTATTAACACCAAAGCTACGACGATCGCTGAGGATGACCAGGGCCCCCGATCGACTAATTGCTTTACTTTGAAATGTACATTACTGTTGTAGTTAAGATGTAATAAGGCAAAACGCCGTACGGAGGTATTACGGTACCTTCATAACTGTAACTTCTACCACTTTACCACGTTGTAATACGAAGCCACCACCCCTGCCAGACTGTTTTTTAACAGGGGGTGAATGTGGTAGTCTGTGTTAAAAGGATTACGGTACCTGGTAATGCCGGAATACCATTGGTGGAGAATGTACTTGTTCCCATTGGTTAAGCCTGTATGTTAGCTCTGCCCTGCAAGGCGGAGTATAAGAGCCCATGCTGCCCCAGCAGCTTTCCTCTGTGCCTGCGCTGCTGGGGGAAATATCTAGCGTATTAAAGCCTTCAATTGTCTCCAACCTCACTTCTGGAGTTATTGATCGTGCACCACAGGGTTCCAGCAATTCAGCCAACTGCGTTCCAACTGATACTCCCATCATTCATCCCTCCGCCAGTACCCTTGTTGTTGCCTACAAGCCGGTCAACAACTGCAGACCGCTGCCGCCCATGACTAAGTGTGCAGTGCAAAGCCGGGCCTATATGGTCATCTGCAGTGTCACCCAAGAAGTCAGATCCCTTCCACCAGCCATGCTGTAGCCACTAGGGTAGAACTGCATAGGGGCATTTGGACAGCAAAGGTACACAATAGATGGGCACTAGGGGTATGTTCAAGGCTAAAACGCTGACTTTTGTATGGAATATGCCTTGTTTAATAAAGTTGCTTTGGAATGTTTGGTTGATGCGTTTTATTTCAGCATTATGGTCAAGAGGACACGGTCATGGTCAGTAACAAAGGAAAGGTCGTGTGAAGGACTGTTGTTGTACGTGGAATTGAGTTTGAGCTTACTGATATTGGAGTCAGATGAGTTGAAAGGAGCTGATTATTCCCTTCCTTTTCCTCCTTCTCAGCTGCTCACGTGTACCAGGTGGCAAGTTCTGTTCCCCTCACGATGGTGAGATTTTGCAGGATTCAGTAGACCAAGCCAAAACATGACAGGTACTCTGGTGAGTGGGCCAGGCAGTCGAAGCATTTCTTAAACGGGCCAATGGTCTGTCTGATGGCATTTCATTTGGTCACATGGCTCTCACTATGTGCAGGCTGCTCACATGTTACTTGGGTTGTACACCGGAGTCATGCACCAGGTGATCAGTTGAAAACCTTCATCACGCATTAGGAATCTTCTTAATTGATACTGTAGCTCAAATACTGGTAGTAGATCGCACTGATGTAGAATGAAGGCACCATGACTGCTGCCAGGACGCTGGACATTAACATGCAGGATGCACTGAGAGTGAATGAACACCAGTTGCTCATTTAGGGAGTGGAACCTTCTGTGGTTGTAGTGTGTCGTTGCATTTACATGCAGTGTCTGCGAATCAATGTGTGCGCAGTCAATGGCATCCTGTACCACTGAGAAGTCAGTTAGTCTGGTGACGCTGCAAGCTCATTGTAGTGGACAGTGAACTGTGAAGAATTAGGTGCAGCATCTGCTCCAGCTTGGAAGAAGCCCAATGTGAAGCTCACGGCCACGGTCACCTTTACAGCTATTGGCATTGCTGTCCTCACCCTGTACATAGGCTGCAGGTCTGCCTCAACAGGTAGTAAATTTCGATGAGTGCCTCCTTTGGAAAACAGAGAACTTGCACACGCTGTTCCTCACTATGATGACGCAAGACACACACTGAAGGCTTCCAATAGTTAACAAAGGGCTTTACTGGTGAAAGATAAAAGCAGTTAAGTAATGGACACAGAACACAATCCAACAGGTCTTTACAACACTTTGGCTCTGGGGCCCACATTGCCCAGGATCTTCTCCCAGGGCTTCGCTCAAATTCCCTATGAGCTGCGGTTTGCATACTCGTGCATGATTGGCCCAGAGCCAGTCACATGGTCTGTGGAACCTGCCCCCTTAAAAGGGCTGCGGTACCACACTCACTGAGATTGGGATGAGAGAAATGCACCCTAAGTATACTGGATGGATATGGCTTCTTACCCGGAGCCCTTCTCCCTCTCTTCGCACAGCTTGTCCTCCTCTGAGTTACCTTATCTCATTCTCCCTGACATGCTGCAGATCAAGGGGAAAGAAACTACAACATCTGTGACTGAGGATAAGTGGTTTGAACAAAACCCTTTAGAGTGAGAACCAAGGCCTTCGGCACATGCAACACTACATTCTGTCGATTTTAGCCACTTTTAAGTAACAGTAGAAAATTCACAGCACTTCTACTAACTCAGCATCAACCAGTGGAAATCAATCAGCAACTAAACTGAATGTATTTGATGATTTCCTTAAATAGCATGTTCAGTCAGTTATGTGAGGTTAAGACTAGTCCATTGATGGAGATTTGAATTTGAAAATGGCACAGCTACAGTCAAATCAGAATTACACACAGTGGTGCCACGATCTGCCGTCTCTGTCCACTTTCAGCATGCCATCCTAATGGTTGCATTGAGGCAGGCTTTTTCAAAGTAGGGGGTCAAGACCTGCAGATGGGTCGTGGGCAGGCGCAAAAAGGGTAGCAGTGCACCTTGAAATTAACATAAGCATCCCAACGACCGGGTAGGATCAGCAGGACAGCGAACAGATGGAGTGCCACAAAAATGGCTTTCGTGATGGGAGATACGAGAACACATGACCCATGAGCGAGCAGAGTGGGCGGGCGGGCTGGCAGACATCCCAACAGATGTAATCTGGAATCATCACATGGGCAAGACTGAAGCCGAGTAAAAGGATATCGGATTGTCACCAGTCAATCTGATTCTTCACTGAACTGAAGTTTTTCAATCTACTAACGTTAAACTGAGTAGCTTTTCAGGATCACCCACCAAGAGACTCCGTTCCCATTTCTGTAGAGAAGCTAGCGCAGATCCTGCAAGCCTGCCACATGCACTCTCTCTCTCGGTCCTCTCGTTGGAAGGAGCTTTTGAGAAGCTAAAAACCAGGCTGGAGAGCAGTGACTGTACTTCAACTACTTTGTACTCATGTTGTTGTGAAGGTGCGAGCAAGGTGCAAATAGTTTTTTTTGTCCAAAGTTCAAACATTGATATCAACCTCGTGGCTTTCCTCTGCACTGTGAATATCTCTACTTTCATAGAGTCAGACTTTTACAGCAGAGAAAGAGGCTCTTCAGCCCATCGTGTCCGTGCTGTCCATCAAGTACGTCCTGAAGGTTGACCAGTTGGCAAAAGTAGATCGCGGGAAAGAAACGTTTTGTCATGGAATCCCAACAGTGAATAAGGAGACCGTTCGGCTAATTGAGTCTGCACTGGCCCTGGTAAAGAGCACCCTACCTAGGCTCGCAACCCCACCCTATCCCATTGCCCAGTAGCCCCACCTAACCTTTTGGAAACAAAGGGGCAATTTATCATAGCCAATAGTCAACTTGCACAACTTTGGACTGAGGGGGGAAACCGGAGCATCCGGAGGAAACCCACAAGACCTGGGGAGAAAATACAAATGCCACACAGTCACCCAAGGCTGGAATTGAACCCAGGTCCCTGGCGCTGTGAGGCAGCAGTGTTAACCACTGTGCCACCATCATGCCCACGGTGAAAAACACGGCATTGTAGTACTAACCAAAATGTCACCTAGAGTGGTCTGTACCAGAAATGTGCATACAAGGCACGAATGCCATTTTTCACACACAAAGTGATGACAATGAAACAACCTCTTGCAAAGATCACGGCCAAAATGAATTCTAATGCTCCAGCAAATAGACACTCATTTAGGACTGAGTTGTTTGAGCTTGGTGTGCAATACCACTGGCTATACTATATCACTGTGCTATACTATGCACCCCCAACTTGAACATCCCTTTTCTAAAAAAAAAAATCTGCTAATCTTAGGAGGCCAGTTTTGATGCAGAAGTATTCGGCAAACCATTTTTCACTTACTTTCAAAGACAAAATATGATATGAATTGTATCATTGTATGTTTCTTTACAACAACAAAATTAACACATGGGCAACAAATGAAATGCGCTCTGAAAATAAATGAAACATTATCTAGTATATATTATAAAGAATAAGATACAACTGTAAGAAATGGAGATAGTAATTGCAGTAAAGTAACTAAAGTTACCATAGTTCCAGATTAACATCGGCTGCTTTCCCTTTTTAAGGGGGAGAGCTGATTAAGGAGGTGAGGATCACCACACCCCTGACGAGGGGCAAGGCGGAGAACCTCATGAATAACCTTAGCCAGTACGGGAATTGAACCCACGCTGCAGGCCTCGCTCTGTATCAAAAGCCACCAGACCAGCCCACTAAGCTAAACCTGCCCACAAAACAATACTGCCCAATGTGGGGGTAATACTCCCCACAAGGTAAACATGGAGGATATTAGTTGCATATCAGGGCTGGTGACACAGGAAATAGCTCTGCTTTGCTGTTGCATTTTAAGGCATTGTCACATTCCCTTGACTCAATTGCTGCCTTGTACCTCGTTTGTAGCCATCTGCTCTTAAAGCTATAGACTGCTTAGGTCAAGATATAATGAAACTACAGAGTCTGATTACAGTTGGGCCAGGGTCAAATAGAGTTTCCCAACACTAATCCCTCCCCTTCTCCAACTGATGTCAAAACATTTACCACCCATCTTATTCGACAGTCATCCATTTTACTCCAGGCATCCATGAGCTATTAAACAGAAAATAATTAATTTTGCAACCATGTCAGGCTTAAGCCTCCAACTGACACCAGGCCACATGCCATGAAATAAATCACTGGAAAATGGGTATGATCTGCATCACTTATTTAGTAATTTTAAAATTGACTTCAATTCCAGGTTACGAGGGCAAGTATAAGAGGGGATCATGCCCAGATCTGTTTTAATGTGTGGAATTATTGGCGTTAGATTACTAGACTTCTCTAGAATATATACATTTGCATGTTGTTGCAGGTGCAATGGGGCAAATTTGAAGCTGAAACATTTATTTAACCCCAATAAAAATGACAAGAGTCAATAAATTGAATAGGTTACCTATCAACAATGCTGAGAAAACTACTGGGAAGATTTTCCTCCTGGAGTCACCTCGGGAACCCAATAGATGCGGCACCGCATCTGTGAGGAGACAGGAGTGTTGATGTTCCTGTCCTGGGTTAGTCACTGCTGTAGTCTGCAATTTTCCATTGCGCCTTAATTCGTTAGTTACGGCCAAGGAACAATTAATACAACAGGCCACAGATCACCTGTCAGCGTTTCACAGCAGTAGTCAAAACATATGTTCTTCCCAAAAATGAGTTAGATATTATTAGCAGTAACACTTTCCTCCAAAAGGCTGATTACATTTAGATTGATTGCGTGAGTGTCAGATTTAACAGATGCAAATACAGATGTGTGGAATTTTATACTAATGGGATATGGTTAGGATTAGAATGAAAATGCTCAAATGACGGGATACAAATTCCAGAGTGGCTTGCTGTCATTTTTTTTTAATTAAATATTTTATTGAAAATTTTTGGTCAACCAACACAGTACATTGTGCATCCTTTACACAATATTATAACAACACAAATAACAATGACCTATTTTATAAACAAAAAATGAATAAATAATAAATAACAAAAATGAAAACTAGCCCTAATTGGCAACTGCCTTGTCACAAGTAACACTCTCCAAAAATATAATTCAACAGTCCAATATATAATTATCTGTAGCAACGACCTATACATACTATACAGTATATATTAACAACCCTGAGAGTCCTTCTGGTTCCTCCTCCCTCCCCCCCCCCCCCCCCCCCCCGATCCTGGGCTGCTGCTGCTGCCTTCTTTTTCCCATTCCGTCTATCTTTCTGCGAGGTATTCGACGAACGGTTGCCACCGCCTGGTGAACCCTTGAGCCGACCCCCTTAGGACGAACTTAATCCGCTCTAGCTTTATAAACCCCGCCATGTCATTTATCCAGGTCTCCACCCCCGGGGGCTTGGCTTCTTTCCACATTAGCAATATCCTGCGCCGGGCTACTAGGGGCGCAAAGGCCAAAACATCGGCCTCTCTCGCCTCCTGCACTCCCGGCTCTTGTGCAACCCCAAATATAGCCAACCCCCAGCTTGGTTCGACCCGGACTCCTACTACTTTTGAAAGCACCTTTGTCACCCCCATCCAAAACCCCTGTAGTGCCGGGCATGACCAAAACATATGGGTATGATTCGCTGGGCTTCTCGAGCACCTCGCACACCTATCCTCCACCCCAAAAAATTTACTGAGCCGTGCTCCAGTCATATGTGCCCTGTGTAATACCTTAAACTGAATCAGGCTTAGCCTGGCACACGAGGACGACGAGTTTACCCTGCTTAGGGCATCTGCCCACAGCCCCTCCTCGATCTCCTCCCCCAGCTCTTCTTCCCATTTCCCTTTTAGTTCATCTACCATAGTCTCCCCTTCGTCCCTCATTTCCCTATATATATCTGACACCTTACCATCCCCCACCCATGTCTTTGAGATCACTCTGTCCTGCACCTCTTGTGTCGGGAGCTGCGGGAATTCCCTCACCTGTTGCCTCGCAAAAGCCCTCAGTTGCATATGCCTGAATGCATTCCCTTGGGGCAACCCATATTTCTCGGTCAGCGCTCCCAGACTCGCGAACTTCCCATCCACAAACAGATCTTTCAGTTGCGTTATTCCTGCTCTTTGCCACATTCCATATCCCCCATCCATTCCCCCCGGGGCAAACCTATGGTTGTTTCTTATCGGGGACCCCCCTAAGGCTCCAGTCTTTCCCCTATGCCGTCTCCACTGTCCCCAAATCTTCAGTGTAGCCACCACCACCGGGCTTGTGGTGTAGTTCCTCGGTGAGAACGGCAATGGGGCTGTCACCATAGCCTGTAGGCTAGTCCCCCTACAGGACGCCCTCTCTAATCTCTTCCACGCCGCTCCCTCCTCCTCTCCCATCCACTTACTCACCATTGAAATATTAGCGGCCCAATAATACTCACTTAGGCTCGGTAGTGCCAGCCCCCCCCTATCCCTGCTACGCTGTAAGAATCCCTTCCTCACTCTCGGGGTCTTCCCGGCCCACACAAAACCCATGATGCTCTTTTCAATCCTTTTAAAAAAAGCCTTCGTAATCACCACCGGGAGGCACTGAAACACAAAGAGGAATCTCGGGAGGACCACCATCTTAACCGCCTGCACCCTCCCTGCCATTGACAGGGATACCATATCCCATCTCTTGAAATCCTCCTCCATCTGTTCCACCAACCGCGTTAAATTTAACCTATGCAATGTGCCCCAATTCTTAGCTATCTGGATCCCCAGGTAACGAAAGTCCCTTGTTACCTTCCTCAACGGTAGGTCCTCTATTTCTCTACTCTGCTCCCCTGGATGCACCACAAACAACTCACTTTTCCCCATGTTCAATTTATACCCTGAAAAATCCCCAAACTCCCCAAGTATCCGCATTATTTCTGGCATCCCCTCCGCCGGGTCCGCCACGTATAGTAGCAAATCGTCCGCATACAAAGATACCCGGTGCTCTTCTCCTCCCCTAAGTACTCCCCTCCACTTCTTGGAACCCCTCAACGCTATCGCCAGGGGCTCAATCGCCAGTGCAAACAATAATGGGGACAGAGGGCATCACTGCCTTGTCCCTCTATGGAGCCGAAAATATGCAGATCCCCGTCCATTCGTGACCACGCTCGCCACTGGGGCCCTATACAACAGCTGCACCCATCTAACATACCCCTCTCCAAAACCAAATCTCCTCAACACCTCCCACAAATAATCCCACTCCACTCTATCAAATGCTTTCTCGGCTTCCATCGCCACTACTATCTCCGTTTCTCCCTCTGGTGGGGCCATCATCATTACCCCTAACAACCTCCGTATATTCGTGTTCAGCTGTCTCCCCTTCACAAACCCAGTTTGGTCCTCGTGGACCACCCCCGGGACACATTCCTCTATTCTCATTGCCATTACCTTGGCCAGGACCTTGGCATCTACATTTAGGAGGGAAATAGGTCTATAGGACCCGCATTGTAGCGGGTCCTTTTCCTTCTTTAAGAGAAGCGATATCGTTGCTTCAGACATAGTCGGGGGCAGTTGTCCCCTTTCCTTTGCCTCATTAAAGGTCCTCGTCAGTACCGGGGCGAGCAAGTCCACATATTTTCTATAGAATTCGACTGGGAATCCATCCGGTCCCGGGGCCTTTCCCGCCTGCATGCTCCTAATTCCTTTCACCACTTCTTCTACCTCGATCTGTGCTCCCAGTCCCACCCTTTCCTGCTCTTCCACCTTGGGAAATTCCAGCCGATCCAAGAAGCCCATCATTCTCTCCCTCCCATCCCGGGGTTGAGCTTCATATAATTTTTTATAAAATGTCTTGAACACTCCATTCACTCTCTCCGCTCCATCTCTCCTTCCTCATCCCTCACTCCCCCTATTTCCCTCGCTGCTCCCCTTTTCCTCAATTGGTGTGCCAGCAACCTGCTCGCCTTCTCCCCATATTCGCACTGTACACCCTGTGCCTTCCTCCATTGTGCCTCTGCAGTGCCTGTAGTCAGCAAGTCAAATTCTACATGTAGCCTTTGCCTTTCCCTGTACAGTCCCTCCTCCGGTGCTTCCGCATATTGTCTGTCCACCCTCAAAAGTTCTTGCAGCAACCGCTCCCGTTCCTTACTCTCCTGCTTCCCTTTATGTGCCGTTATTGATATCAGCTCCCCTCTAACCACCGCCTTCAACGCCTCCCAGACCACTCCCACCTTGACCTCCCCATTATCATTGAGTTCCAAGTACTTTTCAATGCACCCCCTCACCCTTAGACACACCCCCTCACCTGCCATTAGTCCCATGTCCATTCTCCAGGGTGGGCGCCCTCCTGTTTCCTCCCCTATCTCCAAGTCCACCCAGTGTGGAGCGTGATCCGAAATGGCTATAGCCGTATACTCCGTTCCCCTCACCTTCGGGATCAATGCCCTACCCAGCACAAAAAAGTCTATTCGCGAGTAGACTTTATGGACATAGGAGAAAAACGAGAACTCCTTACTCCTCGGTCTGCTAAATCTCCACGGGTCTGCACCTCCCATCTGCTCCATAAAATCTTTAAGTACCTTGGCTGCTGCCGGCCTCTTTCCAGTCCTGGACTTCGACCTATCCAGCCCTGGTTCCAACACCGTATTAAAATCTCCCCCCATTATCAGCTTTCCCATCTCTAGGTCCGGAATGCGTCCTAGCATCCGCCTCATAAAATTGGCATCATCCCAGTTCGGGGCATATACGTTTACCAAAACCACCGTCTCCCCCTGTAGTTTGCCACTCACCATCACGTATCTGCCCCTGTTATCCGCCACTATAGTCTTTGCCTCGAACATTACCCGCTTCCCCACTAATATAGCCATCCCCCTGTTTTTCGCATCTAGCCCCGAATGGAACACCTGCCCCACCCATCCTTTGCGTAGCCTAACCTGGTCTATCAGTTTCAGGTGCGTTTCCTGTAACATAACCACATCTGCCTTAAGTTTCTTAAGGTGTGCGAGTACCCGTGCCCTCTTTATCGGTTTCACGTGATCAGCCGAGTTGGGGGGCTTCCTACCCCCCCCCTTGTCGATTAGCCATCACCTTTTTCCAGCTCCTCACCCAGTTCCCACGCAGCTGTATCTCCCCCAGGCGGTGCCCCCCCGCCCATCCTCTCCCATACCAGCTCCCCCCTCTCCCCAGCAGCAGCAGCCCAGTAATTCCCCCCTCCCACCCCCCCCGCTAGATCCCCCGCTAGCGTAATTACTCCCCCCATGTTGCTCCCAGAAGTCAGCAAACTCTGGCTGACCTCGGCTTCCCCCCGTGACCTCGGCTCGCACCATGCGACGCCCCCTCCTTCCTGCTTCTCTATTCCCGCCATGATTATCATAGCGCGGGAACCAAGCCCGCGCTTCTCCCTTGGCCCCGCCCCCAATGGCCAACGCCCCATCTCCTCCACCTCCGCTCCTCCCCCCATCCCCACCTGTGGGAGAGAGAAAAGTTACCGCATCGCAGGATTAGTACATAAAACCCCTCTTTGCCCCCCACATTCGCCCCACCACTTTGTTCGAACGTTCTTTTTAATAACCCGCTCATTCCAGTTTTTCTTCCACAATAAAAGTCCACGCTTCATCCGCCGTCTCAAAGTAGTGGTGCCTCTCTCGATATGTGACCCACAGTCTTGCCGGTTGCAGCATTCCAAATTTTATCTTCTTTTTATGAAGCACCGCCTTGGCCCGATTAAAGCTCGCCCTCCTTCTCGCCACCTCCGCACTCCAGTCTTGATAAACGCGGATCACCGCGTTCTCCCATTTACTACTCCGAGTTTTCTTCGCCCATCTAAGGACCATTTCTCTATCCTTAAAACGGAGGAATCTCACCACTATGGCTCTGGGAATTTCTCCTGCTCTCGGTCCTCGCGCCATCACTCGGTATGCTCCCTCCACCTCCAACGGACCTGCCGGGGCCTCCGCTCCCATTAACGAGTGCAGCATCGTGCTCACATATGCCCCGACGTCCGCTCCCTCCACACCTTCAGGAAGACCAAGAATCCTCAGGTTGTTCCTCCTTGCGTTGTTTTCCAGTGCCTCCAACCTTTCCACACATCGTTTCTGATGTGCCTCCTGCGTCTCCGTCTTCACCACCAGGCCCTGTATATCGTCCTCATTCTCGGCTGCCTTTGCCTTCACGACCCGAAGCTCCCGCTCCTGGGTCTTTTGTTCCTCCTTTAGCCCTTCGATCGCCTGTAGTATCGGGGCCAACAGCTCTTTCTTCATTTCCTTTTTGATCTCTTCCACACAGCATTTCAAGAACTCTTGTTGTTCAGGGCCCCATGTTAAACTGCCACCTTCCGACGCCATCTTGGTTTTTGCTTGCCTTCCTTGCCGCTGTTCTAAAGGATCCACTGCAATCTGGCCACTTCCCTCTCCTTTTTCCATCCGTATCCAGGGGGGATTCCCTTCTGGTTTACCGCACAGTGTTTTTAGCCGTCAAAATTGCCGTTGGGGCTCCTATCAAGAGCCCAAAAGTCCGTTTCACAGGGAGCTGCCGAAATGTGCGACTCAGCTGGTCATCGCCGCACCCGGAAGTCGCTTGCTGTCATTTTGTAAGCAATTGAGTTGTCATGGTTAATTTTGATTTAAATTATTTTTATTAGACAAAGCAGTATAAATGTCCACACATCTGCTCCACTCACAGAGCAGATCAAAGGGTATATATTAACGAATACTAGATTTAACTCCTTACCTGATAGCATTATTGATACAAAGTCAAATTAACATGGCTATCAAAATTTAATTATATCCTTTTGTACTTGAATGTGAGCATTGCCCAAAGCCCAACCAATTGGATGGCGTCCATTATACATCCAAAACAAATCAAAACCAGAAATGTCCATGCAGCAAGAATAATTAAGGACTACGATTAGATGTGTTACGATCCCAGTTGATGTTATAACTAAACGGGAAGACCCCAAAATGGAACGCTAGCTCAAAAGACCGTAATTTTTATTTATTTATTTTTAAAATGTGGAAGAACCGCTAACAGGACTGCTAACTAAAAACAAGAAAAAACATTTATTAAACATGGAAAAATTGGATTATAATACAATACTCCTTTAGTTGAGCAATTACATGCAGGTTTTAGGATTAAGTATATCTTAAGCTACAATGGTCTCATTAATACACAAATTATTTTTTAAGCACACATGATGACTGTGATTAGACACACTCCTTTCTAAATCCAAGTGATTGTCTGTGGACTTCTCCTCAAAATCCCTCCAGATGATTCTTACATTGTAGCTACACTGTCTCACTGAACTCTGGCTTACACGAGTGATTTCAAATTCCACTTCAGATAGTCATGCTTTCAAATCTTCTTTTAACTTATGTTTTCCCTCTGTTGATTCCATCAAGATTTCCCTTTCAGGTTTTACACTGCTCGCATCAGGTTTCCTTTGTCTTGAAGGCTTTCACACAAACTTGGAAGCCCAGCCACCGATTTCTACAATTATTTCAAATAATGTCTCCCAAACTATAGTAATTACTCACAAACCTTAGCACGATTGCAGATCTCTTTATGGCCTCTCACAATCCAATACCTTTTCAACGTTGTGACGTTACTGAACAGTAATCTGTTCTGTCCCCAGCCTCCTCAGTTCTATTAACTGCAGACTTCTTGGAAACTTCTCTTCATTTCTCTAGTTTCCTTAACTAGCTGAACTTCAGATTTCCAGCAACTGTTTTCTTAACCATTATTCCATCGTATGGCTTTCTTCTAGCAAGGCTGAGAGAGAGGTTTCCTACTTAGCTTTCTAAAACCAACTGCTTTTAGCAGAGCTGCCTTCTCTTTCACGTCCTATCTGCAACTGTAATCAAATTAGCTTGACCAAAACTTAAAAGCTTCTCGACCTTACAAGGTCGCTGTTGCTAATCAACCACTGCTAGTATATTTACTCTTCAGGCCACAGCCCTCGCTAAGCACAATAGAGAAAGAGTTGGAACTGGACCAACTTCCACACATACAAACATCTTTGTCCAGCATGAATCTAACTATAGGTTTTATCCTTCCCGACACAGAAACATTAAACAAAACCTACTTAAAACTATACCTTATTTCTAATGATTACCAATACAAATATACATCCCTTAAAACTAGCTTCATTATCTAACAGATGCTTAGGAGCAACAGTTTCAGATTGCTGTCCTTGACTGTAACTTATACAGATATCTTTTTATTTAAAAATAAATGTTTTATTTTAGTTGTGTCCAAATTTTGACGGCAGCTGTACCAAACAGAATGCAGTCGCAAGAATGTTGTCCAGTCTAGAATGTCCTGTGGTTGGGGGGGGGGGGGTGCAGTTAACTATATTCTCACAGCTTGTAGCTTGATGCTCGATCAATAACTCCAGTAGCGCGATTGGAAGACAATGGAAGGCTTTATTGGACTAGATGTTTCCCCCAGCAGTGCAGGTACAGAATGCAGCTGCTAGGGAGACACAGGCTCTTATACTCCACCTTGCTGGGCCGAACCAGCAGGCAGGCTTCACCAATGATCTTCCTGTCTCAGGTACCTCCCACACCAATGGTCTTGCAGCATCAACTTGGGTACCGTAATACCTCTAATACAGACTACCACATAGCTAAAGTGTAAATATCCAGTGAATTGCTGAGTACAGATTCCACTTTCTTGCACAAAAGCAAAACTCAATAAAAGAGTATTATAATAAAATACACTACACTGCGGCAGGCTGTCCAAATTATAATTCAGGAGCTAGGCTCAATGGAGAAAGAAAGGCTAGCAGAGCATTCTGCACAGTGAACTCCCTCAACTCCTAACACACTTATAAACTGATGAAATAGACAATGCAAGAAAACACTAGAAGGTTGGATCTTTGGCAGCAGCAAGAGAGGTAAAAAAAAAAAAAAATTGTTTATTTTGGTTTTGGATTAATCAGGCACAGTTTAAACGCAAGATATTTTCTTTATAACAGAAATAATAAAAGACAGAAATAAAAAAGACAGCTCAAATGCTTGGGGAAAACTGAATCCTCACCTGTGGAATTAATGGAATTCTCATCTGTCACGGGCAACCAATCAAACTGAACAACCTATGTTGTATTGCTAAATGGAAAGATAGGGCGAGATTCTTGAGCCTCTCAGCTGTATGTTTCTCGGTAACGGGAGGCGCCACACAGTTCACTGGCGGCAGGATTCTCTGCTCCCGCCATCGTCAATGTGAATTCCCATTGAAGTCACCCCACGCTGCCGGGAAAGCCACGGCATGGGGTGCACTGCCGCCGGGACCAGAGAATCTCGCTGCTAACGAATGGCCAAAGAATTTTGGCCATAATGTTGAATTGATACACTGAAACCTTTGTCCCATAAACCAGGAGCAATTTCAGAATTTCTCCGGTTTATTTATTTCCATTTGGATTATGAGGAAGAACATTGACCCTGGAAACGGGTAGATGTGGGTGCACCCAACCCCACGGTTTGTATTTTTGCTTTTGCACGCTCTTCACACTTCATTGCAATTTCAATTATGTGTCTGATATCAGGCACACTATGTTGCAACTGGTCTAGAGTCTGTATTATAGACTTACTCATTGACAATTTGCTGCCCCTCCCAAGTGGCTCTGAACTTGTGCCAAATATGTGCCAACGTCAATTTCTGAAGCTCAGAGACTACAGTACATAAGGAAACGTACTTGGTATTACACCCATTGTTACTTGCTTTTTGGGCTATCAAAAGCAACCTGACATGGATACCTCCATATACTTACAGACTGGAATGATTCCATTGGACACATAAAGGCTTGCTGCGATTAGCAGTCTCCAGTAGACGGAACTCCAGTGTCAGTGGTGCGGTCAAAGCTCCATGGACAAAGGTGTTGTTGTTGAAGATGGAGATAGTCACGATTGGAGAGTTCATTACAGGATGCTTTGGAAGCCTGTAATTCAGAAAGTTTGAAGGTGTTCAATAATTCTGAGACAGAAAGGACTGAGAGAGATTGGAAGGGTGCTTCAACCTAGTTCAGTTTATTGCACAAGTTCTGGTTCAAAAATAAAGAAGAAAATATGGAAGATCACAATTCCCTATAACAGGTTTACAACTTCAGCCATACCATCAAAGGGAGACAAATTGTAATGACCAAGCCTTTCCTAACAAAATCAGTAAAAAATTCAATGATGAATCAGCCACTTGAGCACACAATCCAGCCTGACATTTCAGTACAGAACTGAGCAAGTGCTGCATTGTTGGAGAAGTCAGGATTTAAGCAAAGGTCCCATCAGTCAATTTAAGTGATGTCAAAGATTCCTAGACATTATTTGAAGAAAGGCAGGCTAATTTATCATAGAACCATAGAATTTACAGTGCAGAAGGAGGCCATTCGGCCCAACGAGTCTGCACCAGCCCTTGGAAAGAGCACCTACTTAAGACCAACCTCCACCCTATTCCCGTAACTCAGTATCCCCACCTAAAAAAAAGTGAAACTGTGCGAAACATAAACAGAGGACAGCTGGAGACATGTAAAAATTATGAGACAGAAACAAGAAGAATCTCACACAAGTAGAAAATAAGAGTTGAACATAAACACAAATTGTAAAGCTTGAGAAAGCAAGAGAAAGAAAAAAGGGAGGAAAGAAGGCATAAGAAAAGACCCAGAACACTGTAAAGTGGCTAATGTAACACCACTGTTTAAAGGGTGCGGCAAAAAGGGCAGAAGATGGGAAATTATAGGCCGGTTAGCCTGACTTCAGTCATTGGTAGTGGTTAGCACTATCGCTTCACAGCGCCAGGGTCTCAGGTTCGATTCCCGCTTGGGTCACTGTCTGTGAGGAGTCTGCACATTCTCCCCGTTTCTGTGTGGGTGTCCTCCCATAGTCCAAAGATGTGCAGGTTAGGTGGATTAGACATGCTAAATTGCCCTTAGGTTAGATGGGGTTGCTGGGTTACAGGGATAGGGTGGGGGTGTGGGCTTAAGTGGGGTGCTCTTTACAAGAGCCAATGCAGACTCGATGGCCGAATGGCCTCCTTCGGCAATGTAATTTCTACGAAAGATTTTAGAGTCTGCTATTAAAGATGAGGTCACAAAGTACTTGGAATGCATGGTAAAATAGGACTGAGTCAGCACGGTTTTGTCAAAGGGAGGCCATGTCTGACAAATCTGTTAAGAGTTTTTTGAGGAGGTAACAAGGAAGTTAGACAAAGGAGAACCAGTGGACGTGATTTATTTAGATTTCCAGAAGGCGTTTGATAAGGTGCCACATAGGAGACTGTTAAATAAGTTAAGAGCCCATGGTGTTAAGGGTAAGATCCTGGCATGGATAGAGGATTGGCTGACTGGCAGAAGGCAGAGAGTGGGGATAAAGGGGTCTTTTTCAGGGTGGCAGCCGGTGACTAGTGGTGTGCCTCAGGGATCTGTGCTGGGACTACAACTTTTTACAATATACATTAATGATCTGGAAGAGGGAACTGAAGGCACTGTTGCTAAGTTTGCAGATGATACAAAGATCTGTAGAGGGACAGGTAGTATTGAGGAAGCAAGGGGGCTGCAGAAGGATTTGGACAAGCTAGGAGAGTGGGCAATGAAGTGGCAAATGAAATACAATGTGGAAAAGTGTGAGGGTATGCACTTTGGAAGGAGGAATTTATGCATAGACTATTTTCTAAATGGGGAAATGCTTCGGAAATCAGAAGCACAAAGGGACTTGTGAGTCCTTGTTCACGATTCTCTTAAGATTAACGTGCAGGTTCAGTCGGCAGTTAAGAAGGCAAATGCAATGTTAGCATTCATATCAAGAGGACTAGAATACATACCAGGGATGTACTACTGAGGCTGTATAAGGCTCTGGTCAGACCCCATTTGGAGCATTGTGAGCAGTTTTGGGCCCCGTATTTAAGGAAGGATGTGCTGGCATTGGAAAGGGTCCAGAGGAGGTTCACAAGAATGATCCCTGGAATGATGATCTTGTCGTATGAGGAACGGTTGAGGACTCTGGGTCTGTACTCGTTGGAGTTTAGAAGGATGAGGAGGGATCTTATTGAAACTTGGAGGATATTGCGAGGCCCGGATAGATTGGACGTGGAGAGGATGTCTCCACTTGTAGGAAAAACTAGAACCAGAGGACACCATCTCAGATTAAAGGGACGATCCTTTAAAACTGAGATGAGGAGGAATTGTTTCAGGCAGTGGGTGGCGAATCTGTGTAACTTTTTGCCACTGAAGGCTGTGGAAACCAAATCACTGTGTCTTTAAGACAGAGATAGATAGGTTTATGATTAATAAGGGGATCAGGGGTTATGGGGAGAAGGCAGGAGAATGGGGCTGAGAAAATATTAGCCAGCTGTTATAACCTGCCTACTTACCATTGGCTGGGGACTAATGACTATCCCACAATCCTGTGGGAGTATGAGCTTCCCCAATGAGGGGGGCGGAGAAACCACTAGTAAACTCCTAGTAAAAATAAGCTGGCCAGTTCAGGAACCAGGAGGAAGGAGTATGTAGCAAGGGAAGTTACTGCTACTGTTATGTATATATGTTATGGTAAATAAATGTTATCACTTTGTATCCTTAAAACTCGTGCTGGATTCTTCGTGGCCCTTACAAAACCAGGATTGAATGGCGGAGCAGACCCTATGGGCCGAGTGACCTAATTCTGCTCCTATGTCTTGTGGTCTTATAAGACAAAAAATGTACTGAGCACCAATCAGAGACTAAATCAGAAAGAACTGAAAGGTGGAAGACAAGAGACAACAGCATTTTTCATGAGCATTGCCAGAAAGACCATCCAGACTGTATAATGAACAATAAATAGGTAGCTATATTTCAGAATTGATCAGAACTCTGAAAATTAGCGTATTATTTATTTGAATAGTTTGTTCACTAAAGATACTTGAATATCCTCAGCACTGCGGAAACCACATGTCACACTTCAATGCTGAACCCGTACCTTAGGTTACGCCGGTCTGTGTTGAATCGCGCAGGTAATAAACTACCGAGCGTTCGATAAATGAGGAGGATCAGGATGGTCATGGTGGGCTCGGGCTCTGGTAAAATCCGTTGGTGTAAAACTTTACTGGTTTCATTCCGCACTTGGATGGAGCTCTCTGCTTTGGAGGCGGGCACAGCTGCACAGGATGAAGTGAGAGGCATATACAACATTACTATAGATTGCGATGGTAGGAAACCAGTCAAACTGCTTTTAGCGCACATGGGTTCAACAACACTTGTCATGTGAGAGTAGCTTTAAGAAATGGGTGTTTATAAATGTGTATATAACTATCTGTAGTGAGAGTACCTTTAAGAAATGGGTGTTTATTACTTCAGTGATGTCAGAGAGTGGGTGGAGCTGGGCTGTGTCAGATTTTTACTTTCGCTTTAGGCTTTTTGCTGCAGGGTGGGTTTGGTTTCATTTTAGTTTTGGAGAAGCTGCAATCACAGCAGGATGTGTGTGAATCTCTGCAAGCTTATGAATGTCCATTTGCTGATTTCAACGTGGTACCTGTTCTCAGCAGTGAGGTTTAACCTGAGGTGCTTCTGTTAAAGGTTTTGTTTTAAGTCTTATGGATGTTAAAGGAAAGCTTTGTCTTTGGGGGGTTGTAACTGAATTAATGGTTGCTAAGATGTTCACTGTATGTTTTGAGTTCATAGAATAAATATTGTTTTGCTTTAAAAAATACTTTTCCATTTCTGCTGTACCATACCTGTAGAGTGGGCCGTGTGCTCCCCATACCACAGTCTATTAAAAGTTGTGGGTCAGGAGACTTCCGGGTGCGGCGATGACCAGCTGAGTCGCACGTTTCGGCAGCTCCCGGTGAAACGGACTTTTGGGCTCTTGATAGGAGCCCCAACGGCAATTTTAACGGCTAAAAACACTGTGCGGTAAACCAGAAGGGAATCCCCCCTGGATACGGAGGGAAAAAGGAGGAGAAAGTGGCCGGATTGCAGTGGATCCTTTAGAACAGCGGCAAGGAAGGCAAGCAAAAACCAAGATGGCGTCGGAAGGTGGCAGTTTAACATGGGGCCCTGAACAACAAGAGTTCTTGAAATGCTGTGTGGAAGAGATCAAAAAGGAAATGAAGAAAGAGCTGTTGGCCCCGATACTACAGGCGATCGAAGGGCTAAAGGAGGAACAAAAGACCCAGGAGCGGGAGCTTCGGGTCGTGAAGGCAAAGGCAGCCGAGAATGAGGACGACATACAGGGCCTGGTGGTGAAGACGGAGACGCAGGAGGCACATCAGAAACGATGTGTGGAAAGGTTGGAGGCACTGGAAAACAACGCAAGGAGGAACAACCTGAGGATTCTTGGTCTTCCTGAAGGTGTGGAGGGAGCGGACGTCGGGGCATATGTGAGCACGATGCTGCACTCGTTAATGGGAGCGGAGGCCCCGGCGGGTCCATTGGAGGTGGAGGGAGCATACCGAGTGATGGCGCGAGGGCCGAGAGCAGGAGAAATTCCCAGAGCCATAGTGGTGAGATTCCTCCGTTTTAAGGATAGAGAAATGGTCCTTAGATGGGCGAAGAAAACTCGGAGCAGTAAATGGGAGAACGCGGTGATCCGCGTTTATCAAGACTGGAGTGCGGAGGTGGCGAGAAGGAGGGCGAGCTTTAATCGGGCCAAGGCGGTGTTTCATAAAAAGAAGATAAAATTTGGAATGCTGCAACCGGCAAGACTGTGGGTCACATATCGAGGGAGGCACCACTACTTTGAGACGGCGGATGAAGCGTGGACTTTTATTGTGGAAGAAAAACTGGAATGAGCGGGTTATTAAAAAGAACGTTTGAACAAAGTGGTGGGGCGAATGTGGGGGGCAAAGAGGGGGGTTAAAAAGGGGGGAAAGAGGAGTTTTATGTACTAATCCTGCGATGTGGTAACTTTTCTCTCTCCCACAGGTGGTGACGGGGGAGGAGGGGAGGTGGAGGAGATGGGGCGTTGGCCATTGGGGGCGGGGCCAAGGGAGAAGCGCGGGCTTGGTTCCCGCGCTATGATAATCATGGCGGGAATAGAGAAGCAGGAAGGAGGGGGCGTCGCACGGTGCGAGCCGAGGTCACGGGGGAAGCCGAGGTCGGCCAGAGTTTGCTGACTTCTGGGAGCAACATGGGGGGAGTAATTACGCTAGCGGGGGATCTAGCGGGGGGGGTGGGAGGGGGGAATTACTGGGTTGCTGCTGCTGGGGAGAGGGGGGAGCTGGTATGGGAGAGGATGGGCGGGGGGGGCACCGCCTGGGGGAGATACAGCTGCGTGGGAACCGGGTGAGGAGCTGGAAAAAGGTGATGGCTAATCGACAAGGGGGGGGGGTAGGAAGCCCCCCAACTCGGCTGATCACGTGGAACGTGAGAGGGCTGAACGGGCCGATAAAGAGGGCACAGGTACTCGCACACCTTAAGAAACTTAAGGCAGATGTGGTTATGTTACAGGAAACGCACCTGAAACTGATAGACCAGGTTAGGCTACGCAAAGGATGGGTGGGGCAGGTGTTCCATTCGGGGCTAGATGCGAAAAACAGCGGGGTGGCTATATTAGTGGGGAAGCGGGTAATGTTCGAGGCAAAGACTATAGTGGCGGATAACGGGGGCAGATACGTGATGGTGAGTGGCAAACTACAGGGGGAGACGGTGGTTTTGGTAAACGTATATGCCCCGAACTGGGATGATGCCAATTTTATGAGGCGGATGCTAGGACGCATTCCGGACCTAGAGATGGGAAAGCTGATAATGGGGGGAGATTTTAATACGGTGTTGGAACCAGGGCTGGATAGGTCGAAGTCCAGGACTGGAAGGAGGCCGGCAGCAGCCAAGGTACTTAAAGATTTTATGGAGCAGATGGGAGGTGCAGACCCGTGGAGATTTAGCAGACCGAGGAGTAAGGAGTTCTCGTTTTTCTCCTATGTCCATAAAGTCTACTCGCGAATAGACTTTTTTGTGCTGGGTAGGGCATTGATCCCGAAGGTGAGGGGAACGGAGTATACGGCTATAGCCATTTCGGATCACGCTCCACACTGGGTGGACTTGGAGATAGGGGAGGAAACAGGAGGGCGCCCACCCTGGAGAATGGACATGGGACTAATGGCAGATGAGGGTGTGTGTCTAAGGGTGAGGGGGTGCATTGAAAAGTACTTGGAACTCAATGATAATGGGGAGGTCCAGGTGGGAGTGGTCTGGGAGGCGTTGAAGGCGGTGGTTAGAGGGGAGCTGATATCAATAAGGGCACATAAAGGGAAGCAGGAGAGTAAGGAACGGGAGCGGTTGCTGCAAGAACTTTTGAGGGTGGACAGACAATATGCGGAAGCACCGGAGGAGGGACTGTACAGGGAAAGGCAACATGTAGAATTTGACTTGCTGACTACGGGCACTGCAGAGGCACAATGGAGGAAGGCACAGGGTGTACAGTACGAATATGGGGAGAAGGCGAGCAGGTTGCTGGCACACCAATTGAGGAAAAGGGGAGCAGCGAGGGAAATAGGGGGAGTGAGGGATGAGGAAGGAGAGATGGAGCGGGGAGCAGAGAGAGTGAATGGAGTGTTCAAGACATTTTATAAAAAATTATATGAAGCTCAACCCCCGGATGGGAGGGAGAGAATGATAGGCTTCTTGGATCGGCTGGAATTTCCCAAGGTGGAAGAGCAGGAAAGGGTGGGACTGGGAGCACAGATCGAGGTAGAAGAAGTGGTGAAAGGAATTAGGAGCATGCAGGCGGGAAAGGCCCCGGGACCGGATGGATTCCCAGTCGAATTCTATAGAAAATATGTGGACTTGCTCGCCCCGGTACTGACGAGGACCTTTAATGAGGCAAAGGAAAGGGGACAACTGCCCCCGACTATGTCTGAAGCAACGATATCGCTTCTCTTAAAGAAGGAAAAGGACCCGCTACAATGCGGGTCCTATAGACCTATTTCCCTCCTAAATGTAGATGCCAAGATCCTGGCCAAGGTAATGGCAATGAGAATAGAGGAATGTGTCCCGGGGGTGGTCCACGAGGACCAAACTGGGTTTGTGAAGGGGAGACAGCTGAACACGAATATACGGAGGTTGTGAGGGGTAATGATGATGGCCCCACCAGAGGGAGAAACGGAGATAGTAGTGGCGATGGATGCCGAGAAAGCATTTGATAGAGTGGAGTGGGATTATTTGTGGGAGGTGTTGAGGAGATTTGGTTTTGGAGAGGGGTATGTTAGATGGGTGCAGCTGTTGTATAGAGCCCCAGTGGCGAGCGTGGTCACGAATGGACGGGGATCTGCATATTTTCGGCTCCATAGAGGGACAAGGCAGGGATGCCCTCTGTCCCCATTATTGTTTGCACTGGCGATTGAGCCCCTGGCGATAGCGTTGAGGGGTTCCAAGAAGTGGAGGGGAGTACTTAGGGGAGGAGAAGACCACCGGGTATCTTTGTATGCGGACGATTTGCTACTATACGTGGCGGACCCGGCGGAGGGGATGCCAGAAATAATGCGGATACTTGGGGAGTTTGGGGATTTTTCAGGGTATAAATTGAACATGGGGAAAAGTGAGTTGTTTGTGGTGCATCCAGGGGAGCAGAGTAGAGAAATACAGGACCTACCGTTGAGGAAGGTAACAAGGGACTTTCGTTACCTGGGGATCCAGATAGCTAAGAATTGGGGCACATTGCATAGGTTAAATTTAACGCGGTTGGTGGAACAGATGGAGGAGGATTTCAAGAGATGGGATATGGTATCCCTGTCACTGGCAGGGAGGGTGCAGGCGGTTAAGATGGTGGTCCTCCCGAGATTCGTCTTTGTGTTTCAGTGCCTCCCGGTGGTGATCACGAAGGCTTTTTTTAAAAGGATTGAAAAGAGCATCATGGGTTTTGTGTGGGCCGGGAAGACCCCGAGAGTGAGGAAGGGATTCTTACAGCGTAGCAGGGATAGGGGGGGGCTGGCACTACCGAGCTAAGTGAGTATTATTGGGCCGCTAATATTTCAATGGTGAGTAAGTGGATGGGAGAGGAGGAGGGAGCGGCGTGGAAGAGATTAGAGAGGGCATCCTGTAGGGGGACTAGCCTACAGGCTATGGTGACAGCCCCATTGCCGTTCTCACCGAGGAACTACACCACAAGCCCGGTGGTGGTGGCTACACTGAAGATTTGGGGACAGTGGAGACGGCAAAGGGGAAATAATTGAGCCTTGGTGGGGTCCCCGATAAGAAACAATCATAGGTTTGCCCCGGGGGGAATGGATGGGGGATATGGAATGTGGGAAAGAGCAGGAATAACGCAACTGAAAGATCTGTTTGTGGATGGGAAGTTCGCGAGTCTGGGAGCGCTGACCGAGAAATATGGGTTGCCCCAAGGGAATGCATTCAGGTATATGCAACTGAGGGCTTTTGCGAGGCAACAGGTGAGGGAATTCCCGCAGCTCCCGACACAAGAGGTGCAGGACAGAGTGATCTCAAAGACATGGGTGGGGGATGGTAAGGTGTCAGATATATATCGGGAAATGAGGGACGAAGGGGAGACTATGGTAGATGAACTAAAAGGGAAATGGGAAGAAGAGCTGGGGGAGGAGATCGAGGAGGGGCTGTGGGCAGATGCCCTAAGCAGGGTAAACTCGTCGTCCTCGTGTGCCAGGCTAAGCCTGATTCAGTTTAAGGTATTACACAGGGCACATATGACTGGAGCACGGCTCAGTAAATTTTTGGGGGTGGAGGATAGGTGTGCGAGGTGCTCGAGAAGCCCAGCGAATCATACCCATATGTTTTGGTCATGCCCGGCACTACAGGGGTTTTGGATGGGGATGACAAAGGTGCTTTCAAAAGTAGTAGGAGTCCGGGTCGAACCAAGCTGGGGGTTGGCTATATTTGGGGTTGCTCAAGAGCCGGGAGTGCAGGAGGCGAGAGAGGCCGATGTTTTGGCCTTTGCGTCCCTAGTAGCCCGGCGCAGGATATTGCTAATGTGGAAAGAAGCCAAGCCCCCGGGGGGTGGAGACCTGGATAAATGACATGGCAGGGTTTATAAAGCTAGAGCGGATTAAGTTCGTCCTAAGGGGGTCGGCTCAAGGGTTCACCAGGCGGTGGCAACCGTTCGTCGAATACCTCGCAGAAAGATAGACGGAATGGAAAAAAGAAGGCAGCAGCAGCAGCCCAGGATTGGGGGGGGGGGGGGGGGGCGGGGGAGAGGAGGAACCAGAAGGACTCTCAGGGTTGTTAATATATACTGTATAGTATGTATAGGTCGTTGCTACAGATAATTATATATTGGACTGTTAAATTATATTTTTGGAGAGTGTTACTTGTGACAAGGCAGTTGCCAATTAGGGCTAGTTTTCATTTTTGTTATTTATTATTTATTAATTTTTTGTTTATAAAATAGGTAATTGTTATTTGTGTTGTTATAATATTGTATAAAGGATGCACAATGTACTGTGTTGGTTGACCAAAAATTTTCAATAAAATATTTAATTTAAAAAAAAAGTTGTGGGTCAGGTGAACTCCATGATACACTTTGGGGTTCTCTAAACCCTGGCCCAAAACACTCTTCATGTTTATTCATTGAAGTCCACAGCCTCAGCAACAAGCATTGTTTATGAAATCCCATCCATCTATTATTGTCTCTCATTTATGAAATCCTATCAACTTTCACTGATGCACATCTCTGAAAATGTACCACAATAATTGACATGCATCTTCATTGAAATCATATCTGCAGCTGTTTTCTGTTTACCTTTAACTTTTGATGGAAATAAAACAGATGTTGGCAGTACTATGTGCGTCTGTGCATCCCAAGTAGACTGGCCACGGAAGAGTCCACTGTGATAGCGGGGGAATCGTTTCCTTGTCTTAGTGCTTTTCTCCACATGATCAATAGTTAGGACTGAAACAAATGAGGATTAATGGGGGGCACAGTCAGGATTTCTTAGTGGTGTAAAAATATGCAAAAAACACACAACAATGCCTTAACCTTTTTGTTTTCAGTATTAACAAAGATAGACCAATAAATATTTTCCTCTGATATTCAGAAAAAAACAAATAATCATAATTAACTTAGGTAGAACAAAGTTACATTTTGTTTTTGTAGGCTGGGTATTTTTTCGTGTTCAGCAACTGAGATCTGGTGCGCGATCGAAAAGCCTTGTTGCTCCTGACTCAGTGCCGGATTGGCCACTCGCGAGATTTGCAACCCTCGGAATGGAATGCCTCACAAGATCTAATCAGATCTCATGAGATGTCAGAATCTCGATCTCGCCCTCGCTGGGCGATATCCAGATTAACATATTTAAGTGAGCCATTAGACTCATTTAAATATGTCGGCACCCAACACTCATTAGGTCCGGGAATGAACGACCGCCCCGGTATGAGATTGCACCCCAAATTACAAGGAGGAAAACTAATTTGTGACAAAGCATGTTATGCACAAAATGCTTCACCCATAGGCTAATTTGCATGGAAATGTAAGAAAACAACATGAATGACCAGCCCACAAAATCCACTACACTCACAGACATTTTGAAAGAGGTACTCACTTATATTAGGGGTTACAATAGCAACTGGATTGAGGTAGGTGAGCTTCATGTTTTGTGCCAATGTCCTCATGTATTCCTCAACTTGCTCCATCAGGTGAGCTGCTCCTCGCTCTGTCTGCTGAAGTGTATTCCAGTGTTCTGTATTTTCTGGATCCAGAGCCGCACTTCCTGTTCTGAGGAGGTTCTAAAAATTTTACACAAGAGCTGGTACATCAACGGTATAACCTGGAATATCATACAACAACTAACAATGGCTTGCTGTTTACTTCAGATGAGCCTTGCATTACTGCGTGTTAACGTAAAAAGAAACAAATCTGGTGAGATTTGATTTCACAGTAAGACAGCCTGAATCCCAATATTTATAATGTAATTGACATTTTTAAAAATTAAAATTAAAAATTAAATTAGAATGTTGCAGGCTCATCCTAATCAGTGCAAAACCAAATAAGCTTCTAGAGAATTAGGACAACAGGAAGTGTTTTCATAGAATCATAGATTCGAAGACACTTGCAATCAAATTGCTTTGGGCCAGATTTTACTAGAGCTGTCCTTACACGATGGGTCAATAGTCAGATTTGGGAGATTATTTTCCCACAGAACTGTTGGAAGTATGAGCTGATAACAGCACATCAAGGGCAACGGGGCATTTGGGATCCGAGTGAAGAACAGGACAAACAGGTAACCTCATTGGTGAAGGAGATACAAGGACTGAAAAGCATAGAAAGAACTGAGGAGGGTGAATTAGTGTGAGTGAATTCTACATCAACTCAGGCTCAGGAACAATAGATTGGATTAAGTGAGAGAAAACAAAAAGAAGTGCTTTACCATAGCTAGCGCACTGTGAAAATCTTGCTCCGCAGTCTTGCAGTGAGGCACTACACTACTGCACATGCTTAACGTGAGCGTAAAATCTATTCTATCAATTCAAGAGTTTTAAAAAAGTAATTTGATTTATTTTCTTTACTTTGGCACAGATTGGTAAAAAAGAACGAGTGTTAATTTAAATCGAGGGCCTTTGACTCATTATTAAAATATTAATTATAATGGTTTGAAATCTTATTTAAACAAATGTAATCTAAATTAAGGACAATTTGATTTATCTTGCATATAGCAAATAGCTCCAGATTAATGCTCGACTACAAATTTAATTCCACAGATCAATGAAACATTGCAAACTATGTATGCTTGTTTCAGATTAATAATTAAAATTGTAATCATTTGAAAAACGAACCTCCAGTATTTTATAAAATTTAAATAATCCCAAAGCACATAGTGACATGGTTAACCTAATCTCTATTTATGACCTTTTACGATGGATTTCTCTGTAAACAAGCTTTGTTTTAATGAGTTGCATGGGGAATAAATATCTCTTCATAAATAAGTCATTGACTTTTCATAATTCCAAGTCTTGCATTATGAACTGTAACAGGAGCAAAAGGTTCTACTTACAGATTTGATAAATTCAACAATTTTCTTCTTGGGCAGCTACTGCGCTATTCTGCTTCTCTGTATGACACCCTGCTCATTTCATGGAGCCACCTCAATCAGGCTGGGGTTTTCCCCACATCACTGAAGGGATAAAGACAACGGCTCTGTATGTCTCTTCACACTTCATCCACGAGCACACAGTGTTGGCATAAAAAGCCACAACAGCCTTGGATACTGGTGTGCAAGATGTTGAAGACTGCCAGCTGATTGGAAATGTGCACTCTCGTTGAACGTTGTGCTTTTTAAGGTTTAAAAATATATATTTCAAATAGCAGCGATTTAATTTGGTAATACTGTATAATGCCAATCAGATTAAGTGAGGCCTTCCCATACTGCTCCTATTTATGCTCAGACAATCTCCAAGAAAAAAGCTAACCTATAACGTAAATGTTCTTTGTGGGTCCCATTTTAATAATCACCAAATTCAACAAGCTGGACAAGAGTTTTGTTCATGACTGCCAGCCGGCAGAACCATTGTCACCCCATAGCGAAATCTGTTTTTACATTCTCTCTCTGCGTCTATGGAATAAACACATGAAATCATGTTGATTCTTCATGCGGTTTCCGGGAATAAAAATGACACCTTGTGCCAGAAAGGAAAAGTCCAGAAAGGGTCACTCCATGCTCCTTCTGAATGTTATTTACTGGGAGGTAAAGAAGAAAAAATAATTTGGCAATGACTCCACTGTCAAGATAATCACTTGCGCTCATGTGGCAATTATCATTTTTGTTGGAATTTATTTTCCCACCAATTATGCTCACTGAATTAATAAACATTCTCAGCCTAGAAGGTCCAATTGTTTGCCTTATCCATATGAACAATATCAAGGTTCTTGTCCATAAAGTTTGCCTTCTCTATTTTTCTGTCTCACCATTTTGTCTTCACTTCAATGAGCAAAATATTATTGGCATCTCCCTTCTGCACAACACCAGATGGTAGTAAACTGTTTCTCTTACATGCTGTGCACATATATAGGAATTGACACTGAGCCACACTAAAGTTGTGTAGCACCAGATGGGAGTAAATTGTTCCCTTTACCTTGTGTTTACTGTACCTGAACAGGAGTTGGCACTGAGGCTTAAGTGAATTGTTTTTTTGTGTCCACTATGTTATGATGTTTCTCACGAGTTTTACCTCTGTAAAATGTACATCCTGTGTTGCTGTAAGGTTAAATCCACGTTGTCTGCACTCAAATTCCAGCATCTTCAAGAGAAGGCGATATGTGATGTGGATGTCATTTCCAAAGTATTGGTCCATCTCCTCTGTGACAGTACGCATATGTCGAGCCAGTTTCTTTGCCTCAATGGTATTTAGTTCAGTTTCGTCCCTCTCCAGCCTTTCCAGCTGTCAACAGAGACAAGACAAACTATGTCACAGAAGTCACAATGGTGCGTGTGGAGTAAAGTATACAAAAATAGGCGGTAGACCATGGACGGTTGGGCCAAACGCCAAACTCATCGATTGTTTAAACTCATCTTGCCTCATTGGTTAAATCTTGTCAGGTGGCCATAGAGCTATTGGATGATTCATGTCAACCAGCAATATCTCATAGAAAAGGAATTGCAAGTATATTTAAACGATGTAACAGATTATAAATCACCAGAAACATACAGCAAATATAAATCAAGTGAGAGCTGAATCTGTTTCTGGCTGGGGAAGAGGTCACTGCTTAAAAAAGCTAGATACTACAAAGGTATCAGAGTTAGTGATCTTTTGGACTAGATTCCATCATATAAAGGGTTAGAATATCAAAATTTCTTCCTCCAAGTTAGCCTAGATTTTTAATGTTGTTTTTGCCTTTCACAGGAGATCACAGTTTTAGGTGGATGGAGGATGCACATATTATGTCACATAGTGTGATGTGCGCTTTTTAGATAAGAGGATTTTTTGCTACCTGTCATTGTTCGTATATCATTGCAAGGATTATATGGCTGTTCTTAAAAATCTTATATAAAAGATTAAATCATAGAAGCATGGAAGATTACACACAGAAAAGGTAACCCAGTCAATCAACTCCGTGTTCAACCAAAGCTAATCACACACTCCACCCACTTTCCATCGGCCGTATCTTCCTTCACTTCAAATTACTATTCAGTGTTCAGTAAGATGCAATATTCGCCTCAGCTACTTCTTGTGGTAAATCATTCCATTTTCCAACACGCCTCTGTTCAAAAAGAAATCTCTTAATATCTTCAACTCAGATTGGTTTACATTTTCTGACGGCGAATCCTAGATTTTTAAGATTTAGTGATGAAAGTTCCTCACCTCAGTTAGGAAGGAGCATAACCGTATCAGTCAGCAAAGGGTACTATTGAACTTTGACATCAAAGTACACTAATACGATCTACCACTTGAGCTCTCTGTCTGAGGGCAGGTCATCTGTTGATTATTTGCCAAACAATGCAGAATGTTTTATTAGGAGTAATGTGTCGCTGCAGACCCTGAGTCTGCCTCAGTTGGAACAGTGACTGAACCCTGCGAGGTTAAGAGTCAGTCTGATTCACACACTAGCCGTCTAGTCAGCCCTCTCCCACCTTTGTACCATCTATTCACAGATAAATGGCATTATTTAGCAACTTATTTGAGGGGATACAACCAACGTTATTTGGGAACAATTCCCAAGCAACAATCTTTCGGCAGAAAATTAGGAAATGGCACAGGACAGGATAAATGAGTAGGTCAGCTCCTCAAAATATTCCCACCATATTGGAGTTAAAAATTCAACCTTTAATATCTTATTGACTATCACAATGGCCACATTGCAGCATGTATTTGCGTAATGTTGCAGCTGAAATTTTCCCTAGAAATGAGGTTAAAATTGATTATCTTTAGTTCAAGACACATTAAGGTCTGAAAACCGCAGTAGGTTTTTCACAATGGTACTTACAGTGTCTGCCAGTTGTGTGAATGGTGGAGACGTACAGTTAAAGAGATCTGGTTCCAACCAGCCATGTTCCTCCCCACAGTGGCGAATGACAGTGCCTGAAATAGGTGGCCATAATATAAGATAGGTATCCGAGAAAGCCGAGAAAGAAATAAAAGCAGAAAATGCTGGAAATATTTAGCAGGTCTGTCTGGCAACATCTGTGGAGAGTACAGAGTTTTGAAGAGTCATATACACTCAAAACGTTAACTCTGTTTCTCTCTCCGCTCCTGCTGACAGACCTGCTGTTCTTTTTCCAGCATTTTCTGTTTTTATTTCAGATTTCCAGCATCTGCAGTATTTTGCTATTATTTTACCAAAATAACTTCCACATCAAGCCAAGCAAAGCGTCACACAATCCAGCTGTGAGCAGAACAACTTACCAGCAGCCCGCATCTCTGCAAAGCAAGGGAGAAGAGGAAAAGAAATACAAGTCAAGATGACAAAAAAAGTGTGTGAAAGGAAGCTGCACATCAAAACTGTGCGCTGAGAGAGGTTAAAGAAATTGCCACCTGTATGTCTTTCAAACATCACTTGATTCTTGAACTTTTCTTTGTTTACACAGCAAGTGCAAAAGTACTGAGCTCAAGTGTATAAAAAAGGATGCATTAACATTGGGCGGGATTGGCCTAGTTCAAACAAAAGTGCTTACATGCCACAGAATCAAAGGGGAAATAAATTAAAGATGCTAAAAGACTGTGTTCAGAGAAGAAAAGTGGGCAGGTTTGTCAGGGCATATACAAAAGAGCATGTCACAAAGTGGGAGGAAGAGAAAGGCACAAAAATTGTTAAGAGTTAGACAGTGAGAAAGGGTACGAGGGTGTGTGTGTGTGTGTGTGTAGGAAACAAAAATGAGTCAAATATAGTAACGGTCTTTCCAAACTGAATTTGAAACTAGTACTGGTGCAAAGTGTTGGATAAAATTCTTCTTATTTTACAAAAGATTTTTAATTTTTACAATTAAAAATTTGTGCATGTGCACAAACGCATTTTAATTACTGCAGACTTGTCATACAGGACCCCAGAATGTGGTTGAGGGGGTGGTGGGGGGGAGGTGTCAGCACATTTTGGGCTGGGGTGGGGAAGGCTGGTAAATTTGCAGGGCATCAGGGCTCCTTGGCAAGGTGCCACCATCGGGGTATTTTACTGACAGCAGGAGGCAGGCCAAGGCAGCAGGCAGCCAATTTCAATCATTGTAGGCCAAAGTGGGGCCACTTAACGGTACTGTTGAGATCTTGCCGATGACGGTTGACCCTTGCCCTACCGCATGTTGAGGCTACCAGCAAATTGGAGAGTCATGGGGAGTCATGGTTTAGTTAAATAAAGATGGGGCCATGGGAAAGAGAGGCAGTTCCCACAGCTCCAATGATTTTCTTCAAGGGGTTTACCCTCCAGAGCAACACTAATTTACTTCTGCCAACCTGTCATAGGCCCCGGGTTTCCTGCCTGCCTAACCAACGATCACATATTAAAATCTAGCCCCTCTTTTTCATTGGATTTACTGTTCCTGAAAGTTGTGCAATTTTATTTTCTTTCTCAGATTTTGAACTGGTTTCCAAATGTCCATTGCGCCTGCTCTGCCATTTCATAAAATCATTGTCTGATCTGATTGTGCCCTCAATGCCATTTTCCCTCCTGCTCCCCATAACACTTAACTCCCCTGTCGATCAAACATCTTTCCAATTCAGCCTTGAATATATTCAACGACCTTGCTTCCACTGCCCTTCGTAGAAGAGAATTCCAAAGGCTAAGGGCTCTCTGGGGAAAATAAATCCTCCTCATCTTCAGAAATGGGAGTCCCCTTATTTTTAAAATGTAAGTATATCCCTCCTTAAGCAAGACAATCAAAACCACACACTACTTCAGGTGCAGTCTCCGGCTGTAGCAAGGTGTGCAACGTTTATACTCCCATCCCCCTTGCAATAATACTCCATTTGCCTTCCAATTACTTCCGTGCCTGCATGCTAACTCTTTGTGATTCCTTTGTACTGCAGCATTCTGCACACTCTCTCCATTTAAGTAATATTCTGCTTTTCTATTCCTCATGCCAAATTGAACAACTTCACATTTTCCCACATTATATTCGATCTGCCAACTTTTTGCCCAATCACTTAACTCACGTTACATCCCTTTGACCTGTCTATATCCCAAATCTGAAATCTGAGCTGCTGAAGCAAATTAGGATCTCTTCTATACAAATTAAGGTTCCAAAATAATTAACTTGCATTGCAAGAGGTGGGTTATGGTAGTCTTTCAAATTGAACTAATATTGCTTCATGCTCACCATTACCTGCAAGATATTGTACTCATTAACAAGAGAACAGATTTTATGAGAATCCTAAGAGGTATAAATTTGCCTTGGGCAGCAGCACCTGGACATCAATGCAAAAGAAAATCGAAAATAGTGGGAATTAGGCTGCCGATTTCCCAAGATCACGCCATTGAATCACAACACGAAGGATAACATTCGGCCCATTGTGTCTGTGCTAGTTCTCTGCAAGAGCAACTTGGCTCGTTCCACTCATCTACCTTTGGGAGCCCTGTGACTTTCTTTTCAGGTGCTTATTCAATTCCCTTTTAAAAGCCCCAGTTGTATCTACTGCCACCATTCTCTCAGACAGTGCATTCCAGATCCTAACCACTCGCTGCATGTTTCCTCATGTCGCCATTAATTATTTTGCCAACCACCTTAAATCGATGTGCTCTGGTCCTCAATCATTCTGCCAATGGGAACAGTTTTGCTGTATATTCTCTCTCGATCCCTTCGTGATTTTGAAAAACTTGTAATTTGTTTCAGAGTATACGCACAGCATATCCTAAAATAACTGCAATCGGGAACCTTGTGTGGGCTATCTGAACTTCTCTGGGGCAGAGTTGCAATACATTCTATGATAGTCACTCCTTTTAAAAATATAAATATCCATTTTTCATGGCAGCTGGGTTGACTGGTTAAAACTTTCATTTTGCTGTTTGGATTCAATTCTCACCTCATCGGCTGTGGTTCGATTTATATTAGATTGAGTTACCAGCAGCTCTTGAGAACGTTCAGTGAGAATGCAGGAAAAGACAATGAAACAGAGAGATAAATGTTGCCAGATCTTCACTAACCTGTACAACGTACCACCCGAAAATCCTTCAACTTCACTTCTTCTCAGTTCAGCTACACCTGAAACCCTCAGCCCAGCTACTGATAATTCTAGACTTGACTATTCCAGTGTGTCACACATTCCATCCGCTGTAAAGTCGAGATCATCAAAAGTTCTCCTGCTCAAGTCTTAACTCGTACCAAGTTCACCCCTGTACTTGCTGGCTCCTGGTCAAGCGATGCCTCCATTTAAAAATTTTCATCCTCGTTTTCAAATCGTTCCATGGACCCGTTCCACCCCATCTCTGTCATCTCTTCTAGCCCCACAATCCTCTAAGATCTCTACATTCACCTAATTCTTGCTTTTCGAGTACCCCTGTTCAATCACTCCACCACTGGTAGCTGTGCTTTCAGCTACCAAGGCCCTAATCTCTGGATTTCTCACCCTAAACCTTTTCACCTAATTTTTCGCATTTAAGACTCTATTAAGACCGACATCTTTGATCAAGCTTTTTGGTCATCTGTTCTAACATCCCCTTATGTGTGTCAGCATCATATTTTGTTTTATAATGCTCCTATGATGTACCTTGGAATGTTTAATTAAAGGCACTATATATGTTCTTAACTTGCACATTATTCTAAATGAAAAACTCAGCTAAATTAAAAATAGAGACTGTATTATCGCGTAGTGACTTAATATAGAATAGGCAAAACAATCTGAGGGATGTTACTGAGAAATAAGGTCTTAAAGGTTCCCAACTGGTGTGCCACACTCCAGAAACGTTCAATTCCTCGTTGAAGTGCAGGTGTATTGTTGCTTTTCAAGCCAGACCCTGCTGCAGAAACATTATCTATATTTCCTTTTACTTCTCAAAAATCACTGCCCTTGGGCTCAATCATTAAGGAAGACTCCACTGCCACTGACAAATTGAAGAGGATAACAAGTTGTCCACCCTCCAATAAGTATGCATGCACATTTGTTCAACTAATCAGATCATTTTCCAACAGTGTATGACTGAACAGGTCACAGCACCGACTTGCGAGCATGAAGAAAAATCTCTTATGAGAATCCAGCATCGTCACTCACCAAGGGAACCTTTTGGACACAGTACGGCTGCTGGGAGTCCAAACTTTGTTCGTGGCCACCAAACACCAGCCTTGAGCGATTTGGGGCACCCATCATATATCACTACAGAAAGAGTAAGGCAACAAAAGATGGTAAATCAGCAAAATAATACAGGCTCAGTTTTTAAAAAAAAAAATCAATTCATTTGCTACATGCTGCTGCAGTTAAAATCACTTCACACAGCCCACAATTATCCTGAAGAGCAGGAGTAATTGAATTTGTGCAGGGTTTTTCCAGAATCAGGCATGTCAACCAGAATGATTATAAATGGTTATCTTTCACAATGAGTTAGGTAATGAAGTATCAGATAATTACCAAAAAGCAGTCTATGGTATCCTTTGTTACAGTCGACAATCCCTATATTGCCACCGAGGCCTTCTAATGATCAGCAAAATTGCATTTTAATAGAATTAAAATTGTAAACATTAATAATTTTGCAGGATGCAAAGATCTCTCAGAACTCTTAAGCATTAGTCTAAGAATGGGAGTGGACATTTTTCACTGCCTTAGAGACAGGCAGTACTTCCTTCCAATGGCAAATTTCACTGAAATGTTCTCATTAAAAAGCATCCTCACAGATTAAATAAATTTACAGGGATGTGATGAGAAGCATGTACTTTTAATTAACCCTGCTAAAAATAATGGTGAAAAATATTTTCCTCATGCACAAACAGCAACATTTACAGCAAGGTAATGTCTTGCCCTCTTGGTGAGGCCAAATGCTCCCACATTTGATTACTTGCTTCTGCCCACTCGTATTATTCATTCTTCCACATGGAATGTGGGTGTCATTGGCAAGATGAGCATTTGCTGCCCATCCCTAATTGCTCTTTGAGTGGTTTACTGAGCCATTTCAGAGGATTTGCAAAATGATATCTGTTTTGTGTTCAGTGCCAGACATTGCATAACTGAGCAATAGTTTGTGGTAGTTAGTTATTAGAATCATGGCTTCAGCCATAAGGACAGCTACTGGAAAATGAAGGTGTAAATCGGAAGTATTTTTAGTTCCCGAATGACAGAAAGTGCTAAAGGTAGAAGAAAGCTGATAATTTCCCTTTGTTTCAATCATAATATTAACTCTCAACACAAAATTATTAAAATTATATTTTAAAATGGAATAAAACAGTAACCTAGATATTATGATTTAGCGAAAGGTTGCATTCTTAAATGGTAGCTGCCACAAAAATGTTTCTACAAGCCCAGCCTTGGAATCTTTTGCATTACTTTGGCAGAATTCCTGACCTTCACTGAGGAGTCGAAGGGGAAGAGATCTCCTTAGTCTGGCTACAGCCAAGTCATATGGCTTTAAAACATATTTTAAATAATCTCAAGCCATCTATTGCAGCACTCAATGCAAGAAATAACAGAATCTTTTGCATCACTGTTACTATTTACAACTTTGCCAGGATGTCCATATACCCTTCAACACAGGGAATGCTAAGGGCATATATGAAGAGATCAAAAAGGCTACAGGTCCATCAGCAAACAGCTCCTTTGAAAGCAAAGGCAGGTTAGATCATTACCAACTGCAATTAACAGTTTGAGATGGATGGAACAGTACAGGGAGAACATTGTCACTGAAGAAGGTCTAGACATCGAAAAGGACTGCCTGTCATGGCAGAGCTGAATGTCGAACACAGTGGAGGAGCTTAGCAAGGCTGATGATTTACTTGCCATCAGCAAAGCTCCAGGTACTGATGCTATACTGCCTGAACTCATCAAGTATAGGAAACCCGAACTCCTGTAACACCTCCATCTCTGCTGGAGGGAGGGGGCAGTTCCCCAGGACACATAAATGTAACACTGTACAAGTGTGACCGTACAAATATCGTGGCATCTCTGTTGAGAAGCGTGGGTAAAGTAATGCCCTCGTCAGATTGCAGATGCTGGCTGAACAGATCTACCCTGAATCCCAGTGAGGTTCCAGAACTGGAAGATCATCTGACATGATCTTCTTAGTCCAGCAGCTGCGTGAGCAAAGAACTATTGTGAACAAATTATCGCCTTCATTGAAATCGCCAAGACATTCACCCATGTAAACAAAAGCAGTCTATTTCTGTTGCAGAAAATTGGCCGTCTGCTGAAGCTGTTCAAAGTGATCTCCTCTTTCAATAACCACTTGAAGGGACAGTGGGCCTCGGCTTATTGGTTCATATAAGAAACAGCATCTCTGTAACAATACAGTGTCAGTCAGGCCTGTACTGAAGTCAAGTCAAGATTATGAGTCTTGAGACTGAGATCTGAATCCATAACCTGCTGTCCGAGAGGCAACAGTATTATCACTGAGCCAAGGCTGTCTCGTCAGGTTGGAAACCTTTTGCATCAGTCCTTGAGGCCTTGCTGCAGTGGGGTAAAGAGGCTGGTAGCATGAACAGGAGCCAATGTAAGTTAGTGAGAACAGGGGCTATAGATAAACAGGACTTGATATGAGCTAAGACATGGCAGTGGAGCTTTGGATAACCTGAGGTTTATGAAGGGTAGAGTGTGGGAGACCAGCCAGCCATGACCACAGCATTCAGGCTATCCACTGAAACAGCTTAGTCTACATGTAACAAAGACATAACGGGGGTGATTGAGGTGTTTAAGATGCCATCTATCTACCCTATTACAACTACTTCTTTCATCTGTTCCAGTCGTTCCTTCAGTTGACAGGCAGAATACACTGCCCAAAACATCGAGGCCTACCAGTTCTTCTAAGTATTACAACACCCTGGGGTAAGGCGCGATCAATTCCAGCTCCCCTTGATCCAGAGTCGGAAACAACTGAATTAACCAATAATTCTTCGAAAAATACTCTTAGTTGCCCAATAAATCCAGTCACCAGGTTTGTAAATTCAATTAAGTACATTAACAACAGTCACTATAATTAAACATGCAGCAAATACAACAGCTTAACTATTATCCAATTCTTAATCCCCCACTTAAATTCGCCCCACCATCCAGATGTACGTACACACACATTTCAGATGGCTGTCTTACAGCACACCTTCCTTAAATCTAGGCTTTCAGTTCGATGTTTTCATTGTAGATTCAGAAATTCAGCAGTTTTTCTGGAGAGAACACAAGAAAGGGAGAGAGAGAGAGAGCAGGTCCTTTTCTTTGAGCATCCAGGATTTCCTTAGGTCTCTGGAAATCATTCCACTCAAGACAGGATCCAATCATCACCTGTTACCGGGCAGAATAAGGCCTTTTGGCCAATTCATTGGCCACAAGCCAACCAATTGAACAGTCCCACCCCATCTCTCAGGTGCCACAAATTCTGAGCTCTATGGCTAGAAAACCAGCACCCAATATATTATGTTGCAACTTCTTGAATTCCTCATTCTCTTCTCCCTGCTACTACTTAAAAGATACATGTCCATTAAGCATCCATGGATCAAAATAATAATGCCAAAAAAATGAAGAAAGAGGGAATAAGGGAATCAACAAGAAGGACCCTTACGTAAGGAACTCTTTTAAAGTAACAACTATTCTTTTCAGAGCAAATTTCACATGTAACCATAAAAATAGTCTCACTTAAAATCATATATAAATAGATAATAAGAAGCTGTAGATCTATAATAATAATCAGCTTTATTAGTGTCACAAGTAGGCTTACATTAACACTGCAATGAAGTTACTGTGAAAATCCCCATGTTGCCATACAACAGCGCCTGTTCGGGTAAACTGAAGGAGAATTCAAAACGTCCAATTCACCTAACAAGCACGTCTTTCGGGACTTGTGGGAGGAAACCGGAGCACCCAGAGGAAACACACGCAGACATGGGGAGAATGTGCAGACTCCACACAGTGACCCAAACCGGGAATCAAACCCGGGTCGCTGGTGCTGTGAAGTAACAGTGCTTACCGCTGTGCTACCATGCAACCTCAGATGACCTCATGGATCGAGCAAACATATTGTTCTTGTTACTTATTACTATTACTTATCAATGATCCAAGAAACTATAAAGTTTAACCAAATGGAGGACCCTACCCACAGAAAGCATTTATACATTTCCCCCTACGTGCCTAACAAGGACCATCATACCCATTAGAGCATTGGTTTGCAAGGTTGCCTAGAACCAAGTGAGGAGAATGTGAGCTCTAGGTGACATCTTTTGTTCCAGATCACAATACCTAGCCAGACTAGCTAGCCAATCATATGATCTAGAGTAGTGTGGACATATTAGCTGTATTATTTAAACGGTTACTGAAGGTTGATGTTGCTTTATGATGCATCATCAACTCAATATAGTTTACCGTCTCAATACAATTTACCTCCCCACCAAGGAACCTAGTCAGTAGTTGGTCATTAGACAACTGAGAAATTATTTGAGTCTTTGCTAGCTCTGCTAAGTGGGTGCCTGTTGCACAGAAAGGCAGTCAATTTCCTGAACACAGCATACCTTGTAATGAAGCCAAAATGTCTTCCAAGGCCCGACGTTAACTACAACAGAAGGGCCATATATCGGGTGGAACCTTACTAGACTTTGGCAAGTACCAGGCTCAGACAGAAAACTGGTATGTAACTCTCCACTTGTACAGACACATTTTCTCATGGGACCTTCAGCCTCTTTGAAAAAAAAGTGCGTGTGGTTTACAACATCATTCTGGCAGGGTGGAGCCTGAGAGCTGGGAACCGACTCTCCCCCCGCCCCCCCCCCCCCCTCCCCCCCACCCCCCCACTGTGGGGCACCCACCAGGATCCACCCTGGCACTTCCCCCTGACATAGTGCCAACCTGTATCAGATATGTCACTCTGAGCCCTGGGAGGCATCGTCTTGACTGCCTCATGCCTGGCCAAAACTGTTGCAAACTATGCCAATGGGACTTCACGTCGGTGAGGTATAAATATTTAGTGGGTGAGGAATCATTTGGCAGGGGGCCGCTAATGGCATTTAAAGGAATTCAAATTAATTTATGCCCTTTGTCGGCGTGATGTCACCAGCGTGGGGTGGGGAAAAAATTGGGAAACGCAATCTCTCCGGCGTGAATCGCGTTTCCCGATTCTCGCAATATTTTCAGCCATACCGCCAATCCCACGGACGGCGAGTACGGACTCAAGATCGCAACCATCATTTTTAGTTCAGTTATTTTGGGTCCTGGTCTGCATCAGGAATTTCCTGTATGGCCTGTTCGGGTGAGAGATGCTACCTACTGAAAAAGAACATTGGAGCAGGGATCAAGAACAGGAATTGTGTCTGGCGGGAGTTTCAGAGAATGTATCTTAACATATGTCAGTGTACACCTCTGCGATTTTGGAGCCCATGTGGGTTTGGCAACCACTTATCCCAGTTCCCTACTGAACCATTCTTTATCATTTTCTTTATTTCCCATTTATTTTATTTTGTTTTATTTTATAATTTGGGGTTTGTGTACTCATAATTGGAATGCACCTTTAAACAGTACACTTGAGCTGTGGTAGCCTTCTAGTCAGGGCAGTGTGTTCCAGGATTTATCTTTTGGTGAGGATAAAACAGACTCGCGGCGCCAAGGGAATCTTAAGGGCCAGCTTTGCAGCAAGTCAGTTTGATTGGTTGGCTGGCAACCTGTGGGTTAGCCAGGGACAGCGTTCTGGCTGACAAGACAGCGATCAGTTACTGCGTGATGCTTCCAAGAGAGCTGGCCAGAAGTGACTGACCTTGAACGAAGAAGTAGCTCGCTCACTCTCTACTGAAGTAAGGGACTGCTTTATTGTTCTTAAATCAGTGAGTTCCTGGCATATCTTTACTATATTGTTGAAATGACCTTGAATCTACAAAAAAAAAGATAGCCTTGCCAGAGAAAACACCCTCAAGCTTAGAAGGAAGAAGCACCGAAGCAAACACTTGAATTCCTGAAAGGCTTTAACTGAAAGCCATCATAGTGCATCGGCGATTTCATCCTTTTTAGTTTATCTTTTTTTCTTCCCTTTATGTTGTCTGTGTGTGCGTGCGTGCGCGCGCGATAGGAAAAGTGGAGTGGAGTTGAAGAGGGGTTCGAGGTATTAGGTAGTTACATTTTTGTCACTTTAATTATATTACTGTTAAATAATACAAGGTTATTTTTGTGTTAAATTTACAAATCTGGCGACTGCAGTTTATTGGGCTTAGCCATGGTCCTCAGGTATTTTAAAATAACATCTCATTTCACTTGTGTTGGACTCCAGGTTAAGTGGAGCCGGATTTGGCCATACACTAGCCCAGGGGGTCATAACACTATTTGCAATAAATCTATTTCACAGCTTGATCCTGGGTCTCATAACTCTGAAGGAAGCACCAGTTAAAAGAAACAGGCCAATTTTGCTAAGAAGCGGAGGTGGATTTTAATGCTGATAAATGCATGGTAATGCATGTGGGAGCAGAAAACAGCAAATATGTAAAAGATATAGGAACATGCCTCAGCAAAGATGAAAAAGAAAATAATTTGAGTGCAATTATCATCATTCACTAATAGTTTCCAGTTAATGTAAGCTATTAGGAACACAGATAATGAAATACAAGAATTCATCTCAAGGACCACTGATTATGTCATAGAAAACTATTGGAACCTGGGGAAGCCACAAATGTGCTGTACATAATTCTGCACATCGTAACTGTAAAAATAACTGTGGATCAAATAACAGGAGTTTCACCTGTGCTCATTTGACCCTGCTGGATTATGTGAGTTAAAGAAAGGCACCGAATTTGAATGGGACAGTCAGGCATATGGATGGGATAGTCTGCACTCCTCAATATCCGCCACAGAAATTAGCTGTCAACTCTCCCTCTTACAGGGTAGGTGGATTGGCCACGCTAAATTGCCCCTTAATTTGATTTTTTTTTTTTTTTTTTTTTTTTTTTTAAACTCCCTCTTAAGAGGATTGCAGTCACAAAAAGTAAGCAGAGAAAATAATTTATGACCTTTGGTAATCCAGACTGCTTCTCTGTTGTGAACCACCCTTCCCTCTCCTGCTTCAGAGGCATATCCTTTCATTAGAGGGCTGGTACATAATAATAATCTTTATTGTCACAAGCAGGCTTACATTAACACTGCAATTTCATAGAATTTACAGTGCAGAAGGAGGCCATTCAGCCCATCGAGTCTGCACCGGCTCTTGGAAAAAGCACCCTACCCAAGGTCCACACCTCCACCCTATCCCCATAACCCAGTAACCCCACCCAACACGAAGGGCAATTTTGGACACGAAGGGCAATTTATCATGGCCAATCCACCTAACCTGCACATCTTTGGACTGTGGGAGGAAACCGGAGCACCCGGAGGAAACCCACGCACACACGGGGAGGATGTGCAGACTGCCGTTACTGTGAAAAGCCCCTAGTCGCCACATTCCGGCGCCTGTTCGGGTACACAGAGGGAGTATTCAGAATGTCCAAATTATCTACCAGCACACCTTTCGGGACTTGTGGGAGGAAACCGGAGCACCCGGAGTTAACCCACGCAAACACAGGGAGAACGTGCAGACTCCATACAGACAGTGACCCAAGCCGGGAATCGAACCTGGGACCCTGGCGCTGTGAAGCAATAGTGCTAATCTTTTTACTCTAGATGTGCTAGCCTTCAACCGTCCACTGAGCTCTTGTAAACCCGTAGGTTTCCCTTACACCTAGGATCTTCTAAGGGTGAGTGGAGACTACATATTCACTGCACCCTCACAAGGTCAAACTGGAAACTGGGTCCCTTAGCCGACAAGTAATGTTCATCAATATTTACAACAGTCCAAAACTACCAACGTTATGGTAGAAGTTTCTTAGAACCACCAGGAAATGTAATCCCTTTTGAAGCATTGGAAGGGTCGAGAAAAGAATTGCAAGGATAATTCTGAGCTTATAGCTCTGAATTATAAGGGCAGACTCACTAGGTTTCTGTATAGGAAAGAAAGCTGAAAGAGACCTCATCAAGACTTATAAAATGCTGGGATGTATACTAAATGCAGTTGTAAACAGGTTTTTAAACATTTATATACAATAGAGAACAAGACAATGGGTCAAATTGAGTAAATCTCGATGAGGTGGCAGATAAAAAGTAGAGTGGTTTCGAGAAACTGACTGCCAAGGAAAACATCAGATAATGTGTTAATTAATTCTGTAAAAATATTGAAGAACAAATAACTGATTGAGAAAAGGACTGAAGTTTATATCCCAGAGGACAAAAGTGTTCTGTTGCTACTGAGACTAAGGGGTTGATGCATGATTGCCTTTGCACTGCACTGGGGAGACTTCAGAATATGGAGAATATAATATTCTGGTTTTCAGCAAGTTAATCAGAATGTGAAAGAGAACATTCGGTTAACATTCCAGTTAACTGTGTTGTGATGAACAGCTTCAGCTGAAATGCAAACCTATTTTTGTTCTTCAGACATTGTTTGACTGGCAGTTATTTCTAGCATTTGCAGTTTATAAAAAACAAACCATTCTGATTATCCTTGGAGATTAATATATTTGAGTAGCATTTTCCATTAGAAGGTGAAATAGATGGGCAAGAGCCTATGATGGAATACAATGCCATTTGTTGTAGTTACAGTATAGGGTGAGCAGTGAATCATCCCGCTGTTAATAATTTTTCATACTTGCTTTCTTATTCCTTTACTAAGATTTTCTACCTATGCCTCTACACTCTCTTATCCAAACTCTTTTTAAGCCCCAATATGGGGCAACCCAGTGTTCCTGTTCACTATATTCAAGAATGGATTTTAAGTATAATTGCTAGTGATCATTCTGTTAATAACAGATATAACTTCATTGAATTACAGATCCATGTTAAGCTTAGATTCAGAATGACATACTTCTACTATTATCGCTAAGTTAATAACTTTAACATAAAGGGGAAAGGTGTCATATGAACTGAAGCTTTTACATTAATGCTGCTGAGTGGAATAATTGGCACCATGAAACATAAGGCATGATGGTAAAAGAGGACAATGGTTAACATTGGGCCGTGAAGCATGATGGTAAAGATGCCAACAGACTTGTCTGTGTGAAAATAACTTCTGTTCAGCAGAATGACTTTCGTGGGAACGATTTGAACAACAACTTGCAGCCGGATATTTCACTGAGAATACTTTGTTAGGGAACATCGAAAACAAGGCTCTCGCTCCCCTCATTGACGAATAAGGCCTGTGAGCGCTACCAGAACGTTGATATGAATGAAACATAAACTAAGAACAGAAACCTTCTAAAACATAGCACCATCAAAATTTTGTTATCGGTAACTCCAGAGATCAACTATCTTACGATTGAACCCAAGTTTGAAGGCTCATAACGAACATCTCCAGAGAAAACCTGGCCAAGTTCTCTCCATTTTCATATTTTCGTTCAAGTCGTAAGTCTTGAAACTTATGTAACTGTTTAAATGAACACATAGCTATAATAAACTTGTATGAATTCAATTGGCAGTGAGTATTCGATTTTGTTTGCATTTGTCAGTTGATGCCAGCAGAGATACCAATAATGCTGTTATGCATTTGACAGTCTTTGCCAGAAAATAACTTCCTTCTGAGAGATAAAACAATTTATCATATCTATCTTGTCCTATCAGGGTAACTATGAGGTACAGGTGAATTAATAGGCCAACTGTGGTCGAACACCCCAAACTACAGAATAAACCACAGATACCACCAAACACGATTCCATTGATTTTTCAACAATCCATCCAGATGTTTGTCACAGTGAGCCAACCTATCTCACTGAACCTTTGTCTTTCTCACATCTCCATGTTTGAAGATCTTGCCTCGGAATTTTCTCCAAACATTGTTCCTACTCAAACATATTCAATGACGACCCTCCTCGCAGGGTTTCAATCTGGTCTTCCAAGGTTCCTTTCCCCTGGGTCTCTGACTACACACCTTCCACATAAAATTTCAGATCTTTGGCTGCACCAAGCGAGACACCATGCTCCAATGGGAAGCATTTGGCCCCACAGCACGGAGTCACCAACCTTCGACTGCCTTCTTAGATCTTCAGGGCTCCTCTCGTGCCCGCTTTACTTAACATCTCCATCCCGGAGCTCTTTCTTTAATTCGAAGCCTCAGCTGAATGGGATCCATTTCTGTCCCCCACCTTTATCCCCTACTTGGGACTTACTTTTGGGAGCTTCTTCCCTGGGTTGGGGGCTTCTCCCAGTCCTCCCCCATCCTACTGTTCTGTTCCATGGGACACACATTACGATGGTCCTCCGTATCAGGTCATCTGATCTGCCTTGTTGAACCATTTTTGTTTTTACTTCTGTGCACACGCAAAGGGCCGATTTCTGGCCTGAGGAACATTCTTTTTAAAAACCACGCACGTACAGCCGAATCATGTGCAAGAGATCCAAAGTTGTCAGGAACTGGAGTTCCTGACTTCGGAAGGCAAATATCGGTTTCTTCAGTTGATGATTATACTTCAGACTGCATTGCATGACAGCAACAAAAATGGGAATCACAGCAACTCAACAAACATACAGGTCTAGTTGGGCTTTGGTATTATTCTTTTAAAAAAATGTATTTTATTCCAAACATAATCAAATACTTATATACAAAGGCTTAACTATATCATACAAACAGTTTGTCATTGTTTTCTGTGCCCAACTTTACATTCAATGAATTTCAAATGATGAATTTGACAGCGAAAACAGCGCGAGAGGAGAGAGAGCCGGGACAGCGAAAACAGCACGGGAGGAGAGAGCCGGGAGATTTAAAAAGCGCGGGAGGAGAGAGCCGGGACAGCGAAAACAGCGCGAGAGAGAGAGAGAGCCGGGACAGCGAAAACAGCGCGGGAGGAGAGAGCCGGGAGATTTAAAAAGCGCGGGAGGAGAGAGCCGGGACAGCGAAAACAGCGCGAGAGGAGAGAGAGCTGGGTCAGTGCTGGGAGAGGTGAGTGCACAAAAGGTGTGGCAGGAGTGCCTTTAGTCGCGGAATGCTGATTGGAACAGAGTACATCTGAGTTTAGGTGAGTGACTGAGTTCGGGTGAGTGGCGAGAGAGGGCTGTGTTTTTGTTGGTGTTCTGGTTTATCCTTGAGGTTCTATTTTTAAAAAATTATTTAAATTAATTAACTAGTTGAATATGGCTGGACAGGTGATGTGCTGTTGCTGTATGATGACGGAACTGGTGGATCCCATTGAGACCGTCAGTGACCACATCTGCAGCAAGTGTTGGCTGCTCGAGGAACTTCGGCTCAGAATTGATGAGCTGGAGACCAAGCTGCACACACTGCGGCACATCAGGAAGGGGGAAAATTACCTGGACGCTTTGTTTCAGGAGGCAGTCACACCTGGTAGAATAAGTACTGGTAATTCGGTCAGTGGTCAGGGACAGAGTGGTGTGACTGCAAGGGAGGCAGGTAGGGGGATCCTGAGTTTAGGAGTTGAGGAGCCTCAGCCTTTGACCTTGTCCAACAGGTATGAGGTACTTGCTCCCTGTGTGGATGAGGAAGAGGGCTGTAGGGAGGATGCGTTGACTGACCACTGCACCGTGGTACAGGAAGCCATTCAAGAGGGGGGAGCAAAAAGACAAGTGGTAGTTGTAGGGGATTCTATAATTAGGGGGAATTGATGGCATCCTTTGTAAGCCAGATCGAGAGTCCCGCATGGTATGTTGCCTGCCTGGTGCCAGGGTGAGGGACATCTCTGATCGGCTTGAAAGGATTTTGGAGAGGGAGGGAGAGGATCCAGTTGTTGTGGTTCACGTTGGGACTAACAACATAGGTAAGACTAGGAAAGAGGACCTGTTTGGGGATTATCAAACACTAGGGACTAAATTAAAGAACAGGTCCTCCAGGGTTATAATCTCTGGATTACTACCCGAGCCACGTGCCAATTGGCATAGGGTTGAGAAAATTAGGGAAGTTAACACGTGGCTTAAGGAGTGGTGCGGGAAAGAGGGATTCCATTTCATGGGGCATTGGCATCAGTACTGGGGCAGGGGGGACCTGTACCGTTGGGACGGTCTTCACCTGAACTATTCTGGGACCAGTGTTCTAGCGAATAGGATAAATACGTTGGTCACAAGGACTTTAAACTAGCAAGTTGGGGGGAAGGGAAGTGTAAAGCTATGGACAGTATAATGGTTAATGGAGATCAAGGCAGCAGGTTACGTGACAGGTTATTATGTAGAGATATGGGTTCAAAGACAAGGAAAATTAGGAGAAAGGGTAAGAGGAAAAATAAATTGTGAAAAGTTACTGATCAAGGTGTTAGGATTCATAACAAAGACATAAAAAACAGCATAAGTGTACTTTACCTGAATGCTCGTAGTATACGAAATAAGGTAAATGAGTTGATGGCGCAAATCATCGTGAATGACTATGATTTAGTGGCCATTACTGAAACATGGTTAAAAGATGGTCACGACTGGGAGTTAAATATCCAAGGGTATCAGACTATACGAAAGGATAGAATGGACGGTAAGGGCGGTGGTGTAGCTTTGTTGTTTAAGGATGGCATCCGGACAATAGTAAGGGATGATATTGGTGCTATGGAGGACAAGGTTGAATCAATTTGGGTGGAAATCAGGAATAGTAAGGCGAAAAGATCACTGATAGGAGTAGTCTATAGGCCACCAAATAGTAACAGGATGGTAGGGCAGGCAATAAGCAAAGAAATAACGGATGCATGTAGAAATGGTACAGCGGTTATCATGGGAGATTTTAATCTGCATATCGATTGTTTTAACCAGGTTGGTAAAGGCAGCCTTGAGGAGGAGTTTATAGAATGTGCCCCGGATAATTTCCTGGAACAGTATGTAATGGAACCTACAAGGGAACAAGCGGTCCTAGATCTGGTCCTGTGTAATGAGGCAGGACGGATTAATGATCTCATAGTTCGGGATCCTCTTGGAAGGAGCGACCACAATATGGTGGAATTTAAAATACAGTTGGAGAATGACAAGGTAAAATCAAACACTAGTGTTTTGTGCTTAAACAAAGGCGATTACAATGGGGTGAGAGAAGAACTAGCTAAGGTAGACTGGGAGCAAAGACTTCATGGTGAAGCAGTTGAGGAACAGTGGAGAACCTTCCGAGCGATCTTTCACAGTGTTCAGAAAAGGTTCATACCGACAAAAAAGAAAGACGGTAGAAAGGGGAAAAATCGACCGTGGATATCTAAGGAGGTGAGGGAGAGTATCAAATTGAAGGAAAAAACATACAAAGTGGCAAAAATTAGTGGGAGACTAGAGGACTGGGAAGTCTTTAGGGGACAACAGAAAGCTACTAAAAAAGCTATAAAGAAGAGTAAGGTAGACTATGAAAGTAAACTGGCTCAGAACATAAAAGCAGATAGTAAAAGCTTCTACAAATATATAAGACAAAAAAGAGTGGCTAAGGTAAATATTGGTCCTTTGGAAGATGAGAAGGGAGATTTAATAATAGGAGACAGGGAAATGGCTGAGGAGCTGAACAGGTTTTTTGGGTCAGTCTTCACAGTGGAGGACACAAATAACATGCCAGTGACTGATGGAAATAAAGATATGATAGGTGAGGACCTTGAGATGATTGTAATCACTAAGGAGGCAGTATTGGGCAAGCTAATGGGGCTAAAGGTAGACAAGTCTCCTGGCCCTGATGGGATGCATCCCAGAATGTTAAAAGAGATGGCTAGGGAAATTGTAAATGCACTAGTGATAATTTATCAAAATTCACTAGACTCTGGGGTGGTCCCAGAGGATTGGAAAGTAGCAAACGTGACACCACTGTTTAAAAAAGGAGGTCGGCAGAAAGCGGGTAATTATAGGCCGGTAAGCTTAACTTCGGTTGTAGGGAAAATGCTGGAATCTATCATTAAGGAGGAAATAGCGGGGCACCCGGAGGGAAATTGTCCCATTGGGCAGACGCAGCATGGGTTCACAAAGGGTAGGTCATGTCTGACTAATTTGGTAGCATTTTCTGAGGACTTTACCAGTGCAGTAGATAACGGGGAGCCAATGGATGTGGTATATCTGGATTTCCAGAAAGCTTTTGACAAGGTGCCACACAAAAGGTTGCTGCATAAACTAAAGATGCATGGCATTGAGGGTAAAGTGGTAGCATGGGTAGATTATTGGTTAACTAACAGAAAGCAGAGAGTGGGGATAAATGGGTGTTTCTCTGGTTGGCAACCTGTAACTAGTGGGGTCCCTCAAGGATCAGTGTTGGGCCCGCAGTTGTTCACAATTTACATAGACGATTTGGAGTTGGGGACCAAGTGCAATGTGGCAAAGTTTGCAGACGACACTAAGATGAGTGGTAAAGCAAAAAGTGCAGAGGATACCGGAAGACTGCAGAAGGATTTGGATAGGTTGGGTGAATGGGTTAGGGTCTGGCAGATGGAATTCAATGTTGCCAAGTGTGAGGCTATCCATTTTGGGAGAAATAACAGCAGAATGGATTATTATTTAAACGGTAAGATGTTAAAACATGCTGCTGTGCAGAAGGACCTGGGTGTGCTGGTGCACGAGTCGCAAAAAGTTGGTGTGCAGGTGCAACAGGTGATTAAGAAGGCTAATCGAGTTTTGTCTTTCGTTGCTAGAGGGATGGAGTTCAAGACTAGGGAGGTTATGCTGCAATTGTATAGGGTGTTGGTGAGGCCGCATCTGGAGTATTGTGTTCAGTTTTGGTCTCCTTACCTGAGAAAGGACATATTGGCACTGGAGGGAGTGCAGAGGAGATTCACTAGGTTGATCCCAGAGTTGAGGGGATTAGATTATGACGAGAGGCTGAGTAGACTGGGACTGTACTCATTGGAGTTTAGAAGGATGCGGGGGGGATCTTATTGAGACATATAAAATTATGAAGGGAATAGATAGGATAGATGCGGGCAGATTGTTTTCAGTGGTCGGGGAAAGCAGAACTAGGGGGCATAGCCTCAAAATAAGGGGAAGTAGATTTAGGACGAAGTGTAGGAGGAACTTCTTCACCCAAAGAGTTGTGAATCTCTGGAATTCCTTGCCCAGTGAAGCAGTTGAGGCTCCTTCTTTCAACGTCTTTAAGAAAAAGATAGATACCTTTCTAAAGATTAAAGGGATTCGGGGACATGGTGTACGGGCCGGAGAGTGGAGCTGAGTCCACAAAGATCAGCCATGATCTCATTGAATGGCGGAGCATGCTCGAGGGGCCAGATGGCCTACTCCTGTTCCTAGGTCTTATGTTCTTATGAATTTCACCTGAACTGTTATCTTTTGTTAATTATGATCAGAGGCAGCTATTTATCCCATCTTAATTTACACGGTCTCCCATCAACTCAAGATGGCTGTGCGAAATGGCTGTTGATACCAGTCTGCGCTTGCGCACTTAAAACATAGAAAATAGGAAGATTAGGCTTTTCAGCCCCTCGAGCCTGATCCGCCATTCAATGTGATCCTCTGTATCAATGTCATACTTCCGCTCTCTCCTCATACCCCTTGACACCCTTACTGTCTACAAACTATCTTTTGTCTTTCTTAAATACGGTGATTTGACCTCCATAGCCTGATGTGGTCGTGAATTTTACAGTTCCCCGCTTCCTAAGTGAAGAAATGTCTTCTAATCTCAGTCCTAAATGGCCTACTCTGCATCCTGAGACTGTGACCTCTTGTGCTAGACACCTCAAGCCAGGGGAAACATCATCCCTGCATTCGGTCTGTCCAGCCCTGACCCCTGTCAGAATTTTATACATTTCAATGAAATCTCCTCTCTTTCTTTTAAACTTCAGTGAATGCAGGCTTAGTCGACCTAAATTCTCCTCGCCCAACAACCCTGCCATCCTGGGAATGTCTGGTGAGCCTTCACTGCACTCCTTCTATGGCAAGTATATGTGTTTGGTAAGGAGACCAAAACTGCACACAATACATCAGGTGTGGTCTCACCAAGGCCCTGTACAGCTGTAATAAGACATCTTCGTTCCTGTACTCAAATCCTCTTGCAATGAAGGCCAACATACCATTTGGCTTCCCAACTGCTTGCTGCATCTGCATGCTTGCTTTCAGTGACTGGTTTATGAGGACACCCAGGTCTTTTTGTACATCAACATTTTACAATCTATCACCATTTCTGTTTTTCCTACAAGTGGATAACCTCACACTTATCCACATTATACTGCACCTGCCATGGTATTTCCCTTTCACTTAACTTCTCGAAACCATCTTGACGTTGCACCACTCACATTCCTACCAAGTTTTGTGTCATCAGCAAACTTGGAATGTTACATTTGATTCCCTCATCCAAATCGTTGTTCTGTATTGTCAATAGCCGGGACCCAAGCACTGATCCCTGTGGTACCCCCCCACTAGTCACCCCCTTCCACTCTGAAAAGATGCATTTATTCCTCCTCTGTTTCATGTCTGCTAACCAATTCCCAGTCAATGCCAGTATATTATCCCCAGTTCCATGTGCTTGAATTTTGCACACTAACCTCTTATCTCCTCTTGTTTGTACATGTGCAGAAACCAATGACGCATTTGCAGGAGGCACAGAGCCAATGAAAACCCAGGGATTAGGAATGTGTAATCAAATCTCTCTGCTGTCGACCATCAATTTTTCACCAATGCAACATGGACAACTGACTCACCTTGCAGTGAGTCTGCAACCATGACTGGAGTCTGAGCAGGCCTAGAGATTAACCCTATGAAGACAAGTTACCCCCAGAAGATTCCTTATTTAACCCCCACATCTTCAGCCTCCTTACATTAATTATAACCACATTCAATTTCTGATATTAACCCCAGCAGAAAGTGCTGTCATCTGGAGTAAATCAGACACCTGAGTGAAAAGGCCGTCACCGATACCAAACTGGGTGAGGAATGGGATTAATAAGAAGCAAAGAGTTGAAAGTGTAAACTGCATGGAATGAATGGAGGGAAAACAGGGAGGAGAAGATCTAGCTTTTTTAATCACTATCATTAATGGTCGTTTAAGTGTCTCTGCTCCTGGTCGCTGCCGACTCAGTTGCTCGCAATGACATCACAGGTTAAAGCAGCACAGCTACAAACACACAGCATTGGCAGTAAACACAGCCCTTAATTTATCCATCCAGAAACATCAAGTCCCTCCTTTTCTTAAATAAGTCCAGGATTTTCACATTCAACACTCTACTTGGAAGCCCATTTCACCTATGATAACTCTTTATGTGCAGCACTTTCTAATATCAGCCCTAATTTGAGAGCATCTCCCCATGCTCTCTTCTCTCAATTAAATTTAGTCATGATGTAGATTTACATTTTATATTCTCTTAACAATGATATAGACTTTGAAAAGACCACCTCCCAAATGCCTCATTTCCAAGCAGAAAAAACTCTTGTTTCCTCATGACTCTGAGCTTTTATGCCAGATTGTAGATTGTCTTCAGTTTGTCTCTTGGAAGCTAGAAATGGACGCAATACCCATGCTGCATCTGAGCAAAGCAGTGTACAGTTTGATCAATTCTTCCTCAAACCTGTGTATTACTATTATGGTTATATAGTTCATCATTCTCGCGATTTTCGATTGCTGCTTACTGGGTGAATATGTTGGGCATGAAGTCCATCAAGACTCCTAATTCCTTTCATCCATAGCTATTTAAATACAATTCATGGAACATGTTTGTCGCCCGTTCTATGTAGAATATTTGCAGTAAATTCCATAGGCCATTGTTCAGCCACCTGCATATTTCACTCAGCTCATTCTGTAATTCCTAAATTATTCCAGCTGATTCTACGGTTTCTCCTCGTTTGATATAATCTGTAAATTGGTTGAATTTTAATTGAGCTTTTAAATCCAAGTAATTGATGGAAATTACAAATACACCGGACCCTGAGGCAACTCACTCCAACCTTCTACCATCAAAACAGAACTCCTTCAACAACTAATTGTTAATGAACAACCTTTTGGGCAAATGCATTGTTCTTTATTACACCATTACCACCCCATGACATCTTTGTTATTTAATATTTCCTGCCCTCTAGTCTATTCCAGATCTTCCTCCCCTCGCCCCTTTTAACTGCTTAAGCCCCATCATGTTTCTACCTTCCTTCAGTTTTGAAGAGCCGTATTCGACGCACACGTTAATTGTTTCCTTCTCCATAGATGCTGCCAGACCTGTTGAGTATTTCCAGCACTCGGTTTTAAAACAATTTTTCTTGCTATCTTAGAATTCACAGGACTGATTTACTTAATTCTCCCTTTCAGCGACCTGAATAAGTCCTTTCTCTTCCTGAAAAAAAGATGAAGCCCTCAGCTCAGTGAAATGAGCCGAGACCTCTCAGGGGTAACCACCATCCTCATCTGAGGCAGAACGCCATGGGTTTAAGATCCAGTCCTGATAGTTAGCCGCATAATGTACGCTGGCACTTCAGTGCAGTACTGGGAGAATGCTTACTGTCAGTGGTGACTTTTCAACGAGAGGTTAAACCAAGACATCTGCCTTCTCAAGTGAAGATGAAAGAGCCCATGGTTCTATTTGAACAAGAACAGAAAAATGTTTCCAGCACTATGGCTAATATTTACCATCAACCAAAATTATCAAAACAGATTATCTGGTCATTTGTTTCATTGAAATTTGCAGGACCTGGCTGCGAGAATATAGACTCTGGGTTTCCCTACTTTACACATTGGGTGGCACTACTGCTTTACAGCACCGGGGACCTGGGTTCGATTCCAGCCTTGGGCGTTTCCCACAATCCACAGATGTGCGGTTTAGGTGGATTGGCCATGATAAATTGCCCAAAGGTTTAGGTAGGGTTACGGGACAGGGTGCTCTTTTGGAGCATCAGTGCAGTCTCAATGGGCCAAATGGCCTCCTTCTGCACTGTAAGGGTTCTATGAAAGCGTTTAACTTGGAGAAAAATACAGGGGGAAAGCTAGAGGACATTAAAGGCACCATAAATGCAAGTTGTTATTTCTCAGTTCGCCAAATGGCATGCTAACTTAATAACACAGTGTAAAGGATAACTTTGCCACAATTCTGTGCAACATGCATTGCCAGTTTTCAGGTCTCCATTGATACAGGGTCCATTGTTCCCTAAGAGGGAAGAGAAATTTCACAAGCCTCACTGCACAGCAGCACTCATAGAAGCAAAATTCTTAGTCCAACTCTGGCTGCTTAATGTTCAATTCCCAGACTGTCTTCACACTATTGGGGCTCAAGATTCAGCTCAACTTTCATTTTTTACAACCGTTGACTTTTATTACGGCTGAGTGACAATTTACAATAATATTTATTGCAGCATAATGTATTTACAATTCAATGATTGTGGAACAAATTATATTCACATTCCAGCAGTTAATTGTATATTTCACCTTTTATTTTGTTACACAGAATTTTAAGACTCAATTGGGAAGTATCCAGTGTAATTAGAACTGCTGTAATGAAATATGCTGCACAAAATGTAAATGCACTATCTAAAACACTAATAGCTGCAGTGAAACTGTAAGAATCGCTTTAATAGATCCAATCATTGATCTTCAGATGTAATGGCGATTTGTTGCAGTAGTAGCTTGTCAAATATAGTACATAATGACTGTACATTGTGGGCCTATTAAAGCTAATGGACCACACATATAATGTGAGTTTCACAGTTATGATGAGGATTTATTGGTCCGAATCTTCCGGTGTGGGGAGTGGCGACAAATGTAAATTGCTGATATGCCTTAGGACCTGAGAAAACCCCAACTGGTGCATATGCATGGTACTTATAAAGGAAGTTTAAACTTCCTATTACCGATTTTACCCTGCCAAGGTTGTTGCACACTTCCCAACAACAATTGGAGGCATTGCCAGAACAATGTAGACTTGGGAAGTCTACCCTGATTTTTACACACATTTACATAGAGCTTTTCACAGTAGGTGTGAAGCCTGTGGATCAGCGTAAAACATTCTAGCACTACATCAACAAAGCATTCCCAACATAGCTCAACCTCAATTCAACTCAGCACCCTCAGACAACACTCACTCCCCTCCTGGCAATGTTCAACCCCCGACACTGCCCACTATTCTCATACCCGCTGACAGTGCTCACCCATCCCTGTGCTGACTAAGCCCCACCACCTCAACAGTACTCAACCACCCTATATCCCCCTCAAAAGTGAGGGGGTGAGCGCTGCAGGAATGGGGGGGGGGGGGGGGGGGAAAGAGTGGTGAGTGGAGCATTGTCAGGGATGGTGGATGTACAATGTTGGGGATGTGAATGGAGGCACTATTGTGTGGTGAGGGTGTTGGATTCAGGGGTGACGCTGTGCACAGTATTGGGGGTGGTCGTGGCGATAGGTCAGTTTAAAAATTGTGCAAGTCAATGAACTGAAGACAGACCATAAAGGTTCATGATGAAATAAAGGGGTGTGAATTGGCTGGAATTTCAGTCGCCACTTGGTCTCCCGAGTCTACTTGTTGCTGGATTCAAGAACAGAAGGTGCAAAGGTTCCATCAAAAATTGGTAACTGTGCAGCTTAAATCGGGGTAAATGATGGGTGCACCCGTTTCGGAGGATCTGCGCCAAATTATTGTCTATATTATTCCAGTAACCTTATGTAAAACCAAAGCAATAGCAACATGTGGCATAGTAACAGTTTTAAAGGTCACTGACAAGTTTTTTCAAGATCTCTCTCAGTTTATTGCATTGCCTGAAATTTTAAGTGTATTATCTTACCACATAGGGGAGGCGGTGACGTAGTGGTATTGTCACTGGACTAGTAATCCAGACAACCAAGGTAACGCCTTGGAGATCAGGGTTCGAATCCCACCATTGCAGATGGTGAAATCTGAATTCAATAAAAATCTGGAATGGCCATGAAACCATTGTCGATTGTCGTTAAAAACCCAACTGGTTCTGCTATCCTTACCTGGTCTGGCCTACATGTGACTCCAGATACACAGCAATGTGGTTGACTCTTAAAATGTCACTCAGTTCGAGGGCAGTTAGGGATGGGCAATAAATGCTGGCCTTGCCTGCGACACCCACCTTCCAAGAATGAATTTAAAAAAGTACGCTCCTACATGTTTTTTATCGTCCATGCAGGACCCCCTTGTAATTGTACATTGTCCCCATGAAACACTCTCAGTTCCATATTATTCACCATGGAACACACTTCTAGCTTATCAACAATACCAATCCCATTATCCGGTGTACATCACCCACATTTTTGTTATCTTCCATGTAAAATATCTCCAGTTCTTTGTATCCTGCATGTAATACGTTCTTTTCTCTGCATTACAAAAACAGTGTAGCACACCCATAACACTGTTCTATTTTATATTCAGCACACAACTAGCTCTTTCTTCTTCCCCATCAACTCAATTTTATCATCTCTTGTAAAGACAGTGACTTGGTCAGAGTGCAAAACAAATTAGCAATGTCTTAGCCAGGCCATTCTTTATTTTTCATCCTACACAGTGGGTAGGATTTTAAGGATGGCAAGCCAACTCTTGAAATCCCACTGCCACTTAATGCTCACTTGAGTGTTGCTTGGCAATGGGCAAGACTTCCATCCGGCCTTGGAAGGAGGTCCCACCTGTGAGAGTTGTTTGTCAGGCGGGGGGCTCCAAGGTTCGAGAAAGGAGGACACTCCAACTTGAGTGGCCCTTCAAATTGAGCCTCATACCCATCCGAGCTGAAGAAAAGGTTTTTTGTCAGTTTCTCACCCTATCCGCGCCCACCAACCTAAAAATTGAGACTGGGTGAGAAAAGGCCCTTAAGTGACCACAGCTCGAAGGAGCTCTTCAGCGCAGGAGGCGATCGGGATGCCATTTTTAAATGACGTCCAGCTCTCGAGCCCCCGACTCGACCCACAAACCCCCCCAAGCCTCAACTCAATAATAAGGGGTCCTCGGACCCCCCCTGTACTCTCCAGCTTGGCACCTTGGCACTGCCAGCTGGCAAGGGTACTGCCAGGGTGCCCAGGTGGCACCAGCAATGCCAGGATGCCACCATGCCCAGAGGACAAGCACCTGGAGGCCTCACTCTAATATGCAGATATGCTAAAAAGTGATCCCACCCACAATTCACATTGTGGCGTCTTGCAAGAACACCTTAGATCTCGCGAGGACTGTTTTGCTGGGCCCTTGCTGGGCTGAAGACCTGTCCCCCACCCACCCACCCGCTGCTGGATCGAAGACCTTTTTGGGGGACCAGGCCGCAAGACTTTTCTCAGCACCAGCCTGTCCTTTTATGCCTTAGCTTCCTGCTCCTCCCTAGTACTCGGGGCACACTACGGTCCGTCCCCCTGTGCCCCATCCTCCTGTGCCTTCCCCCACACCCCCCTCCTCCCCTTCAGTAACTCTCCCGCCTTTTATTCCCACGGAGTTCCTCCTCACCCACCTCCATCAACTGGGGGAGGTACGGTCAGGGGTGATACTGCTCCCGCTCGGCCTCAAAGATCCCTCCCTCTAGCATATTTTCTCATTCCGGCGCCAGGTCTTTGTTTGCCTGGCCCGGGAGGAGGCCCTTGAAGGAACTTTTGAGATCCCTTTTGGGGACAAGACCTACCGCATCTTCTGGTCCGCGGGTGGCGTGCGGTGCCACGCCTGCAAGGTAGGAAGGATATATTAGAAAAAATTGCCCCACCTCTAACACTGCTACTGATGGTGCTGCCACCCCCTCTACTTCCACTGGCGTGGAGGTGAGGGGACAGCTGAGTGGCCAGAAGGCTGAGAGCAAGATCAACAGGGCGATTCGACAGCAGTCAGGTCCTTCTGACCCTCTGACCCTGACTGACCCAGTGCCCCTGGCTACTGACCCGGGTGCAGCCGTTACACCTCACCCCACCATCATCCAGCAACACCCTCAGCCCGGTGACATTTCAACATCGGATGCTGGGCCCAGCGACACTTCTGCGCGGGCCCCTCTGGGTGGCGGTAGTGAGGTGCGCGACCTCGAACCAGAGGGTGCTCTGTCCCAGCCACAAATTCTGGAGAGAAGCACTGAGGGACAAGGAGTCAGCCTGGAGGGGCCTCCAGAGATACAGGTCTCACCGGCATGTGACCCTCTCCCCCGCAAACGGCATCAATCCAGATTCTTTTCCATCAATGTCACGCCCAGTCCCCGAAAGAAAAGAGGCAGGAGAATAGTGTGGAAATCCCAGCAGCTGCTGCTGCCCCTGAGCAGGGTGCTTCGGGGTCGGACGGGACCAGAGAGGGCCCGTTCCACCCAGTGCAATTTAGCACCCCGGACTTGTTCAATTTCTCAGGGGAGGGGGTCAGCGATAACCCCCTGCTTCTTAGGTTCTTAGCGGGTTATGGTTTGGAAGACCCTCTGTCCCAACTGCTGTCTTTGGGCACCTCTGCCACCTTCCAGGACATGTTTCTGGAGTTATTTTCGGGGCCTTCCAGTGACCAGGCGACGGGGGCGGAGCAGGCATCTGCACCACCGCCTCCCACTAGTCCGGGACCCCGGGAGGACCCTGAGGAGATCCCGCCTATCGATGATCCCGGTGGCATGCCTGTGTCGCCCGCCGCACTCAGTGTGGTGGAGGATTCGGGCCCAGAGGGCGACTGTCCGAAGGCTGTCAGCCGCCCAGTGTCGGGAGCGCAGGGTGCAGGAGATGCTCTGTAGCGGGGTGTGGGTCTCACTCGTGCCTGACACTGTGTCACCCCTCACCCCCTCTGGGGAACTCCCAGAATCTGGCACATCATAATTTAAGGTTCTTTTGTTTCTCTGTCACTGGAGATAGTTCAGGCCGTGCCCTATTGGGCCCCTCCTTCACCAACACTCCAACTCCCGCTCTCCCCACCACCCTCCTTTCCCCTCTCCCCACCACCCCACTTTCTGAAAATGAAAATGAAATGAAAATGAAAATGAAAATGAAAATCGCTTATTGTCACGAGTAGTCTTCAATGAAGTTACTGTGAAAAGCCCCTAGTCGCCACATTCCGGTGCCTGTTCGGGGAGGCTGGTACGGGAATTGAACCATGCGGCTGGCCTGCCTTGGTCTGCTTTAAAAGCCAACGATTTAGCCCAGTGTGCTAAACCAGCATTATACAGTTTATTCAAAACAAGTTAACGTCACCACTGAAATAGCAGTCAGAGGTACTTGGTATGAATATGTTCAGTGCACTGAACCATTACACTGGACACAGTAACTTATATGTCCATACAAAAATACACAATGTAACAGCACCGTTACTTCAAATGTCAATTTCAAAATGACAACCCTGCAGTGTTAGGGAGAGACCACGCCAGCCAATTAGACAGACTGTTAGTGCAGAGTGTGAAAATTAAATCAGTGCAGTTTGAGAAATTTCATTTATGGCACAAAGTTAATCTAATCTTCCCAACTGTCCAAGAGTAAAACACAATTCTACATTTGTTTTTCAGAGGCGAGTAGTAAAATATCCCCAGGGAACATTTCTCACCTTCACACCCGCTGTGCGTAACCTCCGCAAAGGGATTATCACACCGGTTGCACTGACGTCCAATCACTCCTGGTCTACAGTGGCATTGGCCGGTTTCTTGATCGCATGACCTGGAAAACGAGCCAATGGGATAGCAGTCACAAGGCAGGCATGCATCGCTTCCAACAGGACGATAGTGAAACTCCTGGAAGAACAAAAATGGACTCATGTAAAATCGAGTCGACAACGGGGACATTTTGTGTGACTAAAATACTTGTGGGACTCCCTGCGTACAAAACGTATGAGCCAAATCAATTCATAAATCATAAAATTTGGGAAAACCAATGCGATAATGTTTTCCAATACATATTTTGTTGATGGCAAGCTTTAGGGATTTTGTTGAACAACCAATTTCAAATCTCTCCTTTTACAACGCAAACAAATGAATATTTAACAGGTTGCTCCCTCGTGAGTTTTGACAATAGCAGAGGACATAACGTAATATTTATTTCTCAATTTTTGTTGTATTTCAACAACAAAATGTAGTAATGGAACCAGAAATGATATGAAGTCAGTTCAGATGCATGCAAATATATAGAGAAATGCACACAACACTTTCAAAGTAGCACAGGGGAAATGATAGCGGATAAGTATTCCAGCAGCTTAAATTAATGCTTCAGCTCCCGAGTTCAAATCCCATCACGGCAGTTGGGGAATTTAAATTAAATTAATATCTGTAATAAAAACCTAGTCTCAGTAATGATCATGAATCTAGCGAATTGCTGCAAAAAAAAAAACATATAGTTCACTAATGTCCTTGATATAGGCACCAGAAACAACAAAGGCACGCCCAACGTGCCCTAATATCTGGGGACTTATTCCAAAATTGGGAGAACTGTAGCATAATCATACCATACAGCTAATGTCTATGAATCCTCCATCATCCCAATGTCAGGACTGACTCGGCAGAGGTGGCAATACAACACAATGTGCAGTCAGGAGGGAGTGGCCCTGGGAGTCCTCAACACTGACTCTAAGACCATAAGGTCTCACAGCATCAGGATAGGCAGTGGGGTAGTGGTATTGTCACTGAACTAGAATTCAGGGACCCGGGTTCAAATCCCACCACGTCAGGTGGTGAAATTTAAACTCAATAAATTGTCTGGAATTAAAGTCTAATGATGATCATGAAACCATTGCCGATTGTTGTAAAAACTCAGCTGGTTCACAAATCTGCCATCCTTACCTGGTCTGGCCTGCATGTGACTCTTAACCCACAGCAATGTGGTTGACTCTTAAATGCTCTCTGACACCCAGCAAGCTGTAACCTAGCAGTTGGATTCAACTGCTACAAAAACGCAAAAAGGAATGAAATCAAACGGACCATCCGGCATCGACCCAGGCGCCGGAAACGACAAAGGCAAACCGAGCCCCGTCAACCCTGCAAAGTCCTCCACCTGAGGGCTTGTACCAAAGTTGGGAGAGCTGTCTCACAGACTAGTCAAGCAACAGCCTGACAGTCACACTCACTGAATCATACCTTACAATGTCCCAGACATCACTATCACCATTCCTGGTTATGTCCTGCCTCACCGGCAAGACAGACCCAGCAGAGGTGGCGGCACACTGGTATACAGTCGGGAGGAAGTTGTCCTGGGAGTCCTCAACATTGTCTCTGGACCCCATGAGGTCTCATGGCTTCAGATTAAACACAGGCAAGGGGAGTCTCCTGCTGATTACCACGTACTGTTCACCATCAGCTGATGAATCAGTACTCCTCAATGTTGAACATCATTTGGAGGAGACACTGAGGATGGCAAGGGCGTAGAATATACTCTGGGTGGGGGACTTCAATGCCCATCACCAAGAGTGGCTCGGTAGTACCACCACAGACTGAATTGGGTGGGTCTTAAAGGACATTGCTGCTAGACTAGGACTGCAGCAGGTGATGAGGAACCAACAAGAGGGAAAACCATACTTGACCACATCCTCACCAACCTGCCTGCTGCAGATTCATCAATCCATCACAGTAACGGTAGAAGTGACCATCACACACTGATCCATCTCGGTCTCCTTCAGAGGTCCCAGCATCACAGATCTTCAGTCAATATGATTCCCTCCACGTGATATCAAGTAACAGCTAAAGGCACCGAATACTGCAAAGGCATGGGCCCTGACAATATTCCGGCAATAGTACCAAAGACCTGTGTTCCAGAACTTGCTGCACCCCAGCCAAGCAGTTTCAGTACAGCTACCACATTAACATCTACCCGGCAATGTGGAAAATTGCCCAGGTGTGTTCTGTACACAAGAAACAGGACAAATCCAAACCAGCCAATTACCGCCCTGTCAGTCTACTCTCCATCGTCAGCAAAGTGATGGAAGGAGTCATCAACAGTGCTATCAAGCGGCACTTACTCAGCAATAACCTGCTCACGGACGCTCAGTTTGGGTTCCGCCAGAGTAATTTAACACCTGACCTCATTACAGCCTTGGTTCAAACATGGTCAAAAGAGCTGAAATGCTAGAGGTGAGGATGAGGGAAGAGTGACTGCCCTTGACATCAAGGCAGCATTTCACCGAGTATGGCATCAAGGAACCCGAGCAAAACTTGAGTCAATGGGAATCAAGGGGGAAACTCTCCACTGGTTGTAGTCATACCTGGCACAAAGGGAGATGGTTGCGGTTGTCGGAGGTCAATCATCTCAGCTCCAGGACATCACTGCAGAGTTCCTCAAGGCAAAGTCCCGGGCCCAACCATCTTTAGCTGCTTCATCAATGACCTCCCTTCCATCACAAGGTAAGGAGGGAAATGTTTGCAGATGTTCTGCACCGTTCACGACTCCTCAGATAATGAAGCAGTCCACGTCCAAATGCAGCAAGACCTGGACAATATCCAGGCTTGGACTGATAAGTGGCAAGTTACATTCGCACCACACAAGTGCCAAGCAATGACTGTCTCCTACAAGAGAGGATCTAACCACAGTCCCTTGATATTCAATTACATTACCATCGCTGAATCCCCACAATAAACATATTGGGGTTACCATTGATCAGAAACTGAACTGGACTAGCCATATTAATATTGTGGCTACCACAGCAGGTCTAAAGTGTAGGAATCCTATGAAGAGTAACACACCTCGTGACCTCCCCAAAGCCTGTCCACCATTTACAAGTGTTATGGGCCAGGGTTTAGAGAACCCCAAAGTGTTTCATGGAGTTCACCTGACCCATGACTTTTAATAGATTGTGGAATGGGGAGCACACTGCCCTATCTACAGGTGTGGTACAGCAGAAATGGAAAGGTATTTTTTTAAAGCAAAACAATGTTTTTTCTATGAACTCAAGTTAACCTTTTTAAAACAGAGTGAACATCTTAGCAACTATCAAGTCAAATACAAGCCCCAAAGAATACAACATTAAGTAATCCTTAAACTTTCCTTTTAACATCCATATGACATTAAAAAATTTTTTTTAACAGAAGCACATCAGGTTTAAATTCACTACGGAGAACAGTTATAACTCTGAATTCATCAAATGATCAAGAGATAGTCTTTACATGGCAGAGAGAACAACATTACACCTTCTGTGGCTGACTGCAGCTCCAACACGAAAACAAAACCCAAAAAACACAGACACACCCAAGCCTTTCTCAAAGTAAAACTAAAAGCTGACAGACAATCCAGCTCCACCCACTCTCTGACACCACTGCAGTAACATGAGCAGACAAACATTTGTTAAAGTGACATTCTCATGACACAAGGCACAAGTCGGAATATTCTCCACTTGCCAGGATGAGTGCAGCTCCAATAACACTCAAAACACTCAACAGCACCCAGGACAAAGCAGCCCACTTGATTGCTACCCCTTCCACAACATTGAATCACTTCACTATCGGCGAACAGTGGCAGCCGTGTGTACCAGCTACAAGATGCACTGCAGAAATCGACAAGGTTCCTTAGGCAGCATCTTGCAAACACATGACAACAACCATCTAGGACAAGAACAACGAATACCTGGGAATCCCGCCACCTGGAGGTTCCCCCCAAAGTCACTCACCACCCCAACTTGGAAATATATTGTTGCTCCTTTACTGTCACTGGGCCAAAATCCTCAAACTCCCTCCCTCACAGCACTGTGAGTGAACCTACATCTCAGCGACTGCAGCAGTTCAAGAAGGTAACTCACCATCACATTCAGCCCAGAATCCCGTAAGCTAATTTTTTAAAAAGGTGGGCGAGGAAACATCCTGCTGATTACCAGCTCCCTCCTCTGAAATGGCCTAACAGACCACTCAGTTCAAGGGCAATTAGGGACGGGCACCAAATGCTGGGCCCAGCCAGCGACGCCCACATCCAATGAACAAATAGAAAAAGAGTTCTGATGAAGAGCCAGAAACCTGAAACATTAATGTGATTTGTTTCCACAGATGCTGCCAGACCTGCTGAGTATTTCCACCATTTTCTGTTTTTATTTCACTACTGACCGAGCTGGCCGTGACAACTTCCTAGCTTTAGTACTGAAGACTTATGCTCTAGAACTAGCCTCACTTGTAGCCAAGCTACTCTAGTACAGCTACAGCACTGACACCTAGCTGACATTGTGGAAAACTACTCAGGTATGTTGTGTCCTCAAAAAGCAGGACAAATCCAATTCGACCAATTATTGCTCCATCAGTTTACTCTCAATCATCAGCAAAATGATGGAAGATGTCCTTGACAGTGCTGTTAATCAACACATACCCAGCAATGTCCTGCTCACCGATGCCTAGTTGAGGTTGTAAAGACCACCTGGCTCCAGAATTAATTGCAGCCTTGACAAACACATGGACAAAAGAGCTGAATTCTGGAGGTGAGGGTGACTGCCCTTGACATCAAGGTAGCACTTGACCAATATGACATGAAGGAGCCCTAGCAAAACTGAAGTCAATGTGAATCGGGGGAAAACTCTCCACTTGTTGGACTCATATCCATCACAAAGAAGATGCTTGTGGTTTTTGGAGGCCACTCATTTCAGCACCAGGACATTGTTGTAGGAAGTTTTTCAGAATCCAATCATCTTCAGCCATTTCAACAATGATCTCTCACCTCATAAGGTCAGAAGCAGAGATGTTTGCTGATGATGGCACAGTATTCAGGACCATCCACCCCACACACCCTCAGATACTGAAGCAGTCAGAACCTGTATGCATCAAGAACTGGATAGCATTCAAGCTTGGGCTGATAAATGGCAAATGATAATCATTCTACACAGTAACAATTTTCAACAAGAGAAAATCTAACTCTCTCCCTTTAACATTCAACAGCATTATTATCACCAAATTCCCCACCATCATCAGTCTGTGGGCTTTTTATTGACCAGAAACATACCTGGACCAGCAATATGAAACATCGTGAGTAAGAGAGCAGATCACGAACCAGGAATTTAGTGCTGAGTGACTCCCGACTCCAGAAAGCCTGCCCACCATTGACAAGGCACAAGTTAGGAGTTTAAGAGAGTATTCTTCACTTTCCTGGGTGAGTGCAGCTCCAACAACACTCAAGTTCAACCATTCAGGACAGAGCAGACCATTTGATTGGCATCGCCACCACCATCTTAAACATTCACTCCTTCCATCGCCGCTTGCTCCAAAGCACCCACCAAACCTGTAACCTCTCCCACCAAGATGAATAGCAGGCGCATGGGAAAACCACTGTCTGGCAGTTCCCTTCCAAGTCACAAACACTATCCTAGTTTGGAGCCACATTGCCGTTCCTTCATTGTCACTAGGTGAAAACCCTGGAATTCCCTTCTTAACAACACAGTGGATGCATGTACACCACTTGGACTGCAGCAGTTTGAGAAGAATGCTCACCACCACCTTCTCAATGTCAGTTTGGGATGTGCATAAATGCTCATCATGCTCATGTCATCCATTGCCCATGATGCTAATGACATCCACTGCCCATGATGAAGTATTTTAAAAATTACAGAAATAATCTTTAGAAGATGTCACAGCTCATTTTGATGGTGCAATTGACACTATACAAGTGGGTGATTTTCTAAATGAGCTTTAAAGATATTGCTGGGATAGAGTCGTTATGGTAAAGCCTTTATAGTGAACAATTGATACCTATTGCACATGCTGAATCTCAAGACATGTCAGGCTCTGCTATCTGTGCCAGGCTAGGGAGCTTACTGTCAAAGCAGATTCTTTGAGGGACAGAGTATGCTGCAATACTAAGCTCTTCCATTATAAGAATAATGATGCATCATTAGTGATAATGTTACATTTAAAACTCATAATGGAATCTCATGAAAAGTGAGAGCAGTTTCGTTACTATTTTTCATTGTAGGCCCAAAATAAATTTGCAATTGGGCACATTCAAGCCTAAAGGTGAATAGGCAGTATAAACGAAGGCAACAAAGAGTAGAAAAGTAAGTGATTGTCCCCGAGGAGGGTTATCTACTCACCTTACAGTGGCACTGGCCATTAGTCTTGTTGCAGTCAGGGTCAAAGCCCTTATTCATATCACAGTTGCAGGGTCCACATGTTGGATTCCCCCACCAACCTTTGGGACACTGTTGGTCAATTCTAGATCAAAAGTAAAGAGGGGGAAAAAAATTATAGCATTTACAATCTGCTGTGCGAAGAATACAGTAACGTTTCCCTAGATTTTTATTCAATGTTTTCCTGTTTGCTGATGCAGAACCATGCCAGCGAGTGAGGCAACATGTCAATTCACCCCCATAATTCACAATAAATTCTGAATCCAATCATGTGTGCATCATCGAGATAGGAATAGAACAGGGCAACATCTTCAGAGTTCTGGAGATAAATTACCTACTCACCGCAGTATCACTGGAGGATACGGTGTGTTATATAAATATACAAATTAGCTGCACCCATCTGCCATTCGGACCCTCAATTGTGTCCTCAATGTCACTATTCTGCCTATCCTGCATACTCTTTGATTCCCTTGTTCATCTAGAATCTACCTCTGCCTTAATAATCTTCAATGACACTGCCTCTACCATTCTCTGGAGAAGTGACTTCCGCAGACTTATGACCCTCAGAGAAATAAATTCTCCTAGTTTCGGTCTTAAATGGGATAAATAAAAAAGGTTTTATTTTTAAACTGTTTGCCCTGGTTCTAGTCTCTCCTACAAAGGGAAACATCCTTTCAGTATCCAGTCTGTCAAGCCCCCTCAGGATCTTTACGTTCATAAATAAAAGTCAAACTGAAATGGGAATCCTTGTTTCCATTGTTGTCAATTCTGAATGGTGAAATGTAAATAATTTCTACAACTAACAAATCTACTACATGACCATAAGGATATAAGGAATATACATAAATATAGAGTGAGAGATGGAGGGGAAGGGAGGAAAGTGACATATACCACTAGGCCACAGGTGGAAGCCAACATTTTTTCAGCTCACCCATGCCTGCCACAGGACAATTTTATTGAATTCAAATTTGACCATCTACTGTGGTGGGATTCGGGATTAGGATTCCAGAGCCTTACCGTAGGTTTGTGAATTAGCAGTTCAGTGAACATACCTCGAGGGCACAGGAGGAATGCATGCACATGCAAATCACCAGTTAATTCACCCACCTACATACTTAAACACAACTAATATACAATTAACATGCAGTTCCTGAAGGTGGGCAATAAATGCTGGCCTTGCCAGTGACTTTCACATCATATCGATGAATACAAAGTACATATCATGCATTCACCCACTAATGCTACGTAACCTCCCAATGGGCAGAGGAATGGAGACCTAATGTTGCCTGGCACAGTCCATTTTTTATGGCGGCATGGTAGCACAATGGGTAGCACTGTTGCTTCACAGCTCCAGGGTCCCAGGTTCGATTCCCGCTTGGGTCACTGTCTGTGCGGAGTCTGTACATTCTCCGTGGAATTCCTCCGGGTGCTCCGGTTTCCTCGCAAGTCCCGAAAGACGTGCTGTTAGGTGAATTGGATATTCTGAATTCTTCCTCCGTGTACCGAACAGGCGCCGGAATGTGGCGACTAGGGGCTTTTCACAGTAACTTCATTGCAGTATTAATGTAAGCCTACTTGTGACACTAACATGGATTATTATTATTATTCAGACTGCAGTGCTCTTTTACTGAAAAGTACATGTTATGTTTATGCAATTTCTTAGATTTATTCCTTTATTCGCCTCTAACTTCACAATAACAGAAATACATCATATTTCTTCATCCTGCGACATTTTTGTTTTACCTGTGTTCACAATATTGGCCAAAGTGGTTCTCCGCACAATCACATGTGTATCCATGCGAGGAATTGGGTTTGCGGCGGCAGACGGATTCATTTTCACATGGATTCAGCTGACAGGCATCGACACAAGACTCACCATAGTAACCTAAAAATGAAACATTCTTAAATACTTTACATTAACCTTCAAGGTAGCTCTGGACTTTTTAAATCTGAAAAACTTTTCTTAGGATTGGATTTACTATTGCCAATCAAAATTGTTGTAGTCTACAACCAGTCTACTAATTTGCTATTTGCCACATGTGTCTATTTCAAAATCCAAATGTGACTAATTAGATTTGATTTCTAAATTGACATTGACATTGGAAATGCAACCTCAGTACTCATAGTCACAAGGTGAATACAGGTGTACTTTAATCTTTCTGTATGTTTGTTGACAGCATGCTGGCACAATGGTTAGCACTGCTGCCTGGCAGCTCCAGGGACCCAGGTTCAATTCCGGTCTTGGGTAACTGTGTGGAGTTGCACTTCCTCTCTGTGTCTGTGTGGGTTTCCTCCGGGTGCTCTGGTTTCCTCCCACAGTCCAAAAATATGCAGGTTAAGTAGATTGGCCATGCTAAACCGCCCTATAGTGTCCAAAAGGATAGGTGAGGTCACTGGGTTACAGGAATAGGGTGGAGACGTGGGCTCAAGTAGGGTGTTTTTTCCAAGGGCTGGTGCACGCCCGATGGACCAAATGGCCTCTGCACTGTAAGTTCTATGATTCTATGATAAAATTGCAAGATAAAAAGCAGAGTATGCAAGTGTGTTTTGATTAGTGTGAGTGCTCTACTTCTATGGTTATTAATTGTCAGTTGGTGTTTAAGTAAATTTGTACCTATATTGTGCTAGTGCATGCAAGGCATTTTGTATAAAAATGAGTGCATTTGGCTGAAGTGTCACTGTGATCACATACTGTGGCTAGTCAGCAATATCCGTTTGACAATGTTGGTCTATCAGGGCAATTAAGTAAGTCCCATTCTAAAAGGCTGGCAGATATTCCAGCATAGACAACATACATCAGTGAGCCATGCCAATGTCTCCACAGCCACTCTGATATGTAAATCTGCTGTGTTAATACAACCAACATAATTACACTGAACACCTCATATGCCAGTACAACACTGCCTGATGTTGGTGTGATGCGAAAAATGTGAATAATATCTGCATTTTAAGATTTGTTTAGGATTGAATGCAAAACGATCACTGCAGCACAATGCAACATGAATGACCAGTCAGGGAAGCATAATAAGTTACTCTAAAATAATCTTGATACGGTTCCATATTTAATAGATATCTCACATTAATTCATTCTTCATTTAGGCCTACTCTTCAGAGTTGCTATGTTCTAAAAATGTTATTCAGTAAGGTCAAATTGTAACTGTTTCCAAGCACCTGATTATTCTGCCATGAAGAGTGCAGTGATATTCAAAAAGTATCTCCCAGCAGGCCTATTCTAGTGCAGAAATTTTGATTAGCCTACAAGTACTAGTGACCATGGAGATGCAGCCAGAACAAATTGTACATGGCAGGTGTAAATTTGAGCCCCGGCTGTTTTCATTTTCTACACTATCTGTGCAATAGCATTAAAACTTTTAAATTTCATCAGCCTCTCCCACTCCCAAGAAATGTGAGAGACAATGCTCTTTTTCACATCATCAAAATCTAAAACTGTTGGAAGAATTCGGTGTTGAATTCTCCTACCCAGCTTCAAAGTGCATGACTCTACATGGCGTAGATTCCATAAGAAACCGGAAGATTCAGCTTCAATCCTCAATCAGCCCTCAGTTGGCTAATTAGGCAGGGGTACTGAAATTCACCTCACTGTATTTGGGTTAGAAAGGTAGACTACGACGCAATGGTGGGGCAATTTTCAGGTCGCAAACCCAACCTCCCAATTAGCGACCTTCCAGTTGCTCTTTGAAACAGCAAACCAATTAGAGCCTGGCTTTCGGCTCCCTAACCAAATAGGGAGGGTAATTAAATAAATCACGGCATGTTTTTAGAAACGTTCAGCAGCACTGTGAGGCTGCAGCATCCATAGAACTGGATAGAAGACCTGGAAGAGCTGCAATGACACATACACCCCAGACCCCTACCTCCCCAAGTCCCTCTTTCTTAATCTGGAGACCCAGCTGAGGGGCAATGGCAAGGTGAACAAAGCCAAGCCTGGCAGAACATAATGTCAAGGGAATTGTGCTTAAACTACACAGTGCGCTAGTCAGTCTGCACATTGAGCAATGCCTCAGTTGTTCAGGCACAAAGGGGATATTCAAGAGCTGGAGGCAGTCTAGAGAACTGTCATGAAGATGAAGATGATCCCTTGTATCCTAGTCTGAGATAAGAGGGAAAAATATGAGAGATATTATGGGTTTTCGAGATAGAGAGGTATGTGTGCAGTGATTGGGAAAAAGTGCACAAGATAGTAAAGGCATCCAAAAAGTTAACTCCAGGACATTACTTTAAATCAAATCAGAGCAGAACAAGGGGACAAAGGTTCAACAACAACTGCTTGCATTTGTAAAGCACCTTTAACATAATTAAATATCCTAAAGCATGAACAAACAAAATCTGACACTCAGCAACATGAGGAGATGTTAGAATGGTGCTGAAAAGTTTGGTCAAAGAGGTTGATTTTGAGGAGTAACTTAAAGGATAAAAGAGAAGTATAGATATTTAGGGAGGGAATTCCAGAGCTCAGGGCCTCAGCAGCTGACGGCACAGCCGCCAACGGTGGAGAGATTAAAATCGCCAGAATTGGCGGGAGCAAAGATCTCGTGGGAGTTGTGGAAGGCTGGTGGAAATCACAGAGATAAAGGGGTAAGGTGATGGAATAATTTTAAAACAACGATGATCATTTTAAAAATGGATGTAGATCAGCGAACACTGGGAAGATTGAACCAGGTGCGAATTAGGACACAGGCACCAGAGTTTTGAATGAAATCAAGTTTGCGGAGGTGGAGACTGACCCAAGGGGGTTGGAATAGTCAAGTCCAGAGTAACAAAGGCTGGTTCAAATTAACAAAAGGTAAATTTAGGATTGTCATCAGGAAGTTCAGAGTGATCAATGCAAGGAATGAGCTTTGGATAGAGTAGTGGAGGGGAAATCCTTGGAGTCATTTAACACAAGATCAGGTGCTGCATTGGGCAGGCATGAGAGTTTTCTGGACAAATGAATTGAAATGAATTTCACCTGCAGTGATCTTGTGGTCAGTGCAACTCGTCAACGAATCCTTCTTTATAAAAAGAGGTTTGGCATAAATAAGCTATGCAATGACAATTTGGCAGAAATAAGCTACACAATGACAATGTGGCAAAAAAGATTATTTCCCTCACAGTAAAAGACATGGAACCAGCCCCAATTTTGCCAACAGTACCTGGCTCACAAGTACAAGAGTAACTCTGCCACTCATCGCTGCAGTAGCTGTTAGGTGGGCATAAGGTGGAGTCACATGGATCAGGGATGGTGCAGCCTAGTTCCACGTTCATAGTATGACTTGGCTTTGGCATTGCAATTCCAATAGAGGTGTCACCAAGACGCACACCCTGAGGGTAGGGAAAAAAACTGTCATCAATAGATTGAACCCTTAAGTATCTATATTTGCTCGATAATCTTCCTCTCAGGCTAAACAAAAATATATATCTATACTCGTCTGTATCATTTATTTCCGAGGCATGTGAAGCTAGATTGATGCACCCAGCAAGAAACAGAACAAGCATAGGATGACACACATATATACACACTTATAGAGTCAAGTGAGCCAAAGGTATCTGGAACATATCTTATGGACTACTGAAGACAGAGATAAAACAGAATCATATGAATCCAGAAGGTGCCACAATCAGGATGGTTTCTTTGCTGATGTAGCTAACCTCAATCGGAAGGAATGGGTTCCCTGGGCTAGGAATTACAGAAGGGGAGTGGGATTAGCAGGCGCAGAAGAAGCTGTCTTATGATCACCATTAGTGGTTTCTACTTGACTGTGTATGCATGCGGGGAAATTTGAGGACTGGGCTTAGCAACATTGACCACAAACAGTCTAATAATGACTGCAGACCACAAATGGAAGAATGCAATCTGGGACAGGTATAAAAGAGGCGTGAGCATCTTTGGCAATATATCCTCCTGTGTATCACTATCTTCAGCAGAGAAGGAAATAATAATTATTTTTCCCCAAGTAGGAATAAGGCATCAATCCAATTCATTATAACACACACAACCTATACACACACAGCACAAGGATTGCAAATAGCAGGGAGATTGCTTTGATCTATACACAGGTCACTTTCTGAAGTTTGCAGGTTGTAAAACCCTGTTTGAAACATTTGAACACTTCCACCAGCATACATTTTCAGGTATGACTTACTGATTGTGATTAGGAGAGTTGGTTGAATTTTCTCCTCATTCCTTTGCTCAGGGATAGTAAATCCAATTGTAGCTGCCCTGAGTGTGGTTAGCCAATTTAGTATATGAAAGGGATTGAAAGTAGAAGCTTTGGATTTTCAGATATGATATCAGAACGTGTCCTTGCACATTTGGCAATCTCCATCAGTCAAGTCAAGACATCTTCTTGCCTTTTGTGCTTCAAAGATTCATTTTTTTGACCAAGCGCCAAATCATTATTGGCTGAAGAAATCAACTCCCCAAGCCACAGAAAATGGAATAAACCCTGAAATCAATATAATGCAGAACCGCGCTACATGGACACTAACAGAGCATACATAAGTGTCTACTGCATCCATCAGTCTGTCACAATTTGATTAAAACCTCTAGTGGTTACAATTCACAGGCTGAACAGCCTGTAACAAACAGTAATTCCTATACCTGGATACAGCCATCCAATCCATTCTGCACCTCACCAGCTCTGAGAATTCCACCAATTTGAAGATGCTTCAACCTCAGCCCGTGTAACTCATTGCCAACAACAACTGTATCCTAGCAACAAGAAAGAAAATAATCAAAACCACAGTAGATGCACAATTGACTTTGACTCTCTCAGAGACAACATTATTAGAAAGCCATGCAAGCACTTTTGATATCATTACAATTGGCTTCTTGTGGAGTAATTTTGGAACATAGAGACGGATTAAATATCCAGAATTAAGGAACAAAACTTGAAGATTTGTGAGGAGGTCTGTTTAACCTCTACGGTGTTTCTTTGTGCTGTATCTCTTTTCAATGTTAAGGCTCAGCTGTAGCCTGGGAGATGATCTGCTAATGAGATGATATAACGTTTATTGAGTGCATTCTGTTTCCCGAAGGAAGATTGACAGATGAAGGGTCACAAATGTTACTGTAGATGATTATTTAAATTTTATGATGTATTGTTTAAATACACTGTGGTTTTGCACACAACAAAATAGCATGTTAATTTTTTTAGTCTCAGAGGAAAACTTGCATATAGAACATAGAACAGTACAGCACACAATGTTGTGCCAACCATTTATCCTATTCAATCTAACCTACACCCCTTCAATTTACTGCTGTCCATGTGCCTGTCCAAGAGTCGCTTAAATGTCCCTAATGACTCTCTGACACCTCACCTCTACTGGCAGTGCGTTCCATGCACCCACCACTCTCTGTGTAAAGAACCTACCTCTGACATCTCCCCTACATCTTCCTCCAATCATCTTAAAATTATGTCCCCTCGTGACAGCCATTTCTGCCCTGGGGAAAAGTCTCTGGCTATCCACTCTATCCATGCCTCTCATCACCTTGTACACCTCTATCAAGTCACCTCTCTTCCTTCTTCGCTCTAGTGAGAAAAGCCCTAGCTTCCTCAATCTTTCTTCATAAGACATGCCCTTCAGTCCAGGCAGTATCCTGGTAAATCTCCTCTGCACCCTCTCCAAAGCATTGACATCTTTCCTATAATGAGGCAACCAGAACTGGACACAATATTCCATATGTGGTCTAACCAGGGTTTTATAAAGCTGCAGTAAAATCTCACCGCTCTTAAACTCAATCACCCTGTTAATGAAAGCCAACACACCATACGCCTTCTTAACAACCCTATCCAACCTGGGTGACAACTTTGAGGGATCTATGTATGTGGATCCCAAGATCCCTCTGTTCCTCCACACTTCCAAGAATCCTGCCTTTAACCTTGTATTCAGCATTCAAATTCAACTTTCCAAAATGAATCACTTCACATTTATCTAGGTTGAACTCCATCTGCCACTTCTCAGCCCAGCTCTGCATCCTGTTAATGTCCTGTTGTAACCTGCAACAGCCCTCGACACTATCTCAACTCCACCAACCTTCGTGTCATCGCAAGCTTACTAACCTAACCCACCCTTTCACTTCCTCTTCCAAGTCAATTATAAAAACCATAAAGAGCAGAGATCCCAGAACAGATCCCTGCGGGACACCACTAGTCACCGACCTCCAGGCAGAATACTTTCCATTCACTACCACTCACTGTCTTCTTTCGGCAAGCCAATTCTGTATCCAGACAACCAAATTTCCCTGTATCCCATGCCCCCCAACTTTCTGAATGAGCTGATCATGGGGAACCTGATCAAATGCCTTACTGAAATCCATATATACCACATCCACTGCCCGACCTTCATCAATGTGTCTCGTCACATCCTCAAAGAATTCAATGAGGCTTGTGAGGCATAGCCTGCCCCTCACAAAGCCATGCTGACTACCTTTAATCAAACTATGTTTTTCTAAATAATCATAAATCCTGTCTCTCAGAATCCTTTCCAATATTTTGCTCACCACAGACGTAAGACTGATTGGTCTGTAATTCCCAGGGATTTCCCTATTCCCTTTCTTGAACAGGGGAACAACATTTGCCTCCTTCCAAACATCCGGTACTATTCCAGTGGAGAGTGAAGACGCAAAGATTATCGCCAACGGCGCAGCAATCTCCTCCCTCGCTTCCCGTAGTAACCTTGGGTATATCCTGTCTGGCCCAGGGGACTTATCTATCCTGATTCTTTTCAAAATTTCCAGCACATCCTCCTTCTTAATATCAACCTGTTTAAGTCTATTAACCTGGTTCACGCGGTGCTCATGAGCAACAAGGTCCCTCTCTCCAGTGAATACTGAAGCAAAATATTCATTTAGGGCCTCCCCTATCTCCTCAGACTCTAGGCACAAGTTCCCTCCAATATCCCTGATCGGCCCTACTCTCACTCTGATCATCCTCTTAATTCTCACGTAAGGGTAGAACGCCTTGGGGTTTTCCCTAATCCTTCCCGCCAGGGCTTTTTCATGTCCCCTTCTAGCTCTCCTAAGTCCATTTTTGAGTTCCTTCCTGGCTATCTTGTAACCCTCTAGAACCGTGCCAGATCCTTGCTTCCTGAACCTTACGTAAGCTTCCTTCTTCCTCTCGACTAGAAGCTCCACTTCTCTTGTCATCCAAGGCTCCTTCACCTTACCATTCCTTCCTCGTCTCAATGGGACAAAACTACCCAGCATTCTCAAGTGCTCCCGAAATAACCCCCACATTCCTGTTGTGCATTTCCCCAAGAACAACTGTTCCCACTTGATGCTTCTCAGCTCCTGTCTAATAGCAGTATAATTTCCCCTCCCCCAATTAAACTGGAATTTGGACAAAAACAGACTGAATTCAATCTGATTTTAGCATTAGAGAAATTAGATGGTTTGTCTCCCAACTTTGTAGTTCATAGAATCCCTACAGTGCAGGAGGCCTTTTGGCCCATCGAATCTGCACGGCCCCCCGAAAGAACACTCCATCCATGCCGAAACTCAAGTAGACACGGGGAGAATATACAAACTACACACAGTCACCCGAGGTCAGAATTGAAACCAGGACCCTGGCTCTGTGAGACAGCAGTGCTAAACACTGTGCCACAATGCCGCCTTGTATTATATACACTTTAAAAGATCAAATTATTAAATGAGTGTTTTGTATCTGTCTTCACAAAGGAAACAGATGATGTGAAGATTACACTAAAAAGAGGGAAATTGTGGGTAGGATGGTAATAAATAAAGATGATGTGCTGGGAAGATTAACATTATTGAAAGTTGGTAAGTCACATGATCCAGATGGAACACATCCCAGGTTGGTGAAAGAAGTATTGTTAGGAACAGCAACGGCATCTGTCACAGTCTTTCAAGCTTCACTGAACACAGGAGTAATGTTGAGGACCGGAAGGTTGCTAATATTAATGGGGAGGGGAATAACCCAGAAAACAATAGGTCGGTCAGCTAACATCTGTGAATGGGGGAAGTTTTTGTAAACCATTATCAAGGATAAAACAAAATTTCACTTGGAAAGACACGAGGTAAGCAAGATGAACCTGTATGAATTTGGTGGACATTGTAAATTCTCCCTCAGTGTACCCGAACAGAAGCCGGAATGGGGCGGCCTGGGGATTTTCACAGTACCTTCATTGCAGTGTTAATGTACGCCTACTTGTGGCACTAATAAAGATTATCATTAATTGGAGACTTTCTTTCATTCTTTGTGACAAACTTCATCAAATTATTTGATAAAGTAACAGAAAAGGTTAATCAAAGTTGGACAGTAGATTTTACATATACAGATTTTGAAAGGCATTCGACAAAGTGTACAGAAAGCTAATTAGGATGATGAAAGATTATGGGTGAAAGTGGCAGGATAAATACAAAACAAAGGGTTGTGGTGAATGTTTTGTTTCCAGACTGGGAGATGTTTAACCCCGTATTCCCCAAAGGCCAGCTATGGGGCCATTACTCTGCAAATTTTATAAATGACCTTGACTCGAGTGAAGGAAGCAGCATTATAGAGCTTGCAAATGAACGATACTTGTTAAAGGGGAAGCGGTGAAGTGGTCGTGGTATTGTCACTGGACTTCTAATCCAGGACCAGAGTAATGCTCTGGGGGCCCAGGTCCAAATCCCACCAGATGGTGAAATTTGAATTCAATAAAAATATGGAATTAGAAGTCTAAAAGTCAGAAAATCATTGTTAATTGTTCTAAAATTTTAGCTGATTCGCTAATGTCCTTTTGGGAAGGAAATCTGCCATCCTTACCTGTCTGGCCTACATGTGACTCTGGACCCACAGCAATGTGGTCGACTCTGAAATGGCCTAGCAGTTCAAGGGTAATGAGGGATGGGCAACAAATGCTGGCCTTGCCAGCGATGCACATGTCCCATGAATGAATAAAATAGCGATAAGGATAGCTATAGGGTTCAGGATGGGTTACATTGGATGGTGGAATGAACAGAGCTTGGCAAATGAAATTCATTGTAGTGTCGAACTTGCATTTTTGGAGGACTAATATGGAAAAAAATACATAAAAATTAGACAATTTTGGTGTGTACAGAAACTTTGGTGCCCATGCCCACAAATCCTTAACAATGGCAGGCCAAGTTGAGGTGGCTGCAAAAGCATATGGGTTACTTGAGTATTTAAGTAGAGGAACGGAATATGACAGTAATCAGATAATGCTGGGGTGTAATAAATCACTAGTTGGGCCTTAGCTAGAGTACTGTGGACAATTTTGGGCAGGAAGTCAGGAAAGGTCGAAAGGCCCGTGGAAATGGTACAGAAGAGATTTACCTGGATATTATTACCTGGAATATGGGAGTGCAGTTAAATTAAGGTTGGGAAAGTTAGGATTGTTCTCCTTCACACAGAGAAGGTTACCCAAGAGAAGTTTGGGTAAAGTAGAAAAAATATACTGGCAATGTTAGTTGTGTATCAATTATGGTTAACTATTTGTAGTGCATTGCTTGGGTTGTTACTTGATTACATATAAAGGGACACTTACTGACATTGTGCGGAGGTTGAATGAGGGGCACGTCTGTGAAGAAATCTAAACTGAGCACTCAATTGGCTTCACCAACTGACTTTCAGGAATGTGACAGGGTCATTAACAAGAGATCACAGATTCAAAATCATTGGCAAAAGATTTGCAGGGGAAAGAACTTTTCACTCAAAGTTGTTGGGATCTGGAACGCTCTGCTGAAAAAGATGGGATAGTCGATTCTCACAATAATTTTAATAATTTAACAATTGTAGGAGGGAGTTGGACAAGCACTTGAGGAATGAAAAACTTTTAAGTTTCAAACAAAAAAACAGGGATGTGGGACGGACGTTATTACTCTTTCAAAGAGCCAGCATGGATCCATGGCTCGATTGGACTCCTCCTGAGCTAAGTTTATAAATAATCCTCCCTAAGCACTATAACTCCCAAAACAGCAACAAATAAATCAGTCTGACCTGATAAAGTCCAAAATCAATAGTGATGGTTGCTATGTATCGTATATCACGCCCATTCCTCACATCTCGTAGCTCCAGCTGAAGATCATGCCACCTCCCATCATTCAATGGCATTCGATTCAGCAGCAACCTGACAGTCCGACTGGTTCCTCGATTGACAGCAAACAATAGGTGGCCCGAGTCCAACTGAGAACAATTCAAGAGCAGAAAAATCAGAAATTATGGAATAGTTTAACATCGATAATCATGTCACAAACACAGAAAAGGCAGATTGTCCTGGGAAATGGCCAGATCCCTCTTAAGCTTTCTAAAATCAGTTGTGTAAAGCGTTGAGGCAAAATGTGGAAGCTTGACTCGGAGTTATCTCGTCACCTCCTAGAAACCAGGACTAATATTAACCTGGCCAAGGAATGGCAAGTGCCACATGAGCACATATAAAAGATTTAACCTTATTAAACCTTTAAGCAATTTATGAAAATTAACCAAGTCACGAATGAGGATAAGGAGGGTCCTATGATTCTGCAATGTACTTTTGGGTTCAGATGAAATCTTGAGCAATAAGGACATGGGTATTTTGAATCTTGAGTGTTTTAGACCAGAGTGCTTGGTTTCAAAAAACCTGGGCGGGATTCTCCGGTCGCCGATGCCGAAATCGAGTTCGGCGATTGGCCGGAGAATCACCATTCGTGCCGAAATCGTGGGCGGCGCACTTTCGCGATGCTCCACCCCCTCCAAAGCAGCGAACTCTAGGAGCATGGTGCACGCTGTTACTTGGGAACCCGGCGTGGCCGCTGCGGACTCAGTCCAGCGATCCGCGGGCAGGGGGGCGACTTTGGCAGGGGCTGGGGGCACAGTTGGTGGGATACTATTTGGCAGGCCGGGTACGCGCGGCCGGCGCCATGTTGCAGGCTGCATGCACGGCCACGAGCCCGGCAATTCTCCAGCCGTATCGGCAGCTGGAGCCGGTTGCTCTATGCTGCCTGCCTGCTAGCCCCCCACCAAACGGAGTATCGGTGGATGTTTGTGCCGAGTTTTTGGTCCTAAAAGGCCACCGTTCCCACGCCGGCATCAGGGCATAGCCTGAAAATCGGAGAATCCAACCCGTTATCTGCTCTCTGTTTTTTTGAAATGGGAATCTCATTCGGATCAAACTTTGTAATGCTTCAGCTCGAATTAACATGTGGAAATAATCATATTCTATAATAAAGCCATTCAAGTATCTCAAGTGAATTTATTGCAAATTATGAGACTGAAATAGAATTTCAAATCCAAATAATTTCGAAGAACATTTAACTTTATTTGCATGATTGCTTCTTCTTTCTGCATTGTCTCCAATTTTCGATGTTACCATTGCTGCCACATTTTCCTATCTGACATGACTTGATTTTTCTATTCTAACACTGCTCGAAAAATGTTTGAAACATCTTCCTTACCCATTTTTCTTTCTCCTGACACTCTATTTTTGGAAGTGTGGAAAAACTTCCCCCAAAAAGTTAGTCTGATTAATATAAGCACCCCAAAAAACTGTCTCCTCAGCCAATCTATTGTTGAAACCGTCAAGACTGACATGGCCACACAATACTTAACTCGGTCACTAATGTGCAGTTCACACAAAATTAATAATTTTCACCCTGAAGTGTAAATTTGAAGCTCTGTCGTAATGTTCCAATGATATTGAAGTTGAGACGGTGTCTGTGTCACTCCCACACTTACCTGTAATATATAACATCTTGACTAATCCTATGAAACTGCACTGAGCACGTAATAGCTATCTCTGCTACCTCACTCCTCAATTTGCACAGTTAATTAATAAAATACTCAAAGTGATGGAAAGGCAATTAATCACAAGATCATTTAGATCAAAATTATACATTTTAAGGGGTAATCCTGCTGATAGGGCAGCCATGTATTTTCTTTTCTTCCCATGTACTTAATGATCTGTTGAGCTGCTCGCAGAAAAATACTTTTCACTCCAATCCAATCCAATCCAATATGGTAGAAAAAGGATAATGAATTAAAAGATGTTGGGGGATTCATTTATCAATGCTTTTAGCCATACTATATGGAGATTGAGCGACATTAACAAATGTTATCTCTAATTTTAAGCATCTAGTAAAATTGTGAATTTTCTTGCAGAGGTTCAATGAAAGTAAGCGCACTTATACCCTGAAGTGCTATCCAATTGCAATGCCAACACAAATTTAATTTACATCTGAACCCATACTGGAAGAAATCCCCCGATACATAGCAATATACTACAATTTTCTTTAAGTAACAGATGATTATAAACTTTTACTGCATGCACAAAAAATAATTATAACTCGAGAATAAACATAAATCTTAGTTAATATCATTATCAAGCTTTTGTGGCAGTGAAGCTGTGAATAGGTAACAGCCAGAAGAAGAAGAATTATACACTTGAAGAGGTAGCGAGGAGAGAAAAAAAATAAACAGTAAGACTGAAACCTCCTTTGCCATCAGTCAAGACCAAATTTGAGTCAGGTTATTGCATCTAACATTGCAGCTGTACATCACAGGCTTCAAGGTACAGAACGCCAAAGACTGAAAAATAAATGAAATGAAAAAGCATTAGAAAGATATACGGAGATTATTTATTCTGGCTCCTTTTGATGAAATTGGCTGCCCGAGAAGAAAGACAGATGGAGGCAGTCAAACAGAGACTGTCTAAGAAGATAGACAAACAGAGAGACAAATGTAGACCATGGGGAGCAATGGAGGGGGAGGGGGAAGGAGACAAAGCAAAAACCAAAAGAGCTAAGTTGTTCCAAACTGCAAGAGAGAGACAGGCACAATATACAAAAGAAGAGTCCAAGAGCAAGAAAGATTGTTATTCCCCTATGTATGCATTGGATGTGAGTTGCATGTCAGATTACAACATGGAGAGAATGATTACCTACTTTTTAGGTTATTTTTCATTTCTATAATACAGACATCCTCTACCCACTGTTGGGTTTAATGAGAAAGCATATTGCATTCTGGAAAAGTACATGAAGGTTTATTTTTGTTTAAGATATTCTTCAGATCAGCGTTGACGGTAGATTCCACCCCACCACCCCCCCTCCCAAACCAGGTTCCTCCCACGACAAAGGTTTGCTTGAGAAATGTCAATCTATTTTGATCTAACACAAATAACTTGTCTGCAAGATATTAAGTGGAATCAAAATAGGAATTCAATTCTTCAGGAAGTCTCAATATGAGATGGAGCATCAACAAGACAGTTAATCTTTTTTTGATCTTCATTTAATGCATCACTGACAGATTTGCTAAAATGAGGGTGGTCCGTGTTTAGGATTAAGTCACATATTTGCTCCAAAATGAAGGAAATACTCCTCTACTGAGCTCAAGGTCTCACTTTTGCCTCGTTAATCAAGCCACTCACTTAGATAATTTTTGTTTTAAGTTGGTTTAGCTAGAATCTTATTAACATCAGAATGCCACAGCTCTTGATGTTTCCCCGAGTAAAGCAGAGCTTCCTACTCAGCTGAGGTGATTCATGAGTTAAGTAAGTAATTATTGTTGGTAGAGATGGAAATGGGAAACCATTTTGGGCAGAAAGCCAAGGACTCCCCCGTAGTCTTGCTTTTAAAATAGCTGATTGACAACCAGTGACAAGCCTGCTTGAATCAATAAATGGGCTTAAAGAAGAATTAAAGAACAACATAGGAAACACAATTTCTATACTTATTTCACTGAAGCAAAGAATGAGGAAATTCATGGGTCCATATCATTTCCCATACTTATCCCCTAACACCTTCTCCCAAAAATCTTGATAAGGCCCTTATCTTCACCTTCAACTCAAAGTCTCTGCATTTACCACATCATCTTTTGCTGCTTCCACCTCCAACACAATTGCATCTTGAAACACATCTTCCCCTTCCTGTGTTTCAAAGGGACCATTACCTTTGACACACTGGTTCACTCATGCACCACTTCAGAAAGTTACTTCTTTCCTCCCCCATGACATAGTCCCAAACAAGTACAAAACATGCCACACCAGTTGTTTAATTTCCTTCCATGTCCAAAACGCACTTTCCATTTGGGACAGCAATCCCTGTGTACAGGCACCAACCTGTTTTATAATATATGCTGCTCATGGCACAGTCTCCTCTGTTTCAAAGAGCAAATGCATTTTTAAGCACCTTCGGTTCTGTCTGCATCAGTACTCCTGTGGTCTGTTGCTTGATACTATAACTTCCCTTCCCTGAATGAGCATTGCCTCTGTGGCCTTCTAAAGTGTTCCAATGAAACTCAACACAGGTTTGAGGATGGACACCTTGGCCAGGATTCTCTGCCGCCTGCAGTAGCTTTCCCGATGCAGCGGAGAATCCTGCAGCGGGCAAAAAGGAAGATGCAAATGGGCCATTTGAAATGACTTGCATCCTATTAACGGGCTGGACACCAGATTCTCCACACCTCCGTGGTGCCTGGATTCACATGGGCGTGGATTGGTGCAATTATTTGGACACATGGCCCTGACGTGGTGGACATCGCAGTGGGCCAAGGGGGAACCTAACCATAACTCTTATAAACATCTAGGGGTTGTGTGCTTTCACTTCCTCTTTTTCTCAGCAGAAAGTACTTAACTGCTTTTGATGTGGTCAGGAGCTGTCAATCATAGCTAGATCTTTATAAACATTGTGGTTAGGTTCAAAGCTGGGTACTTGAAATGCATTAAAGCATGAAAATAAATGAAAATCAACAATTCAGTCATAAGCTGTCTGGACCCAATTACACTGTCAATTACAGCCTATTGAAAGCTAATTATTTTTTAAAGCAAATAGAAGCCTTGCACATCAATGGATCTGAGGGGGTTTAAAGCCTTGTGATATGATTTTCGCTTTCTGCACCTTTATCTGAGACAGCAGGTGCAAGGGGCAAGTAAGTTAAAAAGCAGTGATATTTCACTGTTTCTGCCAGAACTACTCTTTAGCTTCCAGGCAGGGGTGGCTGATGTTGGGGGAGGGTCTCTGATATTTGGGGGGATCTCTGACGAGAGGGTTCTCTGATTTGGGGGCAGTCTCTGATACGAGGCGGGGGTTCGGATATGGGGGCACCTTCGGTATGGGGGCGTTTCCGTCGGTTGTCCCTGGTGGCGTGGGGTTTCGGTTGGGGGTCTGGTCATCCTCATGCGTGCATGCTGTGGTGGGGTGGGGGGGTTGACCCAGCAAGTCCTGTGGTTGGTGGGTGGGGTGAGGATGCCTCTACTCAGTTGGGGGAGGGGGGAGGATTTGATTTGCGGAGGGAGGAGGGGGAAAAAGAGCAGACGCCGGACATCGGTATTGGGCTGCCTGCAGAAATTTGCATGGCAAGGAAAAAGGAAATGCTTCGCGGCAGCACAAACCAGAAGAGATTCACTTCCGGCAGGTGCACACAGTCTCCCAAACAGGAATTCTGGCCCTTATCTTTGGGCAATTTGCAGCACTCTGAACTTACTGATTTTAATAACGTCAAATGCCTAATTAGAGCTCCCGCTTAGTTTTTCTGTTTCTATTTCAGGTCAGCTTTACTCTCAATTGCCTCATTTATTCACATATTCTCGATATCTCAAATTTATTTTAGATTGCTTCATCTGATCATCTTATGCTAATATTTCTTCAATTATTTAACCATCTTCCATTTTTCACAAGCATTTGGCTATTCTACTTCTCTTCCATGTATACACCCATTTTCTCCTTCCTTTTGCTCTGCTTCTTTATAAATCATTAATCTGTAACTTTTTTCAGTTTGACAAAGGGCTACGAACTTGGAAGCATTAATTCCATTAACATTAATTGAAACATTATGTTCTCTCCACCAGTGTTGGCTAATGTTCTGTGCATTTTTGACAGTTTGTTTTATTTTATGCTGTCTGCAATTTTTTTTCTTTTTTAAAATATTGAAGCAAAAATACCATCTTCTTCCTTTAAATGCATTCTACAGAACAGCTTCTGATCTTTAAAACAGTTATCTTTGGTGCAGCCTGATAAACCCAGATAAACTAAAAAGAGTTCACCAGGTCATGGTTGGAAGAATGGCAACAAAGCATTTTCTGAGATCTGACAGTAGTGGTGAATGCCCAAGAGCTTTTTCTTATATTAAAACAGCGTTTAAAGTTGATCTGCTTGAAGTGTTTTGAGTCTCCATCAATAGCAACTAATTAAAAGTTCATGAAATGCCGAAAAGATTTCCGTGAGCGGACAAACACAATTGCTTGCAAATAGTCCTTATTGAGCTGAAGAAAAAGAAACTAAGTAGCTGAAGCAAACATGCACCTAATGCCATAAAGAACACCTCAATATAAAGGCAGACTATTTTATAATGGATGGTACAGGCAGGGTAGTAAATGGGTAACACTAAGTTGCCAATATTATTTTAAAGGGATGTATCCGAGTAATCTTTCTGCAGACACGATACAAAGCACAATTTTAATTCCAATATTAGCACCCGAGATTACATGATTTCGCACACTGGAAGTTTGCATCAGAAATTCAGGTATATGGTCAAATTTCTGACGTGCTCCCAGCATATAAAGCTCTGTCACAGGAGCAATTAATTCAAAATATTATCCCTATGTCCAATCGCAGTAAATGCATTGGAAGGTGGGAGATGTTTGAATAAAAAATTTATTTCATTCATAGTAAGCAAGAGCAAGGCTCAACATACAGTAAAATAATCCGAAAAATAAATTAAATGATAAAACATTAAATAGAATATCAAGTAGAATAGATCTGGGGCGGGATTCTCCGCAATCGGCACGATGTCTGCCGACCGGCGCCAAAAACGGCGCGAATCAGTCCAGCATCGCGCCGCCCCAAAGGTGCGGAATTCTCCGCGGACTGATTTCCGCCCCGCCAACTGGCGCGGAAATTACTTCGCTGGGCGACGCATGCGCGGGACGTCAGCGGCCGCTCACGGCATCCCCACGCATGCGCAGTGGAGGGGGTCTCTTCCGCCTCCGCCATAGTGAAGATCATGGCGAAGGCGGAAGGAAAAGAGTGCCCCATGGCACAGGCCCACCCGCGGATCGGTGGGCCCCGATCGCGGGCCAGGCCACCGTGGGGGCACCCCCTGTGGCCTGATCGCTCCGCGACCCCCCCCCCCCAAGCCCGCCCGTGCCGCCTTGTCCCGCCGTTCGAAAGGTGGTTCAATCCACGCCGGCTGGCGTGGGTTGACAGCGGCGGGACTTTGGCCCATCGCGGACCGGAGAATCGCCGGGGGTGGGCCCGCCGACCGGCGCGATTCCCGCCCCCGCCGAATCTCCGGTGGCGGAGAATTCGGGACACGCCAGCCCCCGGCGATTCTCCGACCTGGTGGGGGATCGGAGAATCGCGCCCCAGCTCTTTGAATTCGAACAGATTTTCATCATAGCTATTAATATTCAAACAAAATGCCCACAGTTTAAATAATCTGGTGAGGGCCTATCTAATAAAATAAATGATATTGTGCATGTTTTAAAGTTCACCTCATATTTAAGATTTAAAGATCTCGAGAAATGCATGAAGGGATAGGTGAAAGATACAATACACAGATCACCATGGGATACGACTGTTGCACATACAGGTTACACAATCATGTCGTTAGACACTGGGCAATTGAGGCACATTTCTGAGCTCTAAGAGACTGAGACTGGAATATGGAAGTGGCCAGCGCCACTGCAGATGGTTGAATATCGAAGGAAGACAGAAAACCTATAACACTGAGTAACATCTTCAAGGTGAATCTGACATGTGAAAACAGGTAGTTACAAGTGCTTCAGCTGTTAAGCAATAGACACACATGGCATTTCTCCAATTCTGAATAAAAAACTTCAGTCAACAAAAGCCTGAAGGGGAAAAAAACAAATGTTTAAAGCACAAAATTGGGGAAGATTTTCTAGGAGCTGGGCAAGGCAGATGTTGGGCACTCTCCGTCAAACAGAAAAAAGAGAAGTTTTACTTTAAGTTGATGTATTGTAGCTAGTTTCAAGCATCTTAGAACTATAATTCCAAAGAAAAAAGCAAAGTGACATTTGGATTTTCAACGCACCATCACTTATCCTGGGACTGCACCTCAGTTGAGTCACTGCTTTGGATGGAAAATATTATGCACTTAAAACAATGCTTTAGTGCAGCAACTAGGGGAGCGTAGCATTGTTGGAAGTGCCACCTTTCAGATGGGGAGACGGCCCACCTGGTCAGGTGAATGCAAAAGATCCCACGACATTATTCAAAAAAAGTATAACATGATCCCTTGGGGTACTATCCAACTTCCTCACTCAAACACATCATCGAAAAACTGGCCATTTATCTAATTTGCTGTTTGTATGCAACCTTGCTCTGTGCAAATAGCTGCCATTACAACAATGTGTGAAGTTCATGTTATAACCCACACACAACAGGAGCAATCAGTCTCCCTGTTAGTCTTGCCAAGTACAAGCTCCCCCACTAAGGTGGCAGGGAGCCCAAGCACATTCATGATCGAGTTCCATACGAAGCCAGCAAGGTATGGAACTGACAGAGCAGGCCCGGCTGGGATCTGATGTATACTGCAAATATAATTGCTTTGCAATAAACATCGATTTCTTTCATCTATTCGATTCGGACTAGGATGTGGCCTACTAAACTGGCGACGAGGATAAAACTGGACTATTGCTGACACTGCTACACCGTCGGACAAACAACCACCTCCTTTCCACTGCTGTTGGAGTTGGGGTAAATGTTTTTTTTTTACTGTTGCAAAAATGCCTTTGTTCGGATGGTTGGACGTGTTCGACGCAAGAATAGAGGATCGACACAGTACACAGAACACATGCATGACTTTTTCTGGGCGAAATATTACTGACTGCCTGAGGAGTTCTTACTTCCTGGTGGGACTCCTCCCTGGAGTCTCTAGAGAGAGCCCCAGCGTTGTGGGGCATATGGATGCAGGAGCTGCAGTGAGCGCAAGACACAAGTCAGCCAGCAACCCCGGCGACCTGGTAGAGGCAGGCGGCAACTGAGGGCTTGCACTTTCCACCTGGACCAGCCAGAGTAGGAGTATATGCAGCTGGATTGTGTTGCAGCACCACAAGTGGCTCTCATCAAGATAACCATGCAGGGTAATGGTCATCCGTTAGACATGAAACTTGACATGGCAGCTGCGGCTTCAGTTATTGGAAAGCAAACCTTCGACAGGATAAGGAAGGGGGTGCAACAACGGGACATCGACCAAGATTAATGACGTACACCAGCAAACCATTTGCCATTGCGGGAACTACGAAGACCCCGCTAGTTTACAGGCAACAGCCGGTGCGACTTCCATTGATCATAGTAAAGGTACATGGCCCCAGCCTGCTAGGCTGCGATTGGTTAAAATGTTTACAACTGGGCTGGCAGCAAATTTTCCAAATGGATCTGGTGTCTTATACGGAGTGCTAGGAAATACCCCGGATTTTCCAGCCCAGACTAGGAAAGATAAAGGGGGCCAGGGCAAGAATCCAAGTAGACTGGGATTCACAGCCAAAATACTTTAGGGCTCCCCCGGTCCCTTACGCCTTGTTAGCGAAAGTTGAGGCCAAACTAAGCTGGCTCGAAGGCCTTGGGACCATTAAACCTGTGCGTTTTGCCCACTGGGCGGCACCAGTGGTCCCAGTGCTCAAAGCAGATAAGGCGGCCAGACCGTATGGGATCTACAAGTTGACGGTCAACAGAGCTTCCCATATGGATCGTTACTCGAAGTCCCGCATCAAGGATCTATACACAAAACTGGCCGGTGGACAATGAGTCAACGTGGTAATGAGAGCTTTCAGACCTTCCCAGAGAATATCAAATGCTATCAAGTCCATAGAACCATGTTGCTGCATGGTTAGCACTGCTGTCTCTCAGCGCTAGGGACTCAGGTTCAATTCTAGCCTTGGGTGACTGTCTGTGTGGAGTATGCACTTTCTCCCCGTGTCTGTGTGGATTTCCTCCGGGTGTTCTGGTTTCCTCTCACAATCTAAAGATGTGCAGGTTAGGTGGATTGGCCATGATAAAAAAATTGCCCCTTAGTGTCCAGCGATGTGTAGGTTAGGTGGAATTGGAGGGATAGGGGAGGGCAGTGGGCCTGGGTAGGGTGCTCTTTCAGAGGGTCAGTGCAGACTCGATGGGCCAAATGACCTCCTTCTACACGGCAGAGATTCTATGGTATCTATGATTCTATGATAAAACAAATGACTGATGTGCTACTTCACCTAGGATCAACTTTGGCACAACTTGCAATTCCAACTTCTACCAACTTGTGTGCATCTTTAGACTTTAATCTAAATTTGACTTTATCATGTGGCTACTTGGGCATTTTTGGCTATTGCACGAAGTATGCAAAGTTTTTTTGCTCACTCAATATGTAGTGTTATGTGACCATCAGTTCACAACCATGCACGTTAAGTGCACTTTCCCAGGAATTGCCACGATAAGGGACGGCACGGTGATACAGTGGTTAGTATTACTGCCTCACAGGGCCAGGGACCCGGGTTCAATTCTGGCCTTGGGTGATGGAGTTTGTACTTTCTCCGTGTCTGTGGGTTTCTTCTGCGTGCTCCAGTTTCTTCCCACACTCCAAAGATGTAAAGGTTAGGTGCATTAGCCATGTTAAAATTGTTCCTCGTGTCCAAAGACGTGGAGGCAAGTGGGATTATAGGGATAAGATGGGTACATGGGCCTAGGTAGGGTGCTCTTTCAGAGGGACGGTGCAGACTTGATGGGCCAAATGGCCTCCTTCTGCACTGTAGAGATTCTATGATAACTCCAACCTTGTGGGCAGGTGTGTTATGCTGCTTCGGATAACACAGGCTGCTACTTGATGCGGTCTTAACTAAAGGATGCTCCGGACTCTGAAATGAGTTCAACGTGTTTATCGACTCTCTGCTAATCTAACTGTAGTAACTCAGTCTAACTGTACCAGCTTGCTCTAAGCCACGTGCTAGGGTGTGATGCTGCTGATCAACCCTCTAGATGTCTGTCTGTGGAAAGAGGCAGGGTGTGAGTGCCTCATCCCTTTTAGTGTTTATTACATGCCCCCTTGTGGTGATGCCACCTCTGAGTGTCCTGACTGCCCATTGGTTATGTCCTATTCGGAGTGTTCATTGGTTGCATGTTTGCATATCATGACAGGCAGCACGGTAGCACAGTAGTTAGCACAATTGCTTCACAGCTCCAGGGTCCCAGGTTCGATTCCCGGCTTGGGTCACTGCTTGTACAGAGTCTGCATGTTCTCCCAGTGTCTGCGTGGGTTTCCTCCAGGTGCTCCGGTTTCCTCCCACATTCCAAAGATATGCAGGTTAGGTGGACTGGCCGTGCTAAATTGCCCATAGTGTTCAAAAAGGTTAGGTGGGGTTACTGGGTTGTGGGGATAGGATGGAGGTGTGGGCTTAGGTGGGTTAGTCTTTCCGGTGCGGACTGGATGGGCCAAATGCCCTCCTTCTGCACTGTAAATTCTATGTCTATGTCTCTACCAGTTAAATATTACAGTATCACCTTGGAAGAGCTCTACGACTGGGTGATATGCGGTATGTACACCTCACTGTCCATCTGGATAAGCCCATAGTATGGCTGAGCGGTGGCACATTGAATCTGGTGCCCAGATTTGGTGGATGATCAAGTGGACTTTTGGCATGCTGAAAGAGCATTTCAGCTGCCTGGAATTCTCTGGCAGTTATCTTTTGCATGCCCTGAAAGGGTCACCAAATTGGCAATTACGTAAATATAACATTCACAGCAAGTAAGGCATAAACATAAGGCAGATTTCAATGATCATGGGCATCAGTGTAACTGCACAACAAGGACAAACCGTAACATCCAACCTGAGAAATGACGCAGCTTGAAGCCTAAGAATACTGATGGCAGCTCACTGGTAATACCGTCTCTTGAGCTGCAGCACTGGGACATATTACATGTGCTGCTTGCTTATTACTATTCTGCACTTAACAATAATTCTGAAAACACCTGCTGATATCTCCTGATGCTAACAAAACAGGCATAGGTAGCATGAGGTTTTAATTAATAGCAACATTTATTTAACTAATATATGTTACTGTTTAAATCCCTGCTTGTGTCCAATATGTTGAGGCCAAAACATGGCATGTTTTCAAGAAGCAGTTAGGGCGAAGGGGATCAAAGGTTGTGGGGGGAAAGCGGAAAAAGGTATCGAGTTGCATGATCAGCCATGGTCAGAATGAATTGCGGAGCGCTCAATGGGCCGAATGGCCTCCGCCTGCTCCTATTTTCTACGTTTCTATGTCCGTCTGCCTTTAATGGGATTTACGTGAAGAATGTCAAATGGGAAAAGCTGAATATGTGCGTAATTATTTTGATGTGAAGAAAAAGGATGCCTCCAAATAAATGGACAGGGTGTATTTATTGAGGTCCTCGTGCTTCTCCTCACAGCTGTAAGTCCTTTTCTGCATTCAGTGAATACCTCTATTTCCCTCTGAGCAGGTGGATGCTCTGGCCAAGCCCAGCCAACCCCAAATCACCAGCATTAGCCCCAAGAGCTTCTTCAGATGTTATTGCGCTGACATCGAAGGGGTCAGAGATATGTTCCACTGACACTCATGCTTGGTTTTGTGTCCATGCAGGTCTGCTGGTAGCAATAGACCCAATTAACAAACTTTGTGCTTAGTTTTTCTTTACATAACTGGAGATCGGGCCCTCATTCTGATGCTATATTTCCTGCAGCACCACAGTGCTCAAGAACCTCTTAATTCATAGTTGCAATCTGTCTGTCACGTAATAGTCAGATTGTAGTTAAGGTCTATCTGAAAGGGGCTATGGCGCACACCACAATGACTATCACTTGCCACATTTCAGACCTCAGGCGAGAGAAGACATCTTCAAGAGTCCTTCTCATATTATTCAAATTCTCTTCAGAACATCCCAATTTTGCTGCATCGTGCTTCCTACAGAGCCAAACTAAATGGTTGTACCAAACACATGGTTCATCATCCTTTGCTGAAAGGGCTCTTTATAAAAGCCAAGTACTGGAGATATGATTAGGGAAGATCCAGTGTGATTGGACCTTCACAAAGCACAACATGAAGACTACCATGGTTATAGCCTTTCTTGATTACTTGTGTCGGCTTAATTTCCCTATTCCGAGAGGGATGTGACACAATACTGCTAACAATGGGAGGGCAATGCCTCTTGTCCTTGTATTCCTGTTCTTCAGAGGTCCTAGTAGCTGGAGAGCTAGAGTCTTCATCTGTGAAGAGATCACATACGACATTAGATAATGTGTTACCATAATAACACATTTCTGTCAGTACATAATGCTTGAGTGTCTTGCTTTTCTGCCTGGATTTAGCATTTACATACCTCCACAGTACCTACATGTAGAATTATATGATTGATAAGCGCACCGAAGCAGACCGCCGCCTAAGCTAGCACGGTTTCCTCCCAGATGCTTCACCCTCCGGTGTTATTTATGCCCCCAGCATTTGAAGTCAACCCAGACTAGACAAAGCACAATATTTGCATTTAACAAGTGGCACTGGTCCACAACAAAAACAGATGGTGGTTATTTTAGCCTAACCGAGCCAGTGGTAAACTGATGCGACTGTCTGCTGATTTTATTTCCATTGACTTCGCCAAAGTGAAATCAATTAGTGTGAAAAACAGACTCCTGTCAGTTTATCAACCAGCAGCTTAGATTAAAGTTACCACAAAAGTGTAATAACTGTGTGGATGAACTAGGGATAGCACATTGAATCCCACATTTATGACCTGAAACATACATGTGGTATATCTGTGAGACTCACATCATGTAAATGAGAGTAGGGGTCTACGTATAAGATCATAAGACATAGGAGCAGAATTAGGCCACTCGGCCCATCAAGTCTGCTCCGCCATTCAATCATGGCTGATATTTTCTCATCCCCATTCTCCTGCCTTCTCCCCATAACCCCTGATCCCCTTATTAATCAAGAACCTATCTATCTCGGTCTTAAAGACACCCAGTGAATTGGCCTCCACAGCCTTCTGCGGCAAAGAGTTCCACAGATTCACCACCCTCTGCCTGAAGAAATTCCTCCTCATCTCTGTTTTAAAGGATTGTCCCTTCAGTCTGAGATATAAGGATGGTGGCCTCTTTTTCTAGTTTTTCCGACAAGTGGAAACATCCTCTCCACGTCCACTCTATTCAGGCCTCGCAATATCTTGTAAGTTTCAATAAGATCCCCTCTCATCCTTCTAAACTCCAACGAGTACAGACCCAGAGTCCTCAAACGTTCCTCATACGACAAGTTCTTCATATCAGCTCCTATATTAACTCTGTTCTCTGGAAATGGAGAACCACCTGTCTTTTTCTTTAAAAAATCTGAATTTATATTACTCTGCAAGTATGAATGCAATAATGAATCGCAATCAATTTGTCCTTTAAATTAAATGATCACACAATATGACTGCCAACAGTATGCTTATGTTACGATAATCTTGGATGGATGCTCTTGCAATATATATAATTGCTCTTTGTTTCTTTATTTATATAATAAATTTAGCTTACCTTCATGCTTTTGTGCATCTCGTTAAGTTTCAAGTTGTCCTCTATAGTCCAGGGCATGGGGCTGGGGTACAACTTTTGCCCTGTTGGCAACTTCTTGCCAGGCACATGGATGCTTGGCCTTGGTGTTTACTCCTGCTGGCTTGGAAATAACCTTTGTGCATTTGCCTGTGACATCCACAATTTATTTCTGCAGGAGAGTCTATATTAAGTGGCCAAGACACGAATGCCCAACAATTTCAACTCATCAGTGGGTGTTACATTTGTAAGCGGCTACTATACTGGCCAAATTTCCAGTGTTCATTGTAACGCAAAGGTAGTCACAAATTGCTTCCAAAGGGAAACACAGGTTACTTCACAGAGATCAACATTAATAAATTCAAAAATCAGGGACAGTTACCCTCCACGAACCAAAAGCATAAAACATGCACCTCACTCACTAATACTTATTTATGAAACACAAAACAATATCAGCATTATAAAGAACAGCAACAGGATTACGTACAGCGGAGTGATGTTAAAATGGATGGCAGTACAAAGACACTCATGTCAAATGGGCTGAAAAAGAAAAAGAAAATTAAATAAGGTTGATACATAACACAAAACAATGCAAAATAAGGATCATTTTAAGCAGAACACAAATGAGAAAATTAAACAGCAGGATTTTATAGTGTGTACTCAACAGCAATGGGGGATTAATGGGCACTGGGTTAAACTGTGTATAGTACGGTGTTGGTTGTCATATTCTTAACATTTTCTCTCAATTTTCATATAGGAATAACAGGCTGTTGTGGAATTGTAGAATTGCATAGGTACATGCTGTTGCAGAATCCAATTGTTGACTGGTTTTATCGAATGTTAAGGTGCTTTTAAAATGATTAATTCCCTGCACTGCCAGATCACCGAGCCACTCGGCTGCATTTCTCTTACTTGGTTAAAAGTCGAAACTCAACTCCCCTCACAATCCGCGTCAGCACTCTTCTGCTACAATTTATACTGACATTTTCACCCTGCTGTGTTCCCCCCACATCCCCGAACACATCCCACTCCAGTTCAAGCGACATGATTTCCAGGTAATATAACACATTTTTAAATGAATTTGACTCCAACTGTAAAAGGAAGGCAATTTTCTACACTTAGCGGTCTCCGTACTGGATATTTATGGTTGAACATCAGACACTACGTGAATACTTATTTCGATAGTGTTAAAGATGGTGTGTAAAATCAGCTCTCCCAAATCATAAGTTAAAATAGTTATTCCAATCGAGTAACGCATTAAGTTGCAAGTTTCTTTTTGAAGGTGATAATGATCTCCCAATGGAAACTACCGTTTTTCTGCAAAAGGGAATTGTGAACGTTGCGAGCCCAGATATGGTGCCATTCATGCAGCATACAAAATTATCACAATGAAAGTATCGGTGTAGCACAAATTGATGATGAAGCTGACCTGGTATGAATTACAGCTGTCAAAACTCTGTTGATATCGCACTGAAGCTCTCTACAACACCTCATATTACAGATTGTAGAGTTGTTTAATCAACTGCTGCAGATCCTTTACTGTTACACAACAGTTTGACAAGCGACAGCTTCCAACAATCAGGCTGAAAGACCTTTTGCAGATCAGAGACCAGAGGAAATGATGCGTTGAACTTCAGACCCTACTGCTTTCACTGTTAATAATAATACTGGTGTGGGGGGGGGGGGGGGGGGGGATTTGACATGAAGCTCATTATCATTAGCTCTCCTGGCTGCAACAGTGCTTTGTTACACCTAATTGAGACTGGGGAAAGTCTTGGCAGGATAATGGCAAGTTCCACAATATGTGGAGCAACCAAAATAATCTCCTATGTGCTTCCAAAAAGGGGATAATTATTGTTTCTTGCTAATCAAGGAGAATTTGCTCCATAACATCACGCACAAAAATCACTTTCAAGTAATCATTAGCATCTATTTCATTGCTCTTTGGGGCGAGTAGTGTGCTATACAACTACACCAACTGTGACTCATTCAAATATGCAAATGCATGGGTGTCTTTAAGTGGCAACTATTTGAAATGAAATGAAATGAAAATCGCTTATTGTCACAAGTAGGCTTCAAATGAAGTTACTGTGAAAAGCCCCTAGTCGCCACATTCCAGCGCCTGTTCGGTGAGGCTGTTACGGGAATCGAACCGTGCTGCTGGCCTGCCTTGGTCTGCTTTCAAAGCCAGCGATTTAGCCCTGTGCTAAACAGCCTAAGAGCATTTACTGAAAGCACAATGAGTGAAGGTCAACTGAATGAGAAAATATTTATTTGCAGCTTTAAAATGTCAGAGTGGGCATTTACAAATGTAGGACACAGAATAAAAATACATTTATAAAACAGGAAGTCACTCAAAATTATTTGATCAACTCAAAAGCAGTTACCAATTTGGCTTCAAATTAAATTGTTCAGAAATTAATTGATCCTATTGATTTCAAGCACAGGCAAGACCAACAGCCCTCAATATTTCTAGAACTTTCAGTTTTATGCATCATCTACATCTTGGGAAGTCAGCCTTCATCTGGTGAACTGTTACTCAATATATAATTTCTTCAATGGCTTCAAACACTAGGTGATAAATGTGTCTGGTTATTTCAACACTTTAAAAAATATCCTTGAAGTGTGTATTTGATTGACACCTAATTTCATTGAAGACCAGTGATGTCATCAAAAGTGTCACTTCTGTTTGCTGATCGCATCACCCTCTACAGAACAGTAACTCCCTAAATAAAATGATAACTGCTGTAAGATACAGATAGAATTGACTCGACAATTTGGAATAAAAAGACTAAAGTCATTAACTCATCCAGGAAGATGTTGCCCTCTAACAATGTCCTTATGAGTGCAGTAAATTCTCCCAATTCCAGGAAGTGTACTTATTCCTTTAAATAAATTTAGGCCATTAAAGTGTCAAATATTTGGTCCAGAAATGTTGAGATTAGAAATGCCCAGATACTGGGATTTTTTTTAGTTCATTGCAATACAGCTGAAGAGAAAGAGTGTTGCAGCAGTCCTCAGGTTAACAGTGTCAGGTTGTGATTTGGGGGCCTAAAATCACAAGTGATGAGTATCAGAAGTGGTGGCAACTGGGAGGTTACTTAGGGTGAGGGGAATCCATCCTGCTCCACAAGTTATTTACCTTTCCTTTGATGCAATCCCAAAGGCTAGTGACCTAGCCCAGCACATCATAGCATTGGCTGCCACAAGGCTAATCAATCTTAGGGGAACTTAAATCGGTGTAAATTCCTATGGATATACAAATAAAGGCCCTAACATCCACTTCAGGCATGGATAAAATACTTAATTTAGTTATCTCTACCTAATATGACAGACAATGCACTTCCAGCCTACAATTTTGGGACCTTGCGTTTGTGCAGCACCTGAGAAATACAATTTCAAAGTCATTTACTTGATAATAAACATACGGTTTTACTACAGTGATTAAATAATATGGTTCACATTCAAGTATGGAACAGGAAATAGAGCAGCATTTTAAAATTTGCACCCTTGTTTTCAAATCCATCAGTGGCCGTGTCCCTCTCTATTTCTCGAATCTTATCCAGCTGTACAACCCTCTGCGATATCCAAGATCCTCCAATTCAAGCCTCTTGATCATCCCTGATTTTAATCTCACCCGAAACCGCTCAGTCACTCATCCTTCAAGGCACGCGTTAAGACCTCTCTTTGGCCAAGTTTCTGGTCATTTGTCCTAACATCTCCTTTTGTGGCTCAGTGTCCATTTTTATTCGATAACTCTTTAATGTAGTAACATGTCCCAAGGTGTTTCCTCAAAGTCACTATATCGATACAAATTGTTGTTGATGACAAGTATTAATGACTGTAGTCACAGGGACAGGAGTTGAGAAAATGATAGGTGGAAACATTACAATAACGTACACATATTTTCTGGCAAAAGTGGCAATGCTCTTTCTGATGATCACATCACCTTTGGAATTGAAGCTGCTGGGTATAGGAAGAACCCTACTGCGGCAATCAGAATCGAGGGTTATTGCGTAGAAGTGTGGAAAGCTGTTTGATCTGTGTCATTGACTGCAGATGTAATTTCCAATAATAATAGTGACAAGTGGAGGCAACAGCCAATTAACATTCCAAAGGCATTCTAATAACCATAATGACACTGCCTTCTGAAGTGAAAGGTTTAAAAGTCGTCTTCATATAAGCATGTTACTGTCTAATTATCTTGCATTTGTTTAATTTACTGAACTGGTGGCTTCCACTGTTTCTGAGAGACAAAATCTGTGGGATATCGGAAGCTCTCTTCGAACAAGTAAATTATTTTTTAGCTTCAAATTGAACAACAGCTGAATTAAAAGGGCAGTATTTGGTCAATACCGTAAAGATATCTTCACAATTTTTCACTTGTTAGCGCTAACTGAAAGATCTCTCAAGATCAATTCAGCCCAGCTGAGTTATCTTATCCTTCCAGGGAACATATACGACCAACATCCCAGCACAGCATCCAGCTGTTTCTTATACGAGTAACTTGTCCTCGCCTGAAAGAATACATTCTAGCTATTCACAACCACGAGATTGTACCCCACTGAGATGCATGTCAGTAAAAAAAATAAAGTGACCTAGAATCACAGGAACTTACTTCATAAAAGGAATCTATTTGCCACAACATGCCCTTTAAAACAGTTATCCAATGAGTCTACCTCCACTGTTCTTTCCCCCATAGCCTTGCAGTTTCCACCCCTTCAAGTATTTATCGAGTTTCTTTTGAAAGTTACTACTGAGTCCTCTTCCACTACTCTTTCAAAAACTGCACTCCAGATCTTAATAACTCGATGCATAGAATAAATTCACCTTATTTTTGGTGTGCATAGAAGGAAGAGCACTTGTGTTATTTCTAATAAAATCATAAGTGCATTATAAAAGATAGTGTTTACAATTTAATTAGAAATAGTAACAAAGAAAATCTTCCCCCATTGTGAGGTGTATTTGAGTGATGTAGGACACAAGATACAAACTAAAATCTGACAAAAGCATATAGGATCCTTGGGAATTTTCTAAACTTTTATATAACAGTGGGAAAGCTTGAGCAGTAGTATTCTGTTTAATTTTAGGCACCATACTTTAGGAAGCATGTCGAGCTCTCGGGGGGTGCAGAGGAGACACAGAGGGGGCCTCAGTTATGCGGAGAAGTTCCTTTAAGTGCCTATTCATGTTTGAAATCATTCATCATCTCAGCATTCACCATCCTTGTAAGTACCCAGTTCCAGGTCATTACCACTCGCTGTGTAAAAAGGTTCTTCCATGTATTCTCTTCCCCCACGGCCCACCCATATCTTTTGCCCAAAACCTCAAATCTGTGACTCCAAATCCTTCTACCATTAACTGACGGTAACAGCTTTACCTTGTCTATCTTATGTAAGCCTGTCAATCATGTACACCTCTATCAGATGTCCCTTCAGCCTCCTTTGTTCCAAGGAGAACCATCCCAGGTTCTCCAACCTATCCTTGTAGTTAAATTCCCTTACCCATTCTGGTAAATCTCCTCTGCACACTCTCAAGAAATCTTCAGATCTGTCATAAAACCAGAACTGGATGCAACACTTGAGTTGTGGCCGAACCAGAGCTTTACATAAATTCAGCACAACTTTTCTGTTTATCAAGGCCAAGGTCCAAATGCTTTGCTAATAACTCTCCCAATCTGACATGCCACCTTCAAAAGTATATGCACTGGAACCCTTGGGTCTCTCGGTCTCTGCATACTCCTCATCCCTTGTGCCAAAATGCTTTACTTCAAACTTCTGTATTAAATTCCATCTACTACTTTTATGCCCATTCTGCTAGTCCAATTATGTCCTGTTGTGACTTCCGACGGCAACCGCGAACGGAGCGGCCGCAGCAAAGATGCTTCCGCACAGCCACAAATCCACGGCTTTTTTGGGGGTGTTTTCCCGGGGAATTGTCACAACAAAAAAAATTATTTCGGCCACGCGAATTTGGCCCTGCCCAGGCGCCAAAGCTCCGATCCACGGAGCTGGAGAGGGAGAGGGAAAAAAAAAGGAGAGACTGGTCCCGGTGAGCTGCACGTGGAGGTGTGGGGATCGCTCAGAAACGGCCTGAAAGTCGGGGCACGGAGAGGATCACAAGAATTTATTTTTCGCACCAAAACCCAGGGAAAAAAGAGAAAGGCACAGACAGAAATATGCCTCCAAATAATAAATTGGGGGGGACGGCGAGATGTAAGGAACAGCAGCGAAGGCGAAGGAAAAAAGCAGGAGCTGCGGCCGCGCAGGCAGACGACCCCACGGGGCGAGGCGGAGGTTCAGGCGAATCAGGAAGCAGAAAAGCTGGCGAGCTGAGCAGCGGAGCAGGAACAGGACGTGGCGACCCTTTGCTCCCCCCTGCACAGGGGGAGGAATGGAGAAGCCTGCTGAAAACGGAAATAAACGCCATAAAGGAGGAGATAAAAACAGAGATAAACGCCATGAGGGAGGCACTCAGGACGGAGCTCCACACAATGATGAAGGAGATGCTGGCGGAGACAACAGAAAAAATGCAGCTAACCATCAACGGCCTGGAAAGGAAGGTGGAGGTGCAGGAGAAAACTATTCAGGTGTTGGAGAGGGCCGCCTCGGACCAGAGCAACAGGATGGTAACTCAGGAAACCGAGGTGAAAAGGCTGGTAACGACCCAGGGGAGCCTAAGAGGGAAAGTGGAGGACCAGGAAAATAGGTCCAGGCGGCAGAATGTTAAAATAGTGGGTCTGCCAGAGGGGATGGAGGGCAGAGATCCAACAGGCTACGTCACTCAAATGCTGGACAAGCTAGTGGGAAGGGAGAAGTTTCCAAACCCCCCATAAATCGACAGGGCGCAGAGGTCGCTCCGACCCAGGCCCAAAGCTGGGGAGCAGCCCAGAGCGATTATCGTGAAGCTGCAGAGGTTCCAAGACAGGGAAAAAATCCGAAAGTGGGCCCGGCAGGCGAAAGCGAGGACATGGGAATGGCAGACTATAAGGGTGTACCAGGACATTGGGGCGGACCCGGCCAAAAGAAGGGCTGAATTCAACAGGGCCAAATCAGCACTCTACAAAAGTAATGTGAAATTTGGGATGTTATTCCCGGCCAAACTCTGGGTAACATTTGAGGGGAAGGAGCTGTTTTTTTTAAACACCCCAGCAGCAGCGGAGGAGTTCGTTAGAGCGAACAAACTGGGGGAGGGACAACCACAACGGCCATCATGAAAGCGACGGGGATGAAAAAGAAAGGAAGAATCAGAACAAAGAGCAGTGGGCAGACCGCAAGCAGAGACAATACGATCATGAACTGTACACACGTGTTTGGTGCACTGTGCGGGACTGTGCTGACTCGTTCCTGGGCTCGTTCCACCTCTCAATGCAATGGGGGGGGAGCGAAGCAAGGTGAATGAGGGTGAAAAAGGCAGACAGGAGGGCGAGACAAAGGCTAGCAAAAGGAAGGAAAACAGGACCAGAGCAGGGCAAGTGCTGGGAGGGGGGGGCCACCGTGCTAGCGAGGAGGGCTAACACGGGAGGGCAGGAAGAAAGGAGGGCCGCGGCGCGCTTCTCAGGGGAGGGGGAGTGCCTGGCACAAAGAGAAGGCGGGGCAGGGCAGAAGGGGGGGGGGGGGGGGGGGGGAGATGAACACAGGGGGGACGACGACAGAGGAACAGGGACTGGGGGGGGGGGGGGGGGAGGAGTCGGGGGGAGAGCGCAGAACAAAAGAGAAGCAAAGGGAAGGATGAGGTAGATAAGCAGCACGAACACAGGCCTCAGCAGTCATGGAGCAGGGCGAGGAACCAAGATGGTGCCACAAACAGCCACTTGAGGGGGCTTCAGGACGAAGGGAGACCCTGGAGTGCAGGGGCACAGCCACGTGGCGTACACACAGCTGGCGGCCATGGTGGGTGCACCCTGGACAAAAGGAAACCCCGGAGCACTGGGGCCCGACCTCATGGTGAGAGCGGTGACCGTGGCCATTTTGTACGGCCCCCTAACGAAGGGACACCCCGGAGGGCAGGGGATAATCCACCAGGTAAGTATGGGTGACCCCGCAGGACCGGTGGTCAAAAACCCTCACCAGGATTGTTACCTGGAACGTAAGGGGACCTCAATGGCCCGGTCAAAAGATCCAGAGTCTTCACCCACCTAAGAAGCATGAAAGCAGACATAATCTACCTACAAGAGACGCAACTGAGGGAGAAGGACCAACGGCTGGTAAGGAAGGGCTGGGTGGGACAGACATACCACTCATGCTACAGGACGAGGGCTAGGGGAGTAGCAATATTAATTAGTAAGAGGCCGAGGTTTACAGAAACCAAGACAGTTACGGATCCAGGGGGACGGTACATCATGGTCAGCGGTATCCTGGAAGGGGCACCGGGCGTACTGGTAAATGTGTACGCTCCCAACTGGGATGACACAGAATTCATAAAGAAGACCATGGCAGAAATCCCCGACCTTGACACACACCGACTGATCATGAGGGGCGACTTCAACTGTGTACAGGACCCACTGACCGACCGATCAAACCCCAGAGCAGGGAAAAAGACTGGCATGGCTAGGAAACTAGGAGCATTTATGGAGCAGATGGGGGGCGGTGGACCCATGGAGGTTCCTGCACCCAGGAGAGAAGGAATTTTCATACTTCTCACAAGTACACAAGGTATACACCCGTATAGAGTTCTTTGCAGTGGGGAAATCAGTGCTTCCAGGGATCACGGGAACGGAGTACTCCGCGATCGTTATCTCTGACCACGCTCCACACTATATGGATGTGAGGTTGGAGACAGGCCGTGCCCAGCGCCCCACATGGAGGCTGGACACGGACCTCTGGCCGACAAGGCCTTCTGTCAGAAAACATCGCGGGCCATAGGCGACTACGTGAGTAACAACCAAAACTGAAGGCTGTGATTAGAGGAGAGATCATAGCCTACAAGGCAAGCAGAGATAGGGAGGAAAGGGTGGCCAGGCAACAACTGGTGGACTCCATCCTGGAAGTCAACAGAAAATACTCCGAGGCCCCGACCGTAGGGCTGCTGGCGGAGAGGAAAAAGCTGCAAATGGATTTTAACCTGCTATCCACTAGGAAAGCAGTGTACCAACTCCGTCAGACACGGGGGACCTTCTACGAACACGGAGACAAGGCTGGCCGCCTATTGGCTCACCAGCTGAGAAAGCAGGCAGCCACAAGGGAAATAGCGCAGATAAAGGATAGCAGAGGCAGACTGGTACAGAACCAAAGGAGGTCAATCGGGCATTTGAGACCTTCTACCGGAGACTGTATGCCTCCGAGCCCCCCAACGGGGAAGCGGGAATGAAACTGTTCCTAGACGGACTGGAGCTACCAGTTGTGGGGGAAGACAGACGGGCGAAGTTGGAAGCACCAATAGACCTGGGAGAAATCATGGAGAGCATCAGCTCCATGTAGGCGGGGAAGGCGCCGGGACCCGATGGGTTTCCGGCGGATTTCTACAAAATATTTGCACCAGTCCTGGCCCCATACCTAAGGGACATGTTCGCGGACTCACTGGCAAGGGGCACCCTGCCCCCAACGCTAGCGCAGGCCACAATTTCACTGATACCCAAAAAAGATAAAGCCCTGTTGGAATGCGGATCATACAGACCCATTTCACTGCTGAACGTGGCTGCGGAAATACTCGCAACGGTCCTGGCCAAAAGGCTGGAGGGCTGTGTACCAGAGGTGGTCGCAGAGGACCAAACCGGCTTTGTCAAGGGTAGGCAGCTCACAGCGAACATCAGGCGGCTGCTGAACGTAATAATGACCCCCTCTGGGGAGAGAACACCAGAGGTGATCGTCTCCCTGGATGCAGAAAAGGCCTTCGACAGAGTCGAATGGAAATACCTCCTCGAGGTACTGGAACGGTTTGGGCTAGGAGCGGGGTTCACCGCCTGGGTGAGGCTCCTGTACAACGCTCCCAAAGCGAGCGTCCGAACTAACACCACCAGCTCTAAATACTTCCAGTTGCAGAGAGAACAAGACAGGGCTGCCCCCTGTCCCCACTCTTGTTCGCGCTAGCCATCGAACCCCTGGCGATAGCCCTGTGGGCCGCGAAAAGCTGGAAGGGAATCCGGAGAGGAGGCAGAGAGCACAGAGTCTCACTCTATGCAGATGACCTGCTCCTCTATGTCTCGAAGCCACAGGAGGGACTGAAGGCAATGCTGCAAATACTGAAAGAGTTTGGAACCTTCTCGGGCTACAAACTTAACCTGGACAAAAGCGAGGCATTCCCAGTGAACCCAAACAGGGGAGGGAGAGAGCTGGAGGGGCTCCCATTCAAAACAGCCAGAACAGATTCCGCTACCTGGGGATCCAGATAGCCAGAGACTGGACAACAGATCCACAAGTGGAACCTGACCAGCCTGGTGGAGGAAGTAAGAAGAGACCTTCAAAGGTGGTGTTCACGCCCACTCTCCCTGGCGGGGAGAGTGCAGACGATCAAGATGAATGTACTGCCAAGGTTCCTCTTCCTGTTTAGATCCATTCTGATCTTCATCCCCAAGGCCTTTTTCCAAAACGTAGACAGTCTAATCATGGCGTTTGTGTGGGAGGGTAAGAACCCGAGAATCCCAAAACAGACGCTGCAAAGAAGGAAAATCAAAGGGGGCTTGGCCTTACCAAACCTACAATACTACCACTGGGCAGCAACGGCAGAAAGAGTGAGGGGATGGGTACAAGAATCCGACACAGATTGGGTACAAATGGAGGAGGCATCCTGTAAAGGAACGACCCTCCGGGCCCTGGCTACAGCAGCACTCCCATCCCCCTCAACAAGATACACAACAAGCCCAGTGGTAGCGGCCACGCTGAGAACATGGACCCAGCTCAGACAACACTTCGGGATAACTAAAACGTCCCCCATGGCCCCCATCTGCGGCAATCACAGATTTCCCCCCAGCCATGCTAGATACCACCTTCAAAAGATGGAGGCGAGACGGGGGCACATTGACGGTCGGGGACTTCTACGTAGGGCACAGACTGGCGGCACTAGACGAACTTGACGAAGAAGTGGAGGCTAGCAAAAGGACAGGAAATGAGACACCTCCAATTAAAACACTTCCTCCGCAAAGAGACATTGGGGTACCCTGAGGCCCCAGAAAGCACACTACTAGAGGACCTGATAGGCACAAGCAACGAGAAGGGGGGGCTATGTGGGAAAATATACGGACAGCTACTGGACAGAACCCGGACTCCACTGGACGAGATCAGACAAAAATGGGAGGACGAACTGGGGACAGAGATAGGATGGAGACTCTGGAGCGAAGCACTGAGCAGGGTGAACTCCACCTCCTCCTGCGCAAGACTAAGCCTAATGCAGCTCAAAGTGGTGCACAGAGCGCACCTGACCAGAACCCGAATGAGCAGGTTCTTCCCGGAGGTGGAGGACAAATGTGAGCGGTGCCAGAGGGGCCCGGCCAACCACACCCACATGTTTTGGGCTTGCCTCAAGCTTGCTGAGTTCTGGACAGCCTTCTCCAAGGCAATGTCCAAGATTGTAGGGATGAGGCTGAAGCCATGCCCAATAGTGGCAATCTTCGGGGTATCGGAACAGCCAGAGTTACACATGGGGAAGGGGGCCAACGCCCTTGCTTTCGCTTCCCTAATCGCACGCCGGAGAATCCTGCTCGGCTTTGGGGGAGGGTGGAAGGAAGGCAGGGAAACCACGAGACATGATTCCACTCTGTCCGGAAAATAAAATAAAAGCACAGCCCGGGGGGGGGGGGGTGAGGAACCATAGACCGATCCAGAGGGCAATGAAAGGCACGTAGGGTCAGTTAAACAAAGGACAAACTAAGGAAATTAGCACAGGTGAGAAAAATGTGATGTGTATATATACAACTGTTTATAATTATGAGAAATGCCAATAAAAAGATTTTTTTTTTAAATTATGTCCTGTTGTTGACAATTGGTAACATTTTCACTGATCCATATAGACAACAATCACTAATTCCCTGTCATCAACCTTCTGTTACTTCGACAAAAAACTTAGATTAGTCAAACAGAATCTGCCTCCAACAAATTGTACTGGGTTTGCTTAATTAACTCAAACCTCTCCTGTGCCTGTTAATTGTCTCCCTAATTATAGTTTCTAAAACCTTAGCCATCACTTAAACTGATTGACCTGTAGTTTTGAGGAATGAGCTTGCATCCTTTCTTCAGTAAGGGTGTCACATTTACCACTTTCCAATTTCCCTGGTACCGCCCCTATACCTAGGAAAGATTGGAAGCTGATGGCAAGCTCATTCTCTATCTCCAACCCCAACCCCACTTGCCTTAGAAACCTTTGAAGCCAGCCATCAGGACCAGGCGATTTATCCACTGTAACATTTAGCTAGCCTTTTCTGTCCATCCTGCTCTCAATTTTCACCCGATTATCTCTCCCATTTCTACTTCAAAAGATGTTTAGTTAGTATCCTCTGCCTTAGTAACAACAGTACAAAGTAATCATTAAGTATTCTAGCCTTGGACTTCCGGTGGCGTGGGCGAGCAGGGCGGCCGCAACAACAAGAGCTCCCGCCGGTGGCTGCGATTCGCGGCGATTTCGGGGAAATCCCCGAGTCCTCATGCACTTCCCGACTATCGTCGGCCTGGGGGCCGTCACGAGCAGCCAGCGGGGCCGGTTTAAAAACCGGCCAAGAACCCCGCGCGGGTGCCGGGCGCTGAGGCGCTGGGCCCGGCGTGGCAGGTCAGAGCAGCGGGGGGCGGAGCTACGAGGAAGCTGAGGCGGCAGGCCCGAGGCCAGGGCACTATGTAGGGAGGGTGCTCCTCGTCGGATGGCTCCCACCTAGGAAGATGTAAGAAGGTTGAAGCCTGGTTCCGGGGAGCTCTGGGTGAATGCAGAGGAGAAAGAAAAGGTTTAAGGAAGTTTGGTGAAAGTTTTTGTTTTCTCTCCCCCCTTTTTTTTTCAAAAAAAGAATGTCAGATTGATGAAGGACAGGAGGGTGAAGGGGGAGAGAGGAGAAAAGAAAGAAAATAAAAAACAATAAGCCGTTAAAGGATGCGAAGAGCAGCGTCGAAGAAAGGAGGAAACGCGGGTTCACCGCCGAAGGAGAAGACGAGCAAACGTGTTGACAGGATGGCGGAAGCTGAACTGCAAGGCGGGGCCGCACTACTTACGGTGGAGAAGATTACCGAGGTGATGGCAGTGGAGCTGGAAAAACAGTTTGTGAGGCACATGGAGGCCTTGAGGAAAGAGATGGTGGTCGTGTTGAGGTCATTGGTGGATGAGGCAATCGGCCCGATGAGGGTGGAGGTGGCAAAGGCATCGGCCGAGGTGAGAGAGCAGGGCGAGAAGATGAAGGAGGTGGAGGAGGCCGTGACACGACACAGCGACCAGGTCACCTCGATGGGGGATGAGCTGCGGAGGTTAACAGAGGACTCCGAGCAAAGCTGGGAGACTTGGAAAACCGCTCAAGGCGGCACAATTTGAGAATTGTGGACTTGCCCGAAGGGACAGAGGGCCCAAGGCCAACGCAATACTTTGCTAAGAAGTTGGCGGAGCTGATGGGGGGGGGGGGGGTGAGAGCCCCACCCTGTACGAGCTAGACCGAGCTCATCGGTCATTAAGGCCGAAGCCCAAAGTGAACGAGCCGCCAAGGGCAGCAATTATCTGCTTCCATAAGTTTTGGATGAAGGAGAAGGTATTAAGCTGGGCGAAGCAGGAGCGCGAGGTGCTGTGGGATGGTACTGCGGTTCGGATCTACCAGGACCTGACGGTGGAGTTGGCAAAAAGGCGAGCGGCGTTTGGGCGAGTGAAGGCGGCTTTGTACAAGAAGGGGGTGCGATTTGGTGTGGTGTGCCCGGCGAAGTTGAGAGTAACATATAACGCCAAAGACTTTTATTTTGAGACAGCAGAGGCAGCTGAGGCGTTCGTGAGGGCAGAAGGCTTGGGACAGACGTGAAGAGCGGAACTGGAAGAGAGACTGTGGACTGTGTTTGAGCGGCTGGAAAATGTACAAATGTTACAACTTTCTTTTTACTGATTTGTACTGAAATTTACTTCTCTTTGCATTGTTACAGAGTTCAAGTTAATGGCGTTCTGTGTTGCGACGGTTAAATGTTATTTAATATCACATTGTCTATATAAATGTTTCTGGAACCTACCTCTCCATTCACCCGAGGAAGGAGCTGCGCTCCGAAAGCTAGTGATTTGAAACAAACCTGTTGGACTTTAACCTGGTGTTGTAAGACTTCTTACTTTGCTCACCCCAGTCCAACGTCGGCATCTCCACATCATGGCAACTGTCAGAGACAGAGTGCGAGGGTGCCAACCACACAGAGGCCACCCCTGTGAAGGGGGACAGAATGACTTATGGTAGCAGGCGTGGCCTGCTTACACCTTGGCTCCAGTGGAGGCAATTGTAGGAGGTCCTGTGTGAACCCGTCCAGGTCAACAAATGTCAAGTCACCTCCAGGCACCTTCTGGACTTGGCCTTGAAATGTCAAGTCACCACCAGGAAGTTCTCTGCATCGTGCCTTGGCCTATAAATGGGTAGTTAATTATGCAGAATGACTATCCACCATTTGCTGGGCAGATAGCCTCTGAATGATGATTTGCCTCCAGGAAGATCGCCTAGAGAATACATCAGCCCCCTGGTCCAACACACCCGTCTCAGAAATTTTCTTTGATCCCATACTAAAGCCCAATCCCCAAGGGACCAGGAAGATTTTGCTCTTAGTTAACTCGGTTTACCTCATTCCCCAGCATCAGATCAAGATGATACTGGTCAAGAAAGTTCTCCTGAACACTTTTCAGAAATTCCTCTAACTCCCTTTTCTTTTGCTGTAATCTAATCCTAATTCACAGTTGGGTAACCAATAATATCCCCACTCTATACTATCTTAATATCTCTGATTTTGAGGATTTGCTCCTCTATCTCTCTCACTATTTGAAAACCTATAGACTATCCCCGGTAATATGCTCCTCAGCTCGAACCAAATTGATTCTGGTCTTGCTTCGAGGACATCCTCTTTCCAACACACAATCTTTTTCCCTAATCAGTAATGCTACCCCAACGCCCTTTCTTCCATCACTATGTTTTCTGATATTTTGTGTCCTTGAACATTAAGTGCCCAGATCTCACCACTTTTAAGCCACATTTTTATTATTGCCACTACATTATTTTCCTGAACACCTATTTGCACTTGCAGCTTAACAAACTAATTCTCCATATTTTGAGCATTTACGTGCGCGTATTCTTGACTTGTCTTTGTATTCCACTTAGTCCTTCACAGTCTGCTCCTAACTAATATGGCACTACATCCTTCTCTAGTTCTAGCCAACACTCTGTACGTTGTGCATCTTATTCCTCCTTACTACTCCCAAATGCTGGTGCTCAATCCTCAATTTAGTTTAATCATTCCCAGTCACAATAGTAAACTTCCCTGTGAGGACATTGCTCCCAGTCCTGTTGGAGTGCAGCCCATTCCTTTTGAATAGTGCATTCCAGAACTGGTCTCAAAGCCCTTAGAATCTGATGCCTCCCTCCTGCACTATGCTTCAAGGCATGCATTGATCTTCCTATTCCTACCTTTACAGGCACATGACACTGGGAGCAATCCAGAGATTAGTACCTTTGAGGTCTTACTTTTAACTTATTCATTATCTCCTCAGCATCTGACCCATAGCATCTCATTTTAAAATAAAGCCCACATTTAAAGTCATCAACGGCGGTAAACAAAGATGGGAGGCAAGAATAAAATATAAAACCATTTATCTGCAGGAAACTTACAGAATTAATTGCTTGAACACTTTTATTTATCGGAGGAGTATGGGGTTGAATCAGATCCAAATTGTTAAGAAGAAGTTTCCTCTCAATAACAGCTGTTAAGAGTTCTAAGTGGAGAGAATTTAGCAATCTGCTCAAAAATTACCCTAATTAGCAATGTCACTCAGGCCAGCTAATCCTCAATTATCACCTTCACACAAAGACCATTGCCCTTTGAAACCATCCTCTTTGCATTCAAGCAGGTATCTTGGAGACCATTCTGCTTGCACGCATGTCAAGGGTACCAAAATCATGCACAGCTCCCTGAACAGAGGACAGCTAGGCTTCTCACGTTTCTGATAACGTTTCTCTGCATAAAGGAAGCACACATCTGCTGGAAGAAAAAACATGCTCACTGATTTACCATTCCCAGTTTATTTAACCTGGATTCATTTCACATTCCATAATTTTGAGAATCATAGAATCCCTACAGGACATGAGGCCATTCAGCCCATTGAGTCTGCACCAACCCTTTGAAAGAGCACCCTACCCAGGCCCAATCTCCCCACCCTATCCCCATGGCCCCACCCAACCTTTGGACACTTAGGGGCAATTTATCATGGCCAATCCACCTAACCTGTACATCTTTGGACTGTGGGAGGAAACCAGAACACCCAGAGGAAACCGACACAGACACAGGGAGAAAGTGCAAACTCCACACAGTCACCCGAGGTCAGAATTGAACCCGGGTCTCTGGGGCTGTGAGGCAGCAGTGTTGGCCACTGTGCTACCTCCCAGTCAACATTTAAGGTGTGAAATTTCGATGGTTTGTGATTTTCAAACTGAACTTTGAACATAGATAACCGCATAAAGGTCAGTGTCATTTTTATATATAGAGATACATGTATTTGAGTGGATATGAGTGCGTGTGACAAGAGAGAAATAATAATGCTGACTGTGGTTCAACGTAAATGTAGATAAAAATATCTGGCCAACATGAACTGTGGTAAACTACTTGCCTCAGTACCCATGGAGTAATTAGCCATTGGTACTGTGGCCAACTCTCCAAAGCTGATTGTAAATGAAGTCAAAGAGCTGAGGATTGAATGGTAGAAGCACATTATGGTATAATACCTGACAGACAATGGTGGTGTACTGTCCAGCATGAGCCTGCACCAGCACAGCCTCAGAGTGACGTGTTCGAAACATAAGCCCAAGGAACCATGGAATAGAAATCTTCACCTCATTCTTAAAATCCCAGGAGAGCAAACTATTTCCGAGGAAATGGTAGGGATGGTGCATCACTGCAAAGAAATACAGAGGAAAGTGAAGTAAAGATAGCAAGATTATCTCTACAAACTACATTTTTATTTTGAGAAAATACTTCGAACAATACAGATATCAGTGATGCACATGTTCTTGAGCTGGATATCACAAGTAATGTTCAAATATTTGTGTTAGCCAAAAAAAACTCCCCACAATGGAATGGAAATAGTGAATTATATATTTATGATGAGAATATCAAAAGAGCACCTCCTCCCCCCTTTTCCTCAATATCTTTTTTCGTACTCGGGATATTGGGATATGCAGATAAATACAATCACCAAAGTGAATATAATGTGAGACATGATGCATGTTATTATACAAGTCTTTTTGCAAACATAGTAAAAGGAACTTTGCACCTAGAGTATTTCAAAACATATGGTTTCAACCTGTACTCAATTAAATGTCGTCAGCTATCTAAATTCTATTGATCCTCAATGTCTCTTCCCCATGTCATACTGCATGACCTATTTCCACTTCCTGTCAATACTAATCTGACTGACTGCCAGGAAATGTGCAACAGCAATTGGTTAGGGAATTACAGTTTTTACGAGCCACATCTCACAGCTCTATTCCACGGTGCATTAATGCCTCAATGAACTGTGCCACCAGGGATATATCTAAACCCTTCTACGAACATGATTACTTTAGTCGGCAGCATGTTATTGGTTTGAAACATGGGTACCCACGGTGCAAGTTTGACAAGCTAGGGTGTCTGAAAATAAACTGGTTAGAAAATAAAAGTAAACAAAAAATCAAATGCTGATTATTTGGCGAAGCCTTTCTTATCTACACAATACCATAATCTTTCAGCCACGGCTTACCTTGTCCACAGTCCTTGCTTCCAAACCCCAGAGGGCATTCGCAGAGAAAGGTCTCCCAGATAACCATGCAGGTGCCTCCGTTTTTACATGGGTTTGAATCGCAGAATGGCTGTTTCATATTGCAACCTGAGGAAGATTGTGGGACACAGCAAAAACCCAGAGTTTAAGAATCAACATGCCATGATATTACAGAAATAGTTCTAAACTACATAGAAGTCATGTCAAAATACAAGGTATTCAAATTCTAACATCTGGGTTGTGATCCAGAGATAATAGAACTGCACGATGCACTGTACTATGGTCCTCTTGCATTTAAGACTTCTGAAATATTCTTCACATTCACTGAAAATGACATCACTACATAGCGAGGAATGCAATGTTTTACTAGATCGATGTTAGAACCATTATACAATCTGCACATCAATTTAGCTATTTCATCATTCAGATGAAGTCAACATCCAATGTTTTAGCCTGTCACTCTCAGATGCTGATATTCGCAAAGTGTTTCCAACATTTTCTGCTTTATTTTAACTTTACTGAAATTGCCTAGGTTGTTTGCCTAACAGTCATTTTATAAATAGTCTCAACTTCTTCCAGCTAAGCACTGGGGAGTCTAAAGCGCCACAACCACCACTTGTTCACCATTGACTCCATTTTGACCTCTTTCACAGGCTGAAACGGGCTGGGGTTCCTGTCCCCTTCATTACAAAGTGCCTACTTTAAATTGTTTATCATTTATCTTTGCCTCTGTATAAGAGATTTTAGCGGTAGAGTTTAAAATTGACCAAGGGGCAGCACAGTGGTAGCACTGCTACCTCATGGCGCTGGGGACCCAGGTTCGATCCTGGCCCAGGATTACTGTCCGTGTGGAGTTTGCACATTCTCCCACTGTCTGCTTGGGTCTCAACCCCACAACCCAAACATATGTGCAGGTAGGTGGATTGGCCACGCGAAATTGCCCATTAATTGGGGGGGGGGGGGCGGGGGAATAATTGGGTAATCTAAAAGTTTTTTAAAAAGTTTAAAATTGACCTGATATGAATGTTGGAGTAAAGAACATTAGCATGTGTTTAACCATACACATGACAGAAAACATTGTGCACATAGGGGCAGCACGGTAGCACAAGTGGATAGCACTGTGGCTTCACAGCGCCAGGGTCCCAGGTTCGATTCCCCGCTGGGTCACTGTCTGTGCGGAGTCTGCACATTCTCCCAGTGTCTGCGTGGGTTTCCTCTGGGTGTTCCAGCCATGCTAAATTGCCCTTAGTGTCCAAAAAGGTTAGGAGGGGTTATTGGGTTACAGGGATAGGGTTGAAGTGAGGGTTTAAGTGGGCCGGTGCAGACTTGATGCGCCAAATGGCCTCCTTCTGCACTGTATGTTCTATGTTATGTTCTACATGAAGCAATATTCTCTTCATGATAATTCAGTAACACTTTTGTACTCATCAAAGAGTACAAAGAGGGACACTATGTGACATTTTAAAATAAACTTCAATTTAGAAAATTAGTTAGAAACAAATAATCGATTCAAAACCAATGTGGTCAGAGTATAGCCAATAACTCTGAAAAAAGAAATGGACATGTCACAGGGAATAGGCATGATACAAGACTAGAAAAAACATTAAATGGTCATTGTGGCTGATGTTCTGGAGCATTATCAGGATCAGTTAGAAATTAAAGTGAATTCCCAACTGTGCTGCTTATCGCCTTTTTGAAGTAGTGTTGTGTGGTTGAATGCTGATACGGATAATAATGGTTGCTTATCCCCGATGATAACATTTCCATTCACATCATTAAAATTGGAAGTGATTAAAGTTTAGTTCATTTAATTTAGTTTTACACAGCATTCGGAATGTCTTGAACATTTCGGTGATGAATGTAACCTCTACAAGCTGACGTTTGAATTTGGATGTATTTTATCTGATGGTTGTCATGATATCCATATTAACATATCATGGTGCAATCACACACACACACACTGATGGACAGGTAGATGGACCAATCAACACACACACAACATCGCAGTCAATCACCAGTGAGAGCACACGCACTATAAAACAGGGAACACCACAGTTCCCGCTCATTCTACCAGGAGATAGCTCAGAGCAGAGCTCACAGCATGCCACTCAGACATACACCATGTGCTGAGCGCCTCACTAAGATAGTGCTAGGGCTGGGTCCACAGGTTAGCTGGTGAAGTACGAACCACAGCCAGAAGTTAATAGTTATTATTGTACAGAATAATAAAACAGAGTTGTACCATCTACAACCGTGTTGGTTCGTTTGTGTATCGGAACACCCAATAATGGTGACGTTGATCTTTATAAAATCCGAGAAATAGAAATCTGTTTGAAAAGTGAAGCATAATTATTCCCAACTAATTACCACAAAATAGGCAAACACTTGATGTCTCCATCATTGGAGTAACGCGTGTCACGGTGCCCTTTTTAGATGCTCACTTTTGACGACACAATTCACGTTCCAGTTCCAAAGAGTATTCTATAAGCATGGAGGGATTTTAGAAAAAAATATGTGTATGCTTGGAAAGTCACTGCAGGACATCAAATGATGAATCTTACATAGTGCAGAATTTATGCTACTTTGCATGTTTTTGTGAACTTGCTATTGAAAAAAGAGATTTTGCTGTTTTGTTATTGAGGTTATTGAAGAATTAAATAAAGCTCTTACCTGTTTGTTTTACTGATTTTGAATTTTGATCATCTTTGTCACATTATTGTATAGCAGTTTTGTGAAAAGACGCATCTACATTTATCATTTGTTCCAATTAATTTGGCAGGAGGGGCAAAAGAGTGAAGTGTTAGATAGGAGATACACAACGTAGGGGGAACTGGGAGAGACAAATTGGATTGGATTGGATTTGTTTATTGTCACGTGTACCGAGGTACAGTGAAAAGTATTTTTCTGCGAGCAGCTCAACAGATCAAAGAACAAAGAAATGTACAGCACAGGAACAGGCCCTTCGGCCCTCCAAGCCCGTGCCGACCATACTGCCCGACTAAACTACAATCTTCTACACTTCCTGGGTCCGTATCCTTCTATTCCCATCCTATTCATATATTTGTCAAGATGCCCCTTAAATGTCCCTATCGTCCCTGCCTCCACTACCTCCTCCGGTAGTGAGTTCCAGGCACCCACTACCCTCTGCGTAAAAAACTTGCCTCGTACATCTACTCTAAACTTTGCCCCTCTCACCTTAAACCTATGCCCCCTAGTAATTGACCCCTCTACCCTGGGGAAAAGCCTCTGACTATCCACTCTGTCTATGCCCCTCATAATTTTGTATACCTCTATCAGGTCGCCCCTCAACCTCCTTCGTTCCAGTGAGAACAAACCGAGTTTATTCAATCGCTCCTCATAGCTTATGCCCTCCATACCAGGCAACATTCTGGTAAATCTCTTCTGCACCCTCTCTAAAGCCTCCACATCCTTCTGGTAGTGTGGCGACCAGAATTGAACACTATACTCCAAGTGTGGCCTAACTAAGGTTCTATACAGCTGCAACATGACTTGCCAATTCTTATACTCAATGCCCCGGCCAATGAAGGCAAGCATGCCGTATGCCTTCTTGACTACCTTCTCCACCTGTGTAGCCCCTTTCAGTGATCTGTGGACCTGTACTCCTAGATCTCTTTGACTTTCAATACTCTTGAGGGTTCTACCATTCACTGTATATTCCCTACCTGCATTAGCCCTTCCAAAATGCATTACCTCACATTTGTCCAGGTTAAACTCCATCTGCCATCTCTCCGCCCAAGTCTCCAGACAATCTAAATCCTGCTGTATCCTCAGACAGTCCTCATCGCTATCCGCAATTCCACCAACCTTTGTGTCGTCTGCAAACTTACTAATCAGACCAGTTACATTTTCCTCCAAATCATTTATATATACTACAAAGAGCAAAGGTCCCAGCACTGATCCCTGTGGAACACCACTGGTCACAGCCCTCCAATTAGAAAAGCATCCCTCCATTGCTACCCTCTGCCTTCTATGGCCTAGCCAGTTCTGTATCCACCTTGCCAGTTCACCCCTGATCCCGTGTGACTTCACCTTTTGTACTAGTCTACCATGAGGGACCTTGTCAAAGGCCTTACTGAAGTCCATATAGACAACATCTACTGCCCTACCTGCATCAATCATCTTAGTGACCTCCTCGAAAAACTCGATCAAGTTAGTGAGACACGACCTCCCCTTCACAAAACCGTGCTGCCTCTCACTAATACGTCCATTTGCTTCCAAATGGGAGTAGATCCTGTCTCGAAGAATTCTCTCCAGTAATTTCCCTACCACTGAAGTAAGGCTCACCGGCCTGTAGTTCCCGGGATTATCCCTGCCACCCTTCTTAAACAGAGGAACAACATTGGCTATTCTCCAGTCCTCCGGGACATCCCCTGAAGACAGCGAGGATCCAAAGATTTCTGTCAAGGCCTCAGCAATTTCCTCTCCAGCCTCCTTCAGTATTCTGGGGTAGATCCCATCCGGCCCTGGGGACTTATCTACCTTAATATTTTTTAAGACACCCAACACCTCGTCTTTTTGGATCACAATGTGACCCAGGCTATCTACACCCCCTTCTCCAGACTCAACATCTACCAATTCCTTCTCTTTGGTGAATACTGATGCAAAGTATTCATTTAGTACCTCGCCCATTTCCTCTGGCTCCACACATAGATTCCCTTGCCTATCCTTCAGTGGGCCAACCCTTTCCCTGGCTACCCTCTTACTTTTTATGTAAGTGTAAAAAGCCTTGGGATTTTCCTTAACCCTATTTGCCAATGCCTTTTCATGACCCCTTCTAGCCCTCCTGACTCCTTGCTTAAGTTCCTTCCTACTTTCCTTATATGCCACACAGGCTTCGTCTGTTCCCAGCCTTTTAGCCCTGACAAATGCCTCCTTTTTCTTTTTGACGAGGCCTACAATATCACTCGTCATCCAAGGTTCCCGAAAATTGCCGTATTTATCTTTCTTCCTCACAGGAACATGCCTGTCCTGTATTCCTTTCAACTGACACTTGAAAGCCTCCCACATGTCAGATGTTGATTTGCCCTCAAACATCCGCCCCCAATCTATGTTCTTCAGTTCCCGCCTAATATTGTTATAATTAGCCTTCCCCCAATTTAGCACATTCATCCTCGGACCACTCTTATCCTTGTCCACCAGTACTTTAAAACTTACTGAATTGTGGTCACTGTTACCGAAATGCTCCCCTACTGAAACATCTACCACCTGGCCGGGCTCATTCCCCAATACCAGGTCCAGTACCGCCCCTTCCCTAGTTGGACTGTTTACATATTGTTTTAAGAAGCCCTCCTGGATGCTCCTTACAAACTCTGCCCCGTCTAAGCCCCTGGCACTAAGTGAGTCCCAGTCAATATTGGGGAAGTTGAAGTCTCCCATCACCACAACCCTGTTGTTTTTACTCTTTTCCAAAATCTGTCTACCTATCTGCTCCTCTATCTCCCGCTGGCTGTTGGGAGGCCTGTAGTATACCCCCAACATTGTGACTGCACCCTTCTTATTCCTGATCTCTACCCATATAGCCTCACTGCCCTCTGAGGTGTCCTCTCGCTGTATAGCTGTGATACTCTCCTGAACAAGTAGCGCAACTCCGCCTCCCCTTTTACATCCCCCTCTATCCCGCCTGAAACATCTAAATCCTGGAACGTTTAGCTGCCAATCCTGCCCTTCCCTCAACCAGGTCTCTGTAATGGCAACAACATCATAGTTCCAAGTAGTAATCCAAGCTCTAAGTTCATCTGCCTTACCCGTAATGCTCCTTGCATTAAAACATATGCACTTCAGGCCACCAGACCCCCTGTGTTCAGCAACTTCTCCCCGTCTGCGCTGCCTCAGAGCCACACTGTCCCTATTCCCTAGTTCTCCCTCAATGCTCTCACCTTCTGACCTATTGCTCCCGTGCCCACCCCCCTGCCATACTAGTTTAAACCCTCCCGTGTGACACTAGCAAACCTCGCGGCCAGGATATTTAAGTACATTTACAGATCATTAAGTACATGAGAAGAAAAGGGAATAAAAGAAAATACATAATAGGGCAACACAACATATACAATGTAACTACAAAAGCACTGGCATCGGATGAAGCATACAGGGTGTAGTGTTAATGAAATCAGTCCATAAGAGGGTCATTTAGGAGTCTGGTGACAGTGGGGAAGAAGCTGTTTTTGAGTTTGTTCGTGCGTGTTCTCAGACTTCTGTATCTCCTGCCCGATGGAAGAAGTTGGAAGAGTGAGTAAGCCAGGTGGGAAGGATCTTTGATTATACTGCCCACTTTCCCCAGGTAGCGAGAGGTGTAGATGGAGTCAATGGATGGGAGGCAGGTTTGTGTGATGGACTGGGCGGTGTTCACGACTCTCTAAAGTTTCTTGCGGTCCTGGGCCGAGCAGTTGCCATACTGTGATGCAGCCTGATAGGATGCTTTCTATGGTGCATCTGTAAAAGTTGGTAAGAGTCAATGTGGACATGCCGAATTTCCTTAGTTTCCTGAGGAAGTATAGGCGCTGTTGTGCTTTCTTGGTGGTAGCGTCGACGTGGGTGGACCAGGACAGATTTTTGGAGATGTGCACCCCTAGGAATTTGAAACTGCTAACCATTTCCACCTCGGCCACTTTCAATGGGAAAGTACTTGAGAATCAGTGATCACATAGAGCGGACAGTGTCCAAAGTAGAAAAATCAACAACCCAGAGGGGCACATGGTTGCTAAGGCAAGTAATGGTGGAAATGGTGATAGTCCTGACCAAACACTCCCAGTCCTGCTTCGATATGGGAGTGGTGCCAGAGGACTCAAAAATTGCAAATTATCCACCCTTATCAAAAAATGGGAGTTATAAACCTGCCAATTTAGGCCAATTGGCCTAACATCACTGGTGAGGAAACTGGTAGAGATATTGATGCGAAGCACATATAATTGATATTTAATAATAATATTTATTGTCACAAATAGGCTTACATTATCACTGCAGTGGAGTTACTGTGAAATGACTCCCCTAATCGCCACATTCCGGGGCCTGTTCGGGTACACAGAGGGAGAATTCAGAATGTCCAAATGACCCAACAGCACCTCTTTCAGGACTTGTGGGAGGAAACCGGATCACCCGGAGGAAACCCACGCAGACACAGGGAGGACGTGAAGACTCCACACAGTGACTCAAGCTGGAAATCGAACCTGGGACCCTGGAGCTATGATGTAACAGTGCTACCCATTGTGCTACCTTGCTGCCGATATTTGGGAAAATATAGGATAATAAAAGAAAGCTAGCTCAGTTTTGCTAAAGGCAATTCCTGTTTGACTCAAATACTTTTTGATTGAGTTCTATGGTGATGCAACAGAGGGACTGGTTGCAGGTAGTGCATCTGGACTTCAAAAGGCATTTGATGAACTACTACGTAACAGAATTGCCAACAAAACTGAAGCTCATGGGATTAAAAGGACAGTGGTTGTTTTTCAGACTGGCGGAAGTGTGCAGTGGTATCCCCACAGGGTCAGTGTTGGGGCCACTGATCCTTTTGATATATATCTATGACATGGATTTGGGTATAAGGCAGGCACATGGCAGCTGAAAATCAATGCATAGAAATGTGAAGTGATTCATTCAGACAGGAAGAATGAAACGAAGTAACATAAACAAAATGGCATAATTTTTAAGGCGCTACAAGAATAGAGAGGCTTTGAATCCAGAGAATTGGGCCGAGCAGTTGCCATACCAGGCTGTGATGCAGCCAGATAGGATACTTTCAATGGTGCATTTGTAAAAGTTGGCAAGAGTTAATGTGGACATGCTGAATTTCCTTAGTTTCCTGAGGAAGTATAGGCGCTGTGTTGCTTTCTTGGTGGTAGCGTCGACGTGGGTGGACCAGGACAGGTTTTTGGAGATGTATACCCCTAGGAATTTGAAACTGCTAACCAACTCCACCACGGCCCCATTGTACAGTACTTTCCTTTCTAAAGTCATTGACCAGCTCTTTAGTTTTGCTGGCATTGAAGGATAGCTTTTTGTCACTGCACCACACCACTAGGTTCTCTATCTCCCTCCTGTATTCTGACTCGTTGTTATTCGAGATCCGACACACTATGGTCGTTTCCTCAGCAAACTTGTAGATGGAGTTGGAACCAAATTTTGCCACGCAGTCGTGTGTGTACAGGAAGTATAGTAGGGGGTTAAGTACGCAGCCATGCGGGGCACCGGTATTGAGTGCTATTGTGGAGGAGGTGTTGCAGTTTATTCTTCCTGATGGTGGTCTGTGGGTTAGAAAGTCGAGGATCCAGTTGCAGAGTGAGGAGCCAAGTCATAGGTTTTGAGCTTTGATATGAGCTTGGCTGGGATTATGGTGTTGAAGGCAGAGCTGTAGTCAATAAATAGGAGTCTGGTGTAGGAATCCTTGTTGTTGAGATGCTCTAGGGATGAGTTAGGGCCAGGGAGATGGCGTCTGCTGTGGACCGGTTGCGGCGGTATGCGAATTGCAGTGGATCAAGATGTTCTGGGAGTATGGAGGTGATGCGCTTCATGACCAACCTCTCGAAGCACTTCATTATGACTGAAGTCAGGGCCTCCGTACGGTAATCATTGAGGCACGTTGCCTGGTTTTTTTTTGTCCTCCAAACTTCCACTCAGGTCTTCTGTCATTCAATCTCTCCTGGCTTCCACCTTATGTATCGTGGACTTCCATTTGTTCTTGTCTTACCCACCCACCCATTGGTCAAAACCTATTACATCTCTAACTTTTGCCAGTTCTGATGAAAGGCCATTGAGCTGAATGTTAACTCTAGCCACAGGTGCTGCCCGACATGCGGAAAATGTTTTGCATTTCATTTTTATTTCACAATTGAACATTCTACATTAAATATCAATTACTCTACAAACACATCTAAACTTACCTTTTTCATTGTATAATTTTAATGTTTGCTGTTTAATGCAAATATACACTCCAATATTGAAATTTTAACTGGTTCCACTGCACTTCTTCCAGTTCTATTTGGCTCCATGTATTGGATTCTCTATAGCTTTCATTCAATGGGGTTTATTCATTGTACTATGTATGAAAAAATAATTGATACTTGAAAGAGATTAGAGTCGGGCATATTTTATTCTTAGGGAGGATAGATGTGTGGTTGAAGGCTATATAAAACTACTTAAGCGTCCATCTCAAATTTTAGGGTGCTAAAAGAACAATTTCAATTAAGCCCCATTTCTTTCAGGTGTTTAGTATAATATTCATATCCTAAAGAAACAACTATGATAAGAGAGGAGGGAGAATTGTTTTACAAGTCATAACGTTTGTCAGTGTTTAACTGTTACAAGAATCTCAGAAATATGTGCCAACATCAGATCCATATCATGTGATCCGTGATTTTACATATCTTACCATTTTATCATCTGCACAAATGGATATCTGTCATCCATGAACGTGCAATGCTAAATATTTTTAGGGGAAAATAACATATCTTTTACACTGACTTTGGACACTGTTCACAGAGAGAGAAAGAGAGAGACACACAGTGTATATTTGCAATATACTGTCAACAGGGTTAGAAGTACATGACTCCATTACCTGGATCGGTACCATTATTGGCAATGTAGGCTGCCATGTCAACACGTTTGTTGTCAATGTGAAGCTCTTTCATACATCCCGCAAACTCAGTGTTAACCACTGGGAAATTCTCAGGTAGGTTTGGGACACCCCCAAGTAGCAAAGGGCCGGTGAGGTCCAGAGATCTATTAAAAAATGGCAAAAGTATAATGTCATCGGATACTTTACTCGAGGAATAATTCACACATGCACATACACTGACAGCTAGCTGCAAGACCAAGTTAACAGGCATTTTTGAAGACTAGGGATTTTAGTAACAGTTTACTATAAGTTGAACTCAATAAAGTCTCAGAATTTATGAATTTGGCCTGATTTCACTTAATGGAAATCATTACTGTTAAATGTCACAGAATGAAAGGTAACCACAAAATTGGTGGAATGCCACGTCATAGGAGTCACCAAGCAATTCAGATGCTACACAAATAAAACATGTTAGTTCCATTATCAACACCACTTATTCCAAGCATAGCAACTTCCTAATTCTTTGATGACTAAAATGTTACTATCAGTAATTTTTCTAAAAGTTATTCAAGAATTGTGATCTTCGAAGGCCACATGTTCCATTTATGTGTGCCATGGAGATAATTTTGCTTGAAGATTCAGGACTGTTGGTATTAAAGAAATTAGTATTGAAGAGATCTTGGGCGGAATTTTGCTATTTTTTGGCAAAGTGTCAAAGCCTGCCTGCTGCTTTGCCGGCTTTTCCGCCATATGTTTTTGAAAATAAAAATTAAGGGTCGGGTCAGAGCCTGACCCACCAGTAACTTATTCTCTTGAAAGATCAGAGTGTATTTTTAAAGATCACCCCGATGTAAAACAAAATAGCAAAAAGGAACATCGCACTGACACGACACTCCCTCCACCGATGGACATGGAAACCAACCAACCCCCCGACCTCTTCCCACGGATCTACCCAGCCGCCCCAATATGGCTCCTTCTGCAGCACCCCATGGAACCCCACACCCAGGGTTACTGCCCTGGCATGTCCCTCTCCCCCCTGGGGACTGTACTTACCTGTGTGCCTCTGGCAGGTTGTGGTTCACATGGTGCATGTTGCGGAGGACCTGTTGTGATTCACATCAGCGTGAATGGACAATCCAACAGGGGGTGGGGGGGGGGGGAACGATAATCAGGCAGAAACACTTAACATAATAATAATGATCTTTATTGTCACAAGTACGCTTACATTAACACTACAATGAAGTTACTGTGAAAGGCCTCCAGCCGCCACATTCCAGCACCTGTTCGGGTGCACAGAGGGAGAATTCAGAATGTCCAATTCACCTAACAGCACATCTTTCGGGGCTTGTGGGAGGAAACCAGAGCACCCGGAGGAAACCCATGCAAACACGGATGGAACGTGCAGACTCCACACAGTGACCCAAACCGGGAATCAGATCTGGGACTCTGGAGCTGTGAAGCAACAGTGCTAACCACTGTGCTACCGTGCTGCCCTACCATGTACAAACAAAAGGTCGAGCTCTCGGTTAGGTCATGGGTACACGGGCATCTCACCAGCGTAAAAGTCGTTTTGGATTCTCCACCCCCTCCAAAAACAGGGTGGAAAATTCCCCCCCCCCGCATCGTGTTTAACAATATGTGAAAGAAATCGTCAAAACTATCCTTCATTAGTTTCAGGCTCTTCCTAAATGTCTGTGCTGAAATATATCTGCTGTGTACTGTCGGTTCAAGGGCCCATCAAGTTAATTTTGTACTCCTCAGGATGCTTGAAGACGTCATTTGTTTTTAAAGTAACCTGCACTAAATAATACACAATAAAGTCAAAGTAAATGGTAATTGGAAAGTGGGTGGTGCAATTCACTGGTTTTTCACCACCAGAACATGTGTTCAAATTTAGCCCAGACTGACAGGATGACTCTCAATCAGCCCATCTCAGGAGACGATGGACTGCGTCCAGGGTGTACGTCACTTCTGTATTGAACATAGTCTGTTGTGGCTAAAGAGGCAAATTCATGAGTGGCATTGGCCAAGATCGACTGATGGTTTTTCCTTTCACAGGCTTCAATTTCTATCATCTGATCATCTCTTTGGCCCCGGCTTTTCCCACTGGCTGCACCTTTCTGGGCATTTCAGTCATCAGTGGGGACTTCACACGTATCCATAAGACGCAGGACAAAGAACAAAGAAATGTACAGCACAGGAACAGGCCCTTCAGCCCTCCAAGCCCGTGCCGACCATGCTGCCCGACTAAACTACAATCTTCTACACTTCCTGGGCCCGTATCCCTCTATTCCCATCCTATTCATGTATTTGTCAAGATGCCCCTTAAATGTCACTATCGTCCCTGCTTCCACCACCTCCTCCGGTAGCGAGTTCCAGGCACCCACTACCCTCTGCGTAAAAAACTTGCCTCGTACATCTACTCTAAACCTTGCCCCTCTCACCTTAAACCTATGCCCCCTAAGTAATTGACCCCTCTACCCCGGGGAAAAGCCTCTGACTATCCAGCAGGAGCTGAAGTGGGACATTCGAACCATCTAGTCTGCTCCGTCATTCAATGAAATCATGACTGATAATCTTCAACGCAGCTTCAATGACTTCTCCCCATAACCCTCAATTCCCTTACTGATTAAAAGTCTATCTACCTCAGCCTTGAACACACTGAATGACCCAACCTCTACAACCCTCTGTGGTAAAGAATTCCACAGATTCACTATCCACTGAGAAAATAAATTCCTCCTCATCTCGGTTTTAAATAGGCAACACCATACTCTGAGATTATGCCCTCTGGTCCTACCTAGACTCTCCCACAAGGAGACCAACCTCTCAGACCTATCCTGTCAAGTCCTCTAAGAATCCTATCTGTTTCAATAAGGTTGCCTCTCATTCTAAACTCCATGAGTAGGCGAGCACATCATTAACCCTCATATACATTCATTTGAATCTCATTAGCAAGATTGAAGCGAAATACAGTAGCAGCAGCCCCACCCCCCTACCCAGAAATTACCCGACTCCACAGCGGGAAGTCGCACAGGCATCGTTTGGTACTCCTTTTCAAAAGCGTGAAGCTGGCGCAATAGCTGCTGAGAGGAAGTGAGTAGCAGTTTCCATTTTCTGGCATGCACTGGAGCTGTTGCCTAGTGCTCGGGCGGAGTGGGGGGGGGGGGGGGGCTGAAGCATTCCAAGATGGAGATCACCCCTAGTTCAGGGTAGGGGGTGAAGGGATTTGCGTCTGAGGCCTTCAAGCCATTTTTAAATATTGTGGAGACCCATGGCAGGGGCAAGCACAGCTGCAGCCTTTCTGTCCTACCAAAACACTTCCAGGAAAGAGCCTTGCTGTGGCTTTCGTGCTGAAAGTCAATTTCGCCCCCTTTGACTGTGACCAGCCTCCAGCTTCACATTTGAAGGTTATTGCAAATGATGACTTTGTCTTGTTAGTTTGAAAGCACCTCACACTCCCCAACTCTCAAGTGCCTCCTCGAGGGCACGTCACAGAGGATGATTAATGCATTGCATTTCAAGCAAACTTTGAAGCCTGAACAATGTGCCTGAACTCTAGGAGCATCAGCACCATAAAGACAGCAGCCAGCAATCACTGTCTGTGTGGAGTCAACACGTTCTCCCAATGTCTGCATGGGTTTCTTCCGGGAGCTCCGGTTTCCTCCCACAGGTCCTTTTGAACGTGGAGGTTTTGGAGAGAGTACAGAAAAGGTTTACCAGGATGTTGCCTGATACGGAGGGTATTAGCTATGAGGAAAGATTGAATAAACTGGGATTGTTCTCCCTAGAGAGTCGGAGACTGAGGGGGCGACCTGATAGAAGTTTATAAAATTATTAGGGGTATGGCTAGGGTGAACAGTTGGAGGCTTTTTCCCAGGGCGGAAATGACAATTATAAGGGGGCACAAGTTCAAAGTGAGGGGGGAAAGGTTAAGTGGAGGTGTGCGGGGGAGGTTTTTTTACACAGAGGGCGGTGGTGGCCTGGAATGCACTGTCAAGTGAGGTGGTTGAGGCAGATACGGTAGTGACCTTTAAGACTTATCTGGATAGGCACATGACCAGACGGGTATAGGATACAGGCGGTTGGTCTGGATAGAACACGTGATCGGCGCAGGCTTGGAGGGCCGAAGGTCCTGTTCCTGTGCTGTATTGTTCTTTGTTCTTTGACCCGAAAGACGTGCTGTTAGGTAATTTGGACATTCTGAATTCTCCCTGTGTACCCGAATAGGCGCTGGAATGTGGCGACTAGGGGCTTTTCACAGTAACATTTCAGTGTTAATGTAAGCCTACTTGTGACAATAACGATTATTATTATTATTATTAAAAGACCTGGGCTTCAGCACTCAGAATCCTCTTGCAGCCAACAGTTAAGTGTGTGAATTAAATGAAGCACCTAAGCACAATCTCTCTAATGTTCCCGGCAGAGATCTGGGGTCTAGCAGCTCCTGATGTGGCTGTGGGACGAGTTTGCAGAGCAACGTTTGTCAGCACAACTCGCTTGATGGCACTTTGAAAGAAGACGGGACAGTCATGTTAAGGGTGTGGAGGCTTGTGGGAATTGAGGGTCCCTGGATGGCAGCTGTTGCTAACTTTGCCTTTGTTTAATTGCTCTGTTTTATCACCTTTGCTCGAGTTGCCAGGTATCTTTATGATACCGCCACGTGGTTCAAGTCAGAGTAATGATCAATAATCCAATACACCGCTTA